>NC_136499.1:104899537-105574537 GCF_053919585.1 Euprymna scolopes | reverse complement strand
AGGACTATCCATTTAATTAGTGTTTCCTTTTCAGATTAAATATGTTTTTAACTCATTTCAAAGTGTTTTTTTAACATGTTTTATTAACTGTTTGCTTGTATATATAACGAGATAAATTAAATCACAGATTAATCAATCTTGTGGTTCACAGTCTTACAAAATATTTTTGGGTGGAAATATTTTTATATAAAATAATCTCAGACAAATAAAATTGCTCAATATACTAGATAGAGCAAATTAAAAATTGTAGGTTTTATATATATATATATATATATTTCAGTAAATATAGAATATTCAAAAGAAAAATTATGATTATTTGAACAAGGAATACACAACCTTTAAAATTCTTTCCTTAATCCATGGATTTTCGATGTAAGGCTCATCTCCTCAGAGCAAAATATTTATTATGGATTGATTACAATTTTGCTATTTAGCACATACATTGAAAATATATTAAAGATTAAAATATTTTAAAGAAACATGGAAAAGAACAACAGGAAAAATAGATTGAATAATAAAAAAGATATGCGATTCAGGCATCCAATTCGAGAGTGATGTCCCTGGAATAGAAATGAATGTTGTTTTTATGTTTCAAACTGGAAATAATTATTGAAATTATTATTATTATTTTTTTTTTTATATATAATTATTGAAAACACTTTGTGTGCTCTTTTAAAAAAAATTATTGAAAACACGTTTTAACATTTTTTTTAAGTAATGAACTATTTAGTTTATGAAACAATGCCAGCCACAGAACTGTGTATTACCAAAGCAATAATGTTAGACGAAACTGATTTTTATTGTATATTTTTCAATAATGTCCTTTTTTATATATATTTTATTATAATAAATCGCTTCTCAATAGAACAAACGAAGAATAATAAAAGTGAAGGAACAGATTTGCCTCGTCACCGCTTCCAGTAGCAGACACACTGAGAGTTAGGAAGTACGTTAGTCGACTATCACCCAAAGGTCTAATCCAAATTTTAACCAGATCAGCTTAGTATCAAGAAAAAGTGGAACGCACAGATAAGCAAACATCTATCTATCTATCTATCTATGTCGATTTGGAAGCTGAACTGATTGTTCGAGGGGAGGTCATTGCATTTTACTAAGAATTGTAAGAAAAGGTGATTTTTTTTTTAAACTGCTTTATTTGATGTGGCAAAGTTTTATAACATTAATCGCTCACACACACACACACACACACACACACACACACACACAGACAAAAAAAAAAAAAAAAAACGTAAAATGTGGTGATATTGTAATTTTTCTTCAAGAAGCCATTCGAGTAATTGTAAGGAAAAAAAAAGTTTTTTTTCAACTATATTAGTAAAATAGAGTTACCTCCCTTAGAAGAATGAGTCAAGTTTCCGAATTACCTTATTAAGCATTCCGGCATATTCTTCGAGACATCTCATTATTGAATTATATCCCCTGTTTTCTAGACGGTGATAGATGATTCGGCATCCCCGACGAAATAATAAATGGGCTTGTATTACTATACACATAGATTCGAAAAAGTTGTCAAAAAACAAATATATAACAAACAAATGTTATCAATGGCAAGATAAGTTATTTTTCTACCTAACTGGATAATTTTCTAGTGTTTTTATTTGATGTAACATGTTTATTCAGCTCGAAAAACACAGTGTTTACTCATGTATTGGAAAATTAAAATGGCGCCCGCGCCCGACTCTCTCTAAATTTTCCAATACATCGGTAAACACGGTATGTTTTTCGAGCTGAATAAACATGGTACATTAAATAAAAACACTACAAAATTATCCAGTTAGGTAGAAAAGTAACTTATCTTGCCTTTGATAACATTTATTTGTTATATATTTGTTTTTTGATAACATTTTCGAATCTATGTGTACAGTAATACAAAACCCATTTATTTGTTATATATTTGTTTTGTTTTTTTGACAACTTTTTCGAATCTACGTGTACAGTAATAGAAACCCGTTTTTTTTTTTTGTTTTTTTTTTTCTCGTCGTTTATTCAGCATACATGTTACATTCAAATAAAAAGTGGTTTGAAACAGTTTCAGAAGTAAAAAATTAAAAAAATGAGTAAAAAAGACATACAAGTTAAGTATATACCTCGGGGGGGGGGGGAATACCGCACGCACGCGCACACAAACACAAAACAAAAAACACATAAATTGACCAAGTAGTTCTATTTAAAAAAAAGAAAAGAAAAAAATTTTTACATTAGGTCCACTTCTACAATTTTCTTTAAAAGGAAAATTGTTGAGGTTTTCGACTATGCTGAATACGAAAATCACATTTCAATTTTGCAGAAACAAGTAATTAAAGCGATATAAAGACCTGTATTATGGACTGTAATTTTCTGGCGGCCATGTTTTTACGCGATAAATAAGTCTACTTCTCAGCAAAGTAAATCTGTTTATCGCACGTGCACGCGCGTAAAAATATGGCCGCTATATATGTGCAAAATACAGGTCTTTATATCTTGATATCTACTTATCGGTGCCGGGAAAACTCGTCCCGGGAAAACTCGTCTCCGGAAAACTCGTCTCGGGAAAACTCGTCCCCTTTCGCTAGGTAGGAAAACTGGTCCCTTATTGAATAAATATCGATTGAAAACACATTTTATGATCGTTCTTGAAGGAGATATTATTTTTTAAAATAAACTATAGCCCCCCCCCCCCCATAATATTTAAAAAAAAATATTTTTACTTGTTTAATGTTTTTTTTTGTGTTTTTAATAAAAGCGTTTATTATGTTCATAAACGAGACCGCATATTTTTTTTTTATATTAATATAAAAAGAATTTACTTATATACTGTTGTTTATAAAAGGGTAAAATCGATTTTTCTACCTCGCCGACTATGTTGTTTATTTAATTTATTTGGAATCGTTTATTTGGTAAAGAAAGAAAAAACAGAAAACAAACAAAAAACTTGTCGGTCGAGTGTTACGGGAGAACGAGAAATAATGCCCGGTATCTTAGGGGGTCTTGATAATCGCTAAAAAATAGAAAATTAAAGAAATTACTGAGGGAGATTTGGTTTTAAAAAGAAAATAATAAATTTTAATATTTTTTAAAATATAATTTAGAGAGAGAGTGGGGGAGGAATAAAACCTATATCTCCCTTCGAAAAGCAACCAACAAAAAATGAAATTAAAAAGATTCTTGATAAACGATAGCGGAGTTTTCAATAAAATTGATTAATAAATTTATTTAGTGATTACTTTCTCTCTTAATGATTGATTTTAGAATTTTGAAGTAAAAATTAAAAAAATTAAAAATGAGTTAACGAGAGATTGTTAGCACATGGCATCTCTCGGATTTTAGGAAAACTCGTCCCGGGAAAACTCGTCTCGGGAAAACTCGTCTCGGGAAAACTCGTCTCCGGAAAACTCGTCCCCTTTCGCTAGGTAGGAAAACTGGTCCCGTATTGAATAAATATCGATTGAAAACACATTTTATGATCGTTCTTGAAGGAGATATTGCTTTTTAAAATAGACTATAGCCCCCCCCATAATATTTTTAAAAAATATTTTTATTTGTTTAATGTTTTTTTTTGTTTTTTTTTTTCTACCTAACTGGCTAAGTTCTTAGTGGTTTCACTTATTTTAAAGCGTTTATTATGTTCATACAAAGTTAATTTAAAAACTTTTTGGTTCTTATTTTAACGATGTTTTTTGGAGTCATAAAAACAATAATAAAAAAACAAAACAAAAAAATTAAAAACTGGGAGCGTTACTTTTTTGTTTTGGTTTTTTAATTATGATAGTTTTTTGTTTTATGTTTTCGTTTTCTCTCATACCAAATGCAATGCACTCATGCGTTATTTAAAATTATAATTCTATCAATTATCAACATTTATTGTCGTCCTGTCAAATTTTGCAAAAATTAACTAATAAATCAAAAGCGAAATATTTTTTTGGCGCGAGAGATGCCATGTGCTAACAATCTCTCGTTAACTCATTTTTAATTTTTTTAATTTTTACTTAAAAATTCTAAAATCAATCATTCAGAGAAAAAGTAATCACTAAATAAATTTATTAATCAATTTTATTAAAAAATCCGCTATCGTTTATCAAGATTCTTTTTAATTTCATTTTTTGTTGGTTGTTTTTCCGAGGGAGATATACCCCCCTCTCTAAATTATATTTCAAAAAATATTAAAATTTTGGTTTGTATTACTGTACACATAGATTCGAAAAATAATAAACTAGACAAAATACTGTTAGAAATTCGCTCAATATATATTACCGTGACATAGGTTGACATATATTCGGTGTTTTTTTAATAGTATTTTGTCTAGTTTATTATTTATAACACCTATTCCCGAACTTACTGTGTTTAAGAGAGAGTCGGCCGCTATTTTGAATTGTCCAATACATCGGTAAACACTGTATGTTTTTCGAGCTGAATAAACATGTTACATTGAATAAAAACACGAAAAATATATCCAGTTTGGTAGGAAAGTAACTTATCTTGCCTTTGATAACATTTATTTGTTATATATTTGTTTTTTGACAATTTTTTCGAATCTATGTGTACAGTAATACAAACCCAAATCGATTTTACCCTTTTATAACAACAGTAAATAAGTAAATTCTTTTTATATTAATATAAAAAAATATGCGGTCTCGTTTATGAACATAATAAACGCTTTAAAATAAGTGAAACCACTAAGAACTTAGCCAGTTAGGTAGAAAACGGACACTTAGAAAATCGATTTTATTTAAAAAAAAAAAAAAAAAAAACATCAAACAAGTAAAAAAAAATTTTTTTAATATTATGGGGGGGGATATAGTCTATTTAAAAAAACAATTTCTCCTTCAAGAACGATCATAAAATGTGTTTTCAATCGATATTTATTCAATAAGGGACCAGTTTTCCTACCTAGCGAAAGGGGACGAGTTTTCCCGAGACGAGTTTTCCGGAGACGAGTTTTCCCGAGACGAGTTTTCCCGAGACGAGTTTTCCGGGCACCCATCTCTCGCGCCAAAAAAATATTTCGCTTTTAATTTATTAGTTAATTTTTGCTAAATTTGACAGGACGACAATAACTGTTGATAATTGATAAAATCATAATTTTAAATAACGCATGAGTGCATTTGGTATGAGAGAAAACAAAAACATAACAACAAAAAACTATCATAATTAAAAAACAAAACCAAAAGCGTAACGAAGAATCGAATCGCTCCCTGTTTTTTAATTTTTGGGTTTTGTTTTTTTTATTGTTTTTATGACTCCAAAAAACATCGTTAAAATAAGAACAAAAAAAAAATTTGTAATTAACTTTGTATGAACATAATAAACGCTTTAAAATAAGTTAAATCACTAAGAACTTAGCCAGTTAGGTAGAAAACGGACACTTAGAAAATCGATTTTATTTAAAAAAAAAAACAAAAAAAACATTAAACAAGTAAAATTATTTTTAAAAAAATATTAGGGGGGGGCTATAGTTTATTTTAAAAAACAATATCTCCTTCAAGAACGATCATAAAATGTGTTTTCAATCGATATTTATTCAATAAGGGACCAGTTTTCCTACCTAGCGAAAGGGGACGAGTTTTCCCGAGACGAGTTTTCCGGAGACGAGTTTTCCCGAGACGAGTTTTCCCGGGACGAGTTTTCCTAAATTCCTACTTATCTCTGCAAAATTTAAATGTGATTTTCGTATTCGCCATAGTCGAAAACCTGTGAAATCCTCATTTTAAAGAAAATTGTGGAGGTAGACCTATTGTAAAAAAATACCAGAAAAAATTAAATTTTATAACTAAACGATGATCGACGATCTTAGCAGCACAGGGGAGAGAACTTTAAACAATTCAAACTTAGGTGCTTGTTAAGATAAACTCGACTGATCGATTTTTTAAAATGTCCTTTTAAGAAAAAACAATATTATATAATTAATTGTCATGTCGAAGATAGCAATATACATAAAAAAAAAATAAAAAAAACTATGGAAATTTATCGAATAGAACTGCTATTGTGTTTTTAATAAAAATAAAAGACTATTGCTATAAGGCTTAAATGTTGATCGCCATTAAAATGTGATCTAAAATTTGGGTACTTATACAGTTTAGTGACGACATTAAAAAATGGAAATATTGAAAAAAAATTTTATTGTACGTAACTGTTATAGACTGAAGTTCTCCGAAAAAAAAAATTTCACTTCATTTGATCAAGTAGTTTTTTTTTTTTTACAGCGAAAAACAATTATTTATCACGACGACGTCAACGTGGCCATTTTGGAAATGTACCTAGCAGAATACCTCCATTTTAGGCCAAATTTCGCAATCTAGCCTTTTTTTTTCTCGCCATATTGAGATGCGCACAACGCACAACACATCTGCAATTTTTTTACGTTTTTTTCTTTTTTTTTAAATCTGCAATTTTTTTGCGTTTTTTTTTTTTTTTTTAAATAAGAATACTATTGAATATGCAAAGAAATTGAAGAATGCAAAGAATTGAAGAATTTTTATACGAGATTATTTTCGAAACATGCGCAGTTGGACACGCATGGATAACTTCGAAACTTCGTTTATTTACTTCTGTTACAAATTAAAAAAAAAATAAAAAAATAAAAAACACCCCAAAAATGTCATCTGTCTTCGCAAAAAAAAAAAAAAAAATCTCATTCTGGTGGGGAAAAAAAGGGCTAGATTGGCCTAAAATGGGGGTATTCTGCTATGTACGGCAGTTACCTGCCCTTGGGTATTCCTGGGCCTGCAATAACATTTCCAAAATGGACACGTTGACGTAGTCGTGATAAATAATTGTTTTTCGCTGTAAAAAAAAAAACTACTTGATCAAATGAAGTGAAATTTTTTTTCGGAGAACTTCAGTCTATAACAGTTACGTACAATAAGAATTTTTTTCATTATTTCCATTTTTTAATGTCGTCACTAAACTGTATAAGTACCAAAATTTGCGTTTCGAGTTACGCCCCCTGTGTGTGAACACTTCACCGTCTACTTTATAACATTTATGAAAAATACGACTTTACCCAATTTAGTTCAAAGATTCAGTACACAAAAGTTAAGACGCTGAAAGTGGACTCGGTTTAGTTAAAATTTGGAACGGAACGAATGTCACTAAGCATGATACAAAATATGAAACCATATGGAAATAATTTATTTAAAAAAATTATTTTAGTTTTAAATACTTCCTATGAATATATTTTAAATATTTAGAAAATTATTTATATAAATGTAAACTATGAAAGTTTAAAACACTTTTTTTAAATAAAATATTTCATATGAATATATTTTAAATATTAAAAAAAAACTATGTATGTAAAAAATAAAAATTTATTATTTTTTGTTTCATGATAAAACAGGAAGTGTTTCCATATGGTTTCATATTTCGTTTCATGACTAGTGACTTCCGTTCCATATTTAGCAAAACTGATCCCACTTTCGCCGTTTTAACTGAATTTTTTTTTGGTATTATTATACAAACACCGTGACAGCGTTAGGGTTAGGATTAGGGTTAGGGTTAGGTTTAGGGTTAGGGTTAGGGTTAGGGGTTAGGGGTAGGGTTAATTCGCTGTCACGGTGTTTGTATAGTTTTACCTTTTTTTTTTTATCTATTCCCCAATTTTCCGTAAAAATTACTTTTAACTATAAATGACTTTTTACGAGATAGATTTTGGTAATTCTTGGATATATTACTATTTTCGACATGACACTTAACTACGTAATATTGTTTTTGCTTAAAACGACATATTCTTCCGAACATGGACCTTCCGATATTTATTGAATTAACTGACATTTTTAGATTTTAGTTTATCTTGATTTTTAGGGTTATTGGGGTCTGTAAAATTTGAATGCACGCGCGAAAACAAACATGGCGACCAATGAAGACGATACGGAATACAGACCCGAATGCCCCTAAAAATCAACTTATTAAAGGTAAGTCTTTAATTGGTAATCTACCGCACATTGACCGTTAATTATTGTCCTTAGATTGATAAATGAAAAATCGGGTTTGTATTACTACATAGATTCGAAAAAGTTGTCAAAAAACAAATATATAACAAATAAATGTAATCAAAGGCAAGATAAGTTACTTTTCTACCAAACTGGATATAATTTTCGTGTTTTTATTCAATGTAACATGTTTATTCAGCTCGAAAAGCATACAGTGTTTACCGATGTAATGGAAAATTCAAAATGGCGCCCGACTCTTTCTTTAACACGGTAAGTTTGGGAAAAGCTGTTATAAATAATAAACTAGACAAAATACTGTTAGAAATTCGCTCAATATATGTTACCGTGACATAGGTTGACATATATTCGGTGTATTTTAATAGTATTTTGTCTAGTTTATTATTTATAACACCTTTTCCCAAACTTACCGTGTTAAAGAGAGAGTCGGGCGCCATTTTGATTTTTCCAATACATCGGTAAACACTGCATGTTTTTCGAGCTGAATAAACATGTTAAATTGAATAAAAACACAAAAAAGATATCCAATTTTGTAGAAAAGTAACTTATCTTGCCTTTGATAAAATTTGTTATATATTTGTTTTTTGACAACTTTTTCGAATCTATGTGTACAGTAATACAAACCCGAAAAATCCTATAAAAGGGGTGTTAGTGTTAGAGTTCTTGTCAAGTCGTTCAAATATGGAGAATCGATTTAATGTATTCGAAAAAGTATACCAAAGAGTTTGTCTGTTCAATAATAATGAGCTAAAAAAAAAAAAAATTGAAAAAAAAAAAAAAAAGATCAAAATAAAAAATATGGGGGAGAGGGTACGGCTCATACTTGTGAACCAAAAATTTTGTTTACCTCCCCTTGTTTCGAATCGAATCGAAGAACAAAAAAAAGTTAAATGCAGAAATGCTAAACACCAAGATGACCGTTTATAGGCATCGTATGCACTCTATGTTTGCCTCATGGTACTCGTACATTGTACTACCGAAGACAATGTTCGATGTTTTGATATATTCATGCATGTCTAATTGTAAACACGTTAAGCACGACATTTTCGGTGCCGTTCTATATCCAAATAGATGGCAAACATCATCAGATTCGGCGCAGATCCGTTCCCATTTCCAAAAATATTCGTTCCACACTTCAAGGTAACTCTCGGTTAGTCGCGTTCCAGGTTGTTTACAAGAAATCTTACCGAGTTCTCCGTCCACGCATTCACTGAAACTTACTTCGGTGGAATTACTTGCACACATTGCCGAAATTTTCGTCCCGCTTTTGATCTGCGTCCCAAAAGGAATAATTTCGTACGTGTTTGCGTTTCGATAAGCCAAAACCCGGGGCGTTTTAGCAAGCGTACACATTTTCATACAGATCGGAGCTTCGCCATTCCATGTATTATTGGGTGTACACGATAGTTTCTGTCTACCGATGAGCTGGTATCCGGGTAGACAGGAATATTCGACAGTGAAGAAATCTTTGGATAAAACGTGTTTACCGTTTGCTATTTCTACGGCTGTACACGTCCTTCGGCATTGGATTGTAGGCCTCCAGCTTCCTCCAATGCAGGTAGAAATTCCCGACGATGGCATTATGTAGCTAGCTTTACAAGAGAAGATAACACGCTGGCCCTGATGGGCCCGGGACCCGAGTGGGGCGATCTGAAATCCGGGAATAAAGTGTACGTCTCCTAAGCGATTTGTAAACGAAGGTACAATGCACGTTTTTTGACAAACTGGCGCCGAAGTATTCCATCGGCCATTTTGTTCACAACGTAGAGCGGCATCTCCAACTATTGTGTATTCGCTTTCGCAGGTAAATAGAACAGTTTCATTGACGTTAGTATCTTCCTGATTAGACACGAAACCGTGCAGAGGAGGTGAAAGCGAGCGACACGTTGATATCTGACACGTGGGTGGTTGAAAGTTCCAAAGACCACTTTCTTCGCATAATAGTCTGTCAGTGCCATTAATAGTGAAACCGAGAGAACACCAAAAGTAGACGGTAGTGTTGTATGTGTTGTCACTAGTTGAAAGGTAGCCTCCAACCGGCGCTGTCAAGCGAGGGCAGGTGTTTATTTTACATTGGATCTTATTAAAGATCCACTTTTTATATAAGCAGTACACTTGTAAGGATTCGGGGTTTTGAATAGTTTGGAAATATCGATCGCATGCCTGGAATGATCGGAATTGACCGTTCTCATAATCTAAGGAATATTCCAGATGACTGTTTGGTGGGATTGGAAAATATCCGCAGTTAAGGAAATCTATTATTTGGCCGACTATGTCGCGGTTCGGAATCAAAGGAGCTCGCGAGCCGTTTTTTGCACTTATTTTATCTCCCTCACGTATCAGAAAATCTTTCACGTTCGCAATTATATTAGACGTTGTTGAGTATTCTTTCCCTGGTGTAAGCGGAAACCATGTTACGAGCAGAGCGAGGAAATAGAGTTGGTGAAACAAAAGCATGTTGTGGTTTAGTTAGTACAGACAGCAAAAGAAAACTGCTGGGTACCGCCCTCCTGCTGGATTTATACGAAATCTCTCATTATGACGTCATTCTTTCCAAGAAAAGGGACACATTTTCCACGAAAATCGGTCCTTTTCTTTGTTTCGTTTTTAACAGCCACGTGTTATATTTTCATCATCATATATATATATATATATATATATATATATATATATATATATATATATATATATAGAGAGAGAGAGAGAGAGAGAGAGGGTTTGTATTACTGTACACATAGATTCGAAAAAGTTGTCAAAAAACAAATATATAACAAATAAATGTTATCAAAGGCAAGATAAATTACTTTTCTACCAAACTGGATATAATTTTCGTGTTTTTATTCAATGTAACATGTTTATTCAGCTCGAAAAGCATACAGTGTTTACCGATATATTGGAAAATTCAAAATGGCGGCCGACTCTCTCTTTACCACGGTAAGTTCGGAAAAAGGTGTAATAAATAATAAACTAGACAAAATACTGTTAGAAATTCGCTCAATATATGTTACCGTGACATAACTTGACATATATTCGGTGGTTTTTTAATAGTATTTTATCTAGTTTATTATTTATAACACCTTTTTCCGAACTTACCGTGTTAAAGAGAGAGTCGGCCGCCATTTTGAATTTTTCAATACATCGGTAAACACTGTATGCTTTTCGAGCTGAATAAACATGTTACATTGAATAAAAACACGAAAATTATATCCAGTTTGGTAGAAAAGTAACTTATCTTGCCTTTGATTACATTTATTTGTTATATATTTGTTTTTTGACAACTTTTTCGAATCTATGTGTACAGTAATACAAACCCATATATATATATAAACGGACATTTTGTTTGAAATTTATATTGAAATTCATAAATATATTTAGAAGCAAAGCCTCATCTTCAGTATGTCTTTTTTTTTTTTTTTTTTTTTTTTTTTGCCATGTTGTTGTTGGAGCAGAGAATCAGAGAGTATAAGTCCGTTTGCTGTTTTTACGGTAGTTTGTTTTTAATCTCGGAACGGTGTGCGGGATTCACGTTAAGATTTTTGTTCCTTGGAAGCGCTAGTTGAGTTTGAATAAAATAAAATACGTATTACATACGTTTGAAGCCAAATGGATATATATATATATATATATATATATATATATATATATATATATATATATATAAAGCTTTTCCCTCTTTTTTTTCATTTTTCTTAAACTTTTTCTTCTAGGGGATGGGACATCCAACCAGATGTCTGACATTTACCCCTATTTTAGTGAGTCCAACCAAGAGATCTTTTCAGGATTCTAGCCGTCCCTTTCAGTGCAATCGTTTGTATTTCACTTGCACTTGGTTCACCGGGTATGCTTGCTATGTACTTTTTAAAGTTCTTTTTCATAAGCCCAGTTGCACCTATGATGACTGGTATAATTGAAACGTCTTTTAATTTCCAATTTCGTTTCATATCATACATAAGTCCTTGATACTTTGTAATCTTTTCCCTCTCAACTCTGTTAAGCCCTGTATCATTGGGTACACTGACCTCTATTACGGTCGCTTTTTTGTTTGCTCTGTCCCAAATCACTATATCTGGTTTAACAGCTGCATTTTCAAGATATAAAGCTGAATGTGTGTGTGTGTGTGTGTGTGTGGTCACGAATAGGCTCCTATATGGTTGACTATTTTAAAAAACTGATTACATATAATGATAGAAGATGTATCGAGACACAGGAATGGGTATGTTTGATCTGGCAGAACGGTGGTTCATTAAAATTGTGGTGTCTGCGTTCGCGCCTGATCCACAAAGTATGGAAATAAAAAATTTAAAAATTAAAAAAAAAAAACGCTTACAAGTTTGTTTTTTTGTATAGATGTACATAAGAATATTTTGATAAGTATGTTTTAACTTAAATAGGGATGGTATAATAAAATCGTGGGGTCTGCGTTCGCGCCTGGCCTCCATAGAATGGAAATAGGAACAAACTTTAATAAAGACTTCATATCTATTTGCGTAAGTATACTTTGATAATAATGTTTCAGTTTGAAGAAATATGGTATAAAATTATGGGGTGTTCGTTCGCACCTGACCTCCATAGAATGTAAGTATGTCACAAAATTTAACAAGGCTTTTTAATATAGATCCACAGAATATTGTGATAAGTGTTTCAGTGTGAACAGGTATGGTATGATAAATTCTGGGGTTTATCTATTTTATTTTTACTTTCATCATATTTTGTTTTGGTTTTGATATCCCCAAATTCAACCCAAATTTACAACCCTTCCTTTTCATAACCTATTTTACTTTTATAAATCAGAGTCCATTTTCTGTAGGCTGTTTTTGAACCCAGCCAACGACGGGTACTTTTGCTAGTGTGTGTGCGTGTATATATATATATATATATATATATATATATATATATATATATATATACTTGTTTATTGTTATATAAACATGGTCACATCCTGCTGCTACAAATAGCCACTTGTTTCAATCAAACAACAGATATCATCAGGCAGCGACTTGACTATTCAAAAGTTCAATGAATAATGGATTTTTATTTTAGGTAGGAACTCTTTAAAAGTTGGAGTTAAAAAACTTAAAACACAGAACTTTACTTATAAGATGTAAAGAGAGAGAGGGCAATTTAAATAAAGTTAAAAGATTATAATGGAGAGAGAGTGATTAAGAAGAGAGAAAAAAAAGAAATAGAGAAAGAAAATAGAGAGAAAAAAATATACATATAATATGGAGAAGAAAAAGAAAAAAGATATAAATGGTTATTATAAAGAGAATAAGGACTAGAAGGGAAAAGAAAGAATGATGAGATATAGTTTAAGAGAGAAAGAAAGAAAGTAAGAATTAATAGGAAGAGAATCTTAAAGAAGTTTCCAGTATATAGAAAAAGAAAAAGAAAAAAATTCTGCGTGTCAACCAATTTATGAACAATTATACAATTCAGTAATGAGACAACATTATTACAAATACAAACAGAAAATACAATCTAAGCGTTAGAAATTAACATGTCAAAAAAAGACAGCGAATGTATCCAACTGACATATTTATCATCTAACATACGTCCACGAGTAATATCAACGCAGTTCAAACATACGTCTACAATTAATTAAGCCCTTTATACTAAATGATATAAGTTTAAAGTTTTCGCGTTTTTATTAAATGAATATATAAGTAAAAGAAAAAAATAATAATGATAAAACAATATTAAAATTATTATTATTAATAATAATAATAGTAATAATAAAAATAATAGTAATAATAATAATAGTAATAATAATAATAGTAATAATAATAATAATAATAATAATAATAATAATAAAAACAGAATAAAATTAATATTTATTATCTTTTTAATATAACATATTTAGCCATAAGAGGGGATTAAATAAATTAAATAGGACTAATAAATTATAAATAATAATCTACTAATATTTATGTATATAAAGAGAATACAATACATATATACACTTGTGCCTGATATTATTCATACCCCTCGGATCTTTGAGATTTCTATAAGAATATTGCTCAAACCAGAAGATAGACAATATTAAAGGGATTTCAAACAATAAATCAAGCATAAGCATTTAATTTAAACTCAACAAATAAATAAATTATGCAAGTTTGAAGCATTATACTAAGAAAAACAATAATGGCACTAGTTCAAAATTATTCATACCTCTCTTACTAATAGTCAATAGCATGCCCTTTATTCTTAATAACTGCCTGTAACTGTTTTGGATATTTATCAACAAGGTTTTTACAAGCATCAACACTGATTTTTGACCATTCTTCAATGCAGTAGTTCTCTTAATCCCTCAAATTTCTAGGTTTCCGCTTTTTAACCTCAGTTTTCAATATGTGTCAGAGGTTTTCGATAGGGTTCAGGTCAGGACTCTGGCTAGGCCATTCCAAAACATTAATGTGATTATCCTCAAACCATTTCTTGACTATTTTGGCAGTATGTTTTGGATCATTATCCTGTTGAAGGACCCAGTTTGGTCCTAAATGGAGCTTCTCCGCATCCTGTCTAATGTTTTTCTGGAGTATCTCCAAATATTGCTCCTTCTTCATGGTTCCATCTATCTTGACCAAACTACCTGGACCACTAGCCGAAAAGGAGCCCCAAAACATTAGGCTACCACCACCATGTTTCACCGTGGGTATGGTGTTCTTTGGGTTGTAAGCTTCTCCTTTCTTCCTCCAAACGTAAGAAGCATCCATATGGCCAAACAATTCAATTTTTGTTTCGTCAGTCCACAAAATACTTGAGAAAACGGACTCTGGAGAATTCACATGTGTCCTAGCAAACTTTAGACGTGCTGCAAGGCGTTTTCCGGTGTGCAATGGAGTCCTTCTTGGTCTTCTTCCTTTCAGACCATTTTCATGCAGAGTCCTTTGCAATGTTTGCCTTGATATTTTTATGCCAGAAGACTCCAGATTTTCTAAAATGTCCTTAGTAGTGGTGGTTGGATTTGCATTAACACTTCTTACAATATTCCTGGTGGCTCTAGCAGACAGTTTCCTTTTCCTTCCTCTACCAATCAAGTTGTTTGTTGTGTGGTGGCTCTGGAATTTTTTGATGATGCTCTGTACTGTTGCTGTAGGGACCTCAAATTTCTTGGAAATTGACTTGTAACCTAAACCATCCTTATGTGAATTCACAATTTTAGTCCTAAGATCATTACTAAGCTCTTTTTTCTTCCCCATTCTAATAATTTTTATTCTTTTTTTGGTTTTCAGTTGATATCATTTTAATTTCTGAAAAATGCAAAAAACGAAATGAAATTAATCAAAGGTTGTATAAAAGCATTCAAAATAAGAATCAAACAGGAAACAAACAGTCAGAAACTCAATTAATACTGAAAAAATAAGGGGGTATGATTATTTTTGAACATTGCAGATTTTATAAATAGCTGTATATTTCTTTTATTACAAGTATCCCGAGATTTTAAAATGACGAAAATGATCAGAAGAGGTTTATTAAGAATATGTATCAATATGGACGTAAACAATAAATTCTTACAAAGTTACACCTAATAAACTCAATTTTCAAGAGGGGGTATGAATAATATCGGGCACAAGTGTATATACATACACATACACACACATACACACATACATATACACATATACACACACATATATATATACATATACACATATATACATATATATATATACATACATGCATATAATTAAAGGTGTAACTCTATACTATTAAGTTGAAAATTTAAGCTAGTTAAATATAAATATAAAGTCATATTAAATCACAAATTAATACATTCAAGACAGTATTACTAAAAACATAGATACAAGTACACTTACATATAAATATATAAATATATTCAGGCAAAAGAAAGTAGTTAAATCAACAGAATACTCAAAAGTAGCGACACACAGGTAGATAGTAACAAAATTAAAAATAATAAAATACATATGTATATACCCACAGAGAACCAACATACATACAAATATACATATATATATATAATTTTATGTATACACATACATACAAAACAATACACAAACATATGCACACAGTCATACACTAATATACAACAAAACACACACACATATATACGCACACATAAATATGTATAATTCACATAAACCATATACATAGAAATACATATGAATACAAATTATTTGGCCAGAGTACAGATAGATGCATACACACATAAAAGCATACAAATGGACTGAATAAACACCACCAGGGGAGCACACAACAAAGGAGGGTATAGAAAATAATATAGAAATGTATAAATCTAAGTACACACGGTCATAAAATAAACACATAGACACATACATATACACATAGACACACAGGTATATAAGATAGGGGAAATAAAGAATGAAATCAGGCGAGGAGAAAGTATATTAATAGTATTTTAATAAATTATAGAAATCAGTGACAATTTAAAATTTATATAAATTTTATATCTAAACTAAATTACATTATAAAAACCATCTTTTAAGTAATTTAGTTTACATATAAAATTTATATAAATTTAAAATTGTCACTGATTTCTATAATTTATTAAAATACTATTACTTTAAAACTTTAAACTTATATCATTTAGTATAAAGGGCTTAATTAATTGTAGACGTATTTTTGAACTGCGTTGATATTACTCGTGGACGTATGTTAGATGATAAATATGTCAGTTGGATACATTCGCTGTCTTTTTTTGACATGCTCATTTCTAACGCTTAGATTGTATTTTCTGTTTGTATTTGTAATAATGTTGTCTCATTACTGAATTGTATAATTGTTCATAAATTGGTTGACACGCAAAATTTTTTTCTTTTTCTTTTTCTATATACTGGAAACTTCTTTAAGATTCCTTCCTATTAATTCTTACTTTCTTTCTTTCTCTCTTTAACTATATCTCATCATTCTTTCTTTTCCCTTCTAGTCCTTATTCTCTTTATAATAACCATTTATATCTTTTTTTCTTTTTCTTCTCCATATTATATGCATATATATATTTTTTTCTCTCTATTTTCTTTCTCTATTTCTTTTTTTTCTCTCTTCTTAATCACTCTCTCTCCATTATAATCTTTTAACTTTATTTAAATTGCCCTCTCCCTCTTTACATCTTATAATTAAAGTTCTGTGTTTTAAGTTTTTAACTCCAACTTTTAAAGAGTTCCTACCTAAAATAAAAATCCATTATTCATTGAACTTTTGAATAGTCAAGTCGCTGCCTGATGATATCTGTTGTTTGATTGAAACAAGTGGCTATTTGTAGCAGCAGGATGTGACCATGTTTATATAAAAATAAACAAGTATTATCAGCTCTTTTTATTGAGCACTATCTAACAACCTCGTTGAATTCATTAGTCCATTACTTTTGAATAAAAAAAACCCAAGGATATATATATATATATATATATATATATATATATATATATATATATATATATATACTTCATTTACTCACATAAATTAATATACGAAAGTATAAATTTATGCGTAAACTTTAAGTATTTACCTCAACAGTGTTTAATACGTAGGTAGAGCTAGTTAGGAAGTTATAAAATATGTGTGGCGATTAAGCTACACTGAATATTCCGCGTTTCATCCACTCTAGCATTCTTGAGGCTTATTGTGAGAATTTTGTGGTTGTCTCGCGTTTTTATATACGCACCTTTATTGAGTTTTTAGTAAGCCAATCAGCTTTCTTTCACCCTTCCTAATCAGCCAATGAGCAGGCACTTACAGGAATAAGAATCGTTCCTTTGTGTGTGCTATTTAGCATAGATATCTAGTGTCTTGACCTTTTTTAAATCTAGGTTATTGTTTTAATTCATTTTATATGTTAGTTTATATAT
This sequence comes from Euprymna scolopes, assembly GCF_053919585.1. NCBI lineage: Eukaryota > Metazoa > Mollusca > Cephalopoda > Sepiida > Sepiolidae > Euprymna > Euprymna scolopes. The sequence continues at coordinate 105,556,767 of NC_136499.1, read as the reverse complement.
ATGATAACTTATGTATATGCATGTTTTGTTTTTTTTATTTGTTTATTTTCTATTGTTTTTGTTAGTTTTAAAATTATTTTGTATCTCTATCCTAGAGTAAATTTTATCCTGTGAACACAGTTGTTCGCTATTTCTCTCCTGCAGTTTAATAGATGTTGGGGTTCTTTAAAGTATAGGATAGCAAATTTTTCATGAAGGCATAATCTACATGGATCGTCTAGGTCTCTATGTATGTTTGCTTGTCTTACTATTTTCCATTCGACTACCGGCGAACATCTGCTTTCCTTGAGTTCCCAGTATCTGTTTGCTAGATTTGTTTTCATACGATGTTTTATTATTGAATGTATTTTTGTGGTCATGATATCGAGTTTTGAAATCTAAGGAAGTCATACCTACATAATATTTCTTGTTATTCGGGGTTTCTTTCACAAATATCGTGGCCTGGTAAACTATGCTTTTGGTTAGACATTTATTTTGAAGTGGGCAAAGTGTTGCATTTATCTTGTTCGTTATTAGTATTTTTATTTCTATTTCTAGTATGGTTGTTGTTGTCCGAAGTTGGTTTATTATTATTATTATTATTATTATTATTATTATTATTATTATTATTATTTCTACTAGTTACATATGTGTCTTTTGTGTTAGTTTTATTTTTGTCATGGTGTCCACTTTTTTATTGTTTATTTTGTTGTTGTTTTCATTGCTTTTCTTTAATATTTTATTATGTGCTTCAATTTAATTATCATCTCTAAATTTTCGTAGCAGCTGTATGATAACTTTAGGTTATTTTTATTGAAAATTTTTGTGTAAAGAATTGGTTACAGGGAAGTGTTTTTCGATGAGGTCTAGAAATTTCTTGCCAAGTTTTATTTTTAACATTTGATTGTATGGCGCCGTATACCAGATTATATTTCTTTTTCTTCTATTTTAAATTTTATTTTTATTGGTGTTTTGTTGCTTATATTTAATATCAATATTTTTGTATGCACTATTTTTTAAAAGTTGTGTCGTAGATGTTGATTTATCTGTTAAATACATTTTCATCACTTGAGTTATCGCTGAGTCTACTTACGATCGAGTTAGTTATAATTGATGGTGGGTGATTCAACTTAGGGTTTGCGTATATTTAATTAGCGTTATCTTTTAAGTAGGGTTCATATGTGTTTTTATCTAAATTTAACGTGACGTCCAAGAAGTTTATTATTTTTATGTTAGCTAATACGTCTATTTTTAGGCCTAATATTTTCGTTTCCTTGTGTATGATTTTCTTAAAGTTATCTCCCTTGACTTTGTTGGAGTCTTTTATTATAGCTAGTCCATCATCTCTATATAGGCCGATATCCGTAGTATCAAATATGCTTGTGAGGGTATATAGAATAATCCCACAAGATCTGATGCCTCTGCAGAATCCAGGGCACCCATCGCCAAATCAAACGAATTTGTCATTTTAGTTTTTATCCATTGGTTATTGCTATTTATTAGAACTGATTTTCTACATTTTCTAATGATGTTGATTTCTTCCGAGGATATATCAAGTGTATGCCTCGGCAAATTCTAGGGCAATGTTGAAAAGTTCTTTGGATATCGAGGGATAGAAGTCTATGATGTCGAACTATATAAACGTACATTTATTTTCGTTTTCTATATTTTTAAACCAAGTGATTGCTTCGACAGTATTTGCCCACTGGTTTTATTCTAGGTCTTGTTTGATTTGTTTGTTTACTCTAGAAAGTATTGCTTTGCTAATTCTACCTATTTCTGGTTTAGTTGGGTTTATCAAGTGGGTGCTGGGATTATTATTGAAGTCACATTTGTGGTCTTTGAGCAGAATGTATGCCTCTCTAGGTTTCAATTTGCTAACTTTATCGCTAATTTTTAATTCATCGGTAATTTGTTTACTTTCAGTATTTATTATATCTATGTAGTCGCATTCGTTTGTATCCAGTTTTTTTGTAGTTTTTTGTAATGTTTTGTGGGATTAGTTTGTTATATTCTTGCTTATCTATTTTATAAAAGTTTCTGGTTTTATCTGCCTTTACAAAGATTTTCTTAGAGTCGTTTACGTTTCTTACGATTTTGTGTAGTTTCCGTTGGAAATTGTTAGGTTGATTGTGGAATTCTAAGTTTTTAATTACGTTTAAAAGGTAATTTTCAAAAGGTCTACTGTTTTTGCATTAGCTTCTTTTTTTTTTTTCGAAAAAATAAATAATTTAAATGAAACATTTTTTGAATTAAAGCAATTTTGAAGGGTCAACAACAGATTAATAATTTAAATGTTTTTTGACTGCGAAGCCCCACTTGCCGACAGTTTAGTAATACACACCAAGAAAAGATGGCTGCCGTCCGCATACTGCACAAGTGCTTTTTGTTGTTTTGTGAACACAAAACGTGTTAAAACTAAATTAAATTTTCTAAATTAAATATTTGTTTTATTATTTGATAATACAAGGAATGTTTTCATTTTTTTTGTTTCGTAATGACACAAGAAGTGTTAAAAACTAAAGTATTTTTTTAATAAATATATGGTTTCGTTTTCGCGTCTTCCATTCGGTCTCTTTACATAATCAACCACATCCACTTCCAGTAGCTTGATTTTTTTTTTAGCAGTGATCTTGGATATTACATAAAAAATATACAAATTTCTTTTCTTTTGGAGGGGGTGTGCGTTTTAAAACTGCATCTACCTTAGTATTTTCTTTAATTTTCTATTTTCAACCGATTATCGAGACTCTTAAGACACAATCCTCTCATGTCGGACATTTTTTGTTAAACAGTAACACTCGACATTAATTTTTTTAACGAAATAAACTCTTTAAAATAAATTGAACCACTAAAACCTTACAAAGCTAAGTAGAAAAAGAACACTTAGAAAAATCAATTTCATTTTTTTAAAACGACAGTAAGCAAGTAAAGATATTTTAAAAAATATTATGAGATATTTATTCTCTTTTAAAAACAATATTTCCTACAAGAACTGTTATAAAATGTGCTTTTAATCGCTATGTATTCAATAATGAACCGGTTTTCCTACCTAGCAAAAATAGACGAGTTTTCCGAGTACGAGTTTTCCGAGTACGAGTTTTCCGAGTACGAGTTTTCCGGGTACGAGTTTTCCAGGTACGAGTTTTCCTAAATTAGTATAGAGATTAAGGTGAGTGAGAGAAAAAAATGTAAGAAGGGAAACTTTTAGAAGCAGGAGGTTCGTGTAGCCAGTTAGAGAGAGAAGAAGAAAGAAAATAAAAAAGAAAAAAAGAAAAGGGGGGATATAAATGAATATACATGGGAAGTTGTATAGGGAAAGTTTTAGAAGAAGGGGGTTCGTGTAGCCAGTTAGAGAGAGAAGAAGAAAGAAAATAAAAAAGAAAAAAAGAAAAGGGGGATATAAATGAATATACATGGGAAGTTGTATGGGGAAAGTTTTAGAAGAAGGGGGTTCGTGTAGCCAGTTAGAGAGAGAAGAAGAAAGAAAATAAAAAAGAAAAAAAGAAAAGGGGGGATATAAATGAATATACATGGGAAGTTGTATGGGGAAAGTTTTAGAAGAAGGGGGTTCGTGTAGCCAGTTAGAGAGAGAAGAAGAAAGAAAATAAAAAAGAAAAAAAGAAAAGGGGGGATATAAATGAATATACATGGGAAGTTGTATGGGGAAAGTTTTAGAAGAAGGGGGTTCGTGTAGCCAGTTAGAGAGAGAAGAAGAAAGAAAATAAAAAAGAAAAAAAGAAAAGGGGGATATAAATGAATATACATGGGAAGTTGTATGGGGAAAGTTTTAGAAGAAGGGGGTTCGTGTAGCCAGTTAGAGAGAGAAGAAGAAAGAAAATAAAAAAGAAAAAAAGAAAAGGGGGGATATAAATGAATATACATGGGAAGTTGTATGGGGAAAGTTTTAGAAGAAGGGGGTTCGTGTAGCCAGTTAGAGAGAGAAGAAGAAAGAAAATAAAAAAGAAAAAAAGAAAAGGGGGGATATAAATGAATATACATGGGAAGTTGTATGGGGAAAGTTTTAGAAGAAGGGGGTTCGTGTAGCCAGTTAGAGAGAGAAGAAGAAAGAAAATAAAAAAGAAAAAAAGAAAAGGGGGGATATAAATGAATATACATGGGAAGTTGTATGGGGAAAGTTTTAGAAGAAGGGGGTTCGTGTAGCCAGTTAGAGAGAGAAGAAGAAAGAAAAAAAGAAAGAAAAGGGAAGGATATCAATGAATATAAATAAGAACGGGTATGGGAAGGTCGGAAAACAATATTTCAGACCATTTGAATTAGGTAGAGTTGAGATGCATTTATCAATTAAGAGCAGTTCACTGAATTTGGGTCAGGATCGATCTTTTTATACCAATGTCTGTTTCCAATTTAAGGGGCTCGTTCAATATTTTTATGTTTAGTACCTTACGGCAACTTTTTTTTTAAAGATTAAATTTCAGGGGCCAAATTAAACTCCATTTTTTTATATACTTTTTAGTTATATTATAATTAAATTTATTCATTTATTTTATTTTGTATCTTTATGAATTAATACATCTATTTAAGAAATTTGCAAGATAATATTTATTTTAACTTTTAGTTTGTTTATATATATATATATATATATATATATATATACATATAGAGAGAGAAATAAAAAAGAACAAACTGAGTTATGTGTTCATCAACGTTTCGTCTTTATTTCGAGACTTCCTATGGATGAAATAACGACGAAAACGTTGATGAACACATAACTCGATTTGTTTTTTTTTTTTTATTTCTCTATTTTGTCGGAATACTATTTCCATCATTCTCATCATACATGTATATGTATACACACACACACACACACACACACACACACACACACACACACATATATATATATATATATATATATATATATATATATGTATATATATATATATATAAAATAAAATAAAATAAAACCTTTTCACGTGTAATCATCTTTTTCTTCACCATATTCCCTCTGCTTCACTTTTTGTTATCAAATAAGATCTTTGACTTACTTGTAGTTTCAGCAAATACTTTTGTATGCAAAATCCGATCCCGCATTTTGCTAATTCCTACCCTCTGATGAGAAGGAAAGTATTTCTTCGAAACTCCGCGGATTAAGGACTATCCGTTTATCTAGTCTTTCCTTTTCAGATTAAATATGTTTTTAACTCTTTTTCAAAGTGTTTTCTAACATTTTATTAACTGTTTACTCTTATATATATATTACTGGTACCATGTAACCCAGTACTACCTGCCTCATGGTCGGCTCACCGGCGACTAAACTGGTTCCCCCACTAGACTTGTTTGGTGAGGAGGGCGGCTAGTCTCCCGGAAAGATTAAAAACAAGACCTTCCAAAGGGCGAATGAACTCTTTTTCTGGGTCAACGGCCAACTAGCACCATGTATATTTGTGTGTGTGTATATGTGTATTGGGGTGGAAAGGGCTCCCGTAAGCCGTGGTGAAGGCAACCTTTCTAGGAGAAGCAAATCTCTGATTTAAAAAACCATAAAGCGGAAGACCATTACCCGCATTAAGCTGGTCTGCAGTTTAATTTGTTGCTGGCTATCTTGCTCTTGCTTGTTGCTGGATCTCAACATTTTGAACCGAGAGAGAGACTTAGCTGTCGTACAAAGCTAAGACTCTGTAACATCATATTTGTATAGATACTCCCTCAGGCATTTGGGCTCATGGATTTTAAATGTCTGAGGGAGTGGCACTCGTCTGACAAGACGTTGCAATCATCATCATATATATATATATATATATATATATATATATATATATATATATATGATGATTGCAACGTATATATTACGCTTTAAGTTTTTTTTTCCAGCAATTCAATATATCCATTTGAGAGATTTTTTGGCCAAGATCAAAGTGTAGTGTCTGTTCTTCAGATACGGCACTTCCATTTTTCGTTCTCTTTCAGTGGAGGAGAAATCCTTCACGACTGAGACAATTTTTATTTTTGTACCTTTTCTCCACGTTAAAAATCGACCCTGGTGTCTAGCTCTGTCCCGTGGGGAGGCATTGTAAATAGGTACAATTAATCATTGGGAATATTCAGGTAGTTTATCCCAATATATGCTAGAGGAGAAGATTAGTTAACTCTTGAGTACCATATATTGAGTACTAAAAACTAACCCCCCCCCCAAAAAAAAAGACAGAGGTATTCATTGTTATATAATGGTACCACAAGAAAATGCTAGGAGAAGGTACATAGGAGTTTAGGCAGATACTTTATTAAATGTTGTTTAGTAATTAGGTTGGCTTTGTGTAAGTAGGTAAATGGTATAGGCTTATTCAGTTATGAGAAAAAAATCAAATCGATTGAGAAATTCAACTAAATGGGTGCACTACTTTTTTTTTGTTATTTTTATTTTTCATAATACGTGGGTTATTTATAGTTCTAGTTAATTATGAATGTTTTTTGTTATTTATAGTAAATTATAGGATGATATTAAGGTTGCTAATATGTTCTTTATGATGCTTGTAGGTTATGAAAGTTTCTTGTCTTTTATAGAGTAACTTTTTTTTTTTTTACACAGTGATCACCACTTATCAAGGCCCGGAAGCCACTCAGGGATAAGGGTTATTGCAAGTACATTACGTTAGTGTGGAGATTTGATGAAGTGTTTACTAAAGGGAGCGGTTAATTAGGAATTTGTTAACATTGGACTTGAAGACATCCAAGTTGTAGTCCGGTGGGAAGCAGGCAGACGGAACAGAGTTCCACAGGCGTGCAGTTCTAAGAAAGAAGCTTTGTTCATGGAATCCACGTTTTGATTTAGGTACAGATAAACTTATTTCTATCTATAGTATTGTGATAAATATTTTTTCAATAAGAGATAGGTAACATGGGGATGTAAGGGAAGAACATATTTTAGCTTTCTTCAAAATATTCTATTGTATGATTGGTATTAGATTTGTTTCTAATGAGTTCTTTATAGTATACTGAAAGTGATATTTTTATTTTACTGTTGGGATTTTCAAATGAACTTTTATGACCTCTGAACCGTTCCTTGAAAGTATTATATGCCATATCAATGTAGTACTTACTAGTATTTGAGTGTTCTTTCATGGAGATTTTCGTTCTGTATACTACCGAGGCTACTAAGCTATTTCCATTCAGTGGGCATTCTTGTTTATTTCTGCAATTACAAGATTTAGTAGTGCTATGTTTATTTAATTCTGGTATATTATTTAGAATCTTCCTATTATGTTTCTTTATTATTTTTTCTTAAATTTTCTGTATTTTACTGTATTTTTATTGAAAATTTTATTGAGAATATTATAAGGTGGAATGTGTTGCTTTATCAAATTAAGGAGTTTTTTCTGAGTTAGTTTTGACGTTTAAATCTAAAGGTAGTGTGAACCATATAATTTTCCTTCTTCTCTTATTTATGGATGTTTGAGTATCACATGTAGGCTGGGTATATTCTAGTTTTGTGTTTTTGTAACCACTATCTTTAAGTACTTTATCATAGAACAGTTTGTGAATGTTAAAAATATCTACGCTAGAGGAATTATTGCTTATTCTTTTACTGATGGAATTTGGGCAGTGTGTTATTATGGATTTTGGGTGGTTTGAGTGTGGGTTTACGTATATGGTGTCGGTATCTTTTTTATAGGGTGCATGTATTTTATTCTTTAAATTTAGAGTTACATAAAAATAAATCAACAGTTTTGATATTTAATACTATTTCCACTTTTAAATTAATTCTTTTAAATTCATTAAGGATTATCTTTATCTTTTTTTTCACATTTAGGAACGTTGGAGTTCCTTATGATCATAAGTCCATCGTTTCTGTACAAACCAATATATTCTACTTCAACGTTCTTGATTAAATTATACAAGATATATAATCCTACTATGCCAGTCAGGAAGCTGAATCTAAATACCCATAGAAACATCAAAAAGACCTAATCTTTTTTTAATCCATTGCTCTTCATTGCTTAGTAGTAAAGTTGTTCTGTATATTTTATAATGTCTATTTTATCCGCTGATGTAACTGAAGTAAGAGTTGCAAATTCTAATATTTCTTCAAAAAGCTCCTTGGTAATTGAAGGATAGTACCTCTCAATGGCAAACTGGATGAAAGAGCTTTTCTTTTTATTTTCAATGTTAGAGAACCAATTGATCGTTTCAGCTGTATTAATCCAAAGATTAAGTTTATAATTAGTTTTGATTTGTGCGTTGATACTTTCAAGAATTCTTTCAGTAATTTTTCCAGTTTCGGTTCTGATAGGATTTATCAATCTAATTGAGGGTGTAGCAAATTCACCAGCTGTGACAATCAGATTTTAGTAGGATGTATTCCAATTCCTGCTGTAGCTGTTCATTTGAACCTGAAATCATAAAAATTGGTCAGTCATCTCATAAGATGTATAAAAACAAGATACTGAATTTTCAAGTGTCCAAGACAATTTTAAATGTCTGTACAAAAAGACTGGAAACTAATTGAAAGTACCTCGTGACATTGTTTTGAGCTGAAATTCAATATTTAAATTTTTATTATTATCCTGAACAAGCAACCATTAAAGTGCTTCTGTGGAACGAACCGGATACAAACTCGGCACGCCCAGGTTTTCAATTCGTTTTGTTAACCACTTAGTGACCGCCAACAAAGGGAGAGTTATAGAAGACATACAAATAAGAGAGACAGCGAGATAGAAAAAAGAGGGACGATGAGAGAAAAGAGATATAATGAGAGAGTGGGGAAAGTGCGAGAGAGAGGGAGGAAGGAGGTAAGAGTTAGAGAGGGAGGAGGGCAAACTAATTGATCTATTTAACATCCTAATGAGGATCAATTTAAAAAATCTAGACCACTTGATCATTTTTTAATGACGAGAAAATAATCGCCTTCAAGAAAAGGAACCATTAATAACAATATTTTATCTGCTCCAATGGGTAGTTGCCATTTTGTCACCAGAAGCAGGAGATGAAGAAAAAGGAGGAGAGGGAGGTGTATGCTGTGTGATCAATGAAGCGTGAAGTGGTCCCTAAAAACGCTAAAATGCAAATGACCTTAATTGCTTATAGTCTTTTCTGGTCCTCTACATTGAAATTCTGAAATTCGCTTTAATCCTCACTTTCCAAAGCTAACAACGTTTTTAGATGAAAGTATTAACCCGGCATTAGTCCCATGAGGTGTTTTAGCATGCCAGTTTTGCTTAAGTGCTCATAATCCTTAGCACCTTATTTTTTTCCTCCCTCCCAATACTCTCCTGACTCAGTGAGAGTATAGTACACGTGATATGGAGCTATTGTATCTCAGTTTTTTTCTTGGAGGTAGACATCGCTTTGTCTTGGTGCCGAAATAAATGGCAATAAAAATGCTCGTGTTAAAAAAGAAAGAAAAGTGTATCCAATCGCTATAGCTGACTAACGTACGAATGATTTTATGATTCATATATCTTTGCATTTTTCAGTAGGAGTAAACATTTTTAGATATGAGCGTATATTATGTATTATTATGCTACTCTGTAATAATTAATATGGAATTAATATGTTTTGGTATTTTCTTTATCATAAGTTTTGATGGGATTATTATTTTATTTACAATTTATTACCTTTTCAGTTTTGTAACTATGAGCTTAGCTAACGTAATATCTTAATTTTTCCTTCGTTTTATAATTTATCTTATTGTATTATTTTATATTAATATCAACAAGATACAAGTGATTCAAACTGTTCAGCAGGGACTGCAGATATACACTGAACCAGCAGGATAACTATATTATACAAAATAACACTATAAACATTTTTGTAATGGGGTATATAAACACCCCATGGGACTAAACATGTTTGGAACATAGAGGCGACTAACTCAGGGTTAAATCAAACAATTTTTAACTAATTGAAATATTTCCGAATCCCACAAAAGTCACACATATTCGTGAAATTAATAAACCAGTGCAACATTGGGAACTCCTGCAAAGTGAGGAGACAAAAATATGCAGACATCATCAGCTGGGCTCAACAAAAAGAAACTCTCTACAAATGTAACGTGGCTATTACACTCACACCGTGTCATTCCATTTCAACAATTCGGACCTGCACATTGTCTGGTACCGTCGCAGGAACAAGCAAACAAGAAAGAACTTAAAAAATACGACTCAGCATTTTTTTTAGGTGAATGCAAAAGCATTTATTCCAGTAATTTCCGACAACGTATTTTACTGTGTTTCAAAAAATCACTCATGCATCGAACATATTCTGTCAAAATGCCCTGTCACGCATGTATCTTTTTCATTGCCTGCCTTTCCACTTTTTTTGACCATGTGGCGCATTTTGTCTCTTACCGCATACAAGTCAAAACACGTCCGATCGCTTTCTTTGCTTGTGTAACATTGCGTCAAAAAGGAAAGAAGAATAGGAATCTATATGTCTATAAAAGTGACACTGTCTGTCTTTGTGTGTGTGTCTGTGTGTGTTCATTTCTCTACCAAATAACTCTGTCAATTTTCAGTCTACAGACTCGAGATTTGACATTAGAGGTATTGAGATTTGGGAAAATCTTTTTAATCAGGTTTCGGCCAAAAATTTGCTGTCAAGGGGTTAAAGGGCAACTATTTAAACTTTGAAAACTCTACCAAACTCTTCTGTCAATTTTGGGTCTAAACATTTGAAATTTTAAATGTAGGTTACTTGGACATGGATCAAACGTTTTAATTTGATTTGAGCCCAAAACAATAAATATTAAGGGGTCAAAATTATAATCAAAGTTTTAAAAAATTGACCTCTGCGGTCTCTACCAAATTACTCAGCCAATTTCTGGTCTAAACATTTGAAATTTTACATAAATAGTATTCAGAGATAGGGCAACCTTTTTAATCGGTTCGGGTCGAAAATTTGAGTTGCCAAGAATCAAAGTTTAAAAGATTTGACGTTTGCGGTGTCTAGCAAACTACTCAGCCAATTTTAGGTCTAAACATTTTAAATTTATACGTAAGGGTATTCAGACACACGGCAAGCATATTAATCAGTTTTGAGGCGATAATTTGGCTGCCAAAAGGTCAAAGTTGAAAGAGTTGACCTTTGCAGATTCTACCAAACTTCTCCGACAATTTTGGGTCTAAACACTTGAAATTTTAGATGTAGGTAACTTGGACATGAATCAAACTTTTGATTTTGATTTGAGACCAAAATAATAAATGTTAAGGTGTAAAAATTGGGGTCAAAGTTAAAAAAAAATTATCTCTGCGGTCTCTACAAAATCACTCAGACAATTTTTGGTTTAAATATTTGAAACCTTACATAAAGTGTATTCGTACGTAGGGCAAGTTATGAACAGTACATAGAGTCCGAGCAAAGCTGAGCTGAACTGCTAGTATATCTATGAAAGTGAAATTGTCTGTCTGTATGTGTATGTGTGTGTGTCTGCGTGTATACATTTCCCTACCAAATTATTCTGTCGATTTTCAGTCTACAGACTCAAGGTTTGTCATAAGGCGTATTGAGATTTGAGAAAATCTTTTTAATCAGTTTTTGGCAAGAAATTTGGCTGTCAAGGGATCAAAGATAATCGATTTGACCTTTGAAAACCCTACCAAACTCTTCCGCCAATTTTGGGTCTAAACACTTGAAATTTTAGGTGTAGGCTACTTGGACATGAATCAAACATTTTAATTTGATTTGAGCCCAAAACAATAAGTGTTAAGAGGTCAAAATTGGGATCAAAGTTTAAACAAATTTGACCTGTGCTTTCTTTACCAAATTACTCAGCCAATTTTTGGTCTAAATATTTGAAATTTTACATAAAGTGTATTTAGACATATGACAAGCTTTTTAATCGGTTTTTGGCCGAACATTTGGCTGTCAAGGGGTAAAAGTTCAAAAGATTGGACCTTTGCGGTCTCTAGCATACTCTTCAGCCAATTTTGGGTCTAAATATTTGAAATTTTACATAAAGGGTATTCAGGCATGCAGCAAGCTTTTTAATCAATTTCTGGCCGAAATTTGCCTGTCAAGAGGTCAAAGTTGAAAGAGTTGACCTTTGCAAACTCTATCAAACTCCTCCACCAATTTTGGATCTAAACACTTGAAATTTTAGATGTAGGTTACCTGGACATGAGTTCAACTTTTTAATATATACATATGCACATAAAGTTATGAACAGTACATAGAGCCCAAGCAAAGCCAAGCTTAACTGCTAGTAAATAAATAAAACCCGGGTCGGCATTTTTATTACCATTACTTTTGGCACCGTTTAAAAAGTCCCTTGCTGCCATCTGTCCATTTTAGCCTGACATACGTTTCACTTTTGGGCAAAGCCAGCCCATTCTCATCGTTTTTACACGTTCAATTTCTTTCGACGCCGACTTTGTTTCTGAACCAAGCATGTGCTGTATTTTTCTCTCCTTTTTTCTCTTCTTCTCGCGCACACTTCCCAATTTGTGCATTTATCAGCTACTGCTGCTGCCGCTAATCTCCTCGCAAGCCAGTCATCCTTCATTGCCGCCAACATCTTCCCACGCGCTCATATACACTATGTTACACTCGACCATGCGCTGTCCTCTTTTATGCCTCTTTTCTTTTTTTTCTTGCTTAAATTTCATATGTGCTAAGACACCTGCTGCTAATATTTTCGTTAGTCAGTTATCATAGGCTGCTGCTGATTTTCTCACACGTGCCTGTATATGATATGTTACACCAACCATCCCATGCCGTTCTGGAAGTGGCGAAAGGAAAAGGGCTCCACCACTCACAGTCCAGCTTCATCTACACACGGATTACAAGAACAAAGGTAACGCACACACATACATTATGTCACGCTGCCAAATAATCAAATATGCACATATTCACACAATGATCATTTTGACTACGAACATTTACTAACATTAAAATAACTTTTATGTTTATATTTCTTACATAAAAATGTTTTCTCATAAACTTTCGTATTTCTTAGTTTTCATTCATAAAACGCTGTATATGTTTTAGATTGCACTTGTTACCTGGTAACCCTTCTATTATTTCAAAGTTTCATTTTATTTCATGTTAGTATGCATGTCTGTTTTTAATGCTTAAGATCGACTGGATGCGTTGAACTGGCCCTAATAACCTTAATATAGTTTAGATAATTATATTTTATTTGTATCATCTTTGATGGGAGCCTATGAATTTTTTTCTCTTGCATGGTGGGTCAATATTCTATTATATTTTTAATATTAATTTTAATATAATAATATATTAATTTAAAATATATTAATTATATAAGAAATTTCTCTGTAAATATTATCTAAAAAGAGTTTCAGTTAAAGCATTTTTATATTATGGTCGCGGGAATATTAAATTTTTTCAAAGGATTTTACCATATTGAACTTTATGAATTATGTCATAGGCTTGATTTTGAACTTCAAAGAACTCACCTTTCACCCTGGAATGTGTAAGTAGGTAAATAACCATTGGTAGTTAATTATGAATTGAATAAAAAACATACCTTGCTTGTTTCAAATAAAATCAATATTGGAAGTCATATGAACAATTGACAAAAAGAAATAAATCAATTAACATTTAACATGCTTTTAGTTTTACAAACAGAGATGCAGAGAGACACGTATAGTTTATTTACATGATAAGACACAAAGAAATATTACATGTAAAACACTCGGGAAGTCATATCAACGGTTGACAAAAAAAATAAATCAATTACCAATTTTACATAAATTGAGCACTCACACGTTGACGCTCCTCCAACAAGAATTTGGCAAATGTGTATTTCAGCGGCGTATATTCAAGTTTTACACTAGTGGTGGCCATAAAGTGGGTGATCATTATACGTTAAATTATTATAGAAAAGTGATACCCCCTTTCTTTAAACTAACATTTCTTCATATCTTGGAAACTACTCGTTTGCTGGAATTTTAAACGTTATTTTCGTTTTCAACATCCTCAAAAACTTATAAATGTCTTAATTTTCCAAGTTTTTTTTTTCTATAGCGTGGAAAGTCGATTGTCTGCCCCTTTCTGGTCTTATATTCCAAACATTCCCAATAGGTGTCGCTAGCAGTGTATCATTCAAAAACAAGATGGCGTGAAGTTTTTATTCCGTAAAATGTCTTATGATATTTGATTTTCTTAAATAAAAAAAAACTACTTGATCGATTTACGTGATTTTTGGAAAATTACATTTTCATGCAGTGACAAGTACGTACATTATAAAGATTTTTTTTCAGATTTTTATAGTAAAAAAGATTACTTGTGGACCATTAATAGACCTGCACCGCTGACTTTATTGGCCTATAGGAATATGCCGTGTTAAATCTAACATGCGTTATTCAGACCACACACACACACACACACGCGCGTGCGCACATACATACATACATACATACATACATACATACATATATGCATACACCTTTAAATAATGCACTGGTTACTCGTTTGCCCAACAGGCGACGTACTCTATTTCCTGTTCCGTCTCTCTCTCTCTCTCTCTCTCTCTCTCTCTCTCTCTCTCTCTCTTCTTTCTCTTCCCATTCGAGATGTCGCAGTGACAACACACGCTTCCTTTTCTCCTCTAGTTTACGATGTGAGATAAGCAATTTTTTTTTTTTTTTTACACACGCCTCGACAGCCATGCATTTTATTTACTTTTCTTATACTTTATATTTTCTAAAAGTTGATATCAGTACTGTGTCCGCATTTTTATTGGCTGCAAAATAGGCGGGCCACGAATATCACATATTACTTAAGCCAATAAAGTCGCCATTATAATCCATATCCCTTTTTAGTAAGCTTCAATGTTGCGTTTTCAGACGATTTGCTGTCAATCTCGTCGATAGCAGATTAAAAAAATAAAGGAAACCGTTTTATGATCTTTTTATTAAGTGTATCTTGGCGAACGTCCGGACATCCAAGGCTATCGCTCAAGACAATTTTAGGCCACACCAGAACCTGTTCGTTTCAGAGACGGTCACGTGACCCCCTCCCTCGCTGTTACCGAAGGAAAAAAAAAACGGCTGTCACTTTAATAAGCGGATATGATTTTATCATATTTTTTTTATCATAATGTTGACTCAAATAGAACTAGAACCTTCTCAATGATCGATTGTCAAGACAGATAATGCCCTACCTAAGATCTCATCTTTTGGTGCTTATTAAGCTATAGTCGACAGATCGAATTAAAAAAAAAAGTCTATCGCTATCGAAGAAACATAACGACAGCCATTAAGAATACGAGAAACTGACAGAAAGGGAGACAAACCAAGTCTGTTTTGTCGGAAAGGGAGATAAGGCAGTTTACCCGCTTTTTTTTTTTTTTTAGAGTTGCAATTTCAAAGAGCTACACAAAATATTACAATTTTATTCACACACATGTACATATGTTGCTTTTTGTTTTATCAATAAAAAAATATATTTTTTATACACATCTTTGAAAACAGAACTGAAATTATTGTTTCTGCTTCATTATTTAATTAAATTCTTGTTAAAAAACAAACAAAAAAAAAACATTTAATATTTATGTAAATAAATTTTATTTAATTTAAATAATTTAGTGCTTCTGAATTTTAGAGATCCGTGACGCAGCGGTTAGATTACTTGAAAAAATCAATTGTAAAAAGTAATATTTTCCTGAAGGTTGAGAGGTCAATCCCCAGTGTGGACGACCGAAAGATACAATTGCGAATTATTGAGGACCTGTATCCAGTCATGGCCGATGGAACAAGAGCATGCTACCACCGTGAAGTAAGTAAAGGGTTCCATTCGAAAGTTTGTCCAAATTCCCGAGTTCGACAGAAACATTCCCGAGTTCGACAAGATACATCTGAGGAAAGTCGGGGGTTACATCGACCGAAACGTTGTGAAAAATTACTCTCAAGATGAGAACAGGAGTCTGATGAATCCAAGTAGTACGAATAATTTAGTGTTTTAGCTTTTTTTGTTTTTTGCTAAACTGCCTTATTTCCCTTCTCGCCTACACTGACTTGACTTATCGCCCTTCCCGCCAACTTTTCCTATTCTTAATGGCTGCCGTTATGTTTCCTCGATAGCGATAGACTTATTTTTACAAAAACCACAACAGTAGTTGTCCTACTCGATGAATTATCATACTTTTGGGATTCATTACTTTGTTCGATATGACAATAAGGTAAATAAGATTATTTTTGCTTAAAACGATATATTTAAAAATTTGATCCGTCGACTATAGCTTAACAATTACCCGTCTTTTAAACTCATCGACTTAAAACTCGCAGGCAACATGAATGGGAACAAATACATTGATGATATTGCCAAGGCTAAAACTGCACGTCTGTGGAACTCTCTACCACTTTCCTGTTTCCATCCTGACTTCAATATGGATGTCTTCAAGTCCAACATAAACAAATTCCTGATGAATCGCCCCCCCTAAGAATTGACTTTATCAAATCGCCAATACTAATGAATACTGCAACACTATCCCATTGATTACTGTACACAAAATAACCCTTATCCCCGAATGGCTCCTGGGCCTTGCTAAGCTGTGACCTCTATGTAAAAAAAAAAAAAAAATGATGCGCCTCCTCTACCGTGCTAGAAAATTACTCATACCAGATATTATCCTATATCTTTACAAAGCTGCTGTTTCGGCCAAATTTCGCGAATTTAGCCTTTTTTTAAAAAAAAAAAAAAAAGCAGTTTGGCCTTAAAAAGGCTTAAAAAGAGTTAAATTCGTGAAATTTAGCCGAAATCAATCAATGCTTCCAAAATGGGGATTGATTTACTAGAACGTTGCATTAGAAACTATTAGAAAATATTAAATATTGACGTCAAAGATGAGAGTTCATATAGAAACGTTGATTTAATTTGAATAAAATAAAATACACATCAAGTGCGCTTGAAAGCCAAATCACAACGTAATATTAGGAAAATAACACGTATATCAAATCTGTTGCCAAGGCCGCTGGAAAAATGGTGGGATCTTTCTATCGATCCAGTAGATATCTCACTGCTGATGCTATTCTCTATCTATATAAGAGCCAGGTACGTCCAAGGATGGAATACTGTTGCCACATCTGGGCAGGAGCTGCTAGAAAGGACTTGTCCTGCCTTGATAGAGTTCAAAATAGACTTCGTAGCCTCGTAGGAGATGTCCTTTTCTCCTCCTTGAAACCTCTATCTCACAGAAGAGATGTTGCGAGTTTGTCTCTGATGTATCGTTATTTTCATGGAAAGTGTTCAACTGAGCTTCAATCTATGGTCCCCCCTCGCCAAACTTTCACAAGAAACACTCGTCTAGCTGTAAACACTATCAATAATTTCCCCCACTCTTTATCTGTGCCTAAACCTAAACGTAGATTCCATGAACAAAGCTTCTTTCTTAGAACTGCACGCCTGTGGAACTGTCTTCCGTTTTCCTGCTTTCCGGCTGACTACAATATGGTTGTGTTCAAGTCTAAAGTAAATAAGTTCTTGATGAGCCGTTCCATATAAGTTATTAAATTTACCAAATTTTCATTACTAATGATTACTATATTGACCAATTTCTACTGTACACTCTTTAACCCTTATCCTTAAGTGGCCTCTGGGCCTTGATAATGTGGTGATGCCTTTGTAAAAAAAAAAAAAAAAAAAATATTTTACTTGCTTTCTCTTTGTCGTCTCAACTCAGTATCAAACCCCAGCGCTGCATCAGTCAATCCTTCACCATCCATTCGTTTCTTTTTGTGGACACGATGCTCCATGCTTATCTTCATTTCAAAGCAGAGATTTTTTAACTCGTCTCTTGCAGTGTCCACCATCTTTTCTTTTTTCTGAAGAAGGCAATCTCTCAACGCCATCAGCCTGACAGAACTTTGTTGTGGATCCAGCCTTTTTGTTTGAAGATACTTCTGGGCATCATTGATTTCTGAAAGAATAGTTTACCAAAGGCTCAGAAATGTCTCTTTTGTGGGAAAGAGGTTGCAGGAAAGAGAAAAGAGCATCCACGACTACGCTACGAAGTTTATTTTGAACTCTGTTAAGGTAGGATAAGTGCTTCTAGCAGTTTCTGCCCGGATGTGGCAACAGTACTCCATCCTTGTACATACTTAGCTCTTATATAGGTAGAGAATTGAATCAGCAGTGAAATATCTACTGGAACAGTAGAACGATCCCACCATTTATAAGACGAGACCCATTCATTTCGATTGATGTCAGACGGGGATCGGAGCATTAATGATGTAAAGATATAAACTTAGTTTTAGATGCATTAAAATTAACTAGCTACCTCTTTTCCCATTGCACCACGTGATCAAGATCAGAGTAGAAAGAATCAGAGAGAACGTGGTCATTTACGGTCTTTGAAGTGTTGCCATAGATGGTAGTGTCGTCAGCATAAATATCTACAAATGATCTTGGGATGTGATTTGGGAGATCATTTATGTAGATCAGGAAGAGAGTTGAGCCCAGGATGAACCAATGAGGGACTAATAATAATTATTAATTAATACTTCGAGTTTCCGATTTCTGCCCATTAACCACTACTCTTATGAATCTATCAGAGAGAAATGATTTCAATTGAAAAGACATTTCCAGACTGTGGCCTTGCCTGGTCATTGATAGAGAGAGAGAGAGAGCGAGAGAGAGAGAGAGACAGAGAGAGAGAGATATGGGACAGACAGACAGACAGACAGACAGAGAAAGTACAGAAAGACTCTAACCCGAACTCTTATATAATTATTATACTTACTAAGTACTCTGACGGAATGAAAGCATTCTAACCCCGTTGATTAGCGTTCGGTTCAAAAATCCGTGTAATTCCAGATGTTTGATTCTATAAAGAATTGTTTTACTAATTCTTATTATTTCAAGCTTTATGGAATAAATTCAGCGTTAGAGTTATTGTTAAATTAATTTTGTGGTCTTTAAATAAGATATATGCCTCTTTAGGTTTTCACTTACTAATTTTTCGCTAAGCTTACTTTTATCATTTATTATATCTATGTAGTTGAATTCGTTTTTGGTAGTCTTTTGTAATGTTTTCTGGGATTAGTTTGTTACACAGACGTGGAGGCGGAGAGGGGGGGGGAGCGGCTAGGGATGCCTAAGCACCTGCTCCTTTTACTACTGTCTTCAAAGTTCCGTTTTCAGAAGAATGTATTATACTACATCTACTTATTTATCGTTTGTGTTTAATATGTTTCTTTAATTGTTTGTTCCCTAAATTCATAATTCCGTTTTACCAGCATTAGAGTGTACCTATTTACTATGCCTCCCCACGGGACAGAGTTAGACACCAGGGTCGTTTTTTAACGTGGAGAAAAGGTACAAAGATAAAAAAAAATGTCTCAGTCGTAAAGGACTGATCCTCCACCGAAAGAGAACAAGAAATGGAAGTGCAGCATCTGAAGAACAGATGGTATTTATTTGCTCCCCCACTGAGCAAATTAGGCACAAGGCCGTTTTTAATGTGAGGTAAAAACCAGCTCCCCTAAAAGTAGGCAAAAAGGGGGCACTCTGGTTACCAAAAATAATAATTGTCCCAGTATAGAGGGTTTCCCCTCCATTGACTGGTACAAATTATCTTAAGTGCAGCATCTGAAGAACAGATACTACACTTTGATCTTGATAAAAAAGACCAGTATTAGATTGTATATTGCTTTAAAATTACGTAATTTTACGTAGATAATATTTGTATTTTATATTGAATATCTTTCAGTTTCATTAGTAATCGAATTGTGTTCCTTTCTTTTCTTTTGTTTTAATGCTCTTTTTCAAACAGCCCTCATATAGTATCGCCAGTCTGACTGTTTGACAAATCTTACCTACATTGCCTGCAGGCATTTTTCAGTTAACAGGCCTTCTCCTCTCCATGGCTACGACTATACGCTCGTGCCCCACTGAAACACTGTTTTTTTTTTTTTTAGTTTTTTTTTTTGTTGTTCACTTGGGCACCTTCCCTGAAAAAGTTCACTGGTTTGTTATATTCTTATTTATTTTATAAAAATTTCTAGTTTTATTCACTTTCACGGAGATTTTGTTAGAGTCGGTCATTTTTTTTTTCATTTAATGTGACGTAGTTTACCCAGAAAAAAAAAAAAAACAGGTTCTACTTTTTGGTGTTGATTGCATGCAAATAACATGAAAAACTAAAAGGAATTTATAAAAAAGGAACAATTATATTCTTTTAAATATGACGTAGTTTACCTAGAAAAAAAATATTCTACATTTTGGGCTTGATTACGTGTAAATTGTTCCAGAACACGTACGCACGCACGCACACACACACACACACACACACACACACACACACACACACACACACACACACACACACACACATGCACGCACACATCCACGCACACACAATGTCAGTTTTCCGTATCTGGAAAATGCGGTTACCAAAACAAAATAAACAATTATATTCTTTTAAATATGACGTAGTTTACCCAGAAAAAAAAACTATTCTACATTTTGGGCTTGATTACGTGTAAATTGTCCCAGAACACACACACACACACACACACACACGCACGCGCGCGCACACACACGCACACACACACACACACACACACACACACACACACACACACACACACACACACACACACACACACACACAATGTCAGTTTTCCGTATCTGGAAAATGCGGTTACCAAAACAAAATAAACATTCCCTCAGCCTAGCAGAATTTCTCTATACGACACTTTCAATACAAACTTTCAATACAATGCAGTTTCATACAAACAAAATAAACAATGCCTCAGCATACAAGGATTTTTTCTCCGGATTTCTCTGTCGCTGCCCAAGAACAGAACTGATCACGTCTTAATGCAAACAGATTATATATGTGGTGCCTTCAATAAGTTTCTGGACGTTTTTATGCAAGCATATAAAATTGCTGCAGACTCTTGCAAATTCAGTATGTTATTGCTATACACCTTATGAGATGACTGACCAATTTTTATGATTCCAGATTCAAATGAACAGCCACAGCAGGAATTGGAATACACCCTACTAAAGCCTGATTGTCACAGCTGGTGAATTTCAAAAATGCAATCTGGACGTGAGGACACTTTAGAAGAACGATATGAAATAAAATTCTGTTTTAGACTCGGAAACAATGCCACAGAAACGTATGGAATACTTCAAACTGCTTTTGGACTATCTTGCAGGAATCGAGCATCAGTTCTTGAGTAGCATAAGAGATTCAAGGAAGGCAGGAAGTCTGTGAGGGATGATGATGGTGTGGGAGGAGTAAGAAAGTCAAAACACCAGAGTTGATTGGCCAAATAAAGAATTTCATGGATAAGGATCATCGTGTGTCCACAGAGACAATAAGTACACAGTTTGATGTGCATTTATTGTGGAAACAGTGGAAGCTGTCGCACAATTATTCGCGAGGAACTGAAGGTGCGGAATGTTTGTCCGAAGGGTGCTCCATCCTTAACACAGACTATTTGACGAAGATAGACATCAAGACAGTCACTCAACCTCTCTATGGTCCAAACTTTGTTCCCTGTGATTTTGGTTATTCCCTAAGCTCAATGAAAACCTTAGAGGTTGTTGCTATGAGATAATTGAGGACAGGAAAGAAGCTGTGGTGAGGGTCATTGACATGCTCACATAAGAGGACTTCCATGGGGCCTTCCAGAAATTGTTGGAACGGTATAATAAGTGCATTGCAGCCGATGTTTGATGCGTGTAATATCAATAGAAGTGCTGATACGAAAAAGTATGGAAACTTATTGAAGACACCTCGTAGTCTTTTTCGAAAATATTTTTGAATTCACTTTTTTAAAAACGACGTTTTTTACCTAGAAAAAAAAAACTATTCCCGGTTTTGGGATCAAATAATCAAATCAAATCTGTGCCTAAATCAAAACGTAGATTCCATGAACAAAGCTTCTTTCTTAGAACTGCACGCCTGTGGAACTCTGTTCCGTTTGCCTGCTTCCCACCTGACTACAACCTGGATGTCTTCAAGTCCCACTTTTACAAATTCCTAATGAACCACCCCCTTAAGTAAACACTTCATTAAATCTCCACACTAACGTACTGTATTTGCAGTAACCCTTATCCCTGAGTGGCTTCCGGGCCTTGATAAGTGGTGACCACCGTGTAAAAAAAAAAAAAAAAATAAGAGGATTTCCATGGGGCCTTTCAAAAATTGTTGGAACGGTATAACAAGTGCATTGCAGCCGATGTTTGATGCGTGTAATATCAATAAAAGTGCTGATACGAAAAAGTATGGAAACTTATTAAAGACACCTCGTAGTCTTTTCAAAAATATTTTTGAATTCACTTTTTTAAAAACGACGTTTTTTACATAGAAAAAAAAAAAAAACTATTCCCGGTTTTGGGATCAATTACCTGCAAACAGTACCCAGAACAAAATACAGATTTATCTTTTGGGGGAGGGAGCAATTACGTGTAAACAGCATGAAAAAATGTCTGCAACAAAAGAATTTAAAAAAAAAAAAAAAAATAGAAAAACACATTTCAGATTTTAGACAGGGGATCACTTTTTAATAGTTATCTTCCATAAATGCGACGTAGTTTAATGAATATTGCAGCAGTCTAGAATGATTTATTTTCAGGCCAAATAAAAACAATTTATTTGTCACAGCGATAATTTAGCTTCAAACTATTTAAAACTAGTAGGGCTTGTGTTCTGGCGTTGCCTGAGGGAATATAAAAGTCTGATCTAACATTAGAAAAATAACTACAAGAGTATTACTTATGACATTTTTTTGTTAATTAAAAAAAAAAATCCAGTGTAAGTAATTTGCGTGATTAATATAGGATCCAAACTGCTGTGAAGTAATTTGCCCCACCACATAAATAAAGCTAACAAATTCTATTAAACATTTGAATTTAACTCAAATACAACTGTACACGTAAAAATTGTTTTAACGAATATCCAAACTGTCTTTGCTTTAAAACTGTTTTATCCTTGTAATCTGGATTATTTATAACGGTTTTTGTTTAAATGGGTGAGCTTTTAGACCAACGCATTTAAGGTGAAAACAATATTACGTACTTACGTGCTATGTCGAAATCAGCATAAATTCCCAAAATTACAAAAAAAAAAAAAAAAAAAAAAATGATCCAGTAGAAAAATAACTATATGTAAATAGAATTTATCGAATTACTGATTTTTATCATATGCTTTAATGTGGAAGAATTGTGCGACTAACACTGTATGACAAACGGACTTATCTCCCTTGACTTGAATTTACTTAATTTAAGAGTCCACCATTATTAAACCGAAAACGTAATTGTGGGTAGTTTTTTTTTTTTTTACTTTTACTGGATCATTTTTCGTAATTTTGGAAATTTATACTAATTTCGACATGACAAGTAAGCACATCACCTGAAAGATATTGGTTTAAAAGATCCCCAATTTAACCAATCACTTTTATTACATAAGTTGTTGGTTGATTTGTCGCGGTTTTTTGTTTGTATCTTTTTGTTTTTTTACATATCGCTTTTACGACATATTTTCCTTAAAACAATTAATATTTTATAGCATTTATGAAACTTACTCCTGTCGGGACAGCGGGTAAGTTTTTTTTTAAGCCTATTTTAATCATATACATAGCTTACAGTGGGTTTTTTCTATTATTTTTCTTATTCCGAAGAGATAATCTAATGTTTATTTTATTGAAGACTACCTGAAGTATTCGGCGTTGCTAGGTCGTATTTGATATATGTAAATATTCCGTCCCCATACATAATTATCTCATTGATTAAACGAAACATTAATTCATAATGGCTTCTTTTTACACTCCCCCATGACGTAGGAGCAGTAGGTGCGTTTTATTTTATAGAAGTCTCACCAGTAGCACTAATTCTTTTTTCTAGTTTAATCTTTTATCTTTTAGTCCTTCTTCTTTCAAAATATAATATAAGAATTGCAATTATTATTTTATATAACAGTGCATATCTGAAAACTGTTAAATCTCCTTCTGTTTTAATTATTTAATGTACAATATATATATATATATATATATATATATATATATATATATATATATATATATATATATATATATATATATATATATATATATATATAAAAAGTTGACATAAGTAATGTATTCTGTTAATGAAATAATTAAAATTTAGTTTCAAACAGTTTAAAATATCTGAACACTGGTAAATGTACCTGTAGCATTCATTTTGAAGAACCTCTACATAAACAACATTTTGGGTGTGACCTCTAACAGGTGTGTCAATGTAAAGTTTTTTTAAGACTTCCATTGCATGAGCAACCAACATGAAACTGGGCATGAGAACAGCAAGGTGTTTGAAGATTAAGTCAGACAACTTTAAGACTTTGTCCTTGAGCTTTATTTTTAGACAAAGCTAATTTTATTGGGACTTTATTTTTAGACAAAGCTAATTTTATTGGGACTTTATTTTTAGACAAAGCTAATTTTATTGGGACTTTATTTTTAGACAAAGCTAATTTTATTGGGACTTTATTTTTAGACAAAGCTAATTTTATTGGGACTTGGAAACGCTTGAACTGAAATGGCATATCAAAAGGAAAAAAAAAAAACTTTAAAATTTCCAATTATTATAATGGCTTGCAAAACATTACTTTTCAAGGATTTTATTGCTAACCGTGTGCCATTACACAGTTTAGGTGGAGCAAGATTTCTTAATAATATAACTGGAGCTCCTTCCTGCAATATCAGGCTATGATGTGGCATCCCGGCGGTTGTAGAGAATTCTACAGGAAATTCTACTGCCTTATCTTCATTAATAACACAATAAATGGATTGATAACTCTTGCAAAAGAGTATAATTGATCATATCAACAGCATCATTTGTAGGGGCCAAGGTTGCTTTCACAGAACCATCCAACATTACGGAAATTTGGAGTAAAATCTTGGAAAACCTTAGTTATCAGATCACCAATTGGATTTACCATCTGGACACATTGTAATTAGTGTAATTCAATATTATTGAACCAATACCGATGAAAAGAAGGTGATTTGAGAAATGTGCTGCAGACTGATCATCAAATAAATGCTTCCTCATAATAGTCTCCAAACTGAAAACCAAAAACGTGGTTATCACGCAGTATTGCAGAAGTGCCAGATTGTCATATCATATTTTAAATGGAAAAAAAAAGAATTTAGGACTAAATCAGATGTTCAGTTCCCAAGCACAGCAGCATTTTGTTTGATAAATAAACCACCTATTAAGTGGGTTAACGTTTTGTAAGCCCTATCTCTTTTTTTGTGTTTGAATGATTGCTTTTGTGTCAACATTGCATTGGTTGATTTCAGTCTCGTGGCGGTTTTTGGATTGTAAATGTCGACTTTTGCAGGTTTTTCGGGTAGGCTGATAACGAATATCACAGTTATATTTGGGTCTGATAAGTCGTTTACAAACGATATCACGTTAGATATCATATGGAAACATATGATAGCTAACATAAAATCTAATGTAATCCCTGGCAGCCTTTTTGTTTTCACAACCGATTAGTAATGCACATACCTGTAACTAAAGCAGACGACAAATCAAATATTTTTCCATCCCAGTGGAAAAAATAGAGTCTTTATTCCGAAAATTGTTCTTAATATAGGAAGATTGGGTTGTTTATTCCGAAAGCCATTCTTAATATGGGGAGGTTGGGAGTGTTTATTTCAAAAGCTGTTCTTAATATGGGGAGAATGGGGGTTTATATTCTGAAAGCCGTTTTTAACATGGGGAGATTAGGGTGTTTATTGCGAAAGTCGTTCTTAACTGGGGGTTGGGGATGTTTACTGTGAAAGCCATTCTTAACATGGAGAGGTTAGGGGTGTTTATTTCGAAAACCGTTATGCATGCACATTACTACTTCCCTGGTTGTGAAACAAAATGGCTGCCAGGGATTACATTAGCTTTTACGTTCAATAACAAATGTTTTCATATCTGAGAAACTACTTATCAGCCTCAAATAGATCTACAGCAGATGCGCTTACGGTTATATCTGATGTGATTAGCGAATCTCTCAATGGAGGCTTCCTTTCTAGGGCAATTGCTCTTGACATATCAAAGGGCTTTGATAGGGTATGGCATAAAGGTCTACTTCACAAGATCTCCAGCTATGCTATAATATATTATTAAATCATTTCTCTCTGATAGGGTCATAAGAATAGTGGTTGATGGACAGAAATCAGAAGCTTATAGTATTAATGTTGGAGTCTCTCAGAGGTGCCTTCTGGATCCAACTCTCTTTCTGATCTACATAAATAATCCCCTAAATCACATCCTTACATCATTCATAGATATTTATGCTTACTGCACTACCATTTATGGCAGCACATCAAAACTGTAAACAACCAAGTTATCTCTGATTCTCTCTTCTCTTATCTTGAGCACATGGTACAATGGGGAAAGAAGTGGCTGGTTAATTTTAATGCATCTAAAACCAAGCTTCTATCTTTACATCATCAACGCTCTGATCCCCATCTGGCATCAATCGAAATGAATGGCTCTCGTCTTGGAGAGGCTCCATGTTTTGACAAGCTTCTGGGATTGACCTTTACTCTTAATCTGAAATGGAACACGTACATCAAATCTGTTGCCAAAGTTGCTGGATAAAAAGTGGGATCCTTCTGTCGATCCAGTAGATATCTCACTGCTGATCCAATTCTCTACTTATATAAGAGCCAGGTACGCCTAAGTATGGTGTATTGTTGCCATATATGGGCAGCAGCTGCTAGAAAGATCTTATCTTGCCTTGACATAGTTCAAAATAGCTTTCGTAGCCTCGTATGAGATGCTCTTTTCTCTTCCCTACAACCTCTTTCTCACAGAAGAGACGTTGCGAGCATGTCTCTGGTTTATCGTTATTTTCATGGCAAATGCTCGTCTGAGCTCCAATCTATGCCCCCTTGCCAAACTTTCATGAGAAACACCCGTTTAACTAAAATCACAATCTTTATCTGTGCCTAAACCTAAATGTAGATTCCATGAACAGAGTTTTTTTTTTAGAACTGCAAGCCTGTGAAACTCTCTTTCGAATGCCAGCTTTCCAGCTGACTACAATATGGTCGTTTTCAAGTCCAACGTAAACAAATTCTTCATGAGCCGTTTCCCTTAAGTAATCCAATTTACCAAATTTACACTACTAACGATTACTATGAAATTGTCCCATTGACCACTGTACACTTAGTAACCCTTATCCTTGAGTGGCCTCTGGGCCTTGATAAGTGGTGATTCCTATGTAAAAAAAATTGAACTGTAATATTCGTTATCATTATACTCGAAAACCTATAAAAGTCGATATGTAAAAATACCGGAAATTTCGTATTTTATCAGAGAAACTAATTATTTAAAAAGTGTCATTAAAATTAATATTTGTTTTCTCAAAATTTAATGATTATTTATATTTTATTATTTACGAAAATTTATATTTTATAATAAATAAAAATTCAGTTTTGTGTTGTCATAATTTTCTAAAAATATTTTAATTCAGTAAATGTGTAAGAAAAACTTTCTAAAAAAAAACACAACACACGAATTCGAAAACTCTTGTATTTGGGTTTGAAATTAATATTTGTTTATCTATCATTCTTTTATTATCTATTTATATTTTTTTATTCATTCTGTTTTAACATGAGATGGGTGCAGTGTTTATTCCGAAAGCTGTTCTTAACATGGGGATGTGTGGGGTGTTTATTCCGAAAGCTGTTACGCATGCGCATGACTAATTCCTCGGTTGTGAAAAAAATGGCTACCAGGGATTACATTAACTTTTATACTGGATAACAAATGTTTTCATATCTGCTAAATTATTTATCAGCCCCAAATTTAGTTTGATATTTGTTATCAGCATACTCGAAAACGTATAAAAGTGAACATTTCAAATGTGAACGGTGAGTTGTAGTCAATGTAAAAATAAAATACCGAATAATTTGTATTTCAGTCAGAAACTAATTATTTAAAAAGTGTGATTGAAATTAATATTTATTTTCTAAAAAAAAAAAGATTATTTATATTTTATTAATTTTGAAAATTTCTATTTTGTATTGAAATAAACCTCTATTTTGTGTTGTCATGATTTTTTTTTAAATATTTGAATTCAGTAAATGTGGAAGGAAAATTTTCTAAAAAAACACAACACACGCATTTGAAAACTTTAGAATTTTTGTTCGAAATTAATATTTTTTTTATCTAATCAATGAATGAATAAAAAGAAAAGATATATCGAAATGTCTTCGTCTTATTCCTTTACAAAAAACAAACAGACAAAAAACAAAAAAAAACAAGGAGAAATAATTAATAGAAAAAGAGAAACGTCATTTAAAGTAAAGGAAAAACTATTTAGAGAAAAGAAAATTATTTAAAGGCAACAGAAGTAATAATTTAATTTAAAGAAAAATAACATTATCAAATATATATATTATTCCTTAATTGGAAATTTATTTTGAGATGAGCATTATATGTTAATTTTATTTTGGACTATTAGTCTCATCTTTATTAGTTGTTGTTTTTTTTAATCTTTTTATTGGTTCACAACGTTTCGGCCAACTTCCTCTGGCCTTCGTCAGGTGGTAACCGCGACGGATAGGAACTTCGAATCTCCTAACAGCATTCTCAGCCATCACTGCCATCCGTAGTTGTTGTCGTCTCACCACATTTTTGACCAATTACCTCTGGCACGCTTTGGGTGGGATTGAAACCGCTATCTTCAGACAATGTTCATCTGGAACTGTAGAGATTCAACGTCTCTATCAACTGCGCCACGGGCCCCGAAGGGCGATCAAGGTTGGATTCTTTGATCTTATAAATCCACATTTATTTATTATCTGATCTTCCATAGTCGGGTCCGTACCGATTGGTATATATATATATTATTCCTTAATTGGAAATTTATTTTGAGATGAGCATTATATGTTAATTTTATTTTTATTTCGGACTATTAGTCTCATCTTTATTAGTTGTTGTTTTTTTAATCTTTTTATTGGAAGTTGGCCGAAACGTTTTTTTAATCTTTTTATTGGAAGTTGGCCGAAACGTTGTGAACCAATAAAAAGATTAAAATTAACATTATTAAAGTTAGGATAGACTATAAATATTTCCAATTCCAGAATCTCGAGCAATATTTACGTATTACTTGGTAAAAAAGAAGAAAGAAGAAAAGAAACGAAGGAACCTGACATTAGCCCAAGTAAGCTTTTCTATCAAAACTGTACTTAGAAGAAATTAATTTTATGTGAGCATTTTTTTTTTTTTTTTTTTTTTTTTACAAAGGCATCACCACATTATCAAGGCCCAGAGGCCACTCAAGGATAAGGGTTAAAGAGTGTACAGTAGAAGTTGGTCAATATAGTAATCATTAGTAATGAAAATTTGGTAAATTTAATAACTTATATGGAACGGCTCATCAAGAACTTATTTACTTTAGACTTGAACAAAACCATATTGTAGTCAGCCGGAAAGCAGGAAAACGGAAGACAATTCCACAGGCGTGCAGTTCTAAGAAAGAAGCTTTGTTCATGGAATCTACGTTTAGGTTTAGGCACAGATAAAGAGTGGGGGAAATTATTGATAGTGTTTACAGCTAGACGAGTGTTTCTTGTGAAAGTTTGGCGAGGGGGGACCATAGATTGAAGCTCAGTTGAACACTTTCCATGAAAATAACGATACATCAGAGACAAACTCGCAACATCTCTTCTGTGAGATAGAGGTTGCAAGGAGGAGAAAAGGACATCTCCTACGAGGCTACGAAGTCTATTTTGAACTCTATCAAGGCAGGACAAGTTCTTTCTAGCAGCTCCTGCCCAGATGTGGCAACAGTATTCCATCCTTGGACGTACCTGGCTCTTATATAGATAGAGAATAGCATCAGCAGTGAGATATCTACTGGATCGATAGAAAGATCCCACCATTTTTCCAGCGGTCTTGGCAACAGATTTGATATACGTGTTCCATTTAAGATCAGGAGTAATGGTCAAGCCCAGAAGCTTGTCAAAACTTGAGGCCTCCTGAAGACGAGAGCCATTCATTTCAATTGATGACAAATGTGGATTAGAATGTTGATGATGTAAAGAGAGAAGCTTGGTTTTAGATGCATTAAAAGTAACCAGCCACTCCTTTCCCCATTGTACTACGTACTCAAGATCAGAGGAGAGAGAATTGGAGAGAACTTGCTCGTTTACTGTCTTAGATGTGGTACCATAAATGGTAGTGTCGTCAGCATAAATGTCTACAAATGATGTAAGGATATGATTTGGAAGATCATTAATGTAGATCAGGAAAAGAGTTGGGCCCAGGATGGATCCCTGAGGGACACCGGCATTAATATTGTGAGCTTCTGATTTTTGCCCCTCAACTACTACTCTTATGAATCTATCAGAAAGAAATGATTTAATAATTGAGAAGACTTTTCCAGCTATACCATAGCTAGCGATCTTATGAAGTAAACCTTTATGCCATACCCTATCAAAGGCTTTAGATATGTCAAGAGCAATTGCCCTAGAAAGATTGCCACCGTCGAGAGATTTGCTAATCCTATGCGATATAACTGTAAGGACATCTGCTGTAGATCTAGCAGAACGGAAACCATATTGAGTGTCACTAAGAAGGTTATTTTTGTTGAGATGTTTGATTACTTCTGTATTTAATACAGATTCTAGCAACTTACTCATGACGCACAGGAGACTTATTGGCCTGTACTGAGAGGGGGATGAGCGATCACCTGAATTCTTAAATACAGGGCATACTGATGAGATTTTCCAGGGAGATGGGAAACTATTCTCCTTAAGACAACGTTTAAACAGTTTTGTAAGTATGGGCGCTAGTTCAGGTTGAAGTTTTTTGAGTACTATAATTGGAATACCATCAGGGCCAGTTGCTTTACTGGAATCAAGGTTTTTGATTAGCTTGGCAACATCACGTACAGATATACGTATATCACATAGCGTGTTTTCTGATACAAGAGGAAATATTGGGGGTTGGCGGTCTTGGTCGCAAAGGGTAGAATTAGCTGCAAAGTTCTTGACAAAGAGTTTGGCTTTGTCTGATGCTGACGAGATTACCTCAGATCCATTGATAATAGTTGGGATGGAGCACACGCTTCTGTTCAGGATTCTGTTTGCTATTTGCCAAAACTGGTGGGAACCAAGCCGCTGCTCAGCTACTTTGGACTTAACAGATTGAGCATACAACTCTCTTGCGTTCCTTATTACTTTCTTACAATGGTTGCTGGCAGTCCTGAAAACGGCTTTAGTTTCCATACATCTATTACGTTTGAAGCAGTGGAAAAAGTGATTTCTGTGCGCAATGGCAGCAGCACATTCTGGAGAGAACCATGGCTGGCTGTTAGGTTTTTGCTGAAATTTTTTAGAGGGTATGAAATGGTCAATACCTACAATTAACCATTCAGTTAGGTCTAATACTATAGAGGACACATCCTTTTTAAACATGGAATGCAGAGGTAGATCAGATATAAATGTACGGAAGCTATCCCAGTCAGCCTTAGTGTATCGATATACTGTACGATGAAGAGGTACGTCTGCATGCGCAGAAAGAAGTAAAAACATGAATGAACATTTCGCGTTTCAACTTGCCGATAGATATCTGTACGCGTTATTTATAAACCCAATAATTTTACTCGTTATGAACCATCCTTGTTGTATGATTACTACTTCCTGTTAATTTCAGTGTTATGTGATCAGTAGTTTAAGAGTTTATCTGTTAAATATTTACACACACACATACGTCTACTGTTTTATTTAGATAGATAGATGACTAGATTAAACCATTTATTGATATTCCTCCGGGCAACGCCGGAACAAGAGTAATGAATAAAACAAATATTTAAAAAAGATGACAACCGCCGGATGCCGAAACCCGGGATTGAACCAGGGACCTTTAGATCTTCAGTCTAACGCTCTCCCAACTGAGCTATTTCGGCCGTCGAATATGTCATTTTCTGAAACCTTTATAAAACTATTTTGTGCTCGCATGTCCTGGCTATTTTATAATCAGTTAACTGTAACTTGATTCTGTCTATTGACAATCGCGCTCTTTCTCTATTCTCTCTCACCATCCTCTTTATCTCTTTCTATTCTTCTCTCTTTTAAGTAGAATATATATATAAAAAAAAAGAACAACTAAAAACAAATGTGACACGTTGAGTCAACTGTTTAGCACGAGTTGGAAAAATATGGAATAAATGAGTTAATAAGCCATACAATAAAAATACAAAGTAAAAAATTTGACATTCTGTTAGCAGTATGCTTCTCTCTTCTTGTCCCCCTCTCTTTCTCTCTCTCTCTCTCTTTATATATATATATATATATATATATATATATATATATATATATTACACACACACACACACACACACACACACACACATATATATATCTTTCTTTTATAATGTACTAGAAACTTTGCTTCTGTGTGTGTGAGTTCGTTCCCTATGGACTTCGAAACAGCTGGTCCGAGCGGCGATTTTTATGAAATTTCACACAAATGTACTTTATGTATCTGGCAGTGTGCTTAGATAGTTTTTTTTTTATCAGAATGTCTTCGATATATATATATATATATATATATATATATATATATATATATATATATATATATATTATATCTTCTACTTTTATATATAAGGAACTTCGTGTGTGTGCGTGTGCGTGCGTGTGTGTGTGCGTGTGCACGTGCGTGTGTGTGTGTGTGCATGAGTTCGTTCCGTATGGACTTCAAAATGACTGGGCCAATTTTTATGAAATTTCACACGAAGGTGCTTAATGGGACTGGAAGTATTCTTGGATAGTGTTTTTTTTTTATCAGAATATCTTTGATAAGTATTGATAAGCGATAATCCAAATAAGCTGATGATTTTGACCAAAGTTAATATTTTACACAGCCGCAGCCGCATATCATCAACATCACTAGTGCATTCAAGAAATTTTATTACCACACAAACCGAAAGGCCCGACATATAAAATCAACAGTAGGTTCTTTGATATGACAGTGGTGCGTTTGAAATGAGTGTTTCTGTTTAAAGCACAATTGCATAATCATACTTGCTTTTTGCATTTTAAACTTTAAGTC
This sequence comes from Euprymna scolopes, assembly GCF_053919585.1. Taxonomy (NCBI): domain Eukaryota; kingdom Metazoa; phylum Mollusca; class Cephalopoda; order Sepiida; family Sepiolidae; genus Euprymna; species Euprymna scolopes. Next base: position 105,523,809 of record NC_136499.1, on the reverse strand, counting down.
ATCATATAAAAAGTAATTTTATAAAAAGAACAGTAGGTTCTCTACAGTGCAATATAAACTACAATGTATTGTGGTGTAAGTCACAGGAGGCATGCGAACATTCCTGCCGTTGCACTGCGATGGGTCCCCAACTAGAGCAGGTAATCAATTGATTTGATTGGAGAATGGGTGATATCACTGATGTCGATGACAATAAAAATATGGGAGTGTGAAACATTCGTTGATCATCATTTAATCTCGGGCAACGTCAGTTCTCTCTGCTAGTATATATATATATATATATATATATATATATATATATATATATATATATATATATATATATATTACTTGAAATATATTAATAGTATTATAAAAAAACAAATTATTTTTTCAAAAGTGCCCAACACGTTTGTGGAGCTTTTATAAATAAAATTATATAAACGTTAAGCACGTCTTCCCAGACGCGTAGGTTCGTCCTAATACTTATAAGAAAAAGGGGTCAACTTTTGCGAAAATGCAACATTTCAGATAATGGAACATTAGTGTCTGTAGGTATAAAAAGAATTGTTTATATATATATATATATATATATATATATATATATATATACTAGCAGGCAGCCCGGTATTACCCGGTCATAAAATACGCTTAAATATGATATTTTGATTAATGCAGATTTTGTATTTATTATTATGCTAGCAGTTCAGCCCGGCTTTGCTCGAGCTCTGTGTACTGTTCATAACTGTATGGCATATGTATATAATAAAAAGTGTGAATATGTACGGTAATGCATTTTTATATAATAGACTTCCTTAACTACCATAGAGAAAAGTTAGTAGAGATTGCAGAAGTTAAAAAATTTAAAACTCTGACCCCAATTTTGACCCCTTAACATTTATTATTTTGGGCTCCAATCAAATTTAGATGTTTGACCTATATCCACGTAACCTACATCTAAAATTTCAAATGTTTAGACCAAAAATTGGGGAGGAGATTGGTAGAGTCTGCAAAGGTCAACTATTTCAACCATGACCTCTTGACATCGAAACTTCCGCCCCAAAACTGATTAAATTGCATGTCTGAGTACCCTTTATGTAAAGTTTCAAATGTTTAGACTAAAAATTGGCTTTATAGTTTGCTAGAGATCGCAAAGGTCAAATCTTTTGAACTTTGACCTCTTGCCATCAATCTTTTCGGTCAAAAACCGATTAAAAAGCTTACCCTATGTCTGAATACACTTTATGTAAAATTTCAAATGTTGAAACCGAAAATCAACTGAGTAATTTCGTAGAGACCGCAAAGATCAAACCGTTGAACTTTGACCTCTTAACAGCAAAATTTCTGGCCGAAACACAATTAAAAAGATTTTCCCAAATCTCAATACCCCTTTTGTCAAATTTCGAGCCTGTAGACCAAAAATTGACGGAGTTATTTGGTAGGGAAATGTACACAGACAGACAGACATATGCACACAGCGACATTTTCACTTTTATAGATATACTAGCATGGGTGCCCAGCGTTGCCCGGGTGTTTGGAGGTATGTGTTGAGCAAAAAGAAAAAAAAGTGGTAGTAGGAAGTCAGGCTCAAACTCGTACCACGAAGGCGGAAAAGAATGGGGAAAAACGTGACGTCTTTGCTGTTACGACCACCAGAAATGACGTAGGTTTAAGGCTAGACAATCGAAAAGAGGGGATGACTTTCGAAAATATCGGCGAAAAAAGCGACCCCTCCCTGTAGAAAAGTGCCCAGTTGAGGGTGAAGAAATTACTGTTTTTAGCCAATTTTTTGGTATTTGTCGAGCATCAAAATGATACTGATCTTGTGAAAATCCGTCACCTCTGTCGAAAGTTTTAGGCAGACATGAAAACATACATACATACATTTATATATTGGTAGCTCAAACTGATTAAAAAGCTTGCCCTTTCTCTGAATACCTTTTATGTAAAATTTCAAAATGTTTAGACCAGAAATTGTCTGAGTAATTTGGTAGAGAACACAGAGGTGAAATATTTTTAACTTTGACCCCTATTATGATCCCTAACATTTATTATTTGGGCTCAAATCAAGTTATTAAGTTAGATCCATATCTAAAATTCCAAGTGTTTAGACCCAAAATTGTCGGAGGAAGACACACAGACAGACACTTTCACTTGTATATATATACTAGCATGGGTGCCCGGCGTTGCCCGGGTGTTTGGAGGTGTATGCTGAGCAAAAAAAAAAAAAAGGGTAAATTTTTTTAACTGTGACCCCTATTATGACCTCTTAAAATTTATTGTTTTGGGTTCAAATCGAGTTATTAAGTCCAAGGAACCTATATCTAAAATTTCAAGTGTTTAAACCCAAAATTGTCGGAGGAGTTTGGTAGAGTTCTCAAAGGTCAAATTGTTGAACTTTGGCCCCTTAACAGCGAAATTTCTGGCCGAAAACCGATCACATAGATTTTCCTGAATCTCAGTACCCTGTATATCAAATTTCGTGTCTGTAGAATTAACAGTTATTGTTTCGGAAAATGTACACAGACACACAGACAGGCAGACACACACACACACACACACGTTCACTTTTATAGATATATAGATAGATTATATTGGACCCAAATATAAAGTAGTGATTAAAAAAGTTATAAAAAAAATGAGACTTGTGTGCCACCATCGAGAATCGAAACGTTTAGCTCATAATTTATTTTTTCCTTTGACGTTAATCCCTGACCTATGAAGACGTCTTTGCTGCATGAACCAATAGCTATTACGTTACACATATGTATATTCGTAATGCCATCGTTCGACCTTCACCTGGCAAATTTCATTTTTTTAATTTTCACACTTTTGTACCAATTTTCCCCGGCTAAGACACAAATATAAAGTTTCGTATGAGTTTGAATACCCTATGTATTACGTTTCATGTCTGTAGACAAAAACTGACAGAGGAGTTTGGTAGGCATAAATTTTAAACAAATATATATACGCATACATAAATATATATAGAAAGAGGTTTGTGTTTACTAAAAGCTTTTTACATAAATATGACGCAAATATAAATCATGTAGAATATCTGTATGAATATAATTACACATAATAGTTAACTAAAGATGATCATTCCATAAGAAAACCGAAAAAAACTAATAGGGAATTGGTCCTGGATATGACCTAAAACTATATCCGATGGTGAGGCCCCACCTTGCGGGCCTTGGGGAGTGTGGAGCCACCCTTTAATTGCCATTGCTCCCAGGTCCACTCTGACCCGGAGTGGTAGTACCTGTTAGGGTCCCAACTAGGGGTTAAATAGAATCTGACCTAAAAATATATATATATTCCATTAAAAATCGTTCCTCAAAATAACCAGATTCGGCATTTAATAACCTGAAAAAGGTTGATATGCCGTAAAACAAAACCAACCAATCAACTAATAGGGAATTAATTAAAATGAATGTTTAAAAGAATATGCAAATTAGCTAGATTTTTTGCAGATGAATGTATGAATGTAGTTCCACGAACCATATACAACAAAGTCGTATTTATTTTTTTAAATAAATAGAAAAAGATTTTTAATATGAATATCAATACACACAAAAAATTTATAGGAGTATATATATATATATATATATGTGTGTGTGTGTGTGTGTGTGTGTGTGTGTGTGTGTGTGTGTGTGTGTGTGTGTGTGTAATTTAATTACTTGGGGTTGTGATTACAAATGAATAAATGATATAAGTTCTAATTTAGATAGCTTGATAGTGCAATACTACAGCTATATATTTTTTCTTTAAACGTTAATAGGGATAGATACACAATTATTTATTCGTTTTCAGAAACTTTTTCTTTATTGGTCACAACATTGCTTACAAGTGTTTCAGTCCCCTTTCCAAAAATGAATAAATACGTGTGTGTCTATCTATATTTACGCGGGATCTTTAAAGAAAAAAAAAATAATATATATATATATATATATATATACTAGCAAGACCAGTTAACCGGTGTTGCCCGGGGGAAGCCTGCCTCCCTCTCGCAAAAAAGTAAACTATGGTTGTTGTTGGTGGCTACTGCCGTTCCTGAACAATTGCGGACACTGGCGATTAGTGATGGTTTTGGGGCGATAACATGCAGGTAGTGTTTGAATTTTAAAAAAATTAAGGAATACATAAATCAGTATAAATTAATAAAAGTACGAAAAATGGTCCATTAGAATAATAATAATGGAAAGTAAAGTTATAATAACACCCTAGATTTAATCATATGAATTTCATCGTCATCATCATCATCATCATCATCATCATCATCATCATCATCGCAAGTGACCTGCCCCTGGAGGTGTGGTGGGCGTTTTCCCTTTCTTTTAATTTATTTTACATTTAAACGGAATAAAATAAAATAAAACAAACGAAAAATATTATTAAACAAGATTTGAACAAAATAAAATTAAAAAACAAACGAAAACATTATTAAACATTTATTTTACATTTGTACGGAATAGAATAAATTTCTTTTACATATGAACGGAATAAAATAGACAAAAATCCAAGGGCAGGTCACTCTCGAAGAAAAGAAAAATGGACCAATCAGATTAAAGGGTCACTTTATGAGGAAGGAGAGGCCTCCATTTTTATTTTTCAATTTATATGACGGCGATAAGGTAAACAAAATGACTGGCTTCGATATTTTATTTCACGCTTACAATGGTTAATTTTTTAAACAAAAAATACTATTTAGCGCAAAATAATTCGTTTGGCAATAGTGCTCATCCTCAAATTATTCTCTTGAATTTGTAACGCTAAACCTGGATTCCACCCTGTTGCGTCTCCTATTGAGCTCAGGCTAAGTTGTTGAAACCCCAAATTTTATTTTCTATTGGTTATATACTTTACTTCCTTCCCACGTTCCCTCTTCATCCTTATTGATACATACAAATGTATACTTTTCTCTTCAGCTATGATTTAAATAGTATTAATACTGTAGGGATATTCTTTGTTTATTGTTGGAATTAATTTAATCCTGAAAAAAAGTTAGATTCTAACAAATGAGAATGCGGTAATAATTCTGTAGCTAAGTTCTGAAAAAGAAATATGGCGACAGCTTTTGTGAGAGAGAACATGACAAATGTATATAATATTGAGAGTAATTTTACTGGTCGGGTGAAAATGGCATATAATACAACAAGAAAAAGGTGAATGTCCAGAAACGAGGAAGATTGTTAGGTTTACGAAAACGTGTTTCGCGGGAACTTATCTCACACTCCTCAGTCATAAATAGCCTCCTTGATAAAATCGTCAAACGGATATATTTACTGATGACACTACGCTCTATACGGACACGAGGGAAAAGCGAAAGAACACGTATTAAATGACAGGGCTGACATATTATTGGAATTCCTCCAGTCTATAGTGCAATGAATATGTGGTGACTTCTATTACCAAACTCTTTTGTCTCATCGTCGAAATGTTGTATCCCTGTGCCCGTTTTACAAGTATTTTAATGGAATGTGCTCCGACGAACTCGACGCACTTGTACACCCTCGATGTAAGTACCCCCGACAAACTGATAAGCTAGAAAATCCTATTGCTACTAGATGCAGAAAATTGGGAGGTGGTTATTAATTAAAAAATAGTAAGTAGTAAAAATACCACACATCTAAAACCAAAATAGTTTTAAGTTTCCTAGAAAATTATTTCTAGAATTCTGGCTCTTTTCGTGTGGACCTACATATATTCTGCCTCTTGGCCTGTCGAAATGTAAGTGGAAATTTAAGGAAGAATTCTTGCTGCTGTCAGGAGCTGCGCCGAGATGTAGTCACTGGTCAATCTGGTAGTGGTGAAAAAGTGGGATGGCTTTCTGTGACTGCCATCGGGGGTTTTGTCACCGAAGTTCAGCCCTTGTCCTGTTGGGGTCGGAAAAAGGTCGGGACGCAACGTGCGAGGGTTTTTATGGGCTGGCTCACGTGACCCCCTTAAGAGAGGAGAAGTTGGAATTCCTGCTAGCAAATTCGGGGGCCTTTAAAGAACAATGGCAACAACTAATCCGTGAGGGAACGGAGAGACATAAATAAATGGTGCTGCTTGAAGAAGTAGGTCCAGCAGACGAGCCTCGTTCTGAAAAATCTGAACAGTTAGGTCATGTGACACCGGTGCTTCTATCATTATTGGCCGTTTGCATGATGGATATAGAAAGGATGAGCCACTTGTAATAAATGTTCGAAATTTTAATTTTTTCTTTTTACAATTCTTTGAATTGTTTTGTTTTTTGTTGTTGTTTTTGTTGTTGTTTTTTTTGTTGATTTTTTTGTTTTTTTTTGGTGATTTTTTGTTGTTGTTGTTTTTTGTTTTTTACTTTTAGCTGAACTTGCTTTTATATTTCACTATTTCGGTTTTTAGTAATAAATGCTTCTCCACATTAAAAACTGACCTTGTGTCTAACTCTGCCCTCGTGGGGAGAGAAGTAAATAGGAAGTAATACGGCGGCTAAAAAACGTTTTTCGACCCAATGAAAACATTACAATACATTTAAACCCTGAAGAATTTCTGTCCTGCGTCCTTGTTCTTCTAAGTTAACAACTAGCCACTACTTGTGTTTGAAACTTTTTAAAAAGCGCTTTGAAATAGTAAAAACACTAAAGTTTTTTTCCGTTTGTTATTTTTTTTGGAAGGGGGCGTTGAGGCGCCCCAATTATCTCAAAGAACCAGCTATGTAAACACTTTGCAATATTTTTCAATAATTATTTACAAAAAAAATTTTTTTTTATGTTTACAATCAATTTTTATTTAAAATTAAAAAAATATTTTCTAAAATATATTTTTTTTTAATATACGTTTACATTTTGTTTTTAAGTAAAATTAAGAAATTAATTTTAAAAACATTGCTTATATCCATCTTCATTCGAAAGGGTTACTTTTTGGTAGCTTCACCGGTTGTTAACTTGAATTTTCCAAATACTAGAACAAGGCTCATCTGCGGGACCTACTTCTTTAAGCTGCACCAAATAAATTTCAACGTTTTGTTTTATAGTTAGTTTTACTGCCTTTCACTGTCTATAATCACACACACACGCGTTCACTTTTATAGATAGATAGATAGATAGATAGAGAAAGAGAGTGTTTGCGTAAGAAATAGAGAGTATGTATGTACTAGATTAATATATATATATATATATATATATATATATATATATATATAGATAGATAGATAGATAGATAGATAGATAGATAGATTGCCTGTGTGTGTGTGTGTGTGTGTGTGTGTGTGTGTGTGTGTGTGTGTGTGTGTGTGTGTGTGTGTGTTTTATACTTCATACTGTCACCGCTCATCAAAGCCCGGAGGCCATTCAAGGATAAGGGTTAATTCGTACCGTTATGGAAATTTGATAATTTATTTGAAAGGACGACTCTTCAAGGACCTGTTCACGTCAGACTTGAAGCAACCATGTCATAGTCAACGGGGAAACGCATCCGTGATATTGGTTTTCACAGACGAGCAGCTCTAGGAAAAAATTCTGCTCATGGAATTTTAGCTTCGATTTTGGCACAGATAGAAAGCGAGGGGAATTGTGGATAGTTGTTGTAGCTAGTCGAGTGTTTGCCGTGAAAAACTTACAGTGGGGAACCATTGAGTGAAGCTCAGTCGAGCATTTGACATGAAAATAATGATAGATTACAGATAGGCTCGCAACGTCTCTTCTATGAGAAAGAGGCTGCAGAGAAGAGAAAAGGACATCATCTACCAGACTTTGAAGTTGGTTTTGTACCCTGTTGAGGCAGGAGAGGATGCTCGGAGCAACTCCTCTCCAAATGTGGAAACAGTACCCCATCTTCGGACATACTCGGCTCTTTAGTAAATAGAGGATTGCATTGGCAAGTAGATATCTACTGGAACGGTCGAATGATCCAACCATTTTTGATGCGCTCCATTCCAGATCCAAAATAAAAGTCCGTCCCAGAAGCTTGTCAAAATACAGTGCTTCTTCAAGACGAAAGTCATTCATTTTAATCGGTGCCAGATGGAGGTCAAAGTGTTGATGATAGAAAGAGGCTGCAGAGAGGAGAAAAGGATATCATCTATCAGTGTTAGCGTGAATGACTTAGCGAAGGAAGCCATGTGAGATTGATATATCTTCTATCTATATACCAATAAATTTGTTTTTAGTTGTTGTTTTCTTGTGTGTTGATATTCATATTAAAACCCCTTTTTCTATTTATTTAAATATTTATTTAAGAAGAAAAATCACAAATTTTACAGAATTTTAGGGTTAAAATTATATAAAACAGGCAACTAATTCTTTTTAAATGTGGCATGAGGCCAAAAAGGGTGTGGGGGGAAGATGGGTGTCGGGGGTCGTCCACTTGTCTATTCCCTATCACTAGTTGCAATCACCACAATACCGCATTCACTCTAGGGGTTGGATCTACTTAAAGCCCCAGATGACAATATGTACAATTTTTTTTTTTTTTTTTTTTTTTAACAATAAAATTATATACAATGGCTTTTTTTTTTTTACTTTATATTTACAATGAAATAATGACAAAATGGAAATTGTGATGTGTATGATATATATGCGGATGAAATTGTGATGTGTATGATATATGCGGATGATGGGCGGGGATAATGAGAGCCTTAAAAACACCCCAAAATAAAGAAAAATAACAGTAATAAAAAATAAATGAACCAAATAAAACGTTAAACGGTGAATGTGTTAGTATTGACCCACCCTTACCTATTTGATTTTGAAATGCTTCCTGTTTTCCGGTATCGGCCGAAAACAAGGGAGCACTTCCTAAGAGGGAGTGGGCACAGCTACGGACAAAATAAAGGGGGGGGGAAGGGATATTCGGTGACCTCCAAGAAAAATAACATCGGGACGGGTTGGGACTAAAATAAATTAATCAGGACTGGGCTTCTTTGGAGGTATCCTAACACCTAAAAATAAAAATTGGGGACATGGAACTCATTTATACCAACTAGCTAAGGGACTGATCCACTACGGGATTATCTTGATCTGGTCTGGGGGTTGCTTTTACGGTCGGCGTGTGCCATGCCTAGGCAGGGAACACGTACTCAAGCTTGTTTCGTACAAACGCACATAAACTAGCGGTGTGAATCCACCTCCTACTAAACTGTGAGCGAGATAATCTCCTTCTATCGCATCTGATTTTGATTTTAAGTTGGTGTTTAAAATACAAAATCAGATCCCGATGAGAAGGTGGCTCCCCCCCACGCCCTATCTCTATGCGTGAAACCCACACTACCAGTCTAGCTACGGCCAAGGTCGCTAGGAACACCATTCGTTCCTCCCTAGGCCACAAGGGATCTGCGTTGTAGACAACGGATGCTAAATCCAGGATCGTCACCTGATCGGGGACGATGCGAGCCGTGACCTCACTGACATACTCCCAGAATTCACGGAGCTTGGAACAAGTATAAAAAGCATGTTCTACGGTTTCTAAGCTATCTTCGTCGCACCGTGGACAAAAGGGACTAAATACCATACCAATTCTAAACAATATGTCATTGAGGGGTAGAGCGTTTCTAACCAATCGCCAGGTCAGGGAAAATTCGGAATTGTTAAGGTATCCCCGGCCTGGCGCCCAATTCCACAGAGAGTGAACCTCCCCCTCCGACAGCTGCAGCCGCTCCCCAAGCGGGTCCGAAGCGGTCCCCACCACTAATCCCCGATATAATGCCCTTCTAGGCTGTGCAAGGTCCAAGGACCCTGGCATCGCTCTAAGCGCATTTCGGCATTCGTTGAAGAATCTTGATTGCCCTCTCGGCCTTCTTTGGCATTCAATTAAATGATTGGGGATAAGGTCGGGAAAAGCTGCACCGACCGCGGGACCCCAATCAGACTCCTCAATCAGAGTTCTACCCAGGAACACCAACCTTTCGGCATTTTTGTGGCTAGCCAGGTCGGGCATCCCCAGGCCCCCATCTTCAAGACGTTGAGTGCAGACCTGTCTACGGACAAGCGGCCGTCGCTCATTCCACAACAGTAAGAAAAGCGCACGCGTTAAGGCCGCCATGCGGACCGCAGGCAGAGGAAGTACAGCCAATCGGTAAAGGATCAGCGGAAACACATAAGTGGCGCATGCCTCCGCCCTACCTTTAAGGGACAATCCCCTTCGAAGCCAAACCCTGACAGACGCTTCGACCTTGCTCTGTACTTCCGACCAGTTCTTATCTAGACATAGACCGGGTCCAAACCAAACACCCAGAATACGGACCGGGCCATCCGTCCAGACAAATGCGCCAGGCAAAGCATTCGAGCCCCGCCAAGCGGCCAACCTCAGGCCAACGGATTTGCTGAGATTGACTACGGCCCCTGTAACTTGTTCATAACGCTTGAGAGCCTTAATCACCGTAATAATATCAACGACGCTCGAAACAAATACGGTGACATCATCGGCAAACGCGGAAACCCTGGCTCGCGCACCGCCAGGAAGAGCAATTCCGCGCAGGGCCGGTCCAGCCACCCTGGTCCTCACTTTCCTAAGGAATGGTTCCAACGCGAGGACATACAGCAAGGGCGACAACGGACACCCCTGTCACACCGACCGAGAAACCGCGAACGGCGCCGACCGCACCCCGTTGACCTGCACAACTGCCGTCGGCCGAGCGTACAAAATGGAAATCCATCTGCAGAAGCCGGATCCAAATCCGGCGGTCTCTAAAACAGCCATCAGGAAACGATGATCCACCCTATCAAACGCCTTGGACTGATCCAAATTAATCAGCGCAGCTTCAGTGTCGTCTTCTAAATTTTCTATGACTGTACGTATCAAATGCAAATTATTTTGAATTGATCTTCCCTTCACAGCGTAATTCTGATTCGGTTCGACCAAGTCAGCGATAACAATCTGCAAACGATTCGCCAGCACTCGGGCCAGGATTTTTAAATCCGTATTCAGCAACGTGATTGGCCTAAAATCATCTATCCCCCCAACATGTGTGTCGTTCTTCTTCAGAAGTGTGACCACTCCTTTGGTAACCTGACTCGGGATAGATCCCGTGTCAAACCAGTGGTTAAACACACCCGTCAGAATCGGAACAAACATGTGCGACATCCTCAAGTAAAGTTCGTAGGGTAGTCCATCCAGTCCTGGTGATCTGTTATAGGCGACCTGCTTCATAGCAGCTATGACCTCACACTCTGTAACCCGACCATCGCAACCAGCCGCTCGGGCCGCCTCCAGGCGGGGCGAGCCAGCCAAATAGTTGCCAAACTCCTGGACGCGGAGCCTGGACAGCTGCGCAAAGAGATCTTCAAAGTGCACTCGAAACCGCTCGCAAATCCCCCGAGCCGACACTAAGGAGTCCCCTTCCGGGCTCTGAATTTTACGAATGTAGTTATCCGATTTGCGCCCGAGCGAATAGACTCGTTCGGCTTTGTCAACATTCACAGCTTCATTGGGCATCTTTTTAATTCTAGCCCTAACTACCTGGCCCTGATATCGCTCGCTAGCCAAACGACTCAGATCCGCCTTAGCTAACCCTATTTCTAGGGAATCCCCCCCAGCCACCGCCCGGGATAGTCTATCCTCTAGATGCTTCTCTGCCTTGGCCCTATCTAGCGCGAGGCGTTGGCCATATTTGACAGAGAAGTCTCTAATGCTAGATTTGGCGTTTACCCACCACTTACTCCCGGTAACCGCCCCCACTAATCCCTTCTGTATGTGTTTAGTTAGCCTTTCTCGAAAGTCACCTATCTCCAGTAGGGAGGTATTTAACTTCCAGTACCCAGCTAACTTGGGGTTGCTATCTAAGTCTAACCTGGCCACAAGTAGTTTGTGGTCAGAGTGGCCTAACCAGTGGAACGTGGGACAAGATATGTATTCTATGTTGTCTCTTCTAACTAACAACCGATCCAAGTAAGTACTTGAAGCGGAAGGCCTGCTAGAGAGCCACGTCCACGTCTCCCGCCCCGGGTGATCCACCCGATACCTGTCTACCAGATCGCATCTAGCCATCAGGTCCGACAGACTGGTTTCACACCCATCCGTCCCGCTAGTCCCGCCCACCTTATCTGCCCTGGGGTCAAGGATGGCATTCCAATCACCCACTAGTATTAACCGTTCCGAACCCCCGAGAAACACCTCCAACCGCCGGAAAAAGGAAACCCGCTCCCGTACGCAATTGGGCGCATACACCACGACGACTCGAAATGCTCTATTTGCCACGGAAACATCGGCCACGATCAGTCTACCATCAGCATCCGCGTGAACAACACTAACCGTTGCAGAAAGGGTGCGCCTAACTAACAAGGAAACTCCCCTACTTTGACTATCACCGTATGTTGAAAAGACATCATAATGCCCCTCCAGCACCCGATGATCGTCAACGCAATCGTAGTGAGTCTCCTGTAACGCAGCTACATCTATATTCATCGACATGAGGTCCCTCAGTACCCTAGCGGCTTTGCTTCGGCACCTCATGCCCCTAACGTTCAAACTACACAAGCTCAAGGACGTGGCCATTGTGTCTAGATATCCGCAACCACCGACCTAAAGTCTTTGCTAGAAAGGGTGCCGCAGGACTGGGCGAGGTAGCCCGAAAGCAACTCGGACGTTACTCGTCCGTCTCGCGCTATACCTCCGACATCCAGGGGAAACGTTAATTTAAGGGCCCTATACAAACAAGGGTGGACGTAAATAGGAACCCTACCTTCGCATCTCGGCGCCAGCTGATCGAGGGAGTCATGCCTCTCTTCCACCAACTTTAAATCTGGAATCGCCCCCCTGGCGTCGTCGATCATATTCCACATGGCCTTCGTGCGTCCAGTTTTTGTATGGCGCACAAAGGTCATGACTAGGGGGGCGTCTGGGAAGTTTTTAGGGTTGGTAACACTTTTCCCGTCGATTATTTTCATTTCTCTAAGCGGCTTAATCAGGCCCCTATGGCGCTGCGTTATATACGTGTCAGCGTGAAGGGGGTCTACTTCGCAAATCCGGTCTCCAGGAAGGTAGGGGAGCTTTTTCGTCTTTTCACTCCTTACAGGAGATACAGAGGCGGCTCTTCTACCGCTGTTGGTTTTTGTCGCCGGCTTCTCCCGGGACAACGAGCGGGCACCGGTTGGGGGGGTATCGAAAAGGGATGGGGATTTTGGTTCAGCCGATGAGGTTAGGGTAGGGGTTTTGGGTGGCTGCACCGTAGAGACAGTCTTCTCTACATTCATAGGGGACGGGGAACGGGACCCTGCCTCCTTGTTTTTTCTCGCCTTCTTTTTAGTTTCCTTTTTCGGCACTTGGTACTCTATCACAGTAGCCGTTTCCTTATCGTGCTCCCATTCTGAGTCAGACAAGGAGACCGGATGCATTCTTTTCTGGCCGCTAACAACTTCTTTAGTGGTAACGTTGGTGGAAGAGACCGTTGACGACACTGTGGGAACCGGCTGACCTTGTACCTCAGGGGGCTGCTCTCTTGTGGAGGGGGTCTTGGTGGTTCTGCCATTCTTCTTTACCACTGTAGTCCAGCCGTCCGACGTTGTTGCTTCTTTGCCCCCTCCGGTTAGCTTCTCAGGGGCTGCTGGTACCACTGCCGCCGGCTTTGCTACTACTACTACTGTCTGTGGGTTTCTTTTCGGACATTCCCGTGCCATATGGCCCTGCTGTTGACAATTCCAACAGTGGGGCCTGCGACCTTCTACTATAATGCTCATCGACCATATGTCGCACCTGAGCATGGGGGGGATGTTTTGTAATCCTTCCTTGTCAACACGCATTTTTAGGTTGTAGTCCCCTACCATAAGGTTACGGGGACCACGGACAGGAATGACGGACTCTACGTCCCCATATTGACTCATAAAGGCCCCTAATTGCTCAGGGCCGAGAATACAGGGGACTCCCAAAATAGACACGTTCGTCCGCGTCTTACTTAAATATTCCAGCTTAAGTCGAATATGTCGCCACGTGTGTTCCGATTTGAAAATATTGGCGGCGTCTTCCTCTTTGGGCAGTAGTAAATCCCACACTGCATAGCTTCTACGGCAGATATAGGTTGCGGGGATATTTAATTCCCCCAGAATTTTCGCCATGTCGTCTTTCGGCACACCGGTTAGCGCTCGTTTCTTTGTGTCTATGGAGACTAACGATATTATTCTCTTTGAAAGTTCTTTCATAGTTTTCGGTTCTACTCTAATAACATTTCCGTCGGTCAAATCCTTATATTTTGTATCGAATAACCGGCGGTAATCCCCGGGAGTTAGTTGCGACTGGGGGCCCCAGTCTTTTACCACTGCCGCCGCGGCCGTCTGCGGTGTTGATATTATCGTTTGTGACACTGTTAACAGCGGTGATTTCTGTCCCGGGGCAATAATAGAACCGGACGAGTCTATTGTTTGTGAACTCCCTGGCAACGTCGGCCACTCTCCCGGCTTCTCCCTTGGGGACGACGGTTTAGGGGTCAGTGCCGGTTCTTTTGTGGCTGTGGCACTAGCTGCCCCATTCTCTCTTTCAGTCTGAGCAGCCCCCTTTCTTTCTCGTTGACGCGACTTTCTCGCTTGTCGTAGTAGCAGTTCTTGTCTGTTGCATTCATCAGCGCTACTGTCGCTGCTACTAAATTCTATGTCGGCTTGCTTCGCGGCGTTCAACTGTTCGTCTAAAAGCGTTAACATGTTAATGGCATCTTCCCTGTCGTCTGGCAACCCGTTCGAAAACGTCTGTTCCGACTCGGTGCTTCTCCATATTGAGATATCTCCAGAGGTTGCTGGTTTAATTCCCGACCCTAGGGGGTCCGTTCTCCCATGGGCGGGAGGGCTGACAGTTAAAGCCCTCTTCCTCGGGTGATTCCACCGAGTCGGAACACCTCTTTCAGCTGGCCTAAATCTACTGCTACTACTATTACTGCCGGGAACAGCAGTACGACTAGTTACGTGAGAGTCGCTGCCTAACGCAAACGATTCCCCTAAATTAGCGGTGCGGGGGACAACACCGAGTTTTGTGCGGGGGTCAACACTAATCCATCCTAGTGGTCTGTCTACTGGGCCTGAACCGCAAATCTCTTTCTTTTGTTGCGGACCAGGATATAATAATACCCTAACTCGCCACAAGATAAATAATGAAACGAATGGAATTGAAGGAAACAAAAACTCAATTGATGGATAAGATAAACGTCGTTTATTTACTGTTGAAAGAATGAATGTTTTAGATATAACATGTGTTCATGTCCGCGCGGGTGTAACCATCGTTTGTAGAAGACTGGTATTGTAGAAGGAAAAAGGAAATGTGTTTTCATCTCACGTTCGGGCCACTATCGTTTGTTCGCGCGTGGGAAGAGAAGTGAGTAATGTAATGGAATGAGAAATGGCAGTCCATCATGTAGACAAAGAAAAGGATAGAGGGTTGACGTCAGTTAGCAGTCAGTTACGCGAAGGTGTTCTCAGGGACCAGTAGTAGATAGAGAGAGAAAGAGTGAGAATGTGTACGTACTGTCTGTTAGCTTTTTGCCCCACATAGTAGCAAGTGGTGTGAGGTACGAGCGTGCGCGTGCATGCCGAAGAGGCACGCTGTCGGTCCGTAGACCGGACAGCTCGAAAGCTAGTCCTAAAAAGAAAGAAACCGCTTATTGCTCTTTCTTTTATACTTGTTTCCAGTGGTCTTTTGCGCATGTGTGGACTGTCATTGAAAGGAAGTGACGTCGTCCATCTGTGTGCGTACGTGTGAGCGTGTGTGAGTACATGTGTACGTTAGCGTTTGTGTATATACACGTGAATGTGAGTGTATGTACGCGAACGTGAATATATGTACGTGTGTGGACGTGGGCGCGTATGTTTGTGTGCGCGTATGTATATGACAAGTAATATAGCTTGAAATGTGATTGTGTTTTTGTGTGAGACTAGAAAAGGCTCGCGCAATATATATATTTATGTATGCGTGTATATATTTTTTTAAAAAAATTTGCCTACCGAACTCCTCTGTCAGTTTTTGGTGTACGTACATGAAACTTAATATATAGGATATTCGAACCAATAAGAAACTTTATATTTGGGTTTTAGCCCGGAAAAATTGGTGCAAAGGTCTGAAAATTAAAAAACTGAAATTTGCCAGGTAAAGGTTAAACAACGACATTACGAATATGCATGCGTAACGTAATATATATATATATATATGTGTGTGTGTGTGTGTGAAATAAGAATTACAGTTAAGTTTACCAAAATAATCCAAGATGGCAAAACTAAAGTGTATTATAAATATTGAAGAGTTAATATTTATAAAGTAATCTCAACCAGATGTAAAAGCTCGATAAAACCAAATAGGAAATAGAGCTTATAATAATACTGCAAACATCAGTCCAAATTTAAATATGGAAAATTTGAAATTACATAGCTATTAAATTAACCTTTCAGAGATATATATTTTTCTATAACATTATCGTTTTTTTCCACATACTTTCTTAGCATTTTATTACTTTGTAATTTTCATTGTAATTCTTTATTTCTTCTTTGTTTGGCCGGTTTTACATCTGCAATCTCCGTTTTATGTTTAAATATTCCTACACATTAAATATATCCATCTACCTACACATTTATATTCTGCATGTATGTTTACTTATATTTCACTATGTGCATTTACTTACATACTTACTTGCCTTATACAAGAATTTGTAGATACCGGCCATCCTCTCCCCTTAATTTTTCCAACTCTTTATTTATTTATTTACTCATCTATTTATTTATATGTATGTATATATATATGTGTGTGTGTGTGTGTATATGTGGGTTTGTTTATTGTATATATATATATATATATATATATATATATATATATATATATGTATATGTGTAATTGTATGTATTCATATATATGTATGTATGTATGTATGTATGTATGTATGTATGTATGTATGTGTGTATGTATGGATGGATGGATGGATGTATATACATGTGTATGTATTTAACTTATCATTATTTCATTTGCTTCCTTTAATAACTCCTGCTGATAATTTAATTCTTAAGTAATGACTTGTATATTTCAGTTGACCCCTTTTTGCTTTTAATTTGGCGCCATTTGAACGTCATCTTGTCTGAGTCATTTTGATATTGGGTTTTCTATTCTAAAATTAACTCAATCACCATTCAATTTATTTTTTCTTCAGCACAGCCTTGATAGTCGTTTTAAATTCTTTTTTCTACGCACATCTTATCTTTCTTTTAATAATATTATTTAAACTCATTCCCTTTTCTTTGCACCCATTTGTGAATTATTCCACGGATTTCGGCCTTTTGGACTACTTCAGATGCTGCACTTCCATTTCTTGTTCTCTTTCGGTGGAGAAGCAGTCCTTCACGACTGAGACCATTTTTTATTTTTCTACCTTTTCTCCACGTTAAAAAACGACCCTGGTGTCTAACTCTGCCCCGTGGGGCGGCATTGTAAATAGGTACTGTAACCTGCCTTTGAACAATCACTTATCTCTCTCTCTCTCTCTCTCTTACCCATGCACACACACACACACACACACACACACACACACACACACACACACACACACACACACATGCTCCTCTTTCTCATTTTCTCTCCTTACACATTTTCCCCTCTCTTTCTCTTCTCTCTTCCTCTTTTCTATCTCTCTCTTTCTCAGAAAAATACCTACTAAAAACAAAAAAATAAAAAATTTTTAAAAAAGAGAGATTTTTTTTACCCGTTGAGTCATCCGTTAATTCTGTGTTAGATTTTTTTAATCCGGGGAAAAAACATGCTTCTAAATCCAGATAACGTTTGTATAGTAAGTTAGTTCAAAACAAACAGCAATAATAATAATTCGTGTAAGGACAAAATCCAAAACACGTCGTTATTATCGCTTAATATCCCGTTATCTTCCTCTCGAGCTATGGGTACAAAAAAGTATCAATACTTGCAATGACATTGTCTATTTTTAAAAATTTAGTTTTATTAACTTTAACAGTTAATAAACAGAAAGAGAGAGTGAGAGGGAGAGAGAGTGTGTGAAAAGAAGGAGAAGAAAGAGAGGGATGGAATAGAGGGGGGAAGAGGGAAGGGGTGTGCACTATAATTAATAAGAAATGGAGTAAGTATGAAAAAGGAAGAGTACAATGCATTCACAAATTCTTTTTAATTTCATCTCCAGAAAGTTAGACACAAGGTCATGTATTTTCTTTCGACTTACAGCCTTGCACTTTTCAAGACTAAGGTCAATAGGTATTTTCTGTCTTTGCAATAAAAAGCTTTCATTCTTGTTAGCAGTCCTTTACATCAAGTGGTTTCATGCCTTGACTCGAGCGATTTCCATAAGAAAAAAGATCCGTGTAACGAACCGGGTTCGAACTTGGCGTACCCAGATTTCTAGTCCACGTAGCTAACCATTAAGCTGTAACACTTAATAAGAGACGTATGACTTTGTTGATACATTGAATATCTTTTTCTTTATAATTCACAGCAAAGAATAAAAATAAATAATTAAAGAGTCAAAGTTCACAATTAGTCTATATTTTTCTCGATATCATCCTTCCTCTCCAGCTATGGGTTAAATCGTATTAATACTTTTGATGACTTTCTATATCTTCAGGCCTTGTCGGTGGGGCATTAGAATACGCCGACTGCCCCCCCCCCTGCAGAGGGTAAAAGTCCCTCAATGGGGGTCCTGGATATGACCTTAAACTATATCCAGTGGTGAGTGAGGCCCCAGCTTGTGGGCTTTGGGGAGTGTGGAGCCACCCTTTAATTACCATTGCTCCCAGGTCCACTCTGACCCGGAGTGGTAGTACCTGTTAGGGTCCCAACTATGGGTTAAATAGAAACCGACGTGAAAACAACAAATATATTCTATTTAAAAAAAAACTTTTCATCAAAATCTTTGGATTCGGCATTAAATAACCCGAAAAGGGTTAATATGCCGTAAAACAAAAACAACCAACCAACTATATCTTCATTATTATTATTATTATTATTATTATTATTATCATCATCATCATCATTATCATCATCATCATTATTATCATCATTATTATCATCATTATTATCATTATTATTATCATTATTATTATCATTATTATTATTATTATTATTATTATTATTAGTAGTAGTAGTAGTAGTAGTAGTAGTAGTAGTAGTAGTAGTAGTAGTTTCGACTGTTATCAAATAGAGACAGAGGAAGATAAGGGTAGAGGAGAGGAGAGGAAGAAAAGGAGGTAGTAGAGGAGGAGGAGGAACGGAGAGCACTATAAAATCAGAGCAGTGAGTAAAAACAGAAGGAGAGAGGATGGGAGCTATGGACAGACGCATGAGTGACTGTTTGTATCTGGGTAAATTGAGGATTTATTTCTTCCTTTATTGACCGGAGAAAAGGCATATTACTATTGAGAACTAATAAACTGCTGTCGTTGCGGCCAGATTTAAAGAGCCAAAGTATTGAAGCGTGGTCCCTGGCTTTGGTAGAGGCAATTTTGGGAAGTCTTTGTGTATAGCAAAGAAACAAACCGACATTTAACGTAAATTGGGATAAAAACTTATGGTTTAACCGAAGGAAGAAAATGGGCACACACACGCGTGAGTGCGCGAACGCACACACACGCATATATATACACACACACACACACACACACACACACACACACACACACACACACACACACACACACGTTCGTTCACTATATAATAGTTAATAATTCCAAATTTGATGAAGAGCAATTTTTTTCTTTATTACTGTTTTTGTATTTAACTTAATTTTTTGAAAAAAAATGTGGGGGAAGTGAGACACGTGCGAGTAAAACCTATACAAATTGTTTATCTAACTAATGTGTAGAAATATTCGTGCCGCCTCAATCCTCATTGGGAGCTCTTCCAATTTAGTTAAAGCCACGGCCCTCCGTATAAAAAGAACTTTGTTAATAAATTGTGAAAACAACGTCTTAAGTCATGAATGAAGCATTGAAGCAATAATAGCAACAGTAAAAGAATGACAACCGCCGGATGCCGAAACCCGGGATTGAACCAGGGACCTTTAGATCTTCAGTCTAACGCTCTCCCAACTGAGCTATTTCGGCTGTCGAGTATTGAAATTCTGAAGCTTATATTAAACTACTTCCATACTAGATTAGCAGTCATTTTCTTGCTATTTTCAATCTGACTTAATCACCCATCTCTGTCTGTCTGCCTGCCTGTCTGTCTGTCTCTCTCTCTCTCTCTCTCTCTCTCTCACTCCCAATATAAAAACAAACACACACGCGCGCCCTCTCCCTCTTCTCTCACTTCTTTATCTTATACTCGCTTTCTCAGAAAAAAATACCTAGTAGAAAAAAAATATGTATACATACAGATTTTTTTTTGGTAAATATAGGGTTACGTTACAACAGAACACCGACCACTCTAATTTGTTTTTTTAGGGGTAATCGAGATCGCTGACAACGAATCTGATACTCAAACCGGGGGGGGGGGGGGCAAATTTACTGTTTGCATGGTATTAACCCCTGAACCCATGAACTACTTTCCAACATTTTACACGTAGGCACCGCCAAAAATGGCCGCAAAATCAAGTTGTTGTTGTTTTTTAAAACTAAATTACATTTATTAAAATCCATTATTTCTGAGTAACTTTTTTTTCCAGAAAGATAAAACCCTGAATTTTATCATATAGAAAACAGAATAATGTAAAACTTTTTCTACTATTTTTAATTCAATTTTAAATGTTAACTTTTCCCAAAAAGTTAACAATTGATATTTTTTGTCTTGCATAAAAAACGTACTTAAATATTAAAAAAAAAAGGGTTTTTGAAATAATTTATTTATTCATTTATTGTCTAACTAAGATTTAGGATGATTTTCTAAGAGAATATGCAAAAATATTATAATATAAGTACCTGAATTTCAAATAATTCCACTTATTCATATAGGTAACCAGATATTTCGCGTCGCCGTAGAGTTCATATCGACTCTGTTTACGTTTTCTTTTGATGAGACGAAAACTATGGAAGACCAAACAGGCCAAAAAAACTTATTTTTCAGTGACGAAAATTTCAATGTATTATTAAGCTGAGGCTGGCCAGTACCAGATGGGTGACCATTTGTATGAGTTTGGTTTTTAATGTGTATGTGTGTGGGGGCCAGGCTCTCCAAAATGGGGGGAGGGGGCAATTTAAAGCAGAATAAGAAAAAATTATTTCAGCGCGTTTGGTCCACCGTAGTCGAAAGGCGGCAAACGTTTTCAAACGAGATCGAAAAAAATGATGCTATTTTTAACACAAAGGGCACAATATTTATCGAATTTTTTTTTTTGGTATCGATTATTCAAAGCATGCCCTGTTTAATAATGGTCATGCATTATTCGGCTCGCTAAAAGAAAATTGTTAATTTATTTATCCAAAATTTTAAAATGGCTTTTTTCGTATAAATATAAAAAAATTTTTTTTTTGTTTTGCTTAACTTAAATTAATTATTTTACTTAACATATTCACCGAATTTCACACTTTAAAACTCAAAAGCGGGATAATAAAACACAATCGAAGTTCTGATATTCAGACGTCAAAATAAGGTATGCAAACAATTTTTTTTTTTTTTTTTTTAATCTATAATTCTGTCCCTTACAACAACACAATATGTTTTGTTCAGTTTCAGATGATTATTTTAAGCATATTTGTTCCCACTTCAAAACAAGGGGGGGGGTTTGTAAGCAAAAATATATATATATATAAATATCGTTTATGAAAAATAAGTACACTGTTATAAAGTTTATTCTTCTCCTAATAATCGCTGAAAATTTCGTATTGATCGGATAATTACCTGATTTTTGGTATATTTTTAAAAAGACGGTCCGTCAAAAAGTACTGACCTGCCCCCCCCCCCCAGTTTTGGCGGTGCCTACACGCGCGTGCGCGCGACAGCATAAACGACGGCTTGCTTTTCACCTAGCAAACTGCCTTCTCACATGGCGTACCAATCTTCCGCGGAAAATTTAAAATTAGATGAAAAAGAAATAAAGCAAGAAAAGAAAAACACACCAAGTTGTGGGTGAGGGTGGGGGGGTATGTAATCTAATTATTTTTTTTTCCAGAACATAGAATTTTCTAATTTTTAAAAATACATTATAGCACTTTTGGGGTGGAAAATTTAAAATTAGCTGAAAAAGAAATAAAACAAGAAAAGGAAAGCACTCCAAGTTGGGGGGGGGGGTGATTTAATTGCTTCTTTTTTTTTTTTTTTTTTTTCCTGAAACATAGAATTTTCAAAATTTCACAAAGTAACGCAACGCACTGACATTTACCGATTAGAACGGTAAATGTCGGTGCGTTACTTACGGAAAAACGGTTAACTAAACTGCAGAAGCAGTGAAGAAGCCACATAAGCTCTATAATCCCGCAAAAAAAGAACGAAAAACATAAAAATGTTTGGTGCTTATTTTTTTGTAAACCGAATTAAAAATTACGTGAGACAAAAAAAAAGAAAAAAAAGGTCCTTCAATTTGTTGTACTTTTCTTTAATTGTAAGTCATAAAAAAATGTCAGTCCGTAATTTTTTCCACCCAAAAAGTGCTATAATGTACTTTTTGAAAATTTGAAAATTATATGTTCCAGGGAAAAAAAAACAAAAACAATTAAATTACCTCCCTCCCCGACTTGGAGTGCTTTTCTTTTCTTGTTTTATTTCTTTTTCAGCTAATTTCAAAATTTCCGCGGAAGAATGGTATGCCATGTGAGAAGGCAGTTTGCTAGGTGAAGCATAAGCAAGCCGTCGTTTATGCTGCCGTGCACGCGCGTAGCGTAAACGGAAGCTGTAAAATGTCGGAAAGTAATTCGTGGGTTCAGGTGTTAATACCATGCAAACAGTAAATTTGCCCCCCCCCCGGTTTGAGTATCAGATTCGTTGTCAGCGACCTCGATTACCTATAAAAAAACATATTAGAGTGGTCGGTGTTCTGTTGTAACGTAACCCTATATTTACCTTTTTTTTTTACTCGTTCAGTCATCCAATTGAGGTCGTGTTAGATTGTTTGAATCCGGAAAAAAAACTTGTTTCTAAAATCAGATAATGCTTGCATAGCCAGATTAAAACTGACAAAACAAAAAAAAAAAACAATGATAATAATAATTGAAAAGAAAACATTCAAAATTTTTTGTTATTCTCGCTAAATACACCACCTCTTCCTCTCCATCTATG
This sequence comes from Euprymna scolopes, assembly GCF_053919585.1. Taxonomy (NCBI): domain Eukaryota; kingdom Metazoa; phylum Mollusca; class Cephalopoda; order Sepiida; family Sepiolidae; genus Euprymna; species Euprymna scolopes. The sequence goes on along the minus strand of NC_136499.1, from coordinate 105,500,742 downwards.
GGTTAAATAGTGTTGATACTTGTGTTAACATTATCTATTTTTGGTAAATTTTTAAGAGGTGCTCCAGCGTATTATAAACACCCCAACCTCCCCATGTTAAGAACGGCTTTCAGAATAAAAACCGCCAGCCTCGAAAGCCGTTCATAACATATGGAGGTTGGGGTTGTTTATACTACGTTGGGGTAGGTCGTAAAAAATACCCTATTTGGTAGAGTTAGTTTTATTGCGTTCTACTGTTAATAAACAGAGAGAGAGAGAGAGAGAGAGAGAGAGAGAGAGAGAGAGACAGACAGACAGACAGACAGACAGACAGACAGACAGACAGAGGGGGTATGAGGAAGAAGGAAAGGGGAGCAATGCATTAAATAAGAGTAGGAGTAAGAGTGAAAGAGGGTGAAAACAATGCACTGACAAATTTTTTTTAATCTTCTCTCCAGGAAGTTAGACACAAGGCCATCTGTTTTCCGTTTACCTTCGGCCTTGCTCTTTTCATGGTTGTTAGCTCTTTACAACAAGTGCCGTCATACCCTGTCTCGAGCGAAAATAAAAAGTTCTGTGGAACGAACAGGATTCGAACTTGACATAGCCAGATTTCAAGTTCATGCTGCAAAGCATTTAGCAGCAACACTTAATAAGAGATGAGCGAATTGGTCAGTAAATTGAATATTTTTTCCTTTTTTTATAATTCACAGCAAAGAATCACATTTTTTTTCTTTTTACAAGGAGGTCACCACTTATCAAGGCCCGGAAGCTACTCAGGGATAAGGGTTATTGCATGTACAGTATGTTGTACGTTAGTGTTGAGATTTCATAAAGTGTTTACTTAAGGGGGCGGTTCATCAGGAATTTGTTTACGTTGGATTTGAAGACATCCAAGTTGTATTCAGGTAGGAAACAGGCAGACGGAACAGAGTTCCACTGGCGTGCTGTTCTAAGAAAGAAGCTCTGTTCATGGAATCTACATTTTGATTTAGGCACAGATAGAGAGTGGGAAAAATTTTTGACAGTGGCTTCAGCTAGACGGGTGTTTTTCGTAAAAGATTGGCGAGGGGGGACCAGAGTTGGAGCTCAGACGAGCACTTGCCATGGAAATAACGGTAAAACAAAGACAGGCTCGCAACATCTCTTCTGTGGGAGAGAAGTTGCAGGGAAGAGAAAAGGGCATCCCCTCACTAAGCCACGAAGTCTATTTTGTACTCTGTCAAGGCATGATAGGCTATTTTTAGCAGCTCCTGCCCAGATATGGCAGCAGTATTCCATCCTTGGACGTACTTGGCTTTTATATAGATAGAGAATTGCATCAGTAGTGAGATATCTTCTGGAACGGTAGAAGGAACCCACCATCTTTCCAGCTACCCTGGCAACAGACTTGATGTACGTGTTCCATTTCATATCAGGAGTAAAGGTCAAGCCCAGAAGCTTGTCAAAACATTGAGCTTCTCCTAGGCGAGAGCCATCCATTTCAATTGAGGCCAGATGGGGATTAGAGCGTTGATGGTGTAAAGATAGGAGCTTGGTTTTAGATGCATTAAAGGTAACCAGCCACGTCTTCCCCCACTGAACTACACGCTCGAGATCAGAGGAGAGAGAGAATCAGAGAGAACTTTATCATTTACAGCCTTTGATGTGTTGCCGTATATGGTCGTGTCATCAGCATAGATGTCAACGAATGATTTAAGTATGTGTTTAGGGAGATCATTGATGTAGATCAGGAAGAGAGTTGGGCCCAGGATGGACCCCTGAGGGACTCCAGCATTAATACTGCAGGCCTCTGATTTTTGTCCATTGACCACTACTCTTATGAGCCTATTAGAGAGAAATGATTTAATGATTGAGAAAACATTTCCAGTTATACCGTAGCTGGAAATCTTGTGAAGTAGGCCTTTATGCCATACCTTGTCGAAGACCTTTGATATGTCAAGAGCAATTGCTCTAGAAAGGTAGCCTTTGTCAAGAGATTCGCTAATCCTATGAGATATAACCGTTAGCACATCTGCGGTAGATCTTGCAGAACGGAAACCATATTGCGTGTCACTAAGGAGGTTATTCCTGCTAAGGTGGTTGACTACTTCTCTATTTAGTATGGATTCCAGCAACTTACTCATGACACACAGGAGACTTATAGGTCTGTACTGAGAGGGAGAGGACTTATCACCTGAATTCTTAAATACAGGGCATACTGATGAGGTTTTCCAGGGTGTTGGAAAGCACTTCTCCTTAAGGCAATTCTTAAACAATTTTGTAAATATGGGGGCAAGTTCAGGTTGAAGCTTTTTTAACACTATAATTGGGATGCCGTCAGGGCCAGTTGCTTTACTGGAATCAAGGGTCTTGATTAGCTTGGTGACCTCACACACAGATATTTGCATATTACCTAGCATGTTTTGTGTTATAGGAGGAAATATGGGGAGTTGATGGCCTTCGTCGCATAGGGTAGAATTAGCTGCAAAGTTCTTTGCAAATAGTTTGGCCTTGTCTGATGCTGATGAAATGACCTCTGGTCCATTGATAATGGTTGGGATAGAACGCACACTTTTGTCCAGGATCCTATTTGTTATTTGCCAAAACTGGTGGGAACCAAGCCGCTGATCAGCTACTTTGGATTTAATAGACTGGGCATATAGCTCTCTTGCATTTTTTATTACTCTTTTACAGTGGTTGCTGGCATTCCTGAAAGCAGCTTTAGTCTCAGTGCATCTATTTCGTTGGTAGTTATGGGAAAAGTGATTTCTGTGCACAATGGCAGCAGCACATTCCGGGGAAAACCATGGCTGACGGTTAGGTTTTTGTTGGAATTTTTTAGATGGTATGAATCGGTCTATGCCTACAATTAACTATTCGGTTAGGTCTGATACTATAGAGGACACATCCTTTTTACGCATGGAATGGAGAGGTAGATCAGATATGAATGTACGGAGGCTATCCCAGTCAGCCATGGAGTATCGGTATACAGTATGGTGGAGGGGTACGTCTGGGGACTTATTACATTTCATTTTTATCTTAACTTATACAACGGAGTGGTTGGAGTAAATAAATAAAGAGTTAAAATCCACAATTAGTGTTTATTTTTTTCTCCATATCCTCTCTTTCCAGCTATGGGTTAAAAAGTATTAATACTAACGATTACATCGTCAGTTTTATTATTAGTTTTATTATCTCCGACTGTTATTAAAAATAGACAGGCGAGGATAAGGAGGAGAGGGGGACAAAAGAACTATATAAAATCATAGCTTGTGGATAAAAACAGAATGAGAGAGGGTGAGAGCTATAGACAGACACATGATAAGAGATGAGTGACTGTTTGTGTCTGAGCGGTAATTCTTTTTTGGCACACCAGGACGCCAGCTCGCCAAAAAGTACGCCACGCGCCAAATTTCATTCTGTCGTAAAAACAACTTTCTACAGAAAAAAAAATCCTTATTTTTACATTTTTATCTCGCGAATAAACATAAAATTATATATTAAAAACCGCGTTTATTATTTTTAAAATCAAACAGCGGAGTTGAAGTTAATGTTTTCGATTGTAAAACAAAACTATTTTTTTTTTATAAATCTCTGTTTGGCGTACCACTGAATAATTTTTTTTAAAGAATAAAATTGAATAAAGTTTATTTTTACTAGATTGTTGAGACATTTACCACGCGAATAAGCACAAAAATATATATGAAAATACGCGTTTATTATTTTTAAAAAATCTAAATTTTACACCGGGTAAAAGTCAGTTTCGTTTAAGAAAAAAAGGAAAAAGAAGCCACCTTCATACGCGGTGCATAATTTTGATTTTTTTTTTTAAATGATAAACGCGGTTTTTCATATATATTTTTATGCTTATTTGCTGGGTAAATGTCTAAACATTCTTGTAAAAATGAACTTTATTCAATTTTATTCTTTATAAAGAATAGTTCATCAGTACGCCACACAGAAATTTATAAAAAAAATAGTTTTGTTTTACAATCGAAAACATTGACTTCAACTCCGTTGTTTGATTTTTAAAATAATAAACGCGATTTTTAATATAAATGTAAAAATAATAAAAATGTAAAAATTAGTTGTTTTTATGACGAAATGAAATTTGGCGCGTGGCGTACTTTTTGGCGAGCTGGCGTCCTGGCGTGCCAAAAAAGAATTACCCGTGTCTGAGTAAATTGAGGATTTATTTCTTCCTATTATCTTTTATTGGCCGAAGAAAGGGTATATTACTATTGAAAACTAATAGACTACCGTGATTACAACCAGACTTAAAGAGGTAAAGTTTATGTAGTTTGGTCACTGGCTTTGATAGAGGCTATTTTGGGAAGTCTTTGTGTATAGCAAAGAACCGCACCTACATTTAACGTAAATTGGAGTAAATTCTTATAGTTTTAGTAAAGGAAGTGAGACACCTGCGAGTAAAATCTATACAAATTGTTTATCTAACTAATGTGTAGAAATATTAGTGCCTCCTCAATCCTCATAAGTACCACTTCCAATTTAGTTGAAGTCACGGCCCTCCGTATAAAAAGAACTTTGCTAATAAATTGTGAAAACAACGCCTTAACATAGGTATGGGCTAAAATAAACGAATAAGGATAGGGAGACCTAGTTTTGAAAGCCGATTTATTATAATTTTTTTGTAGGTTTCCGAATATTTTTTGATTGTATCTGATAGATAAGGGACTAAACTTAATTTCCCAAAGAAAAAAAAAAAAATATATGTGTACACCTGAAAAAAAAAGTTATGAAAAATGTTTTCACGGCGAGCTAACCAATTCAGCTAAATTTTTAAGTTAAAGAAATTCATTGTAAATATCCTTTTAGAGATAAATATTATTTTTCTGGGTCTATTTAAAAAATAATTAATAAAGTAAAATCCTAATATATTGAATTAAATTTAAAAAAAAAAAAAAACACCTTGTTTGCACTAAAAATAGCTAAATTAGACCCAAAACCGAGTGTGTTTGCTGTTCACAAAACCACAACAAACCATACTTTTGGAAATACGGAATATACGGAGGCCCAAAAATCTGAGACATTTGAAAGGCTGTCTGAGAATGACGGAAGGAAGGAGGATGCTGGGTTTCTTTTTTCCCCCTGACGGGCATCCGAACATTTCTATTGTAAATGTTTGTATAAATTTTACCATTTTTTAATTTAATTATTTTTCTATGTTCCTGTTTTTAAATTAGTTTTTTTTATATATATTATTGGCCAATATTATATAAAAATTATGGTACGCCGATAGTTTCACATTCTTGCGAGCACAGAAATTATTAAAATCTTGCATATAAAAATTATACGAAATCTGTAATTCAAAAAACAAGTAGAAATATTTTTGCGATCATTATTTATTTATTTATTTATTTTATTTTTTATTTATTTTTGCGTGAAAATATTAAAGAAACAATGCTTAATTCAATGGTAATATCGGTAGTTCGATAAATTCATTTTTCTTCGAGTTATATCGAATTCATTAATATGGACTTTAGGGGCCTTTTTCGTAATGTTCCTATGAATTTATTTTTTGTTACAAATTACGATGCTTTATTTATATAAAAAAAGCAAAAATAAATTCTTGCATTTTTATATTTACTACTGAAAACTATAATTTTAGCAAAGGTATTTTTGTTTAAAAAAAATAATACATTTCCACTAAGAATTAAATAAAAATAAAAATACGTAGTTCATTATATTCCGCGATAATAATTTGATAAATACTGTAAATTTTATTAAAATTGGTTAATTTCCTGATTTTTAGTGTATTTTTAAGTAAAGGGAGGGTCAAAATGTTTATACGTTTTAAGCGTCGGCATTCATTTTGCCCGTACCTATCTTAAGCAGTTAAGAATGAAGCAATAATAACAACATTAAAAGAATGACAACCGCCGGATGCCGAAACCAGGGATTGAACCGGGGACCTTTAGTCTAACGCTGTCTCAACTGAGTTATTTCGGCTGTCGAGTATGTTAGCTTCTGGAGCCTATATTAAAGAACTTCGATACTAGATTAGCAGTCATTTTCTTGCTATTTTTAACCTGGCTATGAACATTCACCCATTTCTCTCTTTTCTCTCTCACTCCCAATATAAAAACAAACACGCGATTCTCTTACTAAAAACGGTGTAATGGATGTGTAGAAATTTAAGAACCTCAATCCTAATTGGGAACTCTTCACACGTAGTTAAAGTCACAGTCCTCTGTATTAAAATACCATTTTTTAATAAACATCGTAACAAGAAGCTCCGAATGAAGCAAATAACAGGATTAAAAGATGACAACCGCCGGATGCCGAAACCCGGGATTGAACCAGGGACCTTTAGATCTTCAGTCTAACGCTCTCCCAACTGAGCTATTTCGGCTGTCGAGTACGTTAGCTTCTTAAGGCTATATTAAAGTACTTCGATACTAGATTAGCAGTCATTTTCTTGCTATTTTCAACCTGACTATGAACATTCACCCATTTCTCTTTCTCTCTCTCACTCCCAATATAAAAACAAACAAACACACGAGCCTCTCTTGCCTTCTCTCTCTCTCTCTCTCTCTCTCTCTCTCTCTCTCTCTCTCTCTCCTTTCTCTTTCAGTATCTTTCTTAGTAAAAAAATACCTAGTAGAAAAATAAAAAAATTACAGATACTTTTTTACTCGTCGTCCAGTCATCCATTGTGGTCATGTTAGAGTGATTAAATCCGGAAAAAAAAACTTACTTCTAAAATAAGATAACGCTTGCATAGTCATATTAAAAAAACAACAACAATAATTATAATTGAAAAGAAACATTCAAAATTTGTTGTTATTCTCGCTAAATACTCCGTCTCTCCTTCTTCGCCAGCAATGGGTTTAATAGTATTAATACCAGTTGTGATATTTTCTACTTTTTAGGGTTAGTTTTATTGCCTTCTACTGTTAATAAACGGGGAGAGGGGGATGGGTGTGAGTATAGGGGAAGAAAAAATTTAACTGAATATTAAAATTTTTTTGACGGAAGGAGATGCGTGGGCGTAAATACTAAAAACAGTGTATATCTAATGTATGAGTAGAAATGTTAGAGTCTCAATCTTCATTGGGAACTCTTCACGCGTACTTAAAGTCACGGTCCTCTGTATTAAAATAACTTTTTTTTAATAAATTGCGAAAACAACGTCGTAACAAGAAGCTCCGAATAAAGCAAATAACAAGATTAAAAGATGACAACCGCCGGATGCCGAAACCCGGGATTGAACCAGGGACCTTTAGATCTTCAGTCTAACGCTCTCCCAACTGAGCTATTTCGGCTGTCGAGTACGTTAGCTTCTGAAGCCTATATTAAAGTACTTCCATACAAGATTAGCAGTCATTTTCTTGCTATTTTTAACCTGACTGTAAACATTCACCTATTTCTCTCTTTCTCTCTCTCACTCCCAATATAAAAACAAACACACGCGCCTCTCTTGCCTTCTCTCTCTTGCCTTCTCTCTCTCTCTCTCTCTCTCTCTCTTCTCTCTCTCTCTCTCTCTCTCTTGCTCTCTCCATTCTCTTTCACTGTCTTTCTTAGTAAAAAAATACCTAGTAGAAAAATAAAATATATAAATTACAGATTTTTTTTTACTCGTCCAGTCAATTGGTCATGTTAGAGTGATTCAATCCGGAATAAAAAAAACTTACTTCTAAAATAAGATAACGCTTGCGTAGTCATATTATATATATTATATATAATTGAAAAAAACAACATTCAAAATTTGTTGTTATTCTCGCTAAATACTCTGTCTCTTCCTCTCCAGCAATGGGTTTAATAATATTTATACCTGTTTCGATATTCTCTTCTTTTTAGAGTGAGTTTAATTTTCGTATACAGTTAATAAACAGAGAGAGTGGGGATGGGTATGGAGAGAGGGAAAGAAGAAGGGAAGTGGCAGGCACTGTATTGTATTGTGTAGGAATAAGAGTGCAAGAGGATGAAAACTATGCACTGACATTCTTTATAATCTCCTCTCCAGGAAGTTAGACACAAGATCATCTGTTTATCCATATCATCCCCTCTTTCAAGCTATGAGTTAAATGGTATTAATAATTTGGTTTTATTAGTTTTATTACCTTCGACTGTTATTAGAAAGGGACCGAGAAGACTTAGAAGTAGAAAGAAGGACGGAGAGGCGGCGGGAGACGTTAAGCAAAGCACTGTATAAAATCAGCGTGGTCCCTGGCTTTGGTAGCGACCATTTTGGGAAGTCTTTGTATATAGCAAAGAACCACACCGACATTAAAGGTATATTGAGGTAAAAACTTATTGTTTCAGCGGAGGATAAAAATTCACACACTGACACACACACACACACACACACACACACACACACACACACACACACACACACACACACACACACACACATGCACATACACACACACACACACACACACACACACACAGAGAAACGTTCGTTCACTGTATAATAGGTAATGACATTAAATTTGATGAAGAGCAATTCTTTAATAATTTTTTTTTTTTTTTTTTGTATTTAACTGAATATTAAAATTATTTTGACGGAAGGAAGATGCATGGGAATAAAAACTAAAAACAGTGTATATCTAATGTATGTGTAGACAGGTTTGATACTCAATCTTCATTGGGAACTCTGCAAGCGTACTTCTAGTCACGGTCCTCTGTATTAAAATAACTTTTTTAATAAATCGTGAAAACAACGTCGTAACAAGAAGCTACGAATGAAGAAATTACAAGATTAAAAGATGACAACCGCCGGATGCCGAAACCCGGGATTGAACCAGGGACCTTTAGATCTTCAGTCTAACGCTCTCCCAACTGAGCTATTTCGGCTGTCGAGTACGTTAGCATCTGAAGCCTGTATTAAAGTACTTCGATACTAGATTAGCAGTCATTTTCTTGCTAATTTAAACCTGACTGTAAACATTCACCTATTTCTCTCTTTCTCTCTCTCACTCCCAATATAAAAACAAACACACGCGCCTCTCTTGCCTTCTCTCTCTTGCCTTCTCTCTCTCTCTCTCTCTCTCTCTCTCTCTCTCTCTCTCTCACTCTCTCTTGCTCTCTCCATTCTCTTTCACTGTCTTTCTTAGTAAAAAAATACCTAGTAGAAAAATAAAAAAAAATAAATTACAGATTTTTTTTACTCGTCCAGTCATCCACTTGGTCATGTTAGAGTGATTGATTCCGGAAAACAACTTACTTCTAAAATAAGATAACGCTTGCATAGTCATATTAACACAAACAACAATAATTATAATTGAAAAGAAACATTCAACACTTGTTGTTATTCTCGCTTAATACTCCGTCTCTTCCTCTCCAGCAATAGCTTTAATAGTATTACTACCTGTTACGTTATTCTCTACTTTTTAGAGTTAGTTTTATTGTCGTCTACTGTTAATAAACAGAGAGAGGGGGGATGGGTATGGGGAGAGGGCAAGAAGAAGTGAAGGGGGAAGCACTGTATTGTATTGTGTAGGAATAAGAGTGCAAGAGGATGAAAACTATGCACTGACATTCTTTATAATCTCCTCTCCAGGAAGTTAGACACAAGATCATCTGTTTTCCTTTTACCTACAGATTTGGCCATTTCAAGACTAAGGTCAATAGGTATTTTCTGCCAGTACAAACTTAGATTTCAGGAAAATAATTTGGTGGAACGAACAGGATACGAACTTGGCAAACTCAGATTTCAAGTACATGCTGTCAACCATTTAGCAGCAACACTTAATAAGAGATGAGTGACTTGTTCAGTAAATTGAATATTTTTTCTATTTTTTTCTTATTAATTCACAGCAAAGTATAAAAATAAAAAAAATAAAGAGTTAAAATACACAATTAATCTTTATTTTTGATCCATATCATCCCCTCTTTCAAGCTATGAGTTAAATGGTATTAATAATTTGGTTTTATTAGTTTTATTACCTTCGACTGTTATTAGAAAGAGACTGAAAAGACTTAGGAGTAGAAAGAAGGACGTCGAGGCGGCGGGAGACGTTAAGCATTGTATAAAATCAGCGTGGTCCCTGGCTTTGGTAGAGACCATTTTAGGAAGTCTTTGTATATAGCAAAGAACCACACCGACATTAAACGTATATTGAGGTAAAAACTTATTGTTTTAGCGGAGGATAAAAAATCACACACTGACACACACACACACACACACACACGAACAAACATGCACACACACACACGCACAGAAACGTTCGTTCACTATATAATAGGTAATGGCATTAAATTTGATGAAGAGCAATTCTTTAATAATGTTTTTTTTTTTTGTATTTAACTGAATATTAAAATTATTTTGACGGAAGGGAGATGCGTGGGAGTAATAACTACATACAGTGTATATCTAATGTATGTGTAGAAATGTTAGTCTCAATCTTTATTGTGAACTTTTCACGCGTAATTAAAGTCACGGTCCTCTGTATTAAAATAACTTTTTTAATAAACTGTGAAAACAACGTCGCAACAAGAAGCTACGAATGAAGCAAATTACAAGATTAACCGCCGGATGCCGAAACCCGGGATTGAACCAGGGACCTTTAGATCTTCAGTCTAACGCTCTCCCAACTGAGCTATTTCGGCTGTCGAGTACATTAGGTTTTGAAGCCTATATTAAAGTACTTCGATACTAGATTAGCAGTCATTATTTTCTTGCTATTTTTAACCTGACTATGAACATTCACCTATTTCTCTCTTTTCTCTCTCTCACTCCCAATATAAAAACAAACACACGCGCCTCTCTTGCCTTTTATCTCTCTCTCTCTCTCTCTCTCTCTCTCTCTCTCTCTCTCTGTCTCTCTCTTTTGCTCTCTCCATTCTCTTTCACTGTCTTTCTTAGTAAAACATACCTCGTAGAAAAATAAAAAATATAAATTACAGATTTTTTTTACTCGTCCAGTCATCCAATTGGTCATGTTAGAGTGATTGAATCCGTAATAAAAAAAACTTACTTCTAAAATAAGATAACGCTTGCATAGTCATATTAAAACAAACAACAATAATTATAATTGAAAAGAAACATTCAAAATTTGTTGTTATTCTCGCTAAATACTCCGTCTCTTCTTCGCCAGCAATGGGTTTAATAGTATTAATACCTGTTGTGATATTCTCTACTTTTTAGAGTTAGTTTTATTGCCTTCTGCTGTTAATAAACAGGGAGAGAGGGATGGGTATGGGGAGAGGGGAAGAAGAAGGGAAGGGGGACGCACTGTATTGTATTGTGTAGGAATAAGAGTGCAAGAGGGTGAAAACTATGCACTGACATTCAGTAATTTGAATATTTTTTTCTATTTTTTTCTTCATAAGAAAGAATATATGAGAAACGAATAAAAATGAAAAAATAATAAAGAGTTAAAATCCACAATTAGTCTTTATCTTTTATCCATATCATCCCCGTCTTTCAAGCTATGTGTTAAATGGTATCAATAATTTGGTTTTATTATTAGTTTTATTGCCTTCGACTGTTATTAGTAAGAGACCGAGAAGACTTAGGAGTAGAAAGAAGGACGGCGAGGGGGCGGGCGGCGTTAAGCACTGTATAAAATCAGCGTGGTCCCTGGCTTTGGTAGAGACCACTTTCGGAAGTCTTTGTATATAGCAAAGAACCACACCGACATTAAACGTATATTGATGTAAAAACTTATTGTTTTAGCGAAGGAAGAAAATTCACACACACACACACACACACACACACACACACACACACACACAAACGTTTGTTCACTATATAATAGGTAATGACATTAAATTTAATGAAGAGCAATTCTTTTCTTTAATAATGTTGTTTTTTTGTTTTTTTTTTTGTATTAAACTGAATATTAAAATCTTATTGACGGAAGGAAGATGCGTGGGCGTAAATACTAAAAACAGTGTATATCTAATGTATGTGTAGAAATGTTAGAATCTCAATCTTCATTGGGAACGCTTCAAGCGTAGTTAAAGTCACGGTCCTCTGTATTAAAATAACTTTTTTAATAAACTGTGAAAACAACGTCGCAACAAGAAGCTCCGAATGAAGCAAATAACAAGATTAAAAGATGACAACCGCCGGATGCCGAAACCCGGGATTGAACCAGGGACCTTTAGATCTTCAGTCTAACGCTCTCCCAACTGAGCTATTTCGGCTGTCGAGTACATAAGGGTTTTAAGCCTATATTAAAGTACTTCGATACTAGATTAGCAGTCATTTTCTTGCTATTTTCAACCTGACTATAAACATTCACCCATTTCTCTCTGTTCTCTCTCACTCCCAATATAAAAACAAACACACGCGCCTCTCTTGCCTTTTATCTCTCTCTCTCTCTCTCTCTCTCCCCCTCTCTCTCTCTCTCTCTCTCCTTTCTCTTTCACTGTCTTTCTTAGTAAAACATACCTCGTAGAAAAATAAAAAATATAAATACCAGATTTTTTTTACTCGTCCAGTAATCCAATTGGCCATATTAGAGTGATTGAATCCGGAATAAAAAAAAACTTACTTCTAAAATAAGATAACGCTTGCATAGTCATTAAAACAAACAACAATAATTATCATTGAGAAGAAACATTCAAAATTTGTTGTTATTCTCGCTAAATACTCCGTCTCTTCTTCGCCAGCAATGGGTTTAATAGTATTAATACCTGTTGTGATATTCTCTACTTTTTAGGGTTAGTTTTATTGCCTTCTACAGTTAATAAACATGGAGAGGGGGATGGGTATGAGTATAGGGGAAGAAAAAGGAAGGGGGAGGCACTGTATTGTATTGTGTAGGAATAAGAGTGCAAGAGGGTGAAAACTATGCACTGACATTCAGTAATTTAAATATTTTTTTCTATTTTTTTCTTCATAAGAAAGAATATATGAGAAAAGAATTAAAATGAAAAAAAATAAAGAGTTAAAATCCACAATTAGTCTTTATCTTTTATCCATATCATCCCCTCTTTCAAGCTATGAGTTAAATGGTATCAATAATTGGGTTTTATTATTAGTTTTATTGCCTTCGACTGTTATTAGAAAGAGACCGAGAAGACTGAGGAGTAGAAAGAAGGACGGCGAGGGGGCGGGGAGCGTTAAGCACTGTATAAAATCAGCGTGGTCCCTGGCTTTGGTAGAGACCACTTTCGGAAGTCTTTGTATATAGCAAAGAACCACACCGACATTAAACGTATATTGAGGTAAAAACTTATTGTTTTAGCGAAGGAAGAAAATTCACACACACACACACACACACACACACACACACACACACACACACAAACGTTTGTTCACTATATAATAGGTAATGGCATTAAATTTGATTAAGAGCAATTCTTTAATGATGTTTTTTTTTTTTGTATTAAACTGAATATTAAAATCTTATTGACGGAAGGGAGATGCATGGGAGTAAAAACTAAAAACAGTGTATATCTAATGTATGTGTAGAAATGTTAGAATCTCAATCTTCATTGGGAACACTTCAAGCGTAGTTAAAGTTACGGTCCTCTGTATTAAAATACCATTTTTTAATAAATTGTGAAAACAACGTCGTAACAAGAAGCTACGAATGAAGCAAGTAACAAGATTAAAAGATGACAACCGCCGGATGCCGAAACCCGGGATTGAACCAGGGACCTTTAGATCTTCAGTCTAACGCTCTCCCAACTGAGCTATTTCGGCTGTCGAGTACGTTAGTTTCTGAAGTTTAAAGTACTTCGATACTAGATTAGCAGTCATTTTCTTACTATTTTTAATCCGACTATTAACATTCACCCATTTCTCTCTTTCTCTCTCTCACTCCCAATATAAAAACAAACACACGCGACTCTCTTGCCTTTTCTCTCTCTCTCTCTCTCCTTTCTCTTTCACTGTCTTTCTTAGTAAAAAATACCTAGTAGAAAAATAAAAAAAATAAATTACAGATTTTTTTTACTCGTCCAGTCATCCAATTGGTTATGTTAGGGTGATTCAATCCGTAATAAAAAAAACTTACTTCTAAAATAAGATAACGCTTGCATAGTCATATTAAAACAAACAACAATAATTATAATTGAAAAAAACATTCAAAATTTGTTGTTATTCTCGCTAAATACTCCGTCTCTTCCTCTCCAGCAATGGGTTTAAGAGTATTAATACCTGTTACGATATTCTCTACTTTTTAGAGTTAGTTTTATTGTCGTCGGGTATGGGGAGAGGGTAAGAGGAAGGGAAGGGGAGGCACTGTATTGTATTTTGTAGGAATAAGAGTGCAAGAGGATGAAAACTATGCACTGACATTCTTTATAATCTCCTCTCCAGGAAGTTAGACAAAATCTCATCTGTTTTCCTTTTACCTTATGGCCTGCCGGTATTTATTAAAAAGGATTAGGGGTAGTTAAGGATTCCATAGAGGCCACAGCCAGGAATACCTGAAATGAATAACGTTGGAAGTGCGTATATTCTGACTCCATATAAACACAGACAAATATTGAAGGTTGAGAACCGATTTTGTTTACTACCAACAACTTGTATTAGGAGAGGCAAAGTGTTCGTAGGATGGAATATGATTTAACAAAGGAGATGAAAGTTCGTAAAATGTGTGTAGGTATGTAGGAATTGACAAGTAATGAATGTTCGTAAAACGTAACTTATCTTTTAGACGAAAGGGAGGCTTAGGGTAGGCTGGTCATCCTGCTCTCGGTGATGCGTGTCCTGGCTTGTAAATGGAAAGCGAGTGACTTCTTCATCAGCGCTAGCAGCCCGGCGTCTTCGTCGTCTTTCTCCTCCTCCTCTTCTTTGGTTTGTGTGAATTAGGCATCGTGTAGACTTGAAGGCGTTTGGCCTATAACATGAGAGCGTAGTCGGGTTCAATTAACTGGTGCCTCATTTCTTTTTTCTTTTTCTTCTGCATTTCTTTAGGTCGGATGGGAGAACGTCCGTGCGTTCACTGACGCAGCTGGGCGAAAATCTCCTGTTCCCTCCTCTCGGTTCCCTCAAATACCTCGTTTCTATAGTGGCAAACTGGCTCCCAGCGACTGTGATATTTGAGGTGTTTATTTTAGGCGCGGAGCTCTGTCATTGGTGGATAATTATTTTGTGGTTATCTAATTTTTTTTCTTCCAAAGCGGAAGCGATGCGTGCAGCCATGTGCAAACGACGATTTTTTTTATTTTGTCTCTCATGGTGGATGCGTTAACATCCGATTGGCGGCCAATTCTCATCATATTCCCACAACTTACGGATTTGGCCATTTCTAGACTAAGGTCAATAGGTATTTTCTGCCTGTGCAATAATCAACCTTCGTAGGTGTTAGCTTTTTACTTCAAATGACGTCATAGCTTGACTCGAGCGGAAAATAATTCGGTGGTACGAACAGGATACGAACTTGGCAAACTCAGATTTCAAGTGCATGCTGTCAACCATTTAGCAGCAACACTTAATAAGAGATGAGTGTCTTGTTCAGTAAATTGAATATTTTTTACTGTTTTTTTTCTTATTAATTCACAGCAAAGAATAAAAATGAAAAAAAAATAAAGAGTTAAAATCCACAATTAGTCTTTATCTTTTATCCATATCATCCCCGTCTTTCAAGCTATGTGTTAAATGGTATTAATAATTTGGTTTTATTATTAGTTTTATTACCTTCGACTGTTATTAGAAAGAGACCGAAAAGACTTAGGAGTAGAAAGAAGGACGGCGAGGGGGCGGGCGGCGTTAAGCACTGTATAAAATCAGCGTGGTCCCTGGCTTTGGTAGAGACCACTTTCGGAAGTCTTTGTATATAGCAAAGAACCACACCGACATTAAACGTATATTGATGTAAAAACTTATTGTTTTAGCGAAGGAAGAAAATTCACACACACACACACACACACACACACACACACACACACAAACGTTTGTTCACTATATAATAGGTAATGACATTAAATTTAATGAAGAGCAATTCTTTTCTTTAATAATGTTTTTTTTTTTTTTTTTTTGTATTAAACTGAATATTAAAATCTTATTGACGGAAGGGAGATGCGTGGGCGTAAATACTAAAAACAGTGTATATCTAATGTATGTGTAGAAATGTTAGAATCTCAATCTTCATTGGGAACGCTTCAAGCGTAGTTAAAGTTACGGTCCTCTGTATTAAAATAACTTTTTTTTAATAAATTGTGAAAACAACGTCGTAACAAGAAGCTCCGAATAAAGCAAATAACAAGATTAAAAGATGACAACCGCCGGATGCCGAAACCCGGGATTGAACCAGGGACCTTTAGATCTTCAGTCTAACGCTCTCCCAACTGAGCTATTTCGGCTGTCGAGTACGGAAGCTTCCTAAGCCTATATTAAACTACTTCCATACTAGATTAGCAGTCATTTTCTTGCTATTTTTAACCTGACTATGATCATTTCATTCACCCATTTCTCTCTTTCTCTCTCTCACTCCCAATATAAAAACAAACAAACACACGCGCCTCTCTTGCCTTCTCCTTCTCTTTCTCTCTTTCTCTCTCTCTCTCTCTCACTCGCTCTCTCCTTTCCCTTTCACTGTCTTTCTTAGTAAAAAAAAAAAAAAAATACCTCGTAGAAAAAGAAAAAAAAAATAAATTACAGATTTTTTTTACTCGTCCAGTTATGCAATTGGTCATGTTAGAGTGATTGAATCCGGGGAAAAAACTTACTTCTAAAATAAGATAACGCTTGCATAGTCATATTAAAACAAACAACAATAATTATAATTCAAAAAAACATTCAAAATTTGTTGTTATTCTCGCTAAATACACCGTCTCTTCCTCTCCAGCAATAGCTTTAATAGTATTAATACCTGTTACGATATTTTCTACTTTTTAGAGTTAGTTTTATTGTCGTCTACGGTTAATAAACAGAGAGAGGGGGGATGGGTATGGGGAGAGGAGAAGAAGAAGGGAAGGGGGACGCACTGTATTGTATTGAGTAGGAATAAAAGTGCAAGAGGATGAAAACTAAGGAAGTTAGACACAAGGTCATCTGTTTTCCTTTTACCTACAGATTTGGCCATTTCAAGACTAAGGTCAATAGGTATTTTCTGCCTGTGCAATAATCAACTTTCATAGGTGTTAGCTCTTTACTTCAAATGACGTCATAGCTTGACTCGAGCGGAAAATAATTTGGTGGAACGAACAGGATACGAACTTGGCAAACTCAGATTTCAAGTACATGCTGTCAACCATTTAGCAGCAACACTTAATAAGAGATGAGTGTCTTGCTCAGTAAATTGAATATTTTTTCTATTTTTTTTCTTATTAATTCACAGCAAAGAATAAAAATAAAAAAATAAAGAGTTAAAATCCACAATTAATCTTTATTTTTTATCCATATCATCCCCTCTTTCAAGCTATGAGTTAAATAGTATTAATAATTTGGTTTTATTATTAGTTTCGACTGTTATTAGAAAAAGACCGAAAAGACTTAGGAGTAAAAGAAGAACGGCGAGGAGGCGGGAGACGTTAAGCACTGTATATAATCAGCGTGGTCCCTGGCTTTGGTAGAGACCATTTTGAGAAGTCATTGTTTATAGCAAAGAACCACACCGACATTAAACGTATATTGAGGTAAAAACTTATTGTTTTAGCGAAGGAAGAAAATTCACACTCACACACACACACACACACACACACACACACACACACACACACACACACACACACACACACAAACGTTCGTTCACTATATAATAGTGAATGACATTATATTTGATGAAGAGCAATTCTTTAATAATGTTTTTTATTTTGTATTTAACTGAATATTAAAATTTTTTTGACGGAAGGGAGATGCGTGGGAGTAATAACTAAATACAGTGTATATCTAATGTCTGTGTAGAAATGTTAGTCTCAATCTTTATTGTGAACTCTTCAAGCGTAGTTAAAATCACGGTCCTCTGTATTAAAATAACTTTTTTAATAAACTGTGAAAACAACGTCGCAACATGAAGCTACGAAAGCGAAAGCGATGCGTGGAGCCATGTGCAAACGACGATTTTTTTTTATTTTGTCTCTCATGGTGGATGTGTTAACATCCGATTGGCGGCCAATTCTCATCATATTCCCACAACTTACGGATTTGGCCATTTCTAGACTAAGGTCAATAGGTATTTTCTGCCTGTGCAATAATCAACCTTCGTAGGTGTTAGCTCTTTACTTCAAATGACATCATAGCTTGACTCGAGCGGAAAATAATTCGGTGGACCGAACAGGATACGAACTTGGCAAACTCAGATTTCAAGTGCATGCTGTCAACCATTTAGCAGCAACACTTAATAAGAGATGAGTGTCTTGTTCAGTAAATTGAATATTTTTTACTGTTTTTTTCTTATTAATTCACAGCAAAGAATAAAAATACAATAAATAAAGAGTTAAAATCCACAATTAATCTTTATTTTTCATCCATATCATCCCCTCTTTAAAGCTATGAGTTAAATGGTATTAATAATTTGGTTTTATTAGTTTTATTACCTTCGACTGTTATTAGAAAGAGACCGAGAAGACTTAGGAGTAGAAAGAAGGACGGCGAGGGGGCGGGGGACGTTAAGCATTGTATAAAATCAGCGTGGACCCTGGCCTTGGTAGAGACGATTTTGGGAAGTCTTTGTATATAGCAAAGAACCACACCGACATTAAACGTATAATGAGGTAAAAACTAATTGTTTTAGCGAAGGAAGAAAAGTCACACACACACACACACACACACACACACACACACAGACACACACACACACACACATACACACACACACACAGCCAAAAATATTTTTGACGGAAGGGAGATGCATGGGAGTAAAAACTAAAAACAGTGTATATCTAATGTATGTGTAGAAACGTTTGAGACTCAATCCTCATTGGGAACTCTTCACGCGTAGTTAAAGTCACGGTCCTCTGTATTAAAATAACTTTTTTAATAAATTGTGAAAACAACGTCGTAACAAGAAGCTACGAATGAAGCAAATAACAAGATTAAAAGATGACAACCGCCGGATGCCGAAACCCGGGATTGAACCAGGGACCTTTAGATCTTCAGTCTAACGCTCTCCCAACTGAGCTATTTCGGCTGTCGAGTACGTTAGCTTCTGAAGCCTATATTAAAGTACTTCCATACTAGATTAGCAACTGAGCTATTTCGGCTGTCGAGTACGTTAGTGTCTGAAGTTTAAAGTACTACGATACTAGATTAGCAGTCATTTTCTTGCTATTTTTAATCTGACTATGAACATTCACCCATTTCTCTCTTTCTCTCTCTAGCCCCCAATATAAAAACAAACAAACACACGCGCCTTTTTTTCCTTCTCTCTCTCTCTCTCTCTCTCTCTCTCTCTCTCTCTCTCTCTCTCCTTTCTCTTTCAGTATCTTTCTTAGTAAAAATACCTAGTAGAAAAATAAAAAAAATTACAGATTTTTTTTTTTTACTCGTCGTCCAGTCATCCATTGGTCATGTTAGAGTGATTGAATCCGGAAAAAAAAAATTACTCCTAAAATAAGATAACGCTTGCATAGTCATATTAAAACAAACAACAATAATTATAATTGAAAAGAAACATTCAAAATTTGTTGTTATTCTCGCTAAATACTCCGTCTCTTCTTCGCCAGCAATAGGTTTAATAGTATTAATACCTGTTACGATATTCTCTACTTTTTAGAGTTAGTTTTATTGCCTTCTACTGTTAATAAACAGAGAGAGGGGGATGGGTATGGGGAGAGGGGAAGAAGAAGGGAAGTGGCAGGCACTGTATTGTATTGTGTAGGAATAAGAGTGCAAGAGGATGAAAACTATGCACTGACATTCTTTTTAATCTCCTCTCCAGGAAGTTAGACACAAGATCATCTGTTTTCCTTTTACCTACAGATTTGGCCATTTCAAGACTAAGGTCAATAGGTATTTTCTGCCTGGGCAATAATCAACTTTCGTAGGTGTTAGCGCTTTACTTCAGATTTCATTACATGCTGTCAACCATTTAACATCAACACTTAATAAGAGATGAGTGACTTGTTCAGTAAATTGAATTTTTTTTCTTTCTGTTTCTTTCTTTATAATTCACAGCAAAGAATTTAAAAAAAAATAAAGAGTTAAAATCCACAATTAATCTTTATTTTTTTTATCCATATCATTCTCTCTTTCAAACTAGGAGTTAAATGGTATCAACAATTTGGTTTTATTATTAGTTAATAAAACTTCGACTGTTATTAGAAAGAGACCGAGAAGACTTAGGAGTAGAAAGAAGGACGGAGAGGGGGCGGGGGACGTTAAGCACTGTATAAAATCAGCGTGGTCCCTGGTTTTTAAAGATATACTTTTTGGGAAGTCTTTGTATAGCAAAGAACCACGCCGATATTAAACGTATATTGAGGTGAAAACTTATTGTTTTAGCGAAGGAAGAAAATTCACACACACACACACACACACACACACACACACACACACACACACACACACACAAACACAAACGTTCGTTCGCTATATAATAGGTAATGATATAATGAAGAGCAATTCTTTTCTTTAATAATGTTGTTTTTGTTTTGTTTTTTGTATTTAACTGAATATTAAATTTTTTTTGACGGAAGGAAGACGCATGGGAGTAAAAACTAAAAACAGTGTATATCTAATATATGTGTAGAAATGTTAGAGGCTCAATCTTCATTGGGAACTCTTCAAGCGTAGTTAAAGTCACGGTCCTCTGTATTAAAATAACTTAATCTTTTTCTTTCTTTCTGTCTTTTTCTATTCTATCTTCTTCTATTCTATCTATATAAATAAAATGAACTCATTTTTTCCAGTCTGATTTTGACATTAATAGGATTAAAAATCAAGATATTTCATGCAAATATAATATGCACAAACGGCAGAACAATATCTGAGGTGTGTTATAGGCTTATTATTTCTCAAATTCCTCGATAATCTTAGATTTCTATACTTTTTCTGCTGAGAAGTCACGGCCAAAATCGGTTAAGATCAATGGAAGTGGTAAAATATTTTCTCTCTAATAAATTCCTACTCCCCCTGCCAACACTTAACACCGTTTGGGGATCGTTCACAAGGAACAGTTGAGAAGAGAACACCGGTTTGGCTTCGTAGTTCTTTCATGTGAAGTTATTTAAAATCACTAAACTAAGCTGCAGTGCTCTGTGGCGTAGTGGTTAGCGTGCTGGACAATTCACATTATATTTTCACGTTCGCGCCTATCTACCGTAGTCGTTTTTTTTTTTTTTTTTCCTAAACAACTGGAATGGACTTTCTTGGTGGCCGAACTGTGAACGTTGAAGATGTTTGTTTTTTTTTTTTTTGTTTTTTTTCACACTTTATTTTCCTACTTTTACTCATGACTCCGGGTTTGATCCTTCCTACTTACCTACCATAACATTTTTTAAACCCCCCCCCCCCGTCCCGGAAACAAACACTCGGGCAACGCCGGGTACCCTCGCTAGTTAATTAATAAATTGCGAAAACAACGTCGCAACAAGAAGCTACGAATGAAGCAAATAACAAGATTAAAAGATGACAACCGCCGGCTGCCGAAACCCGGGATTGAACCAGGGACCTTTAGATCTTCAGTCTAACGCTCTCCCAACTGAGCTATTTCGGCTGTCGAGTACGTTAGTTTCTGAAGTTTAAAGTACTTCGATACTAGATTAGCAGTCATTTTCTTACTATTTTTAATCCGACTATTAACATTCACCCATTTCTCTCTTTCTCTCTCTCACTCCCAATATAAAAACAAACACACGCGCCTCTCTTGCCTTCTCTCTCTTGCCTTCTCTCTCTCTCTCTCTCTCTCTCTCTCTTGCTCTCTCCATTCTCTTTCACTGTCTTTCTTAGTAAAAAAATACCTAGTAGAAAAATAAAAAAAAATAAATTACAGATTTTTTTTACTCGTCCAGTCATCCAATTGGTCACGTTAGAGTGATTGATTCCGGAAAAAAACTTACTTCTAAAATAAGATAACGCTTGCATAGTCATATTAACACAAACAACAATAATTATAATTGAAAAAAAACATTCAACACTTGTTATTCTCGCTAAATACTCCGTCTCTTCCTCTCCAGCAATAGCTTTAATAGTATTACTACCTGTTACGTTATTCTCTACTTTTTAGAGTTAGTTTTATTGTCGTCTACTGTTAATAAACAGAGAGAGGGGGATGGGTATGGGGAGAGGGGAAGAAGAAGGGAAGGGGGACGCACTGTATTGCATTGTGTAGGAATAAGAGTGCAAGAGGATGAAAACTATGCACTGACATTCTTTTTAATCTCCTCTCCAGGAAGTTAAACACAAGATCATCTGTTTTCCTATTACCTACAGATTTGGCCATTTCAAGACTAAGGTCAATAGGTATTTTCTGCCAGTACAAACTTAGATTTAAGGTAAATAATTTGGTGGAACGAACAGGATACGAACTTGGCAAACTCAGATTTCAAGTACATGCTGTCAACCATTTAGCAGCAACACTTAATAAGAGATGAGTGACTTGTTCTGTAAATTGAATATTTTTTCTATTTTTTTCTTATTAATTCACAGCAAAGAATAAAAAAAAAAAATAAAGAGTTAAAATCCACAATTAATCTTTATTTTTTATCCATATCATCCCCTCTTTCAAGCTATGAGTTAAATGGTATTAATAATTTGGTTTTATTAGTTTTATTACCTTCGACTGTTATTAGAAAGAGACTGAAAAGACTTAGGAGTAGAAAGAAGGACGGCGAGGGAGCGGGAGACGTTAAGCACTGTATAAAATCAGCGTGGTCCCTGGCTTTGGTAGAGACCATTTTGGGAAGTCTTTGTATATAGCAAAGAACCACACCGACATTAAACGTATATTGAGGTAAAAACATTGTTTTAGCGGAGGATAAAAAAATCACACACTGACACACACACACACACACACACACACACACACACACACACACACACACACACACACACGCGCGCGCGCACAGAAACGTTCGTTCACTATATAATAGTGAATGACATTATATTTGATGAAGAGCAATTCTTTAATAATGTTTTTTATTTTGTATTTAACTGAATATTAAAATTTTTTTGACGGAAGGGAGATGCGTGGGAGTAAAAACTAAATACAGTGTATATCTAATGTATGTGTAGAAATGTTAGCCTCAATCTTCATTGTGAACTCTTCAAGCGTAGTTAAAATCACGGTCCTCTGTATTAAAATAACTTTTTTAATAAACTGTGAAAACAACGTCGCAACAAGAAGCTACGAGTGAAGCAAATAACAAGATTAAAAGATGACAACCGCCGGATGCCGAAACCCGGGATTGAACCAGGGACCTTTAGATCTTCAGTCTAACGCTCTCCCAACTGAGCTATTTCGGCTGTCGAGTACATAAGCTTTTGAAGCCTATATTAAATTACTTCGTACTAGATTAGCAGTCATTTTCTTGCTATTTTTAACCTGACTATAAACATTCACCCATTTCTCTCTTTTCTCTCTCACTCCCAATATAAAAACAAACAAACACACGCGCCTCTCTTGCCTTCTCTCTCTCTCTCTCTCTCTCTCTCTCTCTCTTTCTCTCTCCTTTCCTTTTCACTGTCTTTCTTAGTAAAACATACCTCGTAGAAAAACAAAAAATATAAATTACAGATTTTTTTTACTCTTCCAGTCATCTATTGTGGTCATGTTAGAGTGATTGAATCCGGAATAAAAAAAACTTACTTCTAAAATAAGATAACGCTTGCATAGTCATATTAAAACAAACAACAATAATTATAATTGAAAAGAAACATTCAAAATTTGTTGTTATTCTCGCTAAATACTCCGTCTCTTCTTCGCCAGCAATGGGTTTAATAGTATTAATACCTGTTACGATATTCTCTACTTTTTAGGGTTAGTTTTATTGCCTTCTACTGTTAATAAACAGGGAGAGGGGGATGGGTATGAGTATAGGGGAAGAAAAAGGAAGGGGGAGGCACTGTATTGTATTGTGTAGGAGTAAGAGTGCAAGAGGGCGAAAACTATGCACTGACATTCAGTAATTTAAATATTTTTTTCTATTTTTTTCTTCCTAAGAAAGAATATATGAGAAAAGAATATAAATGAAAAAAAATAAAGAGTTAAAATCCACAATTAGTCTTTATTTTTTATCCATATCATCCCCTCTTTCAAGCTATGAGTTAAATGGTATTAATAATTTGGTTTTATTATTAGTTTTATTGCCTTCGACTGTTATTAGTAAGAGACCGAGAGACTTAGAATTAGAAAGAAGGACGGCGAGGGGGCGGGGGACGTTAAGCACTGTATAAAATCAGCGTGGTCCCTGGCTTTGGTAGAGACCACTTTCGGAAGTCTTTGTATATAGCAAAGAACCACACCGACATTGAACGTATATTGAGGTAAACACTTATTGTTTTACGAAGGAAGAAAATTCACACACACACACACACACACAAACGTTTGTTCACTATATAATAGGTAATGACACTAATGTATGTGTAGAAATGTTAGAATCTCAATCTTCATTGGGAACGCTTCAAGCGTAGTTAAAGTCACGGTCCTCTGTATTAAAATAACTTTTTTAATAAATTGTGAAAACAACGTCGTAACAAGAAGCTACGAATGAAGGAAATAACAAGATTAAAAGATGACAACCGCCGGATGCCGAAACCCGGGATTGAACCAGGGACCTTTAGATCTTCAGTCTAACGCTCTCCCAACTGAGCTATTTCGGCTGTCGAGTACGTTAGTTTCTGAAGTTTAAAGTACTTCGATACTAGATTAGCAGTCATTTTCTTGCTATTTTTAATCCGACTATGAACATTCACCCATTTCTCTCTTTCTCTCTCTCACTCCCAATATAAAAACAAACACACGCGACTCTCTTGCCTTTTCTCTCTCTCTCTCTCTCCCTCCCTCCCTCTCTCTCTCTCTCTCTCTCTCTCTATCCTTTCCCTTTCACTGTCTTTCTTAGTAAAAAATACCTAATAGAAAAATAAAAAAAATAAATTACAGATTTTTTTACTCGTCCAGTCATCCAATCGGTCATGTTAGGGTGATTCAATCCGTAATAAAAAAAAAACTTACTTCTAAAATAAGATAACGCTTGCATAGTCATATTAAAACAAACAACAATAATTATAATTGAAAAGAAACATTCAAAATTTGTTGTTATTCTCGCTAAATACTCCGTCTCTTCTTCGCCAGCAATAGGTTTAATAGTATTAATACCAGTTACGATATTCTCTACTTTTTAGAGTTAGTTTTATTGCCTTCTACTGTTGATAAACAGAGAGGAGGGGATGGGTATAGGGAGAGGGGAAGAAGAAGGGAAGGGGGAGGCACTGTATTGTATTGTGTAGGAATAAGAGTGCAAGAGGATGAAAACTATGCACTGACATTCTTTTTAATCTCCTCTCCAGGAAGTTAAACACAAGGTCATCTGTTTTCCTTTTCCTACAGATTTGGCCATTTCAAGACTAAGGTCAATAGGTATTTTCTGCCTGGGCAATAATCAACTTTCGTAGGTGTTAGCTCTTTACTTCAGATTTCATTACATGCTGTCAACCATTTAACATCAACACTTAATAAGAGATGAGTGACTTGTTCAGTAAATTGAATATTTTTTTTCTGTTTCTTTCTTTATAATTCACAGCAAAGAATTTTAAAAAAATAAAGAGTTAAAATCCACAATTAATCTTTATTTTTTTTATCCATATCATTCTCTCTTTCAAACTAGGAGTTAAATGGTATCAACAATTTGGTTTTATTATTAGTTAATAAAACTTCGACTGTTATTAGAAAGAGACCGAGAAGACTTAGGAGTAGAAAGAAGGACGGAGAGGGGGCGGGGGACGTTAAGCACTGTATAAAATCAGCGTGGTCCCTGGCTTTGGTAGAGACAATTTTGGGAAGTCTTTGTATATAGCAAAGAACCACACCGACATTAAACGTATATTGAGGTAAAAACATTGTTTTAGCGGAGGATAAAAAATCACACACTGACACACACACACACACACACACACACACGCACAGAAACGTTCGTTCACTATATAATAGTGAATTACATTATATTTGATGAAGAGCAATTCTTTAATAATGTTTTTTATTTTGTATTTAACTGAATATTAAAAATTTTTTGACGGAAGGGAGATGCGTGGGAGTAAAAACTAAATACAATGTATATCTAATGTATGTGTAGAAATGTTAGTCTCAATCTTCATTGTGAACTCTTCAAGCGTAGTTAAAGTCACGGTCCTCTGTATTAAAATAACTTTTTTAATAAACTGTGAAAACAACGTCGCAACAAGAAGCTACGAGTGAAGCAAATAACAAGATTAAAAGATGACAACGGCCGGATGCCGAAACCCGGGATTGAACCAGGGACCTTTAGATCTTCAGTCTAACGCTCTCCCAACTGAGCTATTTCGGCTGTCGAGTACGTTAGCATCTGAAGCCTTTATTAAAGTACTTCGATACTAGATTAGCAGTCATTTTCTTGCTATTTTTAACCTGACTATAAACATTCACCCATTTCTCTCTTTTCTCTCTCACTCCCAATATAAAAACAAACAAACACACGCGCCTCTCTTGCCTTCTCTCTCTCTCTCTCTCTCTCCCCCTCTCTCTCTCTCTCTCTCTCTCTATCCTTTCCCTTTCACTGTATTTCTTAGTAAAAAATACCTAGTAGAAAAATAAAAAAAATAAATTACAGATTTTTTTTACTCGTCCAGTCATCCAATTGGTCATGTTAGGGTGATTCAATCCGTAATAAAAAGAAAAACTTACTTCTAAAATAAGATAACGCTTGCATAGTCATATTAAAACAAACAACAATAATTATAATTGAAAAAAACATTCAAAATTTGTTGTTATTCTCGCTAAATACTCCGTCTCTTCCTCTCCAGCAATGGGTTTAATAGTATTAATACCTGTTCCGATATTCTCTACTTTTTAGAGTTAGTTTTATTGTCGTCGGGTATAGGGAGAGGGTAAGAAGAAGGGAAGGGGAGGCACTGTATTGTATTGTGTAGGAATAAGAGTGCAAGAGGATGAAAACTATGCACTGACATTCTTTATAATCTCCTCTCCAGGAAGTTAGACACAATGTCATCTGTTTTCCTTTTACCTTATGGTCTGCCGGTATTTATTAAAAAGGATTAGGAGTAGTTAAGGATTCCATAGAGGCCACAGCCAGGAATACCTGAAATGAATAACGTTGGAAGTGTGTAGATTCTGACTCCATATAAACACAGACAAATATTGAAGGTTGAGAACCGATTTTGTTTACTACCAACAACTTGTATTAGGAGAGGCAAAGTGTTCGTAGGATGGAATATGATTTAACAAAGGAGATGAAAGTTCGTAAAATGTGTGTAGGTATGTAGGAATTGACAAGTAATGAATGTTCGTAAAACGTAACTTATCTTTTAGACGAAAGGGAGGCTAAGGGTAGGCTGGTCATCCTGCTCTCGGTGATGCGTGTCCTAGCTTGTAACTGGAAAGCGAGTGACTTTTTCATTAGCGCTAGCAGCCCGGCGTCTTCGTCGTCTTTCTCCTCCTCCTCCTCCTCTTCTTTGGTTTGTGTGAATTAGGCATCGTGTAGACTTGAAGGCGTTTGGCCTATAACATGAGAGCGTAGTCGGGTTCAATTCACTGGTGCCTCATTTCTTTTTCTTCTTCATTTCTTTAGGTCGGGTGGGATAACGTCCGTGCGTTCACTGACGCAGCTGGGCGAAAATCTCCTGTTCCCTCCTCTCGGTTCCCTCAAATACCTCGTTTCTATAGTGGCAAACTGGCTCCCAGCGACTGTGATATTTGAGGTGTATATTTTAGGCGCGGAGCTCTGTCATTGGTGGATAATTATTTTGTGGTTATTTAATTTTTTTTCTTCCTAAGCGGAAGCGATGCGTGGAGCCATGTGCAAACGACGATTTTTTTTTTTATTTTGTCTCTCATGGTGGATGCGTTAACATCCGATTGGCGGCCAATTCTCATCATATTCCCACAACTTACGGATTTGGCCATTTCTAGACTAAGGTCAATAGGTATTTTCTGCCTGTGCAATAATCAACCTTCGTAGGTGTTAGCTTTTTACTTCAAATGACATCATAGCTTGACTCGAGCGGAAAATAATTCGGTGGAACGAACAGGATACGAACTTGGCAAACTCAGATTTCAAGTGCATGCTGTCAACCATTTAGCAGCAACACTTAATAAGAGATGAGTGTATTGTTCAGTAAATTGAATATTTTTTACTGTTTTTTTTTCTTATTAATTCACAGCAAAGAATAAAAATACAATAAATAAATAGTTAAAATCCACAATTAATCTTTATTTTTTATCCATATCATCCCCTCTTTCAAGCTATGAGTAAAATGGTATTAATAATTTGGTTTTATTAGTTTTATTACCTTCGACTGTTATTAGAAAGAGACCGAGAAGACTTGGGAGTAGAAAGAAGGACGGCGAGGGGGCGGGGGACGTTAAGCACTGTATAAAATCAGCGTGGTCCCTGGCTTTGGTAGAGACCATTTTGGGAAGTCTTTGTATACAGCAAAGAACCACACCGACATTAAACGTATACTGAGGTAAAAACTAATTGTTTAAGCGAAGGAAGAAAATTCACACACACACACACACACACACACACACACACACACATACACACACACACAAATATTTTTGACGGAAGGGAGATGCATGGGAGTAAAAACTAAAAACAGTGTATATCTAATGTATGAGTAGAAATGTTAGAGTCTCAATCTTCATTGGGAACTCTTCACGCGTACTTAAAGTCACGGTCCTCTGTATTAAAATAACTTTTTTAATAAATTGTGAAAACAACGTCGTAACAAGAAGCTACGAATGAAGCAAATAACAAGATTAAAAGATGACAACCGCCGGATGCCGAAACCCGGGATTGAACCAGGGACCTTTAGATCTTCAGTCTAACGCTCTCCCAACTGAGCTATTTCGGCTGTCGAGTACCTTAGCTTCTGAAGCCTATATTAAAGTACTTCCATACTAGATTAGCAACTGAGCTATTTCGGCTGTCGAGTACGTTAGTTTCTGAAGTTTAAAGTACTTCGATACTAGATTAGCAGTCATTTTCTTGCTATTTTTAATCTGACTATGAACATTCACCCATTTCTCTCTTTCTCTCTCTAGCCCCCAATATAAAAACAAACAAACACACGCGCCTCTCTTGCCTTCTCTCTCTCTCTCTCTCTCTCTCTCTCTCTCTCTCTCCTTTCTCTTTCAGTATCTTTCTTAGTAAAAATACCTAGTAGAAAAATAAACAAAATTACAGATTTTTTTTTTTACTCGTCGTCCAGTCATCCATTGTGGTCATGTTAGAGTGATTGAATCCGGAAAAAAAAATTACTCCTAAAATAAGATAACGCTTGCATAGTCATATTAAAACAAACAACAATAATTATAATTGAAAAGAAACATTCAAAATTTGTTGTTATTCTCGCTAAATACTCCGTCTCTTCTTCGCCAGCAATGGGTTTAATAGTATTAATACCTGTTGTGATATTCTCTACTTTTTAGAGTTAGTTTTATTGCCTTCTGCTGTTAATAAACAGGGAGAGAGGGATGGGTATGGGGAGAGGGGAAGAAGAAGGGAAGGGGGACGCACTGTATTGTATTGTGTAGGAATAAGAGTGCAAGAGGATGAAAACTATGCACTGACATTCTTTATAATCTCCTCTCCAGGAAGTTAAACACAAGGTCATCTGTTTTCCTTTTACCTGCAGATTTGGCCATTTCAAGACTAAGGTCAATAGGCATTTTCTGCCTGTGCAATAATCAACTTTCGTAGGTGTTAGCTCTTTACTTCAGATTTCATTACATGCTGTCAACCATTTAACATCAACACTTAATAAGAGATGAGTGACTTGTTCAGTAAATTGAATATTTTTTTTCTGTTTCTTTCTTTATAATTCACAGCAAAGAATTTAAAAAAAATAAAGAGTTAAAATCCACAATTAATCTTTATTTTTTTTATCCATATCATTCTTTCTTTCAAGCTATGTGTTAAATGGTATTAATAATTTGGTTTTATTATTAGTTAATAAAACTTCGACTGTTATTAGAAAGAGACCGAGAAGACTTAGGAGTAGAAAGAAGGACGGAGAGGGGGCGGGGTACGTTAAGCACTGTATAAAATCAGCGTGGTCCCTGGTTTTGAAAGAGACACTTTTTGGGAAGTCTTTGTATAGCAAAGAACCACGCCGATATTAAACGTTTATTGAGGTGAAAACTTATTGTTTTAGCGAAGGAAGAAAATTCACATACACACACACACACAGAGACACAGACACAGACACACACACACACACACACACACACACACACACACACACACACACACACAAACGTTCGTTCACTATATAATAGGTAATGATATAATGAAGAGCAATTCTTTTCTTTAATAATGTTGTTTTTTTTGTATTTAACTGAATATTAAAATTTTTTGGACGGAAGGAGATGCGTGGGAGTAAAAACTAAAAACGGTGCATATCTAATGTATGTGTAGAAATGTTAGAGGCTCAGTCTTCATTGGGAACTCTTCAAGCGTAGTTAAAGTTACGGTCCTCTGTATTAAAATAACTTAATTAATTAATAAATTGCGAAAACAACGTTGCAACAAGAAGCTACGAATGAAGCAAATAACAAGATTAAAAGATGACAACCGCCGGATGCCGAAACCGGGGACCTGTAGATCTTCAGTCTAACGCTCTCCCAACTGAGCTATTTCGGCTGTCAAGTAAGTTAGCTTCTTAAGCCTATATTAAACTAATTCGATACTAAATTTGCAGTTATTTTCTTACTATTTTCAACCTAACTATGAACCATCACCTATCGCTCTCTTTCTCTCTCTCACTCCTAACAAACCCACATGCGCGACTATCTCTTGCTTTTTTTCTTCTTCTCATCTCCCCCCTTTCTCGTCCACTCTCTTTCTCAGTAAAAAAAAAAAAAAAAAAAAAAACTAGTAAAAGAAAAAAGGAGGTTCTTTTTACTCTTCCAGTCATCCATTGAAGTCCTCTTAGATTGCTTGAATCTGGAAAAAAAAAAAGACTTGCTTCTAAAATCAGATAACGCTTCCATAGTCAGATTAAAACAAACAACAAAAATAATTATTAATGAAAAGACAACATCCAATATTTATCGTTATTATCACTTAATACATGCTTAATAATCTCTGCCTCTCCAGCTATTGATTAAATAGTATTCATTACTGTGGTGACATTCTCTACTTTTTAGAGTTAGTTTTATTGCCTTCTTCTGTTAATAAACACAGAGAGAGAGAGAGAGAGAGAGAGAGAGAGAGAGAGAGAGAGAGAGAGATAGTGGGTAGAGAGAAAGGGCGAGGGAGGGGGAGAAGAAGGGAAGGTGTGAGCACTGTATTAAATAAGAGTAGGAGTAAGAGTGAGGCAGTGTGAGAGCAATGCATGTCAGATTTTATACTAATCTTCCTTTTCAATAAGTTAGACACAAGGTCATGTGTTTTCCTTCTACCGACAACTTTGGTCTTTTTATAACTAAGGTCATTTTCTGTCTTTGGAATAATCAGCTTTCGTAGGTGTTAGCTTTTTACATCAAATGGCGTTATACCTTGTCTCGAGCGAAAAATAATTCTGTGGAACGAACAGGATTCGAACTTGGCAAACGCAGATTTCAAGTCCATGCTGCTAACCATTTAGCTGCAACATTTAGTGAAAAAAAAAACAAAAAAACGCTGATTCTTATATTGAAAATGTCATATCAATGAACAAACACAATATTATGATTCAAACTAGTAGTTCCTAATCACACTCTCATATGCAATAAATTTTAGGAACGTACTCACAAATTGATGTCGGTCAGGCATGTGCCTTATTCTTTTCGCAATTTAAAGTCTTTTAAAAAATTACACTCCTTCCAAATACGTGCAAACTGTAGCCATGTAAATAGTCTTCAGAACTACGCCTCGTCGCGTCCCAGTATTCTGTTGCCGGGTATTCTTCTTTGAAGGAGACTCGTCAAAATTCCATCTCAGTGCCGGGCAATGAAACCACATCCAATATCCATGCTGCCTGGAATCCAAAAGAGGCCGAATTTCACGCTGGGTTCATGGTATCATCAAGGAGCTAGCATTGCTGTTCTTCAAATTAAAGGGAGTTTCGTACAAACCCAAAATATACGAAACTAAGAATCATAAGATACAAAATACAGAAAATCAAATATAAGAACTGGAATAGAAATATAAATGTAAACAGGGGGATACACTATTCGTACAAAAAATTCCAACATATCTTTTATTGGCCGAAGAAAAGGAATATTTGCTACGGAGAACTAAAAAACTACTGTGATTAAAGTCAGATTTAAAGACGTAAAGAATGTGTAGCGTGGTCCCTGGTTATGGTAGAGACCATTTTGGAAGTCTTGGTGTATAGCAAAGAACCACACCGACATTCAACGTAAATTGGGATAAATTCTTATTGTTTTAGCGAAGGTAGAAAAAGACACGCACACACACACACACACACACACACACACACACACACACACACATACCCATACACACACATACACAAACAAACAAACAAACAAACGTTCATCCTCTATACAATATGTAATGACTCAACATTTGATGAAGAGCAATTCTTTTCTTTACAAACTTTTTCGTATTTAACTTACTTTCTAAGTTTTTTTTTTGTGAGACACGCACGAGTAAAAACTAAAGACAGTGTTTATCTAACAATTGTGTAGAAATATTAGTGCCTCAATCTTCATTGGGAACTTCTTCAATGATTGTAAGTCACAGCCCTATATTAAAAGATTTTTTTTTAATAAATTGTAAAATCAATGTTAATCTCTCCGAACGAGAAGAAACAATGAATAAAACAGATAAACATATTAAAAGATGGCAACCGCCGGATGCCGAAACCCGGGATTGAACCAGGGACCTTTAGATCTTCAGTCTAACGCTCTCCCAACTGAGCTATTTCGGCTGCCGAGTACATTAGCTTCGGAAGCCTTTATTAAAGTACTGCTATACTAAATTAGCAGTCATTTTGTTGTTATTTTTATCACTTTATCGTCACCTGCCGATGAACAATCACCCATCTGTCTCTTTCTCTCTTTCACTCCAAAACACTAACGCACACACGCGCGCTCTTCTCCCCCCTCTCTTTCTCTCTCTCGCCTTTTCTCACTCTCCCACATATTCACCCGCTCTCTCCTCATCATCTCCCCCCTCTCTCTCTCTCTCACTCTATTTGTTAGAAAAAAGATACCTATTGAGAAAATATATATACAGATTTTTTTTTTTTGTTCGTCCAGTCATCCATTAAGGTCATGTTAGATTGTTTGAATCTAGAAAAAAAAAACATTCTTCTAAAAAGAGAGAGAGAAGGGGTGAGGAAGAGAGAGAGAGAGGGGGGAACAGGGATGGGGTGAGGAAAGAGGGGGGAGGGTAAGGCACTGCAACTAATAAGAGCTGAAGTAAGAGTGAAAGAGGGTGAGAGAGCAATGCCAATGCACTGATGTTTTTTTAAAATCTCCCCTTCAGGAAGTTAAACACAAGGTCATATGTTTTCCTTTTACCTACAGCCTTGCTCTTTTCAAGACTAAGGTAAATAGGCATTTTCTGTCTTTGCAATAATCAGCTTTCGTTTTCGATATCTCTTTATTATAAAGATATAAAGACTTTATATCAAGTGGCTTCATGCCTTGTCTCGAGCGATGTCTATAAAAACATTACGTGGAACAAACTGGATTCGAACTCGGCGTACTCAGATTTCAAGTCCATGATGCAAAGCATTTAGCCGCAACGGCGCACAGCAGCATTTAAGAGATGAGCCACTTGGTCAATAAATTGAATATTTATTTCTATTTTTTTTTTATAATTCACAGCAAGGTATAAAAATAAATAAATAAATAGTTAAAATTGCACAATTAGTCTTTATTTTCTCGATGTCATATTTCCTTTCCAGCTATGAGTTGATGCTGTACTTATATTTGTAACTTTGTGATATAAAGTGGGGGATTATTTTTCTGTATTAAATTAATGTAAAATGATCACCCACTTTACAACCAGTCAGTTTCAAAGCCATTCAGGTCATTCTCCAGATAATTCAAGTTGTTTTTTGAAGGATTCCAGTTATTTTTTAAGCATTCAAATCATTCTTAAGGTCATTTAATTAATGCTTAAGTTCATTAAAGTCATTCTAAGTCATTTACTTTTTATTTATTTAAGTCATTTCAGCCCATTTTTTCGGTCATTTTAGTTTATCTTTAAGAATTTCATGTCAATCCTACATTCACGCATTCATTCATTACACGAGAGCAGGCGACTAATGGCTATCGGCCTTGTTTTTATTAGTTTCATTACCTTCGACAGAGGAGGGTAAGGAGGAGAGGGGTGGGAATTGAGGAGAAGGAGAAGAAGAAAGGTAAGCACTGTACAAAATCAGACCGCATGGGTAAAAAACAGAATGAGAGAGGGTGAGAGCTATAGACAGACACTAGATAAGAGATGAGTGTGTGTTTGTGTGTGAGTAAATTTAGAATTTATTTTTTCCTTTTATCTTTTATTGACCAAAGACCACGAATATTGCTATTGAGACCTAACAGACTACCGTGATTAGGGCCAGATTTAAAGTTGGTAAATGTATGTGTAGTGTGCTTCCTGACTTTGGGAGAGGCCATTTTGGGAAGTCTTCGTGTTTAACAACTGTTTAGCAAATAACCACACCGACATTTAACGTAAATTGGGGTAAAAACTTATTGATTAAACGAAAGAAGAAAATTAACACACACACACACACACACACACAGAAACATTCGGCTACAATATAATGGGTTATTTGAAAAATACACGTGCGAGAGTGTTTATTTAACGTTTGCGTATTTTCATCAAGAAGTTCCAATGTTGCTAAAGTCACAACCATCCGTATGAAAAGAAATTGTGAAAACAACGCAAATAGGTATTAACGAAAAGAAACAATGATTGTTAAAAAAAAAAAACTGACAACCGCCGGATGCCGAAACCCGGGATTGAACCAGGAACCTTTAGATCTTCAGTCTAACGCTCTCCCAACTGAGCTATTTCGGCTGCCGAGTTACTGGGATTCTTTACCGTTTATTTACAATTTTATACTAAATTGGCGGTCATTTTATTGCTATTTTTATCAATTTACGGTAACTAACTTGCCTATGAAAATTACTCCCTTCCAATTTCTCTGTCTCTTTTTTCTTTCTCCATCTCTCTATCTCTCACACACACACACACACACACACTCTCTCTCTCTCTCTCTCTCTCTCTCTCTCAAAAACATATCTCGTAAAAAATTGAGATTTTGCAACCCGTTGAGTCATCCTTGAGGTCGGGTTCGAGTATTTGAATTAAGACAAGACTTAAAGTAAATAAATGGTAAATTTTTATTTAGTATTTTCCTTTTAAATGACGACTGTTAAAGATTTTCGTGTACACCGAAAACGATTATCGCATTTAAATTTTCCACAAATCAGTAGATTTCCAGATATTAAGCAATGTAATTCAGTATGTTAAAAGTGGTAGGCATTGCTGTACGTGCAAGCGCGCATATTTCATAATATTTAACTAATTTCGACATGGCAATTAAGTAGGTAACATTGTTGTTAGTTGAATTTGACATAAAAATTAAGCAGATACCATTTGTTTTTTTTTAATGGAAATTCAATTTTTCGACTTTTGATTTTGCCCTGATACCAAAGAAGCGCCAATACATAAAAAAAAAAAAAAATAGGCGCAGGTATTTAGCATTGCGGCAAGGAGACGGGTTGAAACATTGTAGACAGTGCGAGACTTATTAAGTAAGAGAGTCTTTTTATACCCTGTTCAAGAGGACGATACTAGTGGATGATGAACTAGTCTAGATGAGGCAACAATACTTCATTTGGGGTTAATGGTGATTAGATTATAGCTAATCTAAATAATTAAAATGGGTGGAAAAAAAGAAAAAAAACTTAATCACAGTATTTGAAAAATTTCGGACAGTCCTCTAACCATATTGATTAAGAACCACCAAATTTGGATTCATCAAATATGAAAAATGAACCACCAAATTTAGATTTATCAAATAGGAAAAATGAACCTCCAAATTTGGATTTATCAAATATGAAAAATGGACCACCAGATTTTGATTTATCAAATATGAAAAATGAACCACCAAATTTGGATTTATCAAATATGAAAAATGATCCACCAAATTTGGATTTATCAAATATGAAAAGTGAACCACCAAATTTGGATTTATCAAATAGGAAAAATGAACCACCAAATTTAGATTTATCAAATAGGAAAAATGAACCACCAAATTTGGATTTATCAAATATGAAAAATGAACCACCAGATTTTGATTTATCAAATATGAAAAATGAACCACCAAATTTGGATTTAGCAAATATGAAAAGTGAACCACCAAATTTTGATTTATCAAATATGAAAAATGAACCGCCAAATTTGGATTTATCAAATATGAAAAATGAACCACCAAATTTGGATGTATCAAATATGAAAAATGAACCACCAAATTTAGATTTATCAAATATGAAAACTGATCCACCAAATTTGGATTTATCAAATATGAAAAATGAACCACAAAATTTGGATTTATCAAATATGAAAAATGAACAACCAAATTTGGATTCATCAAATATGAAAAATGAACCACCAAATTTGGATTTATCAAATATGAAAAATGAACAACCAAATTTGGATTTATCAAATATGAAAAATGAACCACCAAATTTGGATTTATCAAATATGAAAAATGAACCACCAAATTTGGATTTATCAAATATGAAAAGTGAACCACCAAATTTGGATTTATCAAATATTAAAAATGAACCTACAAATTTGGATTTATCAAATATGAAAAATTAACCACCAAATTTGGATTTATCAAATATGAAAAGTGAACCACCAAATTTGGATTTATCAAATATGAAAAATGAACCACCAAATTTGGATTTATCAAATATGAAAAATGAACCACCAAATTTGGATTTATCAAATATGAAAAGTGAACCACCAAATTTGGATTCATCAAATATGAAAAATGAACCACCAAATTTGGATTTATCAAATATGAAAAATGAACCACCAAATTTGGATTTATCAAATATGAAAAATGAACCACCAAATTTGGATTTATCAAATATGAAAAGTGAACCACCAAATTTGGATTTATCAAATATTAAAAATGAACCTCCAAATTTGGATTTATCAAATATGAAAAATGAACCACCAAATTTGGATTTAGCAAATATGAAAAGTGAACCACCAAATTTGGATTTATCAAATATGAAAAATGAACCACCAAATTTGGATTTATCAAATATGAAAAATGAACCACCAAATTTGGATTTATCAAATATGAAAAGTGAACCACCAGATTTTGATTTATCAAATATTAAAAATGAACCTCCAAATTTGGATTTATCAAATATGAAAAATTAACCACCAAATTTGGATTTAGCAAATATGAAAAGTGAACCACCAAATTTGGATTTATCAAATATGAAAAATGAACCACCAAATTTGGATTTATCAAATATGAAAAATGAACCACCAAATTTGGATTTATCAAATATGAAAAGTGAACCACCAAATTTGGATTCATCAAATATGAAAAATGAACCACCAAATTTGGATTTATCAAATATTAAAAATGAACCACCAAATTTGGATTTATCAAATATGAAAAATGAACCACCAAATTTGGATTTATCAAATATGCTGGTGTTTTAATATTGTTTATCTTGCTGGCTTCTGCTGATTCATGTATTTCGTTGTTATGCTGTATGATAGTTATCTGAAGATGATCTGAAATATATCAGGCATGACGAACCTGACAAAATGCACGATGTCAGATGGTTAACACGGGCAAAAAGAATGCTAAGACTTTTATGTCTCAGCAGCCGACACCTGAAAATGTTTGTTTTTCACAATTTAAACTGTATTATTTATTAACCAATCTGGAAGGTTTCAATATTGCTTCCCTGAAACTTCTGAAAATTAAAAAAAAAATTAATCGCAATTTAAAAAGTTCATTGATTTTTTCCTTTCGACATATCCAAAGGCTATCTTTATATATTTCGACGAATACGTTGGAATTCACTTATTTTTTACACAAGACGAAAAGGAAGAATAAAGAAATAAAGAAATAATTTTTTTGCGTAAAAATTCTAAAATAGAAATGTGAATCAGACTATACACTAAGACATTTTATTTGGATTTTATTTGGACTTTATTAATCACGCTTCATTGTTTCAACTTATGAGTTTCTATTCTTTTTTTTTTCTTACATTTTCACCTCAAACAAGGCACATTGCCACTTTGATGTAGGGGGCTACTATTATGAACACAGACTACAGGAGTACTAGGTAGGGAGTTGGGCAGCAAGATCTCGGTTCACGTTACACTTGAACTTCTGCATGTCAGTACAGTTGGGGAAGCAGGAACCTGCAAGGGAATTTCAAAGTCTAGTGGTTCTGGGGAAGAAACTACTGGAGTAGAAGGCTCTCTTACATCTAGGGATCTCAACTGTGAAGGGGTGGGATTTTGCTGCTTGTCGGGTTTGTCGGGGTATTTACGTAGAGGGGGTACAAGTGTTTGCAGTTCGTCGGAACATTCACTGTTAAATTACTTGTAGAACAGGGAGAGGGATGTTATATTTCGTCGATGGGACAGAGGCTGAAGCTTGGATGACAGTTCAGGACCTATTAGGTTGACGACTCTCTTTTGAATCTTGTCTAAGAGTGAGAGACTAGTAGCAGATGCACCAGCTCAAATATGACAACAATACTCCATACATGGGCGAATGGTGGCCTTATAGAGGTACAGGATACTTTCGGGCATTAGTAGCTTTCTAGCATGGTAGAGAGAACCTACCTTTTTTCGCAGCGGTCCTGGCAATTCTCTCAATGTAGTTTTTCCAACTCATGTTTCCTGTGAACGTTAGGCTAAGGAGTTTAAAAGATGCGCTTTCAGATAAAGAGTCTTTGGTCATTTCTATTGGTGGTAGAGAAGGTTTCTTGAAGTTACTGAAGGAAACAAGTTTAATCTCGGCAGCATTGAATGTGACCACCAATTTTTGTCCCCATTCCACTACAGATTGGAGGTCATCCTCTAGTGTTTCTGCCATTTCTTTAGATATGCATACATTTGTTTTATAATATCTCGTTGTTTTCTTGTAAAATTTAAGGCAGGTTTAATTAAATTCCGTTGATGGTAACGTACACTGTTAAAGTATATGGTTTCATATTAAAGATGAGAACCTTAAACATAAATCAATCAAAAAACATTGTTTTTTTTTAAATGTTAGCACCCATAACCAAGCTTAGAAGAACGGTGTTTTTTTTTTATTCACCTCAGCCTAGTATGTAGGTATGTGTCTATTACTTAAGTCCATTTGTGTGTCGTACAAGTAGCCATGCTTAATCCTTGAAATGCCGTCCTATTGGGTTATGAACCACAAAATTTGGAAATTATCAAATACTAACGTTGCCCAGGTGTTTGGAGGTGTGTGTGAAAACTCCGGGGTGGGGGTTAAAAAAAAAAATTTTGGTAGATAAGTATGAGGATCAAACCCGAACCCTTGAGGCAAAGTTTTAAATTAAAGTGTGAAAAAAAAAAAAAAAATGTGCGACGTTAACCATTGCCCCACAGCGAGATGCTAACGGAATCACGTTTGAATTTATTTAATTACTTGGATTTGGCAGATGCCCGTTTTAATGAGGTCAAGTTTGACTGCGGGATGGTATTTCATTTACTGCAGGAACGTTTTTTTTTTTTTATTATTTTCTTAAGATGTTATAGGAAAAAGACTAACCCACATGCGGCGAGCAACAAATGTTGAATATTTATCTTCCCGAAATCGAGCAAATTAAATAGACAGGCGAGCTTCGTTGTTAACTGTGAGATATTATGATTTATATGTGATATAAAAAGTTTTTAAAAGTTGTGAAGCGAGCGACCGATTCTCTGAAAAAAGCCTTTTGTAGACATACAGAACAAGCGAACACACATACAAAAATACATACATTTTCGCTTTTATATTTATAGATGCCTTGTGTTGTAATATTGTTTAACTTGCTGGTTTCTTCTGATTTATGTAAATGTGACGATCCTAGGAATTGATAAAGTATTGTTTGATAACAATTGTTAGTTGGACGTTAGCAGAAAAGGAAGACATTATCTCGTTCTGACATTTGAAACTTATTTTATTGACTCATCTTCATTAACATGTTAATAAAAGGAAATGAAAAAAAATGCGTTAGTAAATAAATGCGCCTTTGCGTACGGACGAAAACAAAAAAGGAAAGAATGCATTCTGTGGGACTCTCTACCGTTTACCAGCTGATACAATTTGATTGTCTTCAAGTCCAACGTAAACAAGTTCTTGATGAACTAAGTAATCCAATTTACAAAATGTCCACTACTTATGATTACTACGCTATAATCCCATTGACTAATGTATACCCATAAACCCTTATCCTCGAGTGGCCTCCTGGCCTTGATATGTGGTGACTCCTTTGTAAAAAAAAAAAAAAGCAAAAAAAAAAAAAAGCCCAAGTAATATGAAACGAATATCTTGTTAGTAGGAAAGACAGAAGAGTTCATATATGAAGGATATGATGAATATCTTGTTTGCAAGGCAAGGAAAAGAGTTCATACATGAGAATGCTTTTTACGTAGAATCAGGCCATGTGTGTGTGTGTGTGTGTGTGTGTGTGTGTGTGTGTGTGTGTGTGTGTGTACGCACACGCGCGTGTACTATATTATTTGGTCCACATGCATTGGTCGTAGCCACCTTGAAATATTGGGTCTGGTCTGGTCTGCGCTACCAGAATTTGTCTTCTCTCTTTGAGGGGTTAGAGTATTGCTAACCGCTAGCGGCGCCCTTACCGGGAATGTCGTCAGCTGCCCAGGCACTTTTTGTAGGTCAGAGTTCCCTTTCTTTGAAGCACTGACTTCTCAATCCCACGTTCCGACGATGGTGATTAAGTTCTTGAAGTGCAAAGAGAACTAAAAATTATTCCAATGTGACTAAAGTCGGTGTCATAAAAAAAGAAATTTGTTAAGAAATCGTGAAAACAACGTAAACACGTTTTAAAGGTAAGAAACGATGATAACTATGTTAATAAAAAAAAAAAAAAAACTGACAACCGCCGGATGCCGAAACCCGGGACCTTTAGATCTTCAGTCTAACGCTCTCCCAACTGAGCTATTTCGGCTGTCGAGAACAATAATTTCTGAAGCTTTTATTAAATGGGTTCAAACATTTTATCAATCTATCGTAGTCTATTTATGAGCAATCTTAATCTCTCTCCCCCCCCTCTGTCTGTCTCTCTCTCTCTCTTGCACACACACACACACACACACACACACACACACACTTAAAAAAAAGCTTAAATTTTTACTTGGTTTCCACCTTAATATTTTCCTTTAAAATAACGATTACATTGGTTTTCGGGTATGCTGAAAACGAATCTCGCATTTAAATTTCCACAAATAAGTAATTTTCCAGATATTAAGCAATGTAATTCCTTATGCTAAAGTGGTGGCCATTGTTGTACGCGCATGCAAGCGCATATTTTTAGCGCATATATATTTTTTAACATAAGGAATTACATTGTTTATTATTCGGAAAATTGCTTATTTGAGGAAATTTGAATGCAATATTTGTTTTCATATAAGAGCACTTTGGTGTAACAAAACGAAACAGCGGTCAGAAGGGTACTTGTACAGTTTAATCAAGACATTTAGAAAATGAAAATATTGAAAAAAAAAAGTTATATTGTACGTATCCGTTATGGAATTAAGTTCTCCGGAAAAAAAAATTCACTTAATTTCATCAAGTAGGTTTTTATTTACAGCGAAAAAAAAAACAATTTGTTATTATAGCGAGCAAAAGGTTCGATTTTTTAGAAAGAAAAACTAGTGATAAAGATGGGGAAGGATTCTCGGCGCTTTATATTGAGTTATCTCCCCGTGGCGTGCTAAAAATTTAATGCACTCTCATAAAAACGTGTTTTTCCGCTGTAAAAAAAGAAAAACTACTCGATCAAATTTTTTTTTTTCGGAGATCTTCAGTCCAAAACGAATACGTACAATATAACCTTTTTTTTTTTTTTTTTTTTTTCGATATATTCATTTTTTAATGTCTTGATTAAACTGTACAAGTACCGTCAGAAGCATATTTATGAAATTTATTGGGTGCGTTTTTACCAGAATTTTCTTTAGTTTTTTTTTTCAATTATTTTTTAACGATTATCGATCTTCCCCATATGACCGTCTAAATGTCTAATGTCAGTTATTTTTCTTGTTCTAACTTAAAACTCGGCACTATTTGTGTTTCAAAGCAAATGAACGCTTAAAAATAGGTAAAATTTTAGAAAAAACGTGAACTCGAATTAGTAGAAAAAAATAAATTTTTATCTGGTAGATTTCGGTGTGCTAAACAAAAATCTGAAAACCGTATCCGTCGCAAATAAATAGTTTCGGAGATATTAATATTTTTCCAATGGATTATTTTCTTTATAAAATCAGCTACAATGGCGTAAGTCGGCTGATTGCGCATCCGCACAGAGGCCATTTCGCTGAATTCATTTACGCTAAGCATGAGCAGTAGTCACGTGATATTTCACAAGGCGCATGATGTATACATGGCGGACATTTTAAATTACAAGAAATATTTTCATAAAATAAAAAAAAGAAGTTTTTACCTCATTTTATAGTAAAAATAATGCTGTAAGTTTTCACGACCTGTTTACAAAAAACATATCTTTATGTTTTCGTTCTTTTATTTGGGGCTGGGTAATCATATATAGAACTTGTATAACGAGTGTTTCTGCAGTTTAATTAACCGCTTTTTCCGTAAGTAACGTGCCGAAATTTATCGAGCAGAGTAATGATTAACATTCGACAAAAATTCTGTGTTTACATTCTCGGGGCGGCCGCAACACCGCCACCCCCCCCCACTCCGCCCCCGCCAATGTAAACACAGAATTTTTGTGAAATATTAATCATTACTCTGCTCGATAAATTTCGGCACGTTACTTTCGTTACTTGTAAACCGCTCATGAAATTTTTTTTTTTTAGATCAATTAAAAAGCATTAAAAACTACGTAACACAAAAATGAACCACATTTTTTTTAATGCCCGCGAAAAATTCCTCCGCAATTTGACAAGTCATTTTACGCTCGTGTGCGATGTGCACGTGTAGGTGTGTCCGAAACTTCGTGAAAAAGATTGAATAATTCGACCTCCTGTCTTTACAAGCTTATAACTATTCGAAAAATGTAATTCAACCCCTAATTTTTTTTCAATCAAAGGAGCAAGGACTAAGGTTTCATTTAAAAAAAAAAAAAAAAAAAAAAAAAAAAAAAAGACGTGTTTAAAAAAAAGGTTTTAAACTTCTGACTTTACAGGAACTTTCCAAAAAACACTTCTTTTTTTGTTTTAAATTTGAATATATTATTTATTGATCTTTTATCTTCAATTTGTGATATATAAAACTTTGGTCCGTAAATTAATTATTTACCTTATAATAGAAATTTCAAAATGAGGGGCGTGAATTAAAACAAAAACGTTTGTCTAAAATATTATATTCGGTTTATTGGAAAGAGCATAAAATTTCACATTGCCCCTAAAAATATCGTAAAAATAGAATCAATAGAAAAATTTTGATA
This sequence comes from Euprymna scolopes, assembly GCF_053919585.1. Classification (NCBI taxonomy): domain Eukaryota; kingdom Metazoa; phylum Mollusca; class Cephalopoda; order Sepiida; family Sepiolidae; genus Euprymna; species Euprymna scolopes. The sequence goes on along the minus strand of NC_136499.1, from coordinate 105,457,147 downwards.
GATTTTTAAATTTAAAAATTGAAAAATACTGAACTCGTAATGTTATATTCCTAAATACTTAGGAAATAAAGACAAACGTGAGTTACACCGAGTGGTATGTGTAATGGGGTTTATTTATAATACAGAAACGTAAGGCTGCTCGCCTAAGGTAAATAGAAGTACATAGTAACAAGTATGGGGAAGAAAGTCTGATAATCAACACGTAAGACTATCCGTCTTACTGCGACTGCTTGTCTGCCGCTGTCTGCCAAACAGTCCAATATATATATACAGTTTGTAACCGGTGTATAGCCAGTTATGTTCCTTCACAACACCTCCCCCTGAAGCTGAAATCTTCCTGATTTTAGCTTAAATACCTCTTCCTTTTAGGGTCAGGGCTTAATCTCCTGGTAACTTTTCTCTTTCTTGCGCTTTTCCTTCTGGTCAGCGTTACCCGGGGTAAAGGTTTCTGTCCAGCCCGTATGGTCGGTTCAGGCGAAATATTCATTGTTTGCGGTACACACGCTGGTTTTGGTATATCAAAAATATCGCACAATGTTTCCATTGGTGTCTCTTCCACATTTGGAGACAGTCTGGGACGTATTTGATTTCTGTGTCTTTTGCAGACAAAACTTAATCCTTGGATGGTATAGACCATGCTCCCAATCCTTTTTTTGATAATACCTTCAACCCACTGATTTCGTCCATTTTGAAAATTTTTGAAATATACATTTTCACCTGGGGAGAAGCACTTGGTATTAAGGTTTTCTTTTTTGAAAACTTTCTTTTTCTCTGGTAGCAGCCTATCGAAGACAGATCTTATCTTTCTTGCAAACATTAGCTCAGCCGGGGAAGAATTGACATTATTATTAGGATTTGGTGTCACCCTGTAAATTGCTAAAAATGTTTGAATACATTGTTCGTCTGTGTCCGTAGTAAGATTTTTCTTAAGTGCCCTTTTAAACGTATCTACAAATTTTTCGGCCAACCCATTCGATCGTGGATGGTACACAGGTGTTGTCATATGTAGAATATTTAGTGAGTCACAGAATTCTTTGAATTCATGAGCAGTAAATGCTGTTCCATTATCGCTCACTAAGGTTTTTGGCACTCCAAAACGGCTAAAAATTTCATTAAGCGCACTCACAGTGTTTTTTGCTGTTGGATGTCTAAACTTAAATATTTCTGGCCATTTTGAAAAAGAATCTACAATAATCAAGTAAAAATAACCATTTATAGGTCCCGCATAATCAATATGCAGACGTGACCAGGGTAGGTCCGTCTTTGGCCATGGCGTCGTTTTTACTGGAGGATCTCGAGCTGCTAATTGACATCCTCTGCATGTCTTGACACATTTTTCAACTTCCTTGTCCATACCTGGCCAGTACACATATCCTCTCATAAGGGATTTCATTCTCGAAATGCCCGGATGACCTGTATGAAATTCCTTCAGAATTTTCCTCTGTAACGTTAGTGGAATTACGATCCTCTCACCATACATGAGCACATCTTCACAGATGGAAAAAAGCGTTGTTTGATCTACCTTTTTATTTTTTTTTTATCCATCCCAATTGATTTTTCATTTTCTTAATGAAAATGTCATTTACTGCCTCTTTTTTTATTTTTTCGAAAGTTACCGGAAGTTCACGTATCATATTACACATTGAACTTGTACATTCACTTTCGTCTTTAAGCGCAGCAATTACCGTTTCTTCGAAACTTTCGCTTCTTTTAGGGATCAACCGTGATAATGCATCTGCGTGTCCTAACTTTTTTTGAGGATACATGTTCCATCTTAAACTGATAGTTTAAGAGGGTTACAGCCCATCGCTGTAATCGATTCGCAGTATGTGTGGGAATGCCTTTCTTTGATCCAAATATGGTAAGTAGGGGTTTATGGTCGGTTTGCAAAATAAAAGATCGTCCATGGAGAAATCGATTGTACTTTGTAATTCCAAATATTATCGACAGCGCCTCTTTTTCAATTTGGCTGTAATTTTTCTCCGCTGCAACCAACGTTCTTGAAGCATGGGCGATAGCTTTTGTCCTACCATCCTCATACTTGTGAAGTAATACAGCGCCAACACCGTAATCACTGGCGTCCGTTGCTAGTATTAGTTCCTTTTCTGGATTGAAATGTGCCAATGCTAAGTCTGACAGTAGACATCTTTTGATATTTTGGAAAGCAGATTCACATTCCTTATTCCAGTTCCATTTAACACCCTTTTTCAGTAACTCGTTAAGAGGAGCTCTTAAATTATGTATGTTAGGGATGTAAATTGCATAGTATTGAACTAATCCCAAAAACGATTTTAATTTTGTCACTGAATCTGGAGCAGGCATCTTTTCAATTGCTTCAGTCCTTTGTGGATCCGGTCTTCGACCCTCTTTGTCGATTATTTGACCTAGATATTTAATTTTTTTCATAAAAAAATCGCATTTTTCTGGGCTCAATTTAAAACCAAATTCCTGTATTCTTTTGAATACTTCTTTTACATGCTTCTTATGATCTTGCAAATTTTCACTTTTAATTAGGATATCGTCAAGGTAGGCCATTGAAAATTCCAACCCTGCCAGCATCGTGTCCATAATTTGCTGGAAAATAGCAGGAGCAACCTTTAATCCAAAAGGAAGCCTCTTTAGCTTAAAAATGCCCTTATGAGTATTTATGCCTAAGTATTTGGAGCATTCATCGCTGATCTTAATTTGCAAGTAAGCATCTGAGAGGTCTATCTTAGAAAAACTTTTTCCTCCGTTAAGCTTAGAGAACAGATCTTCTGCGGACGGAAGGGGATAATTATGGTCCAATAGACAGTCATTTAAACCCGTTGAAAAATCTCCACAGACCCTTATTCTGTTATTTTTTTTCTTTACATACACGGTTGGACTTGCCCAATCTGTGTGGTTAACTTTTTCAATGACTTCCAGTTGTTGAAGTCTATCCAACTCTTTTTCGATTGCGTCCATCGCTGAAAAAGGCACATTCCTTTTAGGTTTGAATACTGGAGTGGCATTTTTCTTTAATTCAAATTTTGCCTCTGTCTTAATACAGAGTCCTAGTCCTTCGGCAAAAACATTGGGAAATTCAGTTTTCAAATCCTTCAGGAAGTCTTCCCTTTGGTTTGCTTTTTCTGCAGTTAAAACGTTACAAAACGAATTTATGGGTTTCTCCCATAAATTAAACAGGACAATCCAATCTACCCCAAACAGGCATGTATTCTTTCCTGGTACGACGTACACTTTGGATTTATGAGTCTGGTTAGCGAATGTCACTTTGCATTTTAATTCTCCCTTGAACTCTAATCTTTTGCCGCACACACTTCTCGCCGTCTTTCTGGTTTTCGTTAATTCAGGTCGACCTATCCTTTTCCATATATCTTCATTTATAATACTAATATCTGCACCGCTATCCAGAAGCAATGTAACCAGATGTCCATTTATCCGAACATCAACATATTTCCGTCTTTCGCAGCTTTTTTCTTTATTCATGCGAAGCGTATTTACATTATCGGTCCCTTGTCTTTTCTTCTGGGCACAGTATGTTCCCTTGTGACCTCTGAGACCACATTCATAACATATTGTTCCTAAACCAGCAGGTCTTATTGTTGTGTCTTAAACTACCACAACATTTACACTTTAGCTTTGGGTCTTTGTATCCTTTAAGGATCCTGTGTTCTTGGAACCTGGACTTTCTTGTGGTCCCTTGCCTTTTTACTTGCTGCACCTTAAAAATATTTTTCTCTTCAATGCGAGTGTTGTCTTTCTTTATGTTAATCAGACGTTGACACTCTTCAGTGACTTTTTGCAATGTTATGTTAGGATCCGCCTCCATAATTGTTAGGATCCGTGAACGTATATCTTTGTCCCTTGGTGCTGTGAGACCTTGTACAAAGATTAAACATTTAAATTGGTCTGCGGAAATTTCATTCAATTTAAATGATTCGCATAAACAGTTCACAGTGCAAGCATATTCTAGATAGTCTTCAGCTTCTGCCTTCTGAATGTTCAAACATTTGTATCTAGAGTGAAATAGGCTATCCCTTTTATCAAATATTTTCGACAAGGTACTAATTGTTTCCTCGAACGAAACCTCCTCCGGTTTTTTTGGTAGAATTAGATTTGCATACTTGGTGTTTTCATCAGTACCCAGTTTTTGTAGTAGCAGGGTAACTTTTTCCTCATCGGTCCAGTCTAAACATCTTTTCGTAAAAATTGTTTCGTATCTTCTGTAGTATGCAGGGAAAGTAACACCAGTATCCGGGGAGTAACGAAATTCCGTTAGTGAATTTGAAATACCCTCGGCAGAAAAATTAGTCTTCTTCCCGGTCGACGTTAGAATTAGCTTTTCTAAATTATTTTGCTGTGTCGACATTTGTCGTTGTAGTATGTTTGTTTGTTCTTGTTGTGCCTCTAAAGTTTTTTGTGTTCTTTCTTGTTGTTGTTGCAGCTGTTGCTGTAGCTGTTGTTGTTGAATTTGTTGTTGTTGTTGTTGTTGCGCTAAAAATTGTTGAGTCATTTTTGTCTGTTCCTGGATGCTAAGGGCTAGAGCCTTAGTTAACTCTGCTAATTGTTCCATGTTAGCTTCTAGTACAAAAATGTCTTTTCGAATTCTACACAATAATTCCAAAGAAAAATCGTAAATTTACGTATATCGTAAATTAGTAGCAATATGCAGACACAACACGTTTCAACAAAGTTCATCCATAGTAATTCAACAGGCTTTGTAAAATAATTCTTTTTTTTTTTTTTTTTTTTTTTCAACAACGTAAGTTCATACACAAAATATTTCTTACTTCCCACGACAAATAGTTCCAATTATTTATATAAAGGCAATAACAAACAATTAATTTTCCAAAAAAAAAAAAATATATGGCTGCCGTTCCCACGTGGCATAAAATGGTACAATAGTCGTTGTATTTATATTTTTTCTTTCGAAACTCGTAATCCTTTAGTGTAGTTTCGAATTCAACTTGCGACCATTTTTTTTTTTTTTTTTTTTACTTGTCAAAATAAATATAAATTCCACTTTACCTTGAACATGTTTCTATAATTTCTTGTGAGTTCTTTACGAAGAAAAATCCGTACTTTTCGCTACTTTAGGTAGGAAAAATTTTTAAATTCATTGACGCACGTGGTCAAAAATCCTTGTGTAGTTTGTTTTTTTCGTAAAACAAAAAATCCTTGCATTGTACACAGTCCTTGGTACGGTAATTTATCTCTGTTAAGAGAAAGAACATCCTTTCGTCGCCATTGTTATATTCCTAAATACTTAGGAAATAAAGACAAACGTGAGTTACACCGAGTGGTATGTGTAATGGGGTTTATTTATAATACAGAAACGTAAGGCTGCTCGCCTAAGGTAAATAGAAGTACATAGTAACAAGTATGGGGAAGAAAGTCTGATAATCAACACGTAAGACTATCCGTCTTACTGCGACTGCTTGTCTGCCGCTGTCTGCCAAACAGTCCAATATATATATACAGTTTGTAACCGGTGTATAGCCAGTTATGTTCCTTCACAACACGTAACATTAAATTAATTTCATTACTGTTTTTTAAAAAATAAAAAAAATATTTCTATTACTTTTTATACAACTTTAATAGTTTATTTTGGAAGTATAATCCATAAAGAAAATAAACAACGCACTTTTAAAAGAGAAATTACGAGTTTTTTTATATTTTATTCGCAATTTCATGTTAGGGGTGTAAAAAATTCCTACAAAATTTCTGATACACCTACTGCACGTGAACGCAAGAACCGAAATTACGTGAACAAATACAACGATGCGCTGTGATATTTATTTTTACTTACGGAAACTAATAAAAAGCTGATTTTTTAAAAATAAATGTGATTTCTCTTCGGTCTGTGCGCATGCGTAATAAGCCGACTTACGCCATTATAGCTGGTTTTATAAAGAAAATGTACGAGTCCTTTCTAGTCTCACACAAAAACACGCGGTCACATCTCAAGCCATTTTTCTTGTTATACACATACGCGCACACAAAAATATGTGCGCACGTACACACACGTAGATATATTCACGTTCACGTACATACACTCATATTCATGTGATTACACACACACGCTAACGTACACACATGTACGTACACATACGCACACACGTACGCACACATGGGCAACGTCACTTCCCCTTTGAAGGAAATCCACACATGCGCAAAAGACCACCGGAAACAACTATAAAAGCAAGAGACCTGAGCTGTTTCCTTCTTTTTCGATTCGGCTCCTGAGCTGAGCGGTAGACAGACCGGCCGTTCCCTTTCGGGGCGCGCATGCACGCCTCACGTCACCTGCTACTATGTGTGGGGCAAGAGTCAACAGAGTACGTACACCTTACATGCTTTCTATCTCCATGGCCTGGATTGACTTTCTCTCTATATATATACAACAATAGACTTTTCCTCTCACCAGTAAGAGACTTTCTCACTCACTCTTTCTCTCTCTCTCTCTCTCTCTCTCTCTCTCTCTACAACAATAGACTTTCCTTCTCACCAGTTAACAGCGAGAGACGCACGCTAAACTAAACACGTGCTGTACCCTTTTCTTTCATTTGTTTCTTCATGAAATAAATTCTAGTTCGTTTATTTCAATAAACGCGTTGTTCGTTCCTTTCTCAATTCAATTCATTTCACCTATTTTGTACGATTGGGGATTATATATAATACTAGCAAAGATACCCGTGCTTCGCACGGAGCTTTGTTGCGCACTCGGGTACCAAAATCTGTGGGCACCTTTCCAGTAAGTTGATGTTGTAAGAGCAACGATTGCATAAGGTGATTAACATTTTAACTACCTCTTGTAGTGACTGAAATTCAATCAGGAACTTCACAAAACATTTTCATCAAAAAGGAAGGTTACTTGATGTTACATAGTAAATTTTTCATTGAAGTAATTTTCAACTCTTGCTTAAATTTTATCTTGCACATTCAATACTAAAAACTTACCACAATCAGATCATGTCAGTTTTTCCTCATATCCATTTCTCGAACTTTTCACTAAAGAGCCTCAGGGTAAACTACATTTCTGCTGCTTTGATTTGGAGCCAGAATGTAGAGTTTTTCTGAACTTCCTGTCCGGCTGATGGAGACGTAGAACATACCGTGACTGAAGCAGTCTGATGTCAAGTCTACGCCAATGGTGTTAAATGTCTGACCTTGACTTTTGTTTATGCTCATTGCAAAACACACCTTCACAGGAAATTGGAGTCTCCGGAATTTAAATGGAAGTACTGAGTCCGATGGAACTAAGGGGATCCTTGGCAGTAGAACGGTTTCGCCTTTGTAGGGACCACAGGAAATGGTGGCCTCAAGTACATTGGTGTGCAATCTGGTGATAACACATCTGGTTCCGTTTGTTGTTTTTGGCGGTTCCAAGGATCGAAGAATCATGATTGGCGATCCAATTTTGAGATTTAAAATGTGTGGAGGCATTCCAGATATCTCCAAAGAGTTTAAAAACTCCACAGGGTAGTGAACAGCTTCATATTCATTAGTAGCCGAATCAACTGACTTGTATTGCTTTGTGTCTCCTGGAAATTCATCCATTATTGAATTGTTCAAATGATTCACATTGCTGTTTAATGGCGAAATAATAGCCCTCTCAGCAAGCCAATCCGGTGATTTTCGATTGTTTTGCAGGTCTGGGTACACTTTGTCTTTCAGTTGCTTCTGATTACCGACACATTTACCAAGCGCAGTTGGAATCTTAATTGTGTCAGGTGAAGAAGTGATAGGAAACTGACCATTACCGATTTGGAGAAGCAATTTTGAGAAGTCTGCTGCAGCTGTGTTATCAGAGATATAGGCTCTCATATTAGTAGTCAGTCTCTTCACTATAACGTGCCTCCAGAGATAGGATTGTTTCAAACTTGCATTGACAATGTTAGCCCTTGTGCCATTTTTAACCACTGGGAGGATTTGACGGAAATCACCGCAAAATAAGGTTGGAATGCCACCCATGGGATTCTTGTTTCCTGTGATGTCTTGCAGTGTTCGGTCAATTGCTTCATAAGCACTCTTGTGCGTCATTGGGGCTTCGTCTACAATGATTGCAGAGGTGTCTCTAATTACATTTGCCAAGGCTGAGTTACCAGTAATTTTGCAAACTGGCTGATCCATTCGATGAGTATCCAAGGGTACTTTAAAAGTGCTGTGAAGAGTGCGGCCACCTTGTAGTAGAGTAGCAGCAATGCCACTGAATGCTGTTGCAAGCACAATCTTTCTCATGGATCTAATCTTTGCAAGGATCAAATTGATTACAAAAGTCTTGCCCGTACCACCTGGAGCATCAAGAAACATCATGTTTTTGTTCATTTCACCTTGTGCTTCCAACATTGCCATGAATGAATTGTAAACTTCTCTTTGAGAATCGGTCAGTTTTTCTTGCATATTTTCTGCTTGTAGGGAAGTTCTTCAAGATTATAAGTAACTTCACGTTGATACTCTCTCGCGAGTCTTTCATCTCTCCCTTGCATTGGTGCAGGTAATCCATAGCTTGCCAATGGTTGACCGCACATAAGGAGAACTTTTTCTTCAATTAGACAAAGAGTTTTATTGTAGATGTCCTCATTAAAATCTGCTTCTGGATTGTTAACTTCTTGCCTGTATCTGTGAAGAATGTCTTCAGATATTACATCACGAAAAGCCATCCAGATCTCAAGAGGATTTCTTGGCTCACAGGCTGTTAAAATTATCACAAATAGGCTTCGCAAATTTGAAGGTGATTGAGTGGCACTTGCCTCTCCTACTGCTTGATGCAAGTGATGGTCATTTTCTAGAAGGCCTCGAGCAAGGCACGCTGCTCTGTATGTTTCAAACACCTGACCATTGTATGCTCGCAAATTTTGAAATGAAGTTGGACCAGCAACCTCATTGAGCAACAGGCGTAAGAAATAACACTCCCCTGCTTTTGGACTAATCGTGTAGATTCTCCCAATGCATGGTGCCTTCCATACATCATCATTTTCAGTACCTTCAACTTGTACCCCACGCATTCTTCTCACCCATTTCTTTGTCGATTTGTTCCAAGTGTAAAACTCAGGGACTTCTACGTATTTGAGACCCCTTGCAAAGTCATCCTCATGGCAGAGTTGAAAAAATGCTGTCAAAGTTGTGGCAGGCGGTGGACCTTGGGCTCGTTCCAGAGCAGTATCAGCTGAGAACATGACACACTGCCCATTTTCAAGATGAACAGAAAGTTGTACAATTGGGGGGAAATGTTCATGGATGGGATGTTCCAATATCCTCCAGGCTGCCTATGAACTGCCGACATACTTTGCATTCTGGAACTGCTGGATCTCATCCACAATGTGACTTTGTACTTGGCCTTGTTGGTTAGCTGCTCCATCAGTTCTTTGTAGTTCAAACACTGCTTGATCACATCCTTTATTCACGTATTTGAGGACATATTTGATGCTTTGGATCGAGCTGCAAATTTCTACGTTAATGTGAGCGTTGAACTGCTGAAGGAGGACCTTGTTGTACGGAACAATCCACTGGTTTGTTATTTCTTGATTAACATACCGACCATTTCTCTTCATCCTTATTGTACCAGTCTGGCCTCCATCTTCTGGTTTTCTTCGCCTGTACTTGGGGTAAGAGTCTTGGCCTTGCTTGGTACACTGAAGAAATTCTTTTGGGTATTTTTTGGAACATTTGTTGTCAATCATACATGGACAATTTGGATTAAATGGTCCACAAGGTCCATGCACCATATGTGCCATCACTTTAGCATGAAGATCAGGATCTTCCTCTTTGTCAGGGATCTCTGCAGATATGCAGAGATCCATTTTTTCTGGTAGAAGTTTGTCCTCTGGGGCCTGCCAGGTGAGGATGTGTGCATGCGGCAGTCCTCTTTTTTGATATTCAATACTGTACAGGAAAGCCCTCAACCTGCCAAATCCTCCCTTTTTAATAAATTCAAGTAACTTTTTTAGCTTCTGCCTGAAAACCCTGGCAACAATATCTGGACGATCCTGAGGGTCTTGCCCTTGAAGACAATTTTCTGTAATTTCTGTCCACTTTGGATTTGTTGTGAACATGATGAAGAGGTCGGCTCGGCCCATTCGCCGAACATATGCCATGGCATCACTTTGACGCTCAAACATGTATCGAGGGCCTCCTGTATAAGTTGCCGGAAGTACAACTCGTTGACCAAACTGTTCTGGATTCCCATCCTCCCTAAGAATTGAATCTCTCAAGTTGCTATAATTGTAAGCTCTCAGGGTCTGTTGCTCACGCCTCAGGAACTGTAAACGTTCTGTTTCAATCTTGCAGTACACATCCACCAGCCATTGTTGAAATAGCCTTCGGTACCAGAGAAAATAGTTTCCAGGCCGAGTCATTAAATGGTACGAATAAAATTGCTGTTGGGTAACTTTTCGCCCATTGGATGCCTTCATGTAGATGTTGTAAGATGGAGAACCATAGGGGTACATTAAAGTATCGTAGAGGGGATGTAGTTCGGAGATCCATTTTAATGTATCATTTCTAAAACGCAAGACAATATCTCGGTTAGCTGTTGGTTCATTCTCCATTAATATTCCAATCTCATACGTTGTTGTTGGAGCATTGAATCGTCGTGGATGCTCTTCTTGCGGCCTTCGGTCTTCCCTTATGACAACTTTATGTTCTACCAAGTGTTCTTCTTCAATCCTCTCCTTTGTTGTTTTCAGCTGACAAATAAAGCTGTTGTTCTCATGTAAAAATTCAGTCAGACTTTGGAGAATGTCTCTATTGAGTCTACTGTCACGTCCCCGATTATGTAGTTCCTCTTCCAGACTATCCAAGAAGTAGACTTGAATAAACTTTGCTGTTTCATCTTCAGGTGGTAAAAGACTCCCAATCTGGTGGCAAACCTGGCCTCGAATTCTAAAAGAAGAATTCCACCCATGTACTGCCGCAATTTTGTGACCAAATGATGTCATTGCAAAACAATTGTTATAACTGCGTAGATTTTGCAGAAAATCTTTAGAGATGGGACCATTGCCGGAGAGCAAATCTTGAAGCAACTGAGGCAGTGGTGGAAAGCTATCAAGCACAACTTTGCCAGAAGAACAACAACAACAACCAGGGGTTTCTCCTTTAAATTTTACAGCTGAGCAATGTTGACATACTTTGTCCATTTTTCCTATATCAGCTGTAGTGAGAGAGTCATTTTTGTTGTAGAGCAATCCTTTTCTATTGCAGTGTTCTATTTCATGGTGTCTCAAAGCAGTCATTCGTTGTCTAGCTGCCTCGTTTTCTGTCAATTGCTGGGGCAAAGTCATACTCTCTCGCCATGCAGCCTCTCGTTGTTGCCCTTGGTATAGGCGAAAGCTTCGTTGGGTTTCCGATTCATTCTGATGTCGTTGAGCCACTCTCAACTCACCTTGTGTACGTCTACTTACCTCATATAATTCATTCGATCGTAATATTGCTTCTCTTTCCAGTGCATATCTTTGCCTTTCTTGAATTTCATCTTGTGATGAATTTAACCGCCTTACAGCATGTCTAGTTCTGTCAGCTTCACGTTGGGTTTCTCTTTCCAAATCTGACAGTCTTGCTCTCCTTTCTCTTTGACGTATCCTGTTAAGTTCTAGACGTCTTTCTCTATCTGAATTGTTTTCATTGGAGCGAATTGCAGCAACTCTTAGTCTATTAGCTTCCAATCTTTCCATTCTTTCTTCCTCACTTTCGTTTCTACTTCGTTTGGGTGGCATAATTTCGGTTTTAAACGGAATTGTTTAACGATATTAATGATTGTAAATTAATTAAGCGTAAAGGAAATGTATACTAACTGAAATGGACGAACTATAAATAATATTTCTGAATAGTACAATTATAAACAATTATATTGTACCTATTTACTATGCCTCCCCACCGGACAGAGTTAGACACCAGGGTCGTTTTTTAACGTGGAGAAAAGGTACAAAAATAAAAATTGTCTCAGTCGTGAAGGATTTCTCCTCCACCGAAAGAGAACAAGAAAATGAAGTGCAGCATCTGAAGAACAGATACTACACTTTGATCTTGACCAAAAAGAATGAATAAAAGCGACCTACGTGTGACTCATTACTTCCGGGTGTAAACGTCACAGTCTAAAAGTAATAATTAAAAAAAAAAAGTAAATGTAAAATAAATGTAATACCAACTTAGGTTAACTAAGTAAACAGTACAATTAAAACAGTTCTATTAAAACAAATAATTACTAAGATCTAGGTAATTGTTAGTCTCATTGTTATGGTTTTAAAGAAAAAAATGTGTAAAAAAAGTTCTGCTTTTGTGAGTACGTGTATTTCTTTTAAATTACATAACCTTTTTATTTTATTATTTATATCTCTTTTAAATTTATATATTTTGTTAGTAAACTGGAAGAAATTCAGTTGAATAAAACCTTGTTCGTGTTCTTTACGTTAAACTCATATTTTTATAAAAGGTTCATCCGGTTTAAAGAAAGCGCTAAGTTTAAATAAGACTGGAAATAACTAATTCAATATATAAATAGAAAAATGAAATAAATATAAGCTTTAAGTCTTAAGATAGTAATAATCAAAATGTAATAAATTATTTGTAGTTCAAATCTATGATAAACAGGCTTTCGAAATAGGCTCGACCAGAAAGATTAAATTGGAACGAAATTATAATCTCGGTGCCATTTTCAAAACAACCCCACAAAAGTAACGGTATCCTGCAGTTGGTTAAATGACAATGGTTGTAAGAAAAATGTAAAAGAAAATGCGCTTATCTGTTTATTTTGACCTGTTTTATTTAATTAAAAAAAAAAATTGGCTATAACTGGAAGAGAGCGTTATGTTTTGGGGGTTGTTTAAAAAATAGGATGGAAATAAAGTTAGTTCCGTTTTAATTGTGTTTAATTGCGGCAAGCGCTAACAAAATCGAAAAATCACTGTTTACATTCGAAATGTTAACTTTTATAGGTTTACAGGTTTGCTGACAAGGCTGGGGGTGTTTAATACAATTATTTTACTAAATTGATTTTTTTCATTTAAAAATAAAATTATTTATTTTTTAATAAAGTTTTATTTTAAAATATTTGTTTTTGTTTATTTATATAAAATTACGATAGTTGAATTGTATTCTTTCAATTATATTGGCAAGTAAAATATAAAAGATTAAAACGGAACGAAATTGAAATTTCCATTACATTTTCAATACAATCCCAAAACATAAAGCTTTGCTCGCCAATGAATTGTTTTGATAATATACGTAAAGTGAAATAAATCGAATATAAAATTAAATGAAAATATATTAAATAATTAAATGTTAAATAGATTTTGTAAATAGTACAGTTGAAATGATTAGAATATTTCTAATATGTAATAAGGTCGAGATAATTAGTTAAAGAGATTTAATATAATGTGATATGCAAATGAGCATAAGTCATTCGATATGGGGGTGGTTTGTAGACTAGTATATAAAGAAATTAGGCATAGATTCTTATGTCTCCTATAACAGAAACATCCTAAAATGGGTTCTAATGTTTCTCTACCAGGAGAGATCTACCCTCTTACCTCCTTTATATTTCGTTGATGATGGAGAGCTGTACACACAGACAGAAACACACGAACCCTATTACTTTATAAAAATATAGATATCCACTAGTCCACTACAAAAATAATCCATTGGAAAATTATTAATATCTCCGAAACTATTAATTTGCGAGGGATAGAGTTTTCAGATTCTTTTTTAGCACACCGAAATCTACAAAAATAATATCTTTTTATCTACTAGTTCGAGTTCACGCTTTTTCTAAAATAATACATGAAAATAAGATAAACCACATAAAAAAACTCACCCACGCAGATAGAAGAGTAACTTATCTTTACCTTTGGTGACATTTATTTATATATTTATTTTTGGGTCACATTTTCGTTTGTTGTCTATACTGCAAAATGTCCCCCAAATAACTAAAAGACAAATCTCAAATTCGCTGTTATTTTCGCTATATTCTTTTTCTCTCCGGCTATGGGTTAAATGGTATTAGTACTACAGCAATGTTCTCTGCTGTTTTATTGTTAGTTTTCTTTTTTTTGTTTATTTTTACATAGGCATCACCACTTATCAAAGCCCAGAGGCCACTCAAGGATAATGATTAAAGAGTGTACAGTAGTCAATTGGACAATATAGTAATCATTAGTAATGGAAATTCTGTAAATTTGTTAACTTAAATGAACTTGTTTACATTGAACTTGAAGACAACCATATTGTAGTCAGCTGGAAAGCAGGCAAACGGAAGACAGTTCCACAGGCGTGCAGTTCTAAGAAAGAAACTTTGTTCATGGAATCTATATTTAGGCTTAGGCACAGATAAAGAGTGGGGGAAATTATTGATAGTGTTTTTAGCTAGACGAGTGTTTCTCGTGTAAGTTGGGCGATGGTTGGGGCACATAGATTGGGTCTCAGACGAGCACTTACCATGAAAATAAGGTTTTATTACCTTCGACTATTAATAAACACAGAAGGAGAGGGGGGGTAAAAAGCAGAGTGGGAGAGGGCGAAAGCAATAGACAGGTATTTAATATTAATAATAGATGATTGACTTGGCGAATAAATTACCACTGAGATCTAACAGGCTACTGTGATAGGGGTCATATTTATTGAAGTAAAAGATGTTTGGTTACATTGCATTTAAATTTTTGCATGCTGATACAACCAGGTTGGTTACAAGAGCAATAAGTTCGTCGGAGCACATTCCATGTCTCGCATTTCTGCTGTGCTTAAAAAGAGTGACAATATATTGATATATAAAAATATAACGATATATCTGTATTGTCAGTGTCGGTGTCAGTGAAAAGGCGTGGGTTGTCAGGAGGAATATAACGCTATAAGTCGTCTGGGCAGCATCCGTCTATCCTGATTTACGGGACCATACTTGTGAAATACCCCTGGCCGTGTTCGTCGATGTGGTACACTTGCATAAAGTTGAGTTCTTTGGATTCTTAAACGGCTTCGTGATGCAAGTTGTACAACTTAAGTTCGTTAAGACAATTTCCCAGCCAGGAACAAAAGCTTTTCAACTTAGCTTTTTTGAGAGTTTGCCCCTCCCCACTCCTACCGGGCGGGAGGCCAAGGCGACGTACACTCCTCGATGCCAGCCAGCAAAATACCCTTATTTCTAAACACACAATCGTTTTTATTAAATCGGCTTCTTCCCCCTCTGTCATTTGAAGATTTTCCTTTTTCTTTCCCATTATTTCATATTCTTTTTCTTTTCTTTTTTTCCTCTTCTTTCTCTTTCGTTACCATATCTCTCTTTAATTCTCTTTTTCCCTTTTCCCCTTTTTCTTTCTTTCTCTTCAACTCAAATTACTTTTCCCTCAAAGAAACTCTATCATTTTCCAAAGGTTCAATTCCTATCACTTACTTGGTGGTCTAGTACTTAAATATAACAGATGACTTTATGACAATATTTCCAAGATAATAGAGCAGACCTCTCGTCGCCATGTCAACTTCACTTCTCTTTTCTGTTTATCATATCGGCAATAAAACATATTCCAAACTTTGGAGAAAAAGATACTTTTCTAATACCCCATGTCAGACACCCAACCCAACTCTTAGCCTGTAGCGGGTGAATTCGTGTTACCCGGGTAAGTAACATCGTTACAGGAAGATGCACCCACAGGCAACTCTGAATATCATTTTCCGGTTGTTATTATATAATAATTTGTGACGGCCTCAAACGCGCCTATGAACCGGCATTGCCACTATAGCCACGTCTTCCAAGGCGTCCTATTCTTCAACAATGGTTTTAATAAAGTGACAATCCAATCTATTTGTTTTCAAATGACCTTTCATAGCTCTTACATTTATCTTATCTTTTGACAATCAGTCATATTTATGTTGTTTCTTTGGTTTGAAAGGTAGAGTTATATCCCTTTCATACATTCCAGCAAAAGACAATATTGGATAAACACATGTAATCTCTCTATCTCTAAGTGAGATGTTTTTTAGACTAAAAATTCATTCTTTTCTTCATTTGTAATGGAAAATAAATGTTAATAGTTTATATATACACGCGTTTTATTCATACGAGGTGCCTTCAATGATGTTCCAGACGCTTTTATTATTATTGATAAATACACACATGAAACTCTAGACCCCTTCGAAGTAATCTCCTCCAGCTGCAACACACTTGTACCGTTTCAACAACTTCTGGAACCCTCCACGGAAGTCCTCTTGTGTAAGTCTGTCAACCAACTCTGGATATCAGTTTCAGGTTGGTATTATATAACAATTTGTGACAACCTTCCCCCCTCCCCCATGGACCGGCATCTATTTTCCAACGATCGTTTCAATTAATTGATAATGCAATTCATTTGTTTTTCTTCGTTCGTCGCGACTGGATCGCACTTGCATTGATTTTTTAATTTTTTTTTTTATAAAGGGGGTCACCACTTATCAAGGCCAGTCGAGAATAAGGGTTAATGAATGTACAGTAGTCATTAGGACAATATCGTAGAAATCGTTAGTAGTGGAAATTTAGTAAATTGGATTACTTAAGGGGAATGGCTCATCAAGAACGTGTTTACATTGGACTTGAAGACAACCATTTTGTAGTTAGCTGGAAAGTCCAGATGAAGAAAAAATACTCAATGCAGGACCAAATGGTGATTAGATTGCGGCTAATTTTAACAATTTAAAATGATTAAAAAAAAAAAAAGAAGGTTTTCCTCATCTAAGTTTTAAAAGATGGTGCTTTTGGAGGGATTTCATTGCATCTATTAGTTTTTTTTAGCTTTATATAGTAATGTTTTGGGGGTATTTCGTCTTACAGATAATGTCGGGTCATCAGGAGAGAATATGCACCGTTTCGGGGCCTTCATGTCATACTTAAATAGATAGTGTTTATCTAATGTAAAAATTTACGTGTTAGATGTTTATAATAAAAACATGCTAATATGTATTTGTTCCAATGACTTATGATTCGGAAACCAAACGTCCACAGATGTATTCATTAGAAGTTCATTTACAACATAAGACTAAAGGACATAGAATCGTTGCTTATAAATACCATTCCTAAGTCCATAATACTTGAATTTTAGAAAAATATCAATCATACCCGTTATTACAGGTGCCACAGTGCTTATAGATAAGAACATGAAGTCCTACCTAACTAATATTTCTGGTGAACCAAGTGCAAAAGAGATCCAGACAATTGCACTTAAGAGAACTACGAGGATACTAAAAAGAGCTCTCGGTTGGTTTCAATAAAAAGCAGGGCAATGTTGGCAGCTGGTTTTGCTGTTCCATATCCAGCATTACAATTTTCAAAGGAAAAAAATTAAAAAAATAAATAAATAAACATTAAACAAAGTAAATATTCTAGAGTTCACTGGCATATTACCTTCAGTAAGCATTTTTGCACATATTTGTTTGTGGTCAAATGCTGCAACTCGGGGAGTTCACAGTTGATTAATAAAAGATTTAAATGCTTTGGACAAGTTTTTGCTGACGCCAGCTTGACATTGTCGTTGTCTGATCATCGACTCATCTAAAATAATTATTTTTTGAATTTTTTATTTTATAATAATAATAATAATAATAATAATAATAATAATAATATAAACACTACCAGGATCTTCAGCTAGGATATCCTAATGGAGTTTGGTATGGAAAAGTTTGGTAGGGGAAACTGGTGACAACAGAAGGCATGGAACTACCCAACTAAACGGAGATGAGGGCCCTAGAGGAACAAGACGCTTATAAATACCTGGGAGTTCTGGAAGCAGATACCATCAAAGCCACAGAAATGAAAGAGAGAAAGGAATATCTTAGGAGAACAAGAAAACTCATAGAAACTAAATTATATAGCAGAAACCTAATAAAAGGTATAAATACATGGGTAGTGTCACTAGTAAGATACCATTCATAGGATGGACCAAAGAAGAACTGAGACACCTCCATCAGAAAACCAGGAAACTCATGACCATGCACTACACCCAAAAGACGATGTTGACCAACTCTATGTGAAACAAAAAAGAAGGTGGGAGAGGGCTAGTTTGTATAAAAGACTGTGTGCATGACACAAAGAAAGAATTTGAAAAATACATAACGCAGAACACAGAAAGGATAATCATGGCAGCGAGAAACACTGAGAAAATCGGCAAAACAGAAAACAGGGAGACGAGAAAAGCAAAATGGGAAGAAAAACAACTACATGGAAGATTCATAAGGATGAGAACAACGAAAACACTTGGACATGAATGTGAAAAGGACACATAAGCTGAGAAACTGAATCCCTAATAACCGCAGCACAAGATAACTCGATAAGAACCAACCACATCAAAGCAAAGATTGATAAAACACAAGAAAACAGTAAATGCAGACTCTGTGGGCAAAGAGACGAAACAATAAACCATATAGTAAGTGAATTCAACAAAGTGACCCAGGAATGAGTATAAGAAAAGACACGACCAAGTGGGAAGGGCAGTACACTGGAGATTATGCAAACTACTACATCTCGAATGCACAGACAAGTGGTACAAACATAAGCAGGCAACAGTACTTGAAAATGAGAATCACAGAATCCTATGGGAGATGGACATACAAACTGATAAACCCATCCAAGCAAGAAGACCAGATGTCATAATAATTAACAAGAAAAAAAAATCCTGTCAAATCGTAGAATCTGCTATTCCAGCTGACCACAGGGTGAATGTCAAAGAAAAGAAGAAACGAAGCAAATACACAGAGCTAGCAAAAGAGCTGAAAGGGATATGGAAGATGAAGAAAATCAAAATAATACCTATAATAGTAGGAGCACTGGGAACAATCCCGAAAAACTTTGAAAAAAGAATGTGGGAAATTGGAATCAGAGGAATGACTGGAAAAATACAACGAACAACGGTAATGAAAAGAGCTGAAATACTAAGGAAACCCCTTGAATGTAGAGACTAACACGGGCGAACCAAAAGCGTAGACCAGACAAACTGCCACAGAGACTAAAAACATGAAGTGCTATATGGAACCAAGAACATTAAAGCTGCATACCTATAAGTTCTCTAACCCCAGCTCTCATCTCCCCATTACCACATCACTGCCCCCCCAAGAAAGAGTGAAACAAAATAGCCAAGTAGTCAAGAAGGAAGGAAAGACAGAGGAGTGAGCACTGACCAGACCTCCACTGTATAAGTGCAAAGAGAACTGGGACCTTGGGGAGGCTTATTGCCACTTAAATTCTAGTAAAGACCAATAGCTGCTGCCAACGAGAAATCAATGGCAAGCAGCTGTTGCAATAATGCAAATTTATTTACAAATGGTATCGAAAGAGGTTGAGAGCACTGGAAAATCTGGGGAGACTTGTTTTTACTCAGCTTCCAGGGAACACCACAGGCTGTATTCAATGACATCTTTAATAACCTGTGTGAAAGCTCCTTGAGAGCCGCCGCCGCCGCCGCCAACAACAACAACAACAACAATAATTTTTAACTTGCTTTTCTTTTTACAGTAAAGCAAGTTAGTCTAATAACCGATCAAGTTTTTGTAATTAGGAGAAAAATATGAACATTCTTTTACAGAAACAAGACATTGAATAGTATACAGAGCTCCCTTCCATGGTTTTCTAAATAGTAACATTATTATGTAGGAGTTCATTCTTGAAATGAGGATGGGATTTGTTAACTATTCTGTTCCTTTTTTGCATAGTAATCGTCGATTCTTTTTAATTGTTAATGAAAATTCCAAATGCATTAACGACGAACAAATACAAAGTGTCTGTTATTGGAATCTTTTGAGATGAATCATTTGTGTATTTATTCTTTTTTTTTTTTTTTTTGTGGACTGTTATCCCCACTTTTATAATTGTTGTTGTTTCACCACGTTTCGGCCAACTCATCCTCTTGCCTTCTTCAGGTAATTAACCGCGACGGGATAGGAATACTGAGTCTTGTAACTATATCCCTAGTAATTACTGCCTTCCACAGTTGTCATTGTTTCGCCAATCACCTGAAGAAGGCCAGAGGATGAGTTGGCCAAAACGTGATGAAATAACAACAACTATGAAGATGAGGATAACAATCCGCAAAAAAAAAAAAAAAAAAAAAAAAAAGAATCAAATACAAATCGGTTTTGCTTTAAAAGAAAATAAACCTTGTCTTACAATTTTAAATTAATTACGAGGAAAACATTTGAGAAAAATATTTAGAAAGATCCAATCTTGTAATATAGACCCCCTCCCCCTGCCAAACGTATATTTTTTACTTTTTGCAAAAATATATGCGCACATGTACATGGGTGGTTAACAGCCATTTGAACATTTTAAAAAGCATGAAATCACTAATCAAATGCTTCGAAATTTTAAAAGAATCGGAATCGGTACTTGTTTCGGAATCGGGGAAAAATTTTAGAATCGCCCCATCACTATTACATACACATATGGAACATAATCCCAAAGTTATGACATCGATTTTTCAAACAACACGGCATTGGTCCTCCTTATAAATGTTTCCAATGTAGCTAAGGTCAGTGTTATAAAAAGAACTTCGTTAATAAATTGGGAAAACAACACAATACGTATTAATGAGAAGAGACAGTGAATAAAGCCAATAATTATATGTTTAAAAAAAAGTGACAACCGCCGGATGCCGAAACCCGGGATTGAACCAGGGACCTTTAGATCTTCAGTCTAACGCTCTCCCAACTGAGCTATTTCGGCTGCCGGAGAATACTACTTCTGAAGCTTTTATTAGAGTACGTCATGCTAAGCTGGTATATTTTGTTGCTATTTTTCTCAATCTGCCATGATCAACATCAAAGTGTAGTATCTGTTCTTCGGATACTATATTTCAATTTCTTGTTTCCTCGTAGGGAAGGAGAACTCATTCACGACGGAGACAATTTTTATTCTCTCTCTCTCTCTCTCTCTCTCTCTCTCTCTCCACATATAGAACGTAATCTCAAAGTTATACCATCAATATTTCAAACAACACGTACAAATCCTCAATAACTTCAATCCTCCTTGAAAACTTTTCCAGTGTGACTTAGGTCGGTTTCATAAGAACAACTTCGTTAATAAATTATAAAAACACCGCAACCGGGTTTTCCCCTCGACCTCACAATTAACAAATCTGAGAAAATTCTTGTAATGACCTGTTGATTACCGTGTACTACTGCTGGTTCCGTGCAGTTCTAGGAGGCACACCCTACCCTCACAGGCATCGTCATTTTGAGTTTATTCCTAACGCCTGACGAGCCTCTACTAAGAAATGCAGACATGCGTCTTCTGCAGAGTCTAAGTGCGCCTCCTAAGCGCTGACTTTTCAATCCTAGTGTCACATTTTTAGTGGTGGGAGAAATATGGATACCACACCACAATTTACTTTAACGGGAGAAACAATGAAAGAAGCAGATAACTACGTTTTAAAAAAAAGTTGACAACCGCCGGATGCCGAAACCCGGGATTGAACCAGGGACCTTTAGATCTTCAGTCTAACGCTCTCCCAACTGAGCTATTTCGGCTGCCGATCCTCCATTTTTTAAAAGCCTATATTAAATTTACTTCGTGCTAAATTTGTACAAACACGCTGTTGCTATTTTTATCAATTTACTGTAAACTGCGTATGAACAATCACCCCCCCCCTCTCTCTCTCTATCTATCTATATATATATATATATATATCACACACACGCACACCCAACAACAAAAAATAACTAATAAAGAAAATAGAAAAGAATTTGGACCTGTCGAGTCATCCATTGAGCTCGCGTTAGCTTGTTTGAATCAGGAAAACGAGTTCGTTAAGTTGGTTCGAATAATATATATATATATATATATATATATATATATATATATATATATATATATATATATATAAATGACTAATTTCATAATTATTCGTCATTTTCACTATATCCCCTTGTGACCCTTGTCTCTTTCTCAAAGCTATAGGTTAAATATTCATTAATACTCGTGGTGACATTCTCTACTGTTTTTTAGTTCGTTTTATTATTTTCGACTGTTAATAATCAGAGAGAGGGGTGGGGGAGAAAAATTGTATAAATTTTAGAGTGGGTTAGTAAAGCAGGGTGAGAGAGGGTGAGAGCTATAGACGGACACTAAGAGAAAAATGACTTGGTGAATAAATTAGAAGATTTATTGTTCCTTTTTTAATTTCATTAGCCGTAAATATTGCGTACTGCCACTGATACCTAATAGGCTACTGTGATATGGTCAGATTTATAGAGGTAAAAAGTGTTTGTGTATATCACATTTGAACTTCTGCATGTTGGTCTGTTATATTAACGTTTGGGAGGGGTTGTAAATGCAGTAAGTTCGTCGGAGCACATTCCCCGTGTTATGTTACTGCTGTGCTTAAAAAAAAAAAATGACGACGCGTTGATACATCTTTGCTGTTATATCAAAGGAACTTTGTGTGTGTGTGTGTGTGTGTGTGTGTGTGTGTGTGTGTGCGTGTGTGTGTGTTGTGAGAAATATTTCCATTCCCTCCATGTAGCCCTTTTTTGGGGGCGCCTCTAGCAGTGCATGAAAAAATATAAGCAAACAACAAAATTACCTTAAAATTGAACAGACGTCTTTATTAATGTAATCCTCGTGGTTGCAAAAAAAAATGCTACACTTTTTTCAGCTGCACATAACTGGCTCGGGTATAATAGGATCTTATGATCCAAAAGTTCCCTTGGGAGTATCAGAGTTCGATTTACAGAGTTAACAGTTTATCCAGAGTTAAAGTCCATCTCCTTCTCGTTTCAACGTAAGTCGTCACTGTCGACAAGTTGAGAAATGTTTAACTTAGACTTTTCGTCTAAAAATGATTCGTTAACATCGGCACGCTGAAACACGTTTAACTTAGGTTTTTCATCATAACGGTTCACTCATGCCTTGTTGGACAAACAAGTCCGAAAATTAATTAAACCCATTTTTTAGGGTTTTTAAAATCCCCTCGTGGGGAATATCTTGAGGCAAAGGCTGCCATATGGTGCGCCGGGAAGGGTGACGTCTCCTCCGTTCGCTGTCTTGTCGAAAACTGTCTCCTGAAAAACAAACAGACACAAATTTCGCGCCCAATCTCTTCCGAGTGGCGTGACAAATCATTAACCAATGATAACTCCGCTGCTACTGCTATAATTTCTCACAGTGTGTGTGTGTGTGTGTGTTTATGAAATTTCACACAAAGCTACTTTGTGTGCCTGGCAGTGTTCTTAGATAGGTTTTGTATCGGAATATTTTCGATAAGTATCGATAATCAGTAATCGAAATATTCCGATGAAAGAAGGAACAGGCAATTTTCACCAAAGTTAACACCTTATACAGCCTAACATTACAAGTGCATTTGAGAGGTTTTATTACCACACAAGCCGAAAGGCCCAGCATGTAAAGTAAACAGTAGGGTCTTTGATGTGACAGGGACACATTCAAAATGAATGTTTCTGGTTAGAGTACACTCGAAGCATGATACTCGACTTTTACATTTTAAACTTAAATGCAAGCCATTATATATAAAAATATTCTTTTATAAAATCAACAGTAGGTTCTCTACAGTGCAATTTAGACTTCAATATATTCTGAAATAAGTCACTGCAAGATGCATGTAAAGCTTCCTCCATGGTGGGTCTCCAATTAGAGAAGGCAATCAATTTGATTGAAAAATGTGCGATTTCACTGATTTCGATGGCAGTGAAAATATGGGAATGTGAAACATTCGTAGATCATCATTCAATCCTGGGCAACGTTGGGTCGCCCTACTAGTATAACGGTACATCTATAGTATAGGGTTGGTTGTTAGGAGGAATTTGCACGCACAGGAATTCGATGGTTGTCTCTATTTCTCTCCCACCGCAAGAATGTGGCACTAGGGTCGGAAAGTGGGATTGACAAGTCACCACTCTCGGGGAGGGGTATTCTGACTCTCACAAAAAATGCCTGAGCAATCCCGTCAGCATTCTCCCCAAAATGACGCTTCGGGCGATTAGCTATAAACAACCTTTTCTAAAAGAGAGAAGGCAAAGCCTGGAAGCGTGTGCCTCCTAGAACTGCACAGGACCAACTTTTACACTGCAATCATTAGGCAACAGGTCATTACAGGAATGGTATAATTTCTATTGATTTTGGGGCCGAGAATAAAAATTGCCAGTGGAGTTCGATGGTTGATTCTTCTCGGGCTCAAATCGCCAATCAACAGTAGATTTGGTAAACAAAAATTCACATAAAACATTTAATGAATGCGTTGATTTTTAAGTCATACATTTTTTATCAACAATGAGTGTGTGGGGGGGGTTTAAAGCACGCTACATTTTATTGAACACAGGAACAACCAACTGCTGTTAAACCTGACGTAGTTATATGAAATAAGTCAGAGAGAATGGTAACCTTGGTTGAAGTGAGTGTCCCTAATGATGGAGGTCTGAACAGAGCTGAAAGGGATATATATATATATATATATATATATATATATATATGTGTGTGTGTGTGTGTGTGTGTGTGTGTGTGTATTAAGGGGATTAGAACAACAGTCTAAGGGTCAGAATTTATTTTAATGTATTAGTAAATACATTAATACAATTAAAAAAAAGCAGTGCTCTTTGTAATGTAGATATATAAGCTTGATAGTCATAGATATCCTAGAGCTATTTCAATATTGAGTCAAATGATTCATAATTTATAATTAAAAATAAAAATCAGTTTCAAAAGGAAGAACAAACAAAATCAACAAATTCTACGATCGTTTCGGAAACGATGTTTTTATTGAGACAGACAATATGTCTTGGGCAATAGTTTTATAATTTGATTTTATAAAACAAAGTCTCCTCATCAGCAAAAAGAGTGGGTGGCGGTTTAGACACCAAAAATAAAACTAGCATTTTTTCAGTAAGGCAGATATATCTGGATATATATATATATATATATATATATATATATATATATATATATATATATATATATATATATGTATATATATATATATAACTACTTAATTTACTCACATAAAATTAATATACGAAAGTATAGATTTATGCATAAACTTTAAGTATTTACTTCAAAAGTGCTCAATACGTAGGTAGAGCTAGTTAGTAAGTTATAAAATGTATATGGCGATTAAGCTACACTGAATATTCTGCGTTTCATCCACTCTAGGATTCTTCAGGCTTATGCGCGAATTCTGTGGTAGTTTGTCGTTCTTAAATGCGCATCTTCTATTGAAATTTTAGTTAGCCAATCAGCTTTCTAGTATCCACAGCGCCCTTCCTCTCAGCCAATGAGAATGCATTTATCGGACAAAGGCCTATTTGACCTCTGGTTGACCTGTTCCTTTGTGTGTGCTCTATTTAGCCTGGATATTTAGCTTCTTGATCTGTTTTAAATCTAGGTTATTTGTTTTTAATGCTAGTTTATATATAAATATATATATATGTGTACACACATATATATATATGCACATATATATATATATATATACATGTATATATATATACATACATATATGTGTGATCGTTTATGTATATTCATGTTTATTTAATTTATTTATTTGTTTATTTTCTATTGTTTTTGTTAGTTTTAAAACTATTTTGTATCGCTATCCTAGAGTAAATTTTATCTTGTGAACACAGTTGTTTGCTATTTCTCTTCTACAGTTTAATAGATGTTGGGGTTCTTTAAAGTACAGGATAGCAAATTTTTCATGAAGGCATAATCTACATGGGTCGTCTAGGTCCCTACACGTGGTAGCTTGTCTTATTATTTTCCATTCGACTACCGGCGAATGTCCGCTTTCCTTGAGTTCCCAGTATTTATTCGCTAGTATTGTTTTCATACGGTGTTTTTTATTGGGGAATGTACTTTTGTAGAAAGTGTGAGTGTGAGTAATTGAGTCCTTTCCGCCTTGCCACCCCCGGTTCCAAAGGGTACAGGATCGTTTGTAAAGAATATGTTCTTGAAGTCTTCCATGCAGGTGTGATTGGTAAAGTGTGAAGAGAACCGATTTTGTTGACCAGGTCTTTTATAATTTTCTAATTTCGCACTGGCTTATAACGTTCACATTTATTTTTACAAAGGAGTCAGCACATATCAAGATCCAAAGGCCACTCGAGAATAAGGGTTAATATGTGTATGTTAGTCATTGGGACAATAGTGTGGTAATCGCTATTCGTGGAAATTTGGTATAATTAGGTTATTTAAGAGGACAGTTCAATAAGAACTTGTTTATGCTGGGCTTGAAGACAACAATATTGTAGTCAGCTTGGAAACAGACCAGTGGAACAGAGTTCCACAGGCGGACTGTTCTCTGAAAGAGTTTTTTTTTTCAGGGAATCCACGTTTATGTTTAGGCACTGATTTTTCTCATAGATTTGTTACTTTTGAAGTTTTAAACGATTTTCATTGGTTGGAAAACATTTTGACTTCACACGTTCCTGTGAAAACTCACCTGATGAAGAGAGCAAATCTCAATAACAAAAGTGGGTAGCAATTAAAGCAGTTTGCTTTTTAGCATTCGTTTGAATCATTGGCGATTCCACTGCCACTTAGTTCACTCAAACAGATGAAGAAACATATTTGGTCAGACTGCAGACAAAGGCAGACAGATGTTAATTTATGACTAATAAATATGAAAGAATCCCAGAACAAATTATAAAAGGATTGAAGTGTTCAAACGAAAGGAGAAATCTTATTAGTAAGCAGAATTTTATACTGAAGATGCCGATCGAAAGCAAGAGGGCATACGTGTAGTGTATTTGGGGTACATATTTAAAGATGACAGGAAGGAATTATAACAGGTACATATAATAATGTATAATTATTGCGATGACAATTCTGATGGGAAGACATTTTTTTTTTAATTACATTTTTTTTTAATTACATTTTCACCCCAAACAAGGCACATTGCCACTTTGTTGTAGAGGGCTACTATCAGGGACATAAACATCAGGGGTACTGTGTAGGAAGTTGGGAAGCAAGATGTCGGTTCACATTGCACTTGAACTTCTG
The DNA here is from genome assembly GCF_053919585.1 of Euprymna scolopes. Lineage (NCBI taxonomy): Eukaryota > Metazoa > Mollusca > Cephalopoda > Sepiida > Sepiolidae > Euprymna > Euprymna scolopes. The sequence continues at coordinate 105,430,212 of NC_136499.1, read as the reverse complement.
CATGTCAGTACAGTTGGGGAAGCAGGGACTCGGAAGGGAATTCCAAAGTCTAGCTGTTCTGGGGAAGAAACTACTGGAGTAGAAGGCTCTCTTGCATCTAGGGATTTCTACTGTGAAAGGGTGGGATTTAGCTGCTTGTCGGGTTTGTCGGGGGTATTTAAATCGAGGAGGCACAAGTGTTTGCAGTTCGTCAGCGCATTCACCGTTAAAGTACTTGTAGAACAGGCAGAGGGATGCAACATTTCGTCGATGTCACAGAGGCTGAAGTTTAGCTGACAGTTCAGGACCTATCAGATTGGCGACTCTCTTTTGAACCTTGTCTAGGAGCGAGAGACTATTGGCAGATGCAACAGCCCAAATATGACAACAATACTCCATACATGGGCGAATGGTGGCCTTATAGAGGTATAGGATACTTTCAGGCCTTAATAGCTTTCTAGCATGGGAGAGAGAACCCACCTTCTTCGAAAGTAGTTAGAGGGGATGGAGGAGTGTAGGTTAGTCTCACTTAGTGCTAAGATATCCGGGGTGTTTCTTAGGAGAAATGCTTCAACATCATTTAAATTAGTTCTAAGCCCACGGATGTTCGTAAATGCGAGCCTCAAGGGAAAAGGCAGGTTATTTTTGTTTGAGTTTTGGCCTGGTTTTAGTGTAATTTTTTAATGTACTATCATTTTTATTTTAAAGAGTTTCAGTTTAGGTAAAGGGTGCTGAGCAAGTGGTTATGCAGAATACCAGACATGCAACACAGGCAGATCATCAGATGTCCTTCCATCAGATGTCCTTCCATCAGGAAAGCCCACCGGGGATGAGTTCAGGGTTCCTTTCCATGCGCGACATGGCACTACAAACATCCCAATATTATACAACTGTTGATGGAGCAGCCGCTCTAAGCGCTACCAAAGAGTTAGGGCTCCTGTACTACCAATCGGGAGCAGCAGCCAGGAACTGTCTATCCGGTACCCTCAACCCATCACATGATGGTCAACCCAATCTGCTTGCACTGGCATTACGGTATTCAAGCACTCCCAAGTGCCCAGTTTAAGGGTTGGGATGTGTCGGGAGTGGGGAAAAACGGCGTTCATTGCCCTAGTCAGGAAACAAGATCGACCACCGAGTGTTTCTGTCGACTCCCAGTGGTTCGACCTTTACACCTGGCTAATAGACAAAGAAGGAGTATGAAAGCCGGGCGATACACAATGCCTATCTACTTCTTAAGCAGTTTAGGTTTGCAGACCGGTAATTTGTTTGAGTCACCAGCTCTAGGAAGGTTGTCATCCAAGACTGGAGAGGCCTTCCTCCCCTTAGGTTTAGCTTCAGAGTTTTCCTTCTCCTAGACGGATGACCTGGGAAGATCTACGTGTCCATCAGTACCGAGAGGGTTTGCTCCGTGCCTGGGTCCTAATCCAGGTATTTCTGCGACCCCGCGAGGGTGGTTACTGTTGTTACTGGGTTAGTTTATAAAGCTTATATATCTACTAAGAACTTGGAGTTTCATATTAATATGAACTGCATGATATGATGCAACAGTTCTTATACACATATAGTGCAGGAGATACTTCACTTATGATGATGGTGGGGACACATAATTCTTGGAAGGGTTTACACAAAGTTCGTTATAAGATGATGAACACATTTACCTTTTTGGTTATGATGATGACGACACGAGACAAACAGTTACAGATTATTAATGGTGATTGCTTTATTCATCTGATCGGCCGGTCGATGAAGTCAGGAATTCAGCTTGTATCTACATGGTCTAAATCTTCTACCCTTCGCCTCTAAGGGACTCTCCTCTCCAACAGACTGTCAACTCTTGGCTGATCAACTCTCTGACTGACTCTCCGAACCCACAGAATCCTAATTTGAGAAATGTCCTTTGTTTATGATGTCAGAAGTGTGTTTTCAAACGTGACTAATTTTCACGTGGCTTTACATATGTTTGCCCAAACACACTTTTGGCAAACAAAATAATCCTCAATTTTAATCTAACCTATTTTAAAACAATATATTTTGACTCGCATTGTGCATTCATTTAACTGACATTATTTAATATCTAGATTTCCAAAGAATGGACAATTGACTCTTTTTCCGATATAAACAATATTTAACTATTAACAATAGACTTAATTTTTAACATTCCATTTCTTAACCTTGCCCACAAGGTTCGATTCTAGGCTTATCCTAATCTCATTTTCACTTATTTAGTATTCTTTTTATTTACATGGGAATGGGACAGCCCTTTCCATGTAACATACGAAGCTACTACAAAATATAATACGTTATAAGAATGCTAGTGAAATAAAAACGGGAATGTTACACGAGGTAAAAAATACCAAACAGCATAGAAAGTGTGGAAAAAGCTGTGGCATAGTCCCTGAACTTTGTAGAGACTATTTTGGATGACGACAACGTCTTTGGGTATTGCCAGGAACTATAATGACATTTAATATAATTTGGGTATAAAAGTTATGTTATAGTGAAAGAAGAAAATAAAAGGTATGAGATGCCTTCAAAAAGTTTCCAGACATTTTTTTGTTTTTTGTGAAGGCATTTAAATTTGTCGTATACCCTTGTAAATTCACTATATTATTGCTATACATCTTATGAGATGACTGGCCAGTTTTTATGATTTCAGGGTCAAATGAACAGGTACAGCAGGAATTGGATTACACCCTACTAAAGCCTGGTTGTTATAGTTGGTGAATTTCAAAAATGCAATCTGGACGTGACGAAAACTTAGAAGATTAATGTGCAATAAAATTCTATTTTAAACTTGGAAAAAAATGCCACAGAAACGTATGGAATGCTTCAGACTGCTTTTGGACCATCTTGCATGAATCGAGCATCAGTTTTTGAGTAGAATAAGACATTCAAGATATTCAAGGAAGGCAAGGAGTCTGTGAGGGATGATGAGAGGTGTGAGAGGAGTAAGGAAGTTAGAACACCAGAGTTGATTGGCCAAATAAAGAATTTCATGGATAAGGTGCATAGAGACAATAAGTGCACAATTTGATGCCAATGAGGGACACATTCGTGTGGAACTGAAGATGCGGAAGATTTGCGTAGAGTTTGTCTGTAGAGTGCCCAGAGAAGATCAGAAAAAAGACTTTGTCGTGACCAAGATGAGTATCAAGACAGTTCCCCACCCTCCCTATAGTCCAGGTTTTGCTCCGTGTGACTTATTATTATTATTAGTTATTCCCTAAGCTCAAGGAAAACCTTAGAGGCTGTCGTTATGAGACAATTCAGTTGTAAAGTTTACATTTCTGGAGAGTGAAGGTTCAATCCTCAGTGCAGGCGACCCAAAAATATAATTGCGAATTATTTAGGACTTCTGCCCAGTCATGGTTGGCGGAACAAGAACATGCTATCCTCGTGGAATAAATAAAGGATTTTATTCAAAATGCTGTGCAGATTTCTGAGTTCAACATAAAGATTCCTAAGTTCAACTAAATACACTTGAAAAAGGTCGGAGATTCAATCGGCTGAACGTTGTGCAAATAACATTCAAAATAAGGACAGTAGTAAAAAAAAACAAACTCACACACATTTTCTTTTATATAATAGTAAAGACAGAGATAACGAAAACAACAACATAAAATTACGTTTAATACTTGAATAAATTTTTCTTGCGTTCTTTTATGGCCGCGATCTTTATAAATTGCCCATAAACTTTATTTTGCTTCAAGCTAAAATCCACGTGTTCAGCCGATGATCTAAGAGGCCTCTCTCTCTCTCTCTCTCTCTCTCTCTCTCTCTCTCTCTCTCTCTCTCTCTCTCTATCTATCTATCTATCTATCTATCTCTCTCTCTCTCTCTTCCATCCTCTCTCTCTTTCTCTTGCCTCCTCTCCCTCTCTTTCTCTTGCTTCCTCTCTCTCCCCCCTCTCTGTATAATTCCAGTGCCAATCGTAAACGATACGAGCTTATTACGATGCAACAAAATATGGCATTGCCTCCCCAACCTGATTTCTCCCGACCGACCATCGTTGTCTCTTCTTAAAATTCACCTGTTGATACACGTGTGGGCTTTTACTTTCCCACGAAAGGGCGTAGAGCAGAGAGGGGCGAAGAAGAGGTTGGTGGTAGGGTTAGGATTGGGTAAACTCTCTCTCTCTCTCTCTCTCTCTCTCTCTCTCTCTCTCTCTCTCTCTCACACACACACACACACACACACACACACACACACACACACACACACACCTCGCATCCTTTTAAAAAATATATCCATGTTTGTTCCTCTTCCATGTGTAGGCGATTTTTTTTCCTTTGTTTTGTTTTGTTTTGTTTTTCGGGTGTGCGAATTATTTAAAACAACAACAGGTCCTGGATATGACCATAAGAATTTAGGAAAACTCGTCCCGGGAAAACTCGTCTCCGGAAAACTCGACCCCGGAAAACTCGTCCCCTTTCGCTAGGTAGGAAAACTGGTCCCTTATTGAATAAATATCGATTGAAAACACATTTTATGATCGTTCTTGAAGGAGATATTGTTGTTTTTTTTTTAAATAGACTATAGCCCCCCCCATAATATTTTAAAAACTATTTTTACTTGTTTAATTTTTTTTTTTTTTTTTAAATAAAATCGATTTTCTAAGTGTCCGTTTTCTACCTAACTGGCTAAGTTCTTAGTAGTTTCACTTATTTTAAAGCGTTTATTATGTTCATAAACGAGACCGCATATTTTTCTTATATTAATATAAAAAGAATTTACTTATTTACTGTTGTTTATAAAAGGGTAAAATCGATTTTTCTACCTCGCCGACTATGTTGTTTGTTGTTTAATTTATTTGGAATCGTTTATTCGGTAAAGAAAAAAAAACAGAAAACAAACAAAAAACATGTCGAGTGTTACGTGAGAACGAGAAATAATGTCCGGTATATCACATCTTAGGGGTCTTAATAATCGCTAAAAAATAGAAAATTAAAAAAATTACTGAGGGAGATTTGGTTTTAAAAAGAAAATAATAAATTTTAATATTTTTTAAAATATAATTTAGAGAGAGGGGGGGGGAGGTAAAAACTATAGCTCCCTCCGAAAAACAACCAACAAAAAATGAAATTAAAAAGATTCTTGATAAACGATTAGCGGAGTTTTCAATAAAATTGATTAATGAATTTATTTAGTGATTACTTTTTCTCTTAATGATTGATTTTAGAATTTTGCATTAAAAATTTAAAAAATTAAAAATGAGTTAACGAGAGATTGTTAGCACATGGCATCTCTCGCACCAAAAAAATATTTTGCTTTTAATTTATTAGTTAATTTTTGCAAAATTTGACAAGACGATAATAAATGTTGATAATTGATAAAATTATAATTTTAAATAACGCATGAGTGCATTTGCATTTGGTATGACAGAAAACAAAAACATAACAACAAAAAAACTATCATAATTAAAAAAACCAAAACAAAAAAGTAACGAAGAATCGAATCGCTCCCTGTTTTTTAATTTTTTGTTTTTGTTTTTTATTATTGTTTTTATGACTCCAAAAAACATCGCTAAAATAAGAACAAAAAAAAAATTGTAATTAACTTTGTATGAACATAATAAACGCTTTAAAATAAGGGAAACCGCTAAGAACTCAGCCAGTTAGGTAGAAAACGGACACTTAGAAAATCGATTTTTATTTTTAAAAAAAAAACATTAAACAAGTAAAAATATTTTAAAAAAATATTATGGGGGGGGCTATAGTCTATTTTAAAAAACAATATCTCCTTCGAGAACGATCATAAAATCGATATTTATTCAATAAGGGACCAGTTTTCCTACCTAGCGGAAGGGGACGAGTTTTCCGGGGTCGAGTTTTCTGGAGACGAGTTTTCCGGAGACGAGTTTTCCCGGGACGAGTTTTCTGGGCACCGACCTTAAACTATATCCAGTGGTGGAGGCCCAAGTTTGCGGGCTTTGGGCAGTGTGGAGCCACCATTTAATTACTATTGCTCCCAGGTCCACTCTGACCCGGAGTGGTAGTACCTGTTAGGGTCCCAACTATGGGTTAAATAGAAAGCGACTTGAAAACAACAAATATATTCTATTAAAAAGATTTTTCTTCAAAATCTTTGGATTCGGCATTAAATAACCCGAAAAGGGTTGATATGCCATAAAACAAAAACAACCAACCAGCTAAAACAACAACAACAGCAACAAAAAACATGATTTTGGATTCTTGTCCAAAATTCCCCAAAATTCAAAGCAAAAATAAACAGAAATCTGTATGATGTACATACGAAAATAGCAGATTTAAAAAAAAAAACATGTAAATTCATCAAGTAGTTTTATTTTTCTAAAGAAAATCATTTAAAGCGAATAATAGGAATTCGTAGGCATTACAACAATAATCCCTTAAGTTTGAATTATTGTCGAGTTATCTTCATTTGTTTCTTGAGATTATTTTCAAAGTGGCGGTGCAAGACAGTTACTCCTTAATTGATTATAAAATTTGATTTTCTAAGTTAAAAAAATAAAACGACTTATTTTGATTATTCGGACTATGCTTCTCATCTTGAGTGTTATTTGCACAACGTTTCAACTGATGTAACTCCCAACTTTCTTCAGGTATATCGTGTCGAACTCTGGGTTATTTCTGTCGAACTCGGGAATCAGCACGGTATTTCAAACGGAGCCCTTTATTAAATCCACAGGAGTAGCATGCTCTCATTTGATCAGCCAGGGCAGAAGTCTAAAGTAATTTGCAATTGTATTCTTAGTATCGTCTGCACTGAAGATTAAACCTTCAACCTCCAAGTGAATATTCTTAGTACTTTATCCGTTACGCCGTGGTTTCCCATTTCAAAAATTTACAAACATAAAAAGAAATGGCCTTTCTACAGAATTGGGACGAGATTTTGTAGTCAATAAATGGAGTTTTCAGATAAAAAAAAAACAAAAAAACAATGGTTTCAATTGATTTTTCTGTCAATTCTAATAAGTTACAATGGTAGCTTCCAAATTATGCAGTTGAAATTACCCGACTATTACTGAATTATTAAACAAAACAACATTAATCGTGTTAGCAGGTGGAAAATTGCCGTCATCTTGTTTAAATCAAAACAGAAAATTACTTCACATTTGAACCCTCCTGTGTCTTATGATCGTTTTTATCAAATTCTATTTTTTATTTTCTTTAATAAGTAATTTTCTACCTTATCGTTTTTCGTACATTTTGGATAGAATCATCTTGAAAATATGAGGAATACGTAGATACTATTGTTTTCATGTGAAATTCAGTATTACGATTTCTGAAATTTTGTCCCAATAGTGTAGAAGCGGCAAAGAAATTACACGCATAACAAGTTTTAAAACAAATAATGATCACAAATCCATTTTTTTTTTTACCTTAGGCATGAAGCGCAAATCGTTTTTTTTTAGGGGGGGGGGCATACAATATTTTTTCTAAAAGCTTTTGGATTTAACCTACGCTAAACTCTCGTCGAAATATCGCATTCACTTCGTGGCTTACCTGTAAAAACGTCCCTTGATTTCAATGAACTTTTACTCACAAACAAAAAATTTTTACAATAAGTCATATAAATAGCTCTTCTTTTGTGTTTAGCATGAAGGTGGATAATCCTATACATATTTCAATGGAAGCAACTATTAGCAGCAGTTGACTGAAGTAGTCGTATTGTTTGTACGCAAAATCAAAAAGATGACAACTGTTCTATTTTAATCAAATGCAATTCATGCAATGTTAGTACTCTCGTAGTATTCCCCATCTGTTGGCTGACAAAAAATTTAGTCTCATTAACCCTTATCCTTGAGTGGCTGTTGGCCTTGATAGCAGTGGCCAAATAGTAAAAGCGCACTAGATGGTTTCCAATTACACTGCAATCCAATATATAAAATCAAGCCAACTGGGTTTTCAATTTCAGACCCAAACAACATTGCAGCAGACAGATCGATATTTGATTCTATCTTGCCAACACCTACGGAATTTTTTCATCCTTTGTTTTGACATAATTAAAAAGGAATTACAATCGATTTCATTGATTCTATACTATATCCAAGCAGGTGTACCCTTTAGTAAGATAAAATTGATGATGAATACCGCTAATGTTCACCAAGTAATTGCATCGATCCGTTTGTTATAATTAAGAAAGTTTGTTATAAACAAAAAGGCAGAAAGAAAGAGAAAGAGAGGGAGAGGTGGGAAGAAAAATAGGATATATATATATATATATATATATATATATATATATGGATAAGCCTGACAAATTCTTGTTGAATATCAGGGAGCTCACATTTAAAGATGACGCGGAGTACATATTGGGGCACATATATAACGAGTTCATGTAATATAGACATAACGATAGTGATGATGAGGGAGAGAAGACATTTATATATATAACAGTTCTTTTAACACATATTAGAGGAGAGGGTGATGTGGTGCACAGTTCTTAACACAGAGGAGGAGAGCTACACAATCTTCGAAGGGTTTACACAATGTTCATTATTAGATGATAAACACGTTACCTTTTTCTGTTGTAACTGAATGTCGACACGAGACAACACTTACAAATAATGATGACTTCTTTATTCATCTGATCGACCGGTCGATTGACGTCAGGAATTCAAATTTGGATCTACACAGTCTAAATGTTCTCCCTTCGCTTCCAAGGGATCAACTGACTAACTGACTGGCTCTCTTGTTGACTGACTTCTTCTGACTGACTAAAACCAGAACCCATAATATGGAGAAATGTCTTTTGTCTATGACGTCAGAAGTGTGTTTTTCAAACGTGACAAATTTCATGTGGCTTTACATATGTTTGTCCAACACACTTTTTGCAAACAAAAGAATCCTCAAATCTAATCTAACCTATTTTAAACAATATAATTTAACTTGCATTGTTCATTCTTTTAGCTGACATTTTTAATATTCCGATTTCTAAAAGAATGGACAATCAACTCTTTTTTCCGATATAAACAATATTTAACTATTCTAATAGAATTTAACAATAGACTAAATTTCTAACATTCCATTTTTTAACTTTGCCGACAGGGTTCGATTCTAGGCTTATCCTAATCTCATTTTCACTTATCTAATATTCTTATATTTACATGGAAAGGGGATGCCTCTTTCCATGTAACATTCTCATGAGAATGAAATGCGGAATATTCTGTGTAGCTGAATTGCCATATATATTTTCATAACTTACTACCTAGCTGTACGTATGTATTGAGTATTGTTGAAGTAAATACTGAAAATTCATGCATAAAATTATATCTTTGTATATTGATTAATGTGATCAAATAAAATAGTTATAATATATATATAAATATATAATATATATATATATATATATATATATATATATATATATATATATATATATATATATTATGTATCAATTTTCTGCATAGTACCCAATACTTGAATAGAGATAGAGACTAAGTTATGAAAATATATGAAAACTAAGCTACAAAGTTTTACCCCCACAAATAATCGTCAGGCTAATACTGAGAGAGTGTGTGTGTGGGGGGGGGGGGAGGATCGAGAGTAAAATTATTCAAATTATTAAATAAAACTACATAGCAATCTTGCTTTGTTATTATTATTATTATTATTATTAGTAGTAGTAGTAGTAGTAGTAGTAGTAGTAGTAGTAGTAGTAGTAGTTACTTGGGGTTTTACACATGTCATTATCAGTGGTTGCTCATGGTCAATAACAAATGGTGTTCCCCTAGTATTAGTTTTCTCCCTCTCTTTCTTTAACCTTTTCCAAATCTTTTTGCGTAAGTGCAACAGCCGCCAACCATTGATTTCTTGTTAGCAACGAATATTGATCTTCTCTAGAATTTTTGTCGAGTCTGCTTAGTGCTCTATTTCCTTCTTTCTTTGCTGACCGCCTCGTAAGTAAATAATAATAATAATAATAATAATAATAATAATAATAATAATAATAATAATAAGATCTAAGGTTTTTGACAGGGTATGGCACGATGGTCTTCTCAGGAAAATCAGATCATATGGTATCACTAAACGAATGCTTAACATAATTAAATCCTTCTTAAATAAGAGAAGAATCCAGGTTGTCCTCAATGGTCCTGCATCTAAATAATATGATATAAATGTGGGTGTATCTCAGAGGTCGATACTTGGACCTTTATTATCCCTAATATTCAGAAATGACCTCCTGGATAAAATTGTCTCTGAGATGGGTATATTTGCTGTCGACGCCACTATAACAGGCAGGAGAGGAAAACGAATGAACACATTTCTAAGGCAATGGGGGAAACCTAGAGGAAGAACTCCACTCTAAAGTGGAATAGGGACAAAAATGTATGATAACATTCAATGCTGCCAAGACTAAGCTTGTTTTCTTCCATAATTATAAGAAACCTTCTCAACCACTGATAGCCATGGCTAATTATACACTACCTGAAAGTACTTTGTTCAAACTCCTCGGCTTAACATTCACAGGGAACATGAGTTGGAACAGACACATTGAGAGCATTACTTTATACCTGAACGTATCCTGTACCTCTACAAGGCCACTATTCGTCCATGTCTGGAGTATTGTTGTCACATTTGGGCTGGTGCATCTGCTACTAGTCTCTCGCTCTTGGACAGGTTTCAAAAGAGAGTTGCTAACCTAATTATTCCTGAACTGTCAGCTAGGCGTCAGCCTCTGTCCCATCGATGAAATGTTGCATCCTCTCTGCCTGTTTTACAAGTATTTTAATAGTGAATGCTCTGACATACTACAAGCCCTTGTACCCCCTCGACGTGAATACCCCCGACAAAACCGACAAGCAGCAAAATCCCACCCCTACACAGTAAAGATCCCTAGATGCCAGAAAGACTACTACTCTAATAGTTTCTTTGCTAGAACTGCTAGACTTTGAAATTCACTTCCGGGTTCCTGTTTCCCCGATTGTACTGACATGCAGAAGTTCAAGTGTAATGTAAACAGACAACTTGTTGCTCAACTCCCTACATAGTATCCTTGCAATTTTGTCCAGATAGTAGCCCCCAACATAAAAGTGGCACTATACCTTATTTGGGGTGAAAATGGAATAATAAAAAAAAAAAAAAACAAGGGTTTGTCAGGACAACCTGGTATGAGATCAACATACACCAGTGCCTGTTAAACATTTACAAATGGCTAGGAGACCCCCGGATATATACATATATTCTTTCTAATTTTTTTTCAGTCAAAAAATGAAATTAATGTCACGAAATGATTTGAAAAGTACAGGGTTTAGAGTTTTCAATAAAAATCGACAAAAAGATTTTTCAATGACTAATTAATTTATTTAAGAGTTTGTAATATTCTAAAAAAAGTTGTTTTTTTAACTAAAGCTTAAAAAGTACATAATATATAATAAATAATTTCTATTTCCGACTATTTTCGCTGAAGAATTCTGTTACCCCTCTATGGACCGCCCTCCCCCTTAGCTACGCTAGTGATATATATATATATTACAGAAACATGTATGCACATATGTAGCCATTAATGTTTGTATAAATAAAATTAATATATATATATATATATATATTAATTTTATTTATACAAACATTAATGGCTACATATGTGCATACATGTTTCTGTAATCACCCATGTTGGGGGATTAGGTCTTCAGGCCAAGAATTACCGTCGAAAAGTGATATTTCCCTTAGGGAAATATCACTTATTACTTATTTCCCTTAGGGAAATATCACTTTTCGACGGTAATTCTTGGCCTGAAGACCTAATCCCCCAACATGGGTGATTACAGAAACATGTATGCACATATGTAGCCATTAATGTTTGTATAAATAAAATTAATATACCTGCTCTGTTCACTCATTGAGCACTATTTTGGTAGACACATGTTGTTTAATTGGATGTACTTCTAGGAAACTAAACTCTACTGGCTATATATATATATATATATATATATATATATATATATATATATATATATATATATATATATATATATATATAAGCTAGAGTGCTTTTGTTCAAAAAGAATCGTAAATAATAAAATAAATAAACAAATAAATAAAATCTACAAAAACAGGTGATACAGTTTATATTTGCGAGGATTGGCTCAATGGTAAAGCTTCATATTCCAGGTTTTGGTTTCGAATCTCCCAAGTTACAACTATTTTGATAAGCCCTATATCGACAAAGCACGTATTCGTTGATTAGTAGATTATATTTGCCGCTTTTTAGGCTATAACATTAATATGCTGTATAATATTTCAGTATCGTCACGTTGGTGTTGATCATATCTATAAGTTTTCTATTTAATGCCTAATTTTGGTGTTGATGAAACTTTATTCAGATAAAATGAATGCATTGTCTGAAGAAAGATCGTACACTGATTGGCGCTGGATGTTGAATTCTTGAAGCCCAAGTAAATGTTTTTTACCATTTTCTTTACATCCCCCCCACACACACGTGTGTGTGTATATGTGTGTGTGTTTGTGTGTGTGTGCGTGTGTGTGAGTGAAAAGTAGTTTGCTTGAAGCATTGCTGGTAAATAAATGGAAAAGAGTATAAGAAGGCTATAGCAATGCAGGGAACCGAGTGTTAAAATGATGTGATGTATGGACAAAAATAGAAAAACTAAAGAGAGTCTTGCAGGGCCCGTTTTTTATATCTTTAAATGTCCATTTATTTTCTAGATCAATCATAGATACAAAACAGTAAAGCACACTTACTGTTTGAAATAACCGAGATGCTAAAAGTCTTTGATATTTCGAGAATACAACCTCTTTTTCAAAAATAAAGGGACAAAAAGAAATGTTGTTCCAGGTTATAGTAAATAGTAAGTCTATTTTACTGTTTTGTATCTATGATTGATCTAGAAACTAAATGGATATATGAAGATATAAAAAATATTTAAAAAAAACAGGTTCTACAAGGCCCTCTTTCATGTGTCTATTTTTGCCCATACGTCACATTATTTTTACACCAGTTCCCTGCATTGCTATAGCCTTCTTATACTCTTCCACATTTACTTACCAGCAATGCTTCAAGCAAACTACACTTCTGTCTTATCAATAGTTTAATGAGCATACGTATATCTTAGCAGTGTACCCTTGTTATAACATAGTTACCCACAAACTAAAGAGCTCTAAAACAAAGGAGGTAATTCCTAAGCAGTGTAATAACGTATATCTTCGTAGTGTTCCTTTGTTCTAAAATAGTTGCCTACAAACTAAAGGGCTCTAAAATAATGGAGATAATTCCTAAGCAGTGTAATAATGTATTACAAGTACATTGTATATTCAATTTGTGGCGTTTTTATTAATAACGATTAGATTGGTAGAGGCACCTGGATTTTCTGTGTTCTGTTTAGCTTTCTAAAATTATTGACTCTTGAAGTCCTTCAGTTTTGTATTGTGCAGGAGGTTAAAATGGGGTTGATTATAATCTGCCCTTGGGAATAACCCTAACTCCAACCCTAACTCTAACCCACCTAACCACGGGGATCACCTTGAAGACTTTCAATTAAGTAGGGAAGTCAATGATTTCTTAAGTTCGTTTTTTTTGTTTTGTTTTCTTTGGTTTTTATTTTTTATTTTTTTTTTTTTTTTCGAGAGAAGTACCACCAATTTTATTAATACAAGAACCACTAAAGAGATTCAAATCTTGGAGGAGTTCTGAAAACGTTCCGCTCACTGAAGAATTAACAGAATTACAAAAAAATTGTCGTCTTCAATGATTTCAAATTAAAACAAATAGAACTTTATTTTCTTCATCTTTTCCATTTTGAATTTTATAGTTCGATTGAGATACAAAAAAAATCCAAAATGTCTTGTTCTTCAGCGATTACTTTGTGTGTCTCTTGTCCTTTATATACAACCATTCTCTTTTTACTATGATATAATATTACCAGACAACATATCGTCTGTTTGTGGCAATTTACGTTCCCACGTATTTTTTAATTTAACCATTTTTTATTAAATTAATGTAACGACCAAACGATATTTTAAATAACTCAGTTAAACTTCAAAAACATATGATTTTAAAAAATGGCTCGCAAAAGTAGTTAACAATATTAGGTACTTCTGCATTTTAACTTTCTTTGGTTATTATTTTTTAAAGAGTTCGATTCAAGACAAGTGGAGACAATCACGAAATTTTCCTCTAGAAGTGGACGTAATCCTTTGTAAATAAACTGTTCGGTGTTTTTATTTTATTTCAAAATTTTAATGTATTACTACGACTGTTTAAAAAAAAAAAAACGAAAAACACACACTAGTTTTAAAACTTATGCATACATCTTAATTTATTTAGGAACTGCTTGTTGCTTGAGAAACTGTTTTCCAAAGAAAGAAAAGTTTTTTTTTTAAATCATTGAAATGTTCCAGTAAAAAGAAAACTCCCACACACACATTCTTCCACGAGTTACAGTTTTAAAAATGAAGCCTAAATTTATGTACAAATTGTTTGTTGTTTAAAAAAAATAGTGTTTGTTATCAAAAAATCATTTAAATGTTCTTGTAATTAATGCTTTCTGTTGGGTTACTCTGTTAGTGTTAACGTATTTGTTTTTGATTTTCCAAAAACTTTCGTAAATTTCGTAATTGGTCTCTTCTCCTTGCCCTGAATCGAACAGCTAAAATGCAGAAGTGTCTCGTATTCGTTTCTATAAGGTCTAATTCGTGATTAAAATAATAAAAAATCAAACGTATTTATAGGTTTTAAATTTCAACAATTTGTGAAATGTCCTATTGACTTCATTGAAAAACTGGCATATAGATTCTCAAGTTTGACATATAGATTCTCAAGTTAGACATATAGATTCTCAAGTTTGACATATAGATTCTCAAGTTAGACATATAGATTCCCAAATTTGACATATATATTCTCAAGTTTGACATATAGATTCTCAAGTTTGACATATAGATTCTCAAGTTTGACATATAGATTCTCAAGTTTGACATATAGATTCTCAAGTTTGACATATAGATTCCCAAGTTTGACATATAGATTCCCAAGTTTGACATATAGATTCCCAAGTTTGACATATAGATTCTCAAGTTTGACATATATATTCTCAAGTTAGACATATAGATTCTCAAGTTTGACATATAGATTCTCAAGTTAGACATATAGATTCTCAAGTTTGACATATACATTCTCAAGTTTGACATATACATTCTCAAGTTTGACATATAGATTCTCAAGTTTGCCATATAGATTCTTAAGTTTGACATATACATTCTCAAGTTTGACATATAGATTCTCAAGTTTGCCATATAGATTCTGAAGTTAGACATATACATTCTCAAGTTTGACATATAGATTCTCAAGTTAGACATATAGATTCTCAAGTTGGACATATAGATTCTCAAGTTAGACATATAGATTCTCAAGTTTGTTATACAGATTTCCAAGTTTGACATATAGATTCTCAAGTTAGACATATAGATTCTCAAGTTTGACATATAGATTCTCAAGTTAGACATATAGATTCCCAAGTTTGTTATACAGATTTCCAAGTTTGACATATAGATTCTCAAGTTTGACATATAGATTCCCAAGTTTGTACATATAGATTCTCAAGTTTGACATATAGATTCTCAAGTTTGACATATAGATTCTCAAGTTTGACATATAGATTCTCAAGTTTGTTATACAGATTTCCAAGTTTGACATATAGATTTCCAAGTTTGACATATAGATTCTCAAGTTGGTTATAAAGATTCCCAAGTTAGACACATAGATTCTTATCGATATGTGTCGTCCGAGATGGTGACCTTCAAAATTATATCCATCGCACGTATTGGAAGTTTTTGTGCATACATACATACATACAAACATGCATGCATGCATACATTCACACAAACCGACGATTGAGATTTATATTATAGATTTCAGAAATTAAGCAACTACCTTCCAATGGACATTCATTAGGTATTCTACAGTTACATTTTTTCTCAATATTTAATTCACTTGATTCAATTCTACTATTATTACCTGTTTTGGTAATGTTACTATTATTTGAGCTTATTATCTTTTTTTTACTTAAATTTGCTGTATATACAATTGATTTTTCCAAGTATGCAAATCACTGCACCACGAGTCCGTAAAAGTGATATTCTCCTGAAGGTTGAAGGTTCAATTCTCAGTATGGGCGTTTGGGGCCTCTATCCAGTCATTTCTGATGGAACAAGAGCATGCTACTTTCCCCCACCCCCGTGAAGTAAATAAAGAAATTCCGTCCAAATTCCCAAGTTCTAAAGAAACATTTCTGAGTTCAACAAAATACAACTGAAGGAGGTCGGAGGTTACATCGACTGAAACGTTGTGTAATGACACTCAAAATGATAACTGTAGTCCGATGAATCTAAATAATACGGATTACCAATGTTGATCGGAATCACTTTAATAACCAGTTTCAAGTTTTCTTCCTTTTTATGTGTTTTTAGAGACAAAAAAAAAAAAAAAAAAAAACGTTTTTTTTTTTTTCTTGGAGTTGATAAACAGGTTAAAAGTTCGGTTTGAACACTCACGTGACCCAAACAGAAGACCAATCAACTGGCTGACTTGAATCGCTGACCTTTGGCCTAATTTTTAAAACGCACAAAATAAAACAACAAAATGACGACATATGAACAAAATAGCGGTTCCTTTTTTTGTTGTTTGTGTGTTTTTGTTTGTTTTCCTGTTTGTTTGTTTTTTAAACTTCGACGTCGGGAGGAGGAGAGATGTGTATCGTTGCCAATTTTGTTCGTCTAAAGAATCCTTCAAAGTTCCAGATTTCTTATCAGAAAAATGTTTTTTTTTTTTTCATTTAGCTAAAACAGATTGCGATGCTTGTTAAGATAGAGTCGACAGATCGATTTTTTTTTTAATATGTGGTTTTAAGTAAAAAAACAACGATACTTACTTAATTGTCATGTCGAAAATAGTAATATATCCGAAAATTACGAAAATTCATAACGCAGAACAACTGCTATTGTGTTTTTAGTAAAAAAAAAAAAAAAGTACAACGCTATGATCTAAAACAGTACGTCAGCTATTAAAGTGACAAAAAGGGAAATAAGTATATCCCTGTATTCGCAATGTTCAATGTGTACACATCAAGGGAAAATGCCATTTCCCTCAATTTTCCGTAAAAAATACTTTTAACTATAAATAATTTTCTACTCGCTGAATTTTCGGAATTTTTGGATATATTACTATTTTCGACATGACATGTTTTGCTTAAAACAACATATTTTTTTAAAAAATCGATCTTTCGAATCTATATTACCAAGCACACAGATTGCTCAAACTTTTGAGAGTTCTCGACCTTCTATGCTGGACCCCTTCGGCATAGAAGGTCGAGTCAATCAAATGCCAGGAGAGAAAAAGCATAAATCGTAGCACTAGCAGTATCAGAATTTTTTGTGAAAATAGCGAATAATTCCACCCCATCTTTCCAAGCTTATAACTCCTCGAAAAATGCAATTCAAGCCCTAATTTTTTTTTTCAATTAAAGGAGCAAGGACCAAGATTTCATTAAAAAAAAAAAAAAAAAAAAAAAAAAACGTGTTTTTTTTTTAAAAAGGTTTTAAACTTCGGACTTTACAGGTAAAATTCGACGAGAACACGATGTCCGTTTTTTTTTAAATTTGAATATATTATGTATTGACCTTTTCTCTTCAATTTGTGAGTAAATAATTATGTACTTATCCGAGTCGAAATTAATTATTTTTAGACATTTACAAAATTGGAGGCGTGAATTATTCGACCCCCTGTCTTTCCAAGCTTATAACTCCTCGAAAAATGTAATTCAAGCCCTAATTTTTTTTTCAATTAAAGGAGCAAGGACCAAGGTTCCATTAAAAAAAAAAAAAAGAAAAAAGAAAAAACAAATAACGTGGTTTAAAAAAAGGTTTTAAACTTCAAACTTTACAGGTAAAATTCTACAAGAACACGATGTCCGTTTTTTTTTAAATTTGAATATATTATGTATTGACCTTTTCTCTTCAATTTGTGAGTAAATAATTATGTACTTATCCGAGACGAAATTAAGTATTTTCTTTGTAATAGACACTGGGGGGGGGGGGGGGGGGAACCGTGAATAAAAAAAAAAAACGTTTGTCTAAAATATTATATTCGGTTTATTGGAAAGAACATAAAATTTCACATTGACCCTGAAAATATCGTAAAAATAGAATCAATAGAAAAATTTTGATAGATTTTTAAAATTTTAAAATTTAAAAATATTGAGTTTAAAAATTTAAAAATATTGAGTTCGGAAAATTCATTACTGTTTAAAAAAAAAAAAAAATATTTTTATTACTTTTAAAACAACTGTAATAGTTTATTTTGGAAGTATAATCCATAAAGAAAATAAATAACCCACTTTTAACAGAGAAATTACGAGATTTTTATATTGTATTCGCAGTTTCGTGTTAGGGGTGTCAAAAATTCCTACAAAAATTCTGATACTGCTATCGTAGCACTCGGTCCTCAGGAAAAGCTCAACAATATCCGCAAGTTCGTATTATCTATATATTAATACGATAGCGTGTGTGTTATTTTGTGTGTCACGCTTACATTTTTTTCTTCCGAGTGACTGTCGTTTAATTGTTATGAGCTTCCATTTCTTGTAATAAATCATTTTACCAAGATTCTTCCTAAGTTTTGGTTTCGGTTTCGATTATGGCTGAGGGAACTCAAGTTATATATGCATATATTTTTTTCCCCCATAAGTTTTGGTTTCGGTTTTGATTCAAGCTGATACACCCAAGTCATATAGATATATTTTTTTTTATTTTTGAAATCACAATTTTATAATATATAAGAATTGATAGAAAATTGACTCTATAATAATATATACGAAATCTGCATAAATTATTTAAACGTGTTTTACGACCGGGCTATGCCAGGCATCCCTGTTAGCTTAGATAAACACTTTTGCAGTTTAAACAAAAAAGCTACAATAATATCACAGAATGCCAACATCAATACATTACATATGAAAGAGTCCGGTGTGGAATTTCCACAGGTATATGACAGTATTATAGGCAAGACAAAGCCATATATTGGTATACATAGATTTATTTATCAATTTAATAAGGAAAAGCTATAATTGGGAGGAGGTATTTTGAGGCCTAATGCTTCTCATCAGTAGAGGAGATATTAAAGTACCTGGTATATAGGGGAGTGATCGACGAGGGGTGTGTGGGGTATCAGACTGCTAGACTTTAGAATTCCCTCTCTGTTTCTTGCTTTCCTAACGTGGAAACATTAAGAAATTTAAATGTAATGTGAACAGATAATCCTGCTGCTCAACTCTAAAGTCCCCTGTTAGACATAATCTTTATATTCTAAATGGCAATATGCCATATTTGGGGTGAAAAAAATATGATAGTTAATCAAGGTGTGACAGTAACTGAACCACAGACCAAACATAGAAGTCAATATATTTAGAGTTAGTTTATGAACAGTTTTAAGAGTGTGGTTGAGTTTTGTGACAGTCTTCAGTAAGTGTTCAGAGGGTCTATGGTGTCACACACACACCCAGGGTTAGCGATGTTTGTTAAGCAGAGGAGCACATGGTTGCCCACATGCTTATCCTCGAACGGCTTTTGGACTTGATAAGTGGTGACATATGGTGCATGTGCATCTGTTACAACACTATTTTTTTTATTAGCATTTTCAAGTTAAATTCAATTTTTACAATATTTTTGTTTATTAAATTGTTAGGTGAAAGTACAAAATAGTTTACAAACAACTTCTCCTCCCCATGTTAAAACGGGTTTCTAAATAATAACGTTATTATTTCAGTGCGGTAACATAGATGCACAAATAATTGAAATATTACTAAAACAAAACAAGAGAACCAAAAATATCAGGGATCTTCAACAAGTTTCCAGACTTTTTTGTACAGTCATTTAAAATTGTCATAAACTCTTGAAAATTCAGTATCTTATTGCTATACATCTCATGAGATGACTGACCATACACCCTACTAAAGCCTGATTGTCACAACTGGTGTATTTCCAAAATGCAATCTGGACGTGAGGATATATGCAATAAGACGATATGCAATAAAATTCTGTTTTAAACTTGGAAAAAATTCCAGAGAAAAGTATGAGATGCTTCAGACTGCTTTTGAACCACCTTGCATGATATGAGCATCAGTTTCTGACTGGCATAAGAGATTCAAGGAAGGTTCAGAGTCTGTGAGGGATGATGAGAGGTGTGGTAGAAGTAAGGAAGTCAGAACACTAGAATTGATTGGCCAAATAAAGAATTTCATCGATAAGAACCGTGGTGTGTCTATAGAGACAATAAGTGCACATTTTGATGTCAGTGTGGGAACTGTACTCATGATTATTCGCAAAGAAATTGAAATGCAGAAGACATGCACGAATATACTAGTCCACAAACTCCATACTATTTGACAAAGATGGGCATCGACAGTTCCTCACCCTCCCTTTAGTCCAGACCTTGCTCCCTGGGAATTTTGGTTATTCGCCAAGCTCAAGGAAAATCTTAGAGACTGTCATTATGAAACAATTGAGGAGACGAGAAGAGGTTGTGATGAGACACACACACACACACACACGCACACGCACACGCACACACACACACACACACGCACGCGAGCGCGCGCGTGCACATATACATGCGCAAGCGCGAGCGCACACACACAAACACACACGCACACACACCAATTCATAGCGAACTCGGTTGGGTTTACGATCAATAAGTGTTTGTTGAATTCTATTTTGTCTTTGAATTGTTGCATTGTTATCAAATGGCATACTTGTATATTAAACACACAGGTTTATACTGAAGTAGTATTTTAGTTTTTATTTCCAATTTGTCTAATATTAATGCGTTATTTGTAATATCAAGCATCACAATATGATTTTGTATAAAATATTTCTATTGTTCAATTATATATATATAGACACTTTAAAAATAACCCCATGGAATCATATTTTGTACAATAATCTTTAGTTTGTGCTGACTTGTCCACCAAGGTTCAGTTATAAATGTCCAACAGTTTTTGGTTTATGCTATGCCTAAAATGAGCACCAGTGCATTGATCTTGGTTGTGATAACCGTCTTCAGTTCGGGAATAGTCCTAGGATTGTTTTGATAGCCATTATCTTTGAGATAACCCCACACATAAAAATATAGAGGGTTACGGTCCGGTGAATGTGAATCCTGTTTAAAATCGCACCTAGAAAAAAAAAGAAGAAAAAAAACCAAAAAACTTTTGGACATTCATAATGGAAACTTGGTAGACACGCTCATACAAGAGGAATTCCATCAGTCCTTCCAGGAATTGTTGGAACGATACAACAATTGCATCCAGAAGAGATCACTTTGAATGGGATTGGAGTTTCATGTGTGCTATCAATAAAAGTGTCCATACGAAAAAGTCTGGAAACTTATTGAAGGCACCCTATAGATATTTTCACTAGTAAACATAATAATAATAATAATGTGCAACTTACATAGGTTCAGCTCGTTATTACTATAAAGGGTGTTCCAAAATGGTTGACCCCCCATTCTAAATGCCCAATATATATATGTGGTGGGACGATAAAATTGTTACCCTAGAAAAGACAACATGATTCCATTTCCGTTTGATGAAAACCGGTTTTCTTTTTTCTACTAGTTGGCCAGTTGTGTACAAATCACAAGAGCAATAGAAGCCTTTAATCGTGTCTGAAAGTGACACAATGTTCAACGAGTGAGATCGGAGATGCACCACTGTACAACTCATTCTCTCTAACAATTCAAGTAATGACAACAGGGCCATTGCCAACACCCTCAAAATACATTGCTGGATTGCTACGGAAACTACTTGATGGATCTTAATGAAGCTAAATACACTTTATGTTAAAGGTCATTAGTTTTATTGGTTAAATTTACAAAGAAAAGTACAAATATTTGTTGGTTCTATGACAGATTTTCATAAATGTTCAATATGACTCTGCACACGTCGAGTCGGTATTTGAGCTCGTGCCAAACTCGCTGTAGCATATCTTCAGTAACAGTTTCCAGTGCAGCTATAACTCTCTATTTCAGTTCTTCAATGTTAGTTCAAAGAGGAGGTACGAAGACTAGTCCTTTCACATAACCCCAGAGTAAAAAATCACATGGAGAAAGGTTGGGTGATTGTGGTGGCCATTTCAGAAGCAAATCATCTTCTTCATTACCTCGACCGACCCATCTCTCTGGCAGAACCTCATTGAGGTAGGCTCGTACAGTGAGCTTCCAGTGAGGTGGAGCCTCATCCTGTTGAAAAATGAAACTTTCGTCTTTATTTTCTATGAGTTGATCAATTAGCCAATTTTGAAGCATCTAAAGATAAACATATCCGTTCACATTTCCTTCGAAGAAAAAATGGCCCATAAACTTTTTTCTTGGATATTGCACAAAACACATTAACTTTTGACGAGTCCCTCACGTGTTCAACTGTGCCGTGACGATTTTCTTCACCCCAAATACAAACATTATGTTTATTAACTTTGCCACTCGTGTGAAACTTGGCTTCCCCTGCTTCCCCAACTGTACTGACATGCAGAAGCTCAAGTGTAACGTGAACCGACATCTTGCTGCCCAACTCCCTACACAGTACCCCTGATGCTTATGTGCCTTATAGTAGCCTCCTAAAACAAAGTGACAATGTGTCTTGTTTGGGGGTGAAAATGTAATAAAAATTTAAAAAAAAAACAAACAAAAAAAAAACTAGCCGATCATCGAAATCGTCTTCTTCGAGTTTATCTAGCATTTCAACACAAAATTCTTTAGACTTTCACTTATCAACTTCACTCAAGGCCTGAACAAGCTGCAGCTTGCAAGGTTTAAATCGCAATCGTTTCCTCAGAATCCGCCAAACTATTGTTTGTGGAATGTGGGTTTCCACACTTACTCTTCTAACAGCCTTCCGAAGACTACACAGGAAGGCTTCACGAACCTGCTCCACTGTCTCTGCTGATGTTGATGGCTGTCCTGACGATTTAGGCATGCATAAGCAGCCCTTTTCTTGAAACTTTTGGTACCAAATCCTAATTTGTTTTGTAGTTGGTGCCTTCTTTGCAAAATTTGTGAAGAAGGCCCGCTGCACTACCTTCGGTGACTGAGTCTCAGCATACTCTAACACGCAAAATGCCTTTTCTTTTGAAGTGAACGGTATTTCTTAACCTGAAAAGATAGAAATGCCAAACGTTACACACAAAAACTTGAAACGTTTCTACACAAACTGTGAAAATTTGAGGTCATTCCAACGAAAATTGTCAAAATTATTGGCCTACGAAATGGGGTCAAACATTTTGGAACACTCTGTATTTAATTCTCAATTCAGATAACATGTTAACAGCACATATACCGAATAAGAACATCGCTAAGAACATCGTATCTGGCGTGGTTGTTGTCTGATAAGAGATCAGTTGACCGTTGTAAGGATGCTGACATGCGTGGCAAGAAGGCTGCGAACTGCGGAATAGAGACTGAAGAAAACGATATCTTTTAACGTTCTGATAAGCATTTACTTAAAGAGAGATAACAGGGTTTCATACGTGTGTGTGTGTGTGTGTGTGTGTGTGTGTGTGTGTGTGTGTGTGTGTGTGTGTGTGTGTGTGTGTGTGTGTTTGGCATCTGTTTGAGAAAAATCATCATCAATCGATTGGTCTGTCACGATTAAGTCTGAAATAGTATGTTCGTTGGTCTGTCATGTTTCGGTTTTATATCCCACTAACCTTGGTTTATAAGTCATAAATTTAAAATTTCTTTGATTTGTAAGGTTTAAGTTTGAAATAGCATATTCATTTGTCTGTCATGATTACGTTCGTAATAGCATGTTCGTTTGTCTGTAATGTTATAGTTTTATATTGTTCTTTCTTTTCTCTCTTTTGAGTTTGGCCGACATTTGGGCAGTACCAATGCGCCGCTACTTCAGTATAAACCCGTGTGTTTAATATACAAGTATGCCATTTGATAACAATGCAACAATTCAAAGACAAAATAGAATTCAACAAACACTTATTGATCGTAAACCTAACCGAGTTCGCTATGAATTGGTGTGTGTGTGTGTGTGTGTGTGTGTGTGTGTGTGTGTGTGTGTGTGTGTGTGTGTGTGTGTGTGTGTGTGTGTGTGTGTGTGCGCTCGTTCGCGCGTGTGTATGTGTGCGCTCGCGCGCGTGTGTGTGTGCGCGCGTGTGTGTGCGTGCGTAGAGAGGGAGAAAGAGAGAGAGAGAGAGAGAGGGGGGGAGGGGGAGGAAAATTTACGCATTGAATTGTGCCTGTGAGTTGCTATGAAATTGAGTCCACGAGAATATGTATAATAAAATCCTCTCTTTTTTGTTTTATTTTACTTCAGTCGAAGTTCTCAGAAATCAAGGGGCCCACGACCGTCGGGCTAACACCTGTAACTCTATATGAGATACATAGATATTAGAATCTTCCATTAAAGTTCTTTATCTCTCAAACACTGAGTTAGTAAAGAAGTTGAGAAATAATTTTCCTCCCCCCCCCCAATTAACCATTTTCATACGTTGTAGTATATCTTTCATTTTGGTCTCTTGGTCTTACTGGATTCCAGGACAAGAATTTATCTAGTCTGGTGGAGTATCCAGCTTCGTGCTATTACTTGAGGTAACATCACTTGGAGAAGGTGCCCCAGTCCTCGTAAAAGCTAATGTGGGTTAGCCATAGTGATGAGATTTTATTTGGGCAGCGAATACGAAATGTGATTTTGAATATTTGGTCAGGGTTTACTTCTAGGGAAAAGTATCCTCATGCCAGGTTGTTCTGACAAACCCCTGTACAGAGAGACCTTAAAAACTCGAGGACAGTGTCTAGTAGGCATTCAAGTTCTCTCTAAAATCTGAGTAGAACGATATGTGCGTTTGTAAGTAGAGCAGAGAAGTTTTATGTACCTTATAAAGTGCGTTTACATGAAACTCGCACGTGGTGAAGTGTATATCAAAGCAGCCGCCAAGTGGAAATGAGAGAGAGAGAGAGAGAGAGAGAGAGAGAGAGAGAGAGAGAGAGAAGTGACCTCGTTGCTGATGTCATCTGTTGTAGTCCGGATGAACAAAGAGTGAGAACATCTATTGAGGCCAGGCCGTATTGAAGAAAGAAGCAGCTTCTCTTTTATAATCGGACCATTACGTTACCTATGATCACCAAAAGGTCTGAAAACGCCCCCTGGTGAGAGTCTGTGTAATTGTTTTGAACAGGCGTAGATAAAGCTACACAAGTTTTAAATATCATTTTAAAAAATAAATGAAGTGACTTAAAATTCTTTTTATTTTCATTTTTGTTATGTTTGTTTTCTTGTGGGGAGGGGGGGCGAAGTAAGGAATAAGCACCCCGGAAGTCAAGAGATACAAAGGGGACACATTTCAAGCGACACCGGTTAACTGCTAGCGCACATATCGTTTGTTTTTGTCAGCATGCATACACAACTTGAGTTGTTTGTTTCTTGACGCTGTTTTACAATTTGAAAATTAATTGAAGAGTTTGATTTCAGTTGATGGATTCTGTAACCAGAATTTTTTTTTTTTTTCTTAAATCCAAGAGAAGCTCCGAATTTAACTGATACTTTTTTTGTGTGTTGTTCGAACAGGCTTTTCTTCACATATACACACCCACACGTACGCACGCACATGCGCACACACACACGCACGCATATACACATCCTCATACACAAACTCACATTCATGCGCATACACACACACACACACACGCACACCCGAGCTGTGACGTCACTTCCTTTAAAGTGAAAGCCAGACATGCACAGTCAGAACACTGACCCCAGTATAAAAGTCAACAAAACCTGTCAACTTCCCTTTTTTCGTGCAGACCAGCGTTCAATCTGTTGAGTCGATTAACCGACCGCGCGCCCTAACGCCACTTTCCCTGCTACTGTAATGTGGGATAAGCGCACATACACTTTACACGCTTTCTCTCTCTATGAACAGGATTGACTTTCTCACTCTCTCCCCTTCGTTTTGGCCCATCAACACAGACATGTGCGCGACTCTCTACTGAGCTTAACCCTCTCTTTCTACAGGCTGGCTTGCCACTTCGCGTTTCTCTATTGCATTCCCCTTTCCTTCCACGCGCGTAGTCGTCAATGGCGGAATGAACACGTGTACACCCAAGACATTCATAAAATCACACTGACCACACCATTTGGCCTTTACGAGTTCCTAAGGATGCCTTCTGGGCTGAGAAACGCCTGTCAAACTTTCCAGCGTTTGATTGACAAAGTTTTCAGAGGTTCATATTCGCTTATGTGAACGACGTTTTAATCGCCAGCAGAAACCTCGAAGAACACCGGCTACACCTGGAACAAACTTTTGAAAGACTGTCACATTTCGGTCTTAAACTAAATACCGATAAATGTGTTTTTGGCCACCAGGAAGTTCAATTTCTCGGTCATTTAATTGATAAGGATGGAATCTCCCCTTTGCCTGAAAAAGTAAGTGCTATTTCGAATTTCCCTCTACCGACATCTGTCAGACAAGTACGCCGTTTTGTAGGCATAATTAACTATTACCGACGTTTTTTGCCTAACTGTTCCACGTTACTTGCACCTTTAATGGACTTGTTAAAAAAACGAACCAAAAACCAATAGTTAGTTTTGGAAGGACCTGCACTACAGGCCTTCGAACAATCGAAAACTGCTTTGGCAAACTTCACAAAACTTACATGTATCCAAGATAGCGATACAACAGAGCTTACGCTTATGATGGACGCATCTGAAATAGCAGTAGGAGCTGTCATTCACCAAATTTCTGACAACAAAATGACCCCTATTTCATTCTTCTCTGCCAAGTTAAACAAAGCACAAACTAAATATAGCATTTTCTTGAGAGAGTTACTTGCAATTTACCTTGCAATTAAGCACTTTAAACATCTCCTCGAGGGCAGAAAATTTTCCATTTATACAGATCATAAACCTCTAACATTTACTCTACACACACATGTCGACAAATATGGTCCACGAGAAATTCGACACTTGGACTTTATAGCCCAATATTCTACCAATATACGGTACATAAGAGGACAAGAAAACGTTGTAGCTGACACTTTATCTCGCACAACAATTGCTTCTGTAAATTCCACTCCACTAAGTATGGAATTAATAGCACAAGAGCAATTAACCGATACCACGCTCCCAGCTATAATGGACAAAACTTCACTGAAGCTGAAAGAAATGCCGATACCATTCAGAACAACAAATTTCTATTGCGATGTTTCACAAAAACACCCTCGCCCTTATATTTCACCCAGCCTCAGACGACAAGTTTTCCAGCACTTCCACAATTTGTCCCACCCAGGAAAACGTGCCACTGTGAAATTAATAGCGGAACGTTTTGTTTGGCCAAATATGAATACGGACATCCGTAGTTGGACCAAAACTTGCATTCCTTGCCAAAAAAACAAAGTTCACACCCACACAAAATCACCTTCAGGAACTTTCAGTGTACCAGACGCTAGGTTTACTCATGTTCATATCGACTTGGTTGGACCCTTGCCCACTTCAAAAGGACATACACACATCCTTACTATATTCGATAGATTCAGCAGATGGCCGACAGCAATACCAGTGAAAGACATATCAGCCGCAACAATAGCCAGAGCGATTTTACAAGATTGGATAACGATTTTCGGAGTGCCCTCCGTAATCACAATGGACAGGGGCTCACAGTTTCAATCAACTCTTTTCACTGAATTCAACCATTTGTTGGGAACAAAGCACATTAAGACTACTGCCTATCATCCTTGCGCAAACGGTATGGGGGAACCATTGCATAGACAATCAAAAGCATCTTTGGCTATGAACGAAAACAAATCGAACTGGTCAGACAACTTGCGACTCATTCTCCTAGCAATTCGCAACACTATGAAGGAAGATTTGCAGAGCACACCTGCAGAATTAGTTTTCGGATCAACACTGATTTTACCAGGACAATTCTGCAAAACCAATACAGACATTTCACCAACAACAACTTTTGTGACGGACTTAAAACACAAAATGTCACAATTAAAATTTACTCCAACCAAAAAGCCAGACACAAACATTTTCATTCCAAGCGATATTTACACATATAAATACGTTTTTATCAGGAACGACGCAGTAAAAAAACCACTATGTCCAAATTACTCCGAACCTTATTTAGTTCTTGACAGGAGTAAAAAGTATTTTACGATATTAAAAAGAGAAAAAAAAAAGACACTATTGCAATAGACAGACTTAAACCTGCATTCATAGACAAACAATTACACGTTTCTCCTAGTCCAATACAAGAACATACACACTCAGAAACGGACAAAGAGATTACAAAAAACAACACACCACAAACAACAACAAAAACTGGTCGAAAAGTTCATTGGCCAAAACATTTCAAACAATATATAATTAATAAAAAAAAACATATATATATACATAAAAAACAAAAACAAAATACGTTTCTCTTGTATATATATATATATATATATATATATATATATATATATATATATATATATATATATATATATATATTTCTCCCCAGGAGGGGGAGTCTTGTTCGAACATGATTTTCTTCACATATACACACCCACACGTACGCACGCACATACGCACACACACACACGCACCTCATCCTCATACACATTCTCACATTCATGCACATACACACATACACACACCCGAGCTGTGACGTTACTTCTTTTAAAGTGAAAGCCAGACATGCACAGTCAGAACACTGACCCCAGTATAAAAGTCAACAAAACCTGTCAACTTCCCTTTTTCGTCCAGACCAGCGTTCGACCTGTTGAGTCGACGAACCGACCGCACGCCCTAACGTCACTTTCCCTGCTACTGTAATATGGGATAAGCGCACGTACACTTTATACGCTTTCTATCTCCATGAACTGGATTAACTTTCTCACTCTATCTCCCCTTTGTTTTGGTCCATCAACACAGACATGTGCGCGACTCTCTACTGAGCTTAACCCTCTCTTTCTACAGGTCGGCTTGCCACTTCGCGTTTCTCCATTGCATTCCCCTTTTCTTCCACGCACGTAGTCGTCAATGGCGGAATGATCACGTGTACACCCAAGACTTTCATTTCTCAACAGAAAATAAACGACATGTTTATTTTATTCCAGCATTTGAGTTCTTTGTTTCCTTCATTCAATTCGTTTCATTATTTTTTCTTGTAGCGAGTTTAGGGTATTTATATCCTGGTCTGCAACAGTGTGTATGAACTGTATCATTCAAACACTACTGTGTCTGAATATATGGTTAAGTGGCAGTTTTAGTCATTTAAAACTGCTTTAAAGCTTTACCGCTCACTCATTTTCCGACCAAATTTCAAACAATTATTACAGTTTATAGATCACCTTCTCAGCTATATTGTGAAAACCAAAAATTTCAATAAAACAAAAGTTAAAATGAATTTTCTGACGTTCAATATCGTAAAAATATGTAAAGAGGTAAAGCGACGCTTTTTGTGACTGGTTTCCATAGCAACCACGTCGCTTCAGCGACTACTGTTGCTACTAATTTACTGCTGTTGCAGAAAGAGTAGTAACAAGTGAAACAGAGAGAATGAAAGAATGAAAGGGAGATAATTGGGGGATTTTATTGAAAGCAGATGAATGCCAACAAAAAAAAAATAAGACTGAAATTAAACAAAGAACAAGTGAATTTATTGGGAGTCTGGAAAACTCATGGATTGTAATAGAAAAATGCGAGCATGAAAATTAATATGGTTAAGCTTAAACATGGAAAAGTAAAGGACTAGTTGTTAAAACTGGAAAAGAAAAGGACAAGATATTCTAGTAAAAAAATATAATCAATTTATAACTTAAAATATTACAGCATTGTCCTTCCTGCGCTTCTCTGCAGCAACTTTTTGGTTACTTTCATGAGCACCGTCATGAACAGTAGTCTGCCACTTGGCTCTATCTAAAGCTGACTGCTCTCATGATGATGGATCAACATTGAAGGCCTTCAGTGATGCCTTCAGAGTGTCTTTAAATCGGTTTCTCTGGCCACCATGGGAGCGCTTGCCATCTTGGAGCTCAGCAAACAAACTTCTTAAGCAGTCTGTAGTCTGGCTTGCGTGCTTCGTGACCAGCTCTGCAAAGCTGAACCTTCATCAGGATAGTGGGGATGCTTGGGAGTCCAGCACGAGTGAGGACTTCAGTGTCTGGTATCTTTTCCTGCCAGCGTATGTCAAGCAGTTTCCTCAGTCTGGTGGTGTGGAAGTGATTTAATTTTGTAGCCTGCCGTTGGTAGACAGTCCACAATTCACATCCATAGAGTAAGGTGGTGAGTATGACAGCTTTGTAGACTTTGATCTTTGTCATGGAGGTGATGCCTCTTCTGTCCCATACATTCTTGTGGAGTCTGCCAAACGCAGTGCTTGCTTTAGCGAGTCTGGTGTTGATTTCAACGTCAATGACTACATTGCGGGAGAGCGTACTGTCAAGGTAGATGAACTTGTCAACCGCATTGAGTCTTTGTCCCCCAATTGAAATGTTGGGTTCTGGATATGGTTTTCCCGGAGCAGGCTGATGCATCACCATGGTTTTCTTGGTATTGATTGTGAGACCAAAATTTTCACAAGCCTCCGAGAATATGTTTGCACTGTGTTGCATGCCTGCCTCAGAGGTAGTGTTAAGGGCACAATCGTCAGCAAACAGAAAGTCATTTACAGTGTCTTTGTGACACTGGACTTTGTTTTTAGCCTCCTGAAGTTGAAAACTGATTTGTCAAATCTGTACCTGGTTCCAATGTCCACATCAGCATTTTCGAAGGCATCCATCAGCATCGCAGAGAACATGAAACTAAACAGGGTGGGAGCCAAAACACATCCCTTTTTCAGAACATTCATCATCAAACCTAAATATCAACTGATGTGATATTGTAAACAATCAGAAGGAATTTGATAAACGACATTATGATTATTATTTCTTATTTGTATATATATATATGTGTGTGTGTGTGTGTGCATATGTGTGTGTGTCTGTGTATGTGTGTATATGTGTGTGCGTGTGTGTATGTGTATGTGTGTGTCTGTGTGTGTATGTGTATGTGTTTGTGTATGTATGTGTGTGTTTGTATGTGTGTCTGTGTGTATGTGTGTGTGTCTGTGTATGTGTGTGTGCGTGTGTGTGTGTCTGTGTGTGTATGTGCGTGTGCGTGTGTGTATGTGTGTATATGTGTGTGCGTGTGTATGTGTGTGTATGTGTGTGTCTGTGTATGTGCATGCGTGTGTGTGCGTGCGCGTGTGTGTGTGTGTGCGTGCGTGCGTGCATGTGTGTATGTGTGCGTGTGTGTGCGTGCGTGCGTGCGTGTGTGGGTGCGTGTGCGCGCGCGTGTGTGTGTAGTCATTCGCATACAGTACTGTTTCGTTGTATCACAACTCATCAGTGCGGCTAGACTAGCACCTTTCCTTACCCATGGATTGAACCTAAAACCATCGTGTTGATAGTTGGCATCGACCCACGGGAGTGGCGCCCGCAAATGATTTTAACAAATGTCTATTCCAAACAAACATTCATCCACTACTTTTATAGTGCTATTTGCGAATTATTCCTCATAATATATACATAATCAATAGAAGATTGATTCTATAATAATTCATATACAATCTGTATAAATTAAAATATGTTTAAGTCTATTGTACGACCGGGCAACGCTGGGCGCCAGCTAGTCTTTCATATATGGACTCTTCTCTCTTCCCTACTAACGGGACATTTATTTAACAACTCATGAAGTTTTTTTTTTCTTCCGTCATCATAGATGTATTCATTTACTAATACCTTTCTCTTTCATTTATCATTTTACTAGCCTGGGTGTCCGGCGTTGCCCCAGTGTTTGGAGGTGTGTGTTGAGCAAAAAAAAAAAAAAAAGAGTGGCAGTAGGCAGGCAGGCTCGAACCCGTACCGCAAAGGAGGAACAGAACATGAAAAAAATTACGTGTTTGCTGTTGCGCCCATCGCCAAACCGGAAGTGATGTAGGTTTAAATTAAGGCTAAACAATCGAAAAGAGAGGATGACTTTCGAAAATATTGGTGAAAAAAGCGACCCCTCCTTGTAGAAAAGTACCCAGTTGACGGTGAAGGAATTAATGTCTTGGGCCAATTTTCTGATATTTATCGACCGAAGGGTCGAGCTTCAAAATGATACTGATCTCGTGAAAATCCGTCGTTTCCGTCGAAAGTTTTAGGTAGACATAAAAACATACACACACACATACATACATACATACATTTAAACAGACATGTGAGATTTATATTATAGATTACATGAAGACAATTCAATAAAGTTGTTTCAAATGTTAGAATGAATCAACAACTTATGGCGGACATATGGCTTTCCTAGAGGTCATAGTTGGATGAGATGTCGTCTTTCTGTATAGCCAAGAACCATGCCGACATTGAATACGAATTGACTGCAACAGCATCAGCAACGAGATCCCCCTCCTCTCTCTCTCTCTCTCTTTCTCTCTCTTTCTCTCCCTCCCTCCTTCCCTCCCATTCCGACCTGGCGGCTACTTTGATGTACACTTCAGCACGGTTGCGTTTCATGCAAACGCACTTTACACGGTACATAAAAGTTCTCTGCTCTGCTTACAAACGCACATATCGTTCTACTCAGATTTTGTTAAACATATTCTCGTGGACTCAATTTACTTTTACTATCGTGTTTTAGCAAAGGAAGAAAATGAAGTATATGTATTAGTACGATTCCAATATTTTCCCCGATTCTGATACAATTACCGATTCCGATTCTAATTCTTTGTAAATCTCTAAATATTTAACTATATTTTTCCCCCGTTTACCGTAAAAACACATGTTCAATGTGCATATATTTTCTCAAACGTAAAAACCCACTCGTGGTGGTGGAGGTGGTTAGGGGGCCTAAGGTGATCTATAGATTTTAAATTTACTGGTAGTTTAAAATCAATAAATAGTTATTATTTTATCATTACTACCAGCAAGGGAAGATTTTGTCTCAAACAAAATTAAATAAAAATGCAATTAAAAGAATTGTTTTTGGCATTGGAAAATATGCAGAAATTGTTTCAGTTCTGATACTGATTCTGATTAATCGTCCAAACACTAACTTATATATATATATATATATATATATATATATATATATATATATATATATATATATATATATATATATATATACTAGCAGGAGCGCGTGGCATTACCTGGTCGTAAAATACGCTTAAATATGATATTTTAATTTACACAGATTCCATATTTATTAGTATGGTCAATTCTTTCTCTATCGATTATTTCATATTATATTGTACCCAATATATAGTCATGATTTCGAACAAAAAAAAAAAATGATTTGAATGCCATCAGCAAGAATCGAAACCGAAACTAAAAGGTGATCAAATAAAGACTAGGAAATTCATAATTGAAACCATATCTACAAGTTAAGCAAAGAATGAAATATTTTTGTACTCAATATGATTGGACTGTGAAAAGGAGTGTGAATCTTATTAAAGACAAGCTGGTTTCCATGACAACAGTATTTTTGATAGACAAACAAGCAAGTACGCCGGGACGGTACACGGAGTTTTATAATTATTAACACGTTAGAATTTTCAGAATGTAAGATGATATAATTATTTCCAAAGTCAAACGTTGCAGTTCTCATGAGCTATTCAAGCCAACAAACCGAAAGTCCGAGACTCAATTCTACTTATCCTACTTGTGAGATATCGGCTTGAGTTCTCAGTGTTTGAGACGAAGCAGGTACATTCCATAGTCAGATTTAGCCCCGGTTTGCTTGACCTGTGTTAGCTAATAGTTTCTTGTGTGTGGCGTGATTGATCCAAGGTTGTTTAGAGCTCCTGTTAACGTAATTTGATTGTTTATATAATTTTGTCAAATTGGCTGGTGTGACATTCGTCTCAAAAATGAAACCGGAAGCGGAAGACAAACCAGAAGCAGAAGCAAAACCGGAAACCGATGTGAAAAAGATAATAAATAAATAAAACAATAAATAAATAAATAAATAAATGATGATGACGATGATGATGATGATGATGATGACGACGACGACGACGACGACGACGACGACGACGACGACGACGACGACGACGACGACTTAAAAACAAAAATTAAATCGAAAACATGTGAAACCGGAAACGGAAGTCAAACTGTTGTTAATCAGAGTTTGAGTTATAGGATTTTGGATTGAAATTTTAGAAACGATCTGCATGTTTAGGAAGAAACTTAGGAAAACGATAAACAATAGTTAAAAAAAAAAAAAAAAAAAAAAAAAAATTGACAGTTTCATAATACTCGCTTCCCTTGCTTTGTCTTTTGGTCCTCACATACCATGAGCGATGTTTCTGACAAAAGGGTAAGAATTGCTGTTTTTGGGATCGAAATCTATTCATCTCATAATTAGTGTTAGCTGTTTTTCTTTTGTTTTTGTTTTTTTGTTTGTTTGTTTTTTTTTTTTAATATATTTTTATTAAAAAGATAATAGGGAGAGAAACGAGAATTAGCACAAAGATTATCGTGCTGATTATTCCGGATACAAGGTTTCTGAATATTTTAGATGATGATGTGTTATTCATATTATTTGGATTATTTGCACTACTGTTCTTATCTTTAGTGGAATTTTTAACAATGATTCGGCCAATGTAATCTCCGACCTTCTTCAGGTGTATCTTATTGAATTTGGGAATGTTTCTGTCCATCTCATGAATTTGGACGGAATTCTGAACGAACCCCTTTTATTTACTTCACGAGGGTAGCATGCTCTTGTTCCTTCAGTCATGACTGGATAGAAAATTGACCGGATAGAAAAATACAATTGCAAATTACTTAAAACATCTATCTAGTCGTGAAGTAAATGACAGGTTCTGTTCAAAATTGCGTCGAAATTCGTGAGTTCAACAGAAACATTCCTGAGTTTGACAAGATGCACCTGAAGAAGGTCGGAGGTTACATCGACTAAAACGTTGGTAAAATAACACTCAAAATGAGAAAACTAGTCCTATGATCCCAAATAAGACGAATCAGAATACAGTTACAACATGTTGATCTCCCCTTCCCACTTTGTCATTAATCCTCCTCCTCCTCCTCCTCTCTCTCTCTCTCTCTCTCTCACTCACTCACTCTCTCTCTCACCTTTTCTCTGCCACCTCTTTATCTTCCAGCCTAACAGCATGGCCGAACACGTCATCTTTCGACTGTAAGAACGTACTAAAAGTTAGCACTCCCTGAACTCTCGTTCATTACGAACTTTCTTGTAGTATGAATTTAATCGGAATCGGGAATAAAAAAAAAAATCGGAACTTTGGAGAGTATCGGAATTAGTATCAGAATCAAAGAAAATCGCGCCTATTTTCCAATGCTGAAAACGATTCTTTTTTTATTGTTTTTATTTGTTTGTTTTTGTTTAAAACTTAATTTTACATGGCTAGTATTAATGTAGAAATGATGAATGTTTATTGATTTTAAAACTGTCAATGAAACCAAAATATGTGCATCATCCCCCCCCCCACAAGTGTATTTGTACGTTTGCGAAAATATATGCACATATTTTATAGGTTTTGCAGTAACTCGACCGCACCTCCCCCTCCAAAAAAAATCCATATTTAAAAATGTAAAAGAATTCAAATTGTATCAGAACCAGGAATTTAAAACAGAATAGGTAATTGTATCGGAATACTGAAAAATATTGGAATTGTCCCATCACTTGTATGAACATTCATACGCAAGTCCACTGCACAGGCCATGATCGTCTCACTTGTTGTGTCAGTCCAAGGTTATTATTCAATTCAGTCAGTGCAGCAACAAAAGAATTCCCATCCCAAGCAAAACCATAAATCCAGTTTAAAAACAAATAGTAATACTTTTTTGGGGGGGGGAGGCGGGGAGAGAATACAAGTGACACTCATTTTCTATATCTATCTATTTATCTATCTATATACCAATAAAGTTGAGTTCTTTTTTCTCTCTGACTGAGTTATATACAGGATGGCCCACTTAAATGTAGCCCGATCTCTCACATCTTTCTCTTAACAACAAACTGACACCACAAGACAAAATGCAATTCTTTTTCCAACAAAATGGCGCTACATGCCACACGACTCACAGATCACTGACACGAGTTCATGACATGTTTGCGGAAGAGAGAACAATAAGCAAAGGGTTATGGCTACCATGTTCCCCGGAATTGTCATCCTGTGATTTTTATATTTGGGGGATTTTAAAACAAAAAGTTTATGCAAATAATCCTCACAATCTAGACCAACTAAAGGAGAACGTTACCAATGCTATCAAGAAAATCACCAGAGAAGACCTGCAGGCAGTATCTGCAAACGTTGTTAAACATGCCCAGA
This sequence comes from Euprymna scolopes, assembly GCF_053919585.1. Lineage (NCBI taxonomy): Eukaryota > Metazoa > Mollusca > Cephalopoda > Sepiida > Sepiolidae > Euprymna > Euprymna scolopes. The sequence continues at coordinate 105,393,907 of NC_136499.1, read as the reverse complement.
AATGCATAGATGTCAACAGCACTTCCAGCATCTTTTATAACACTTCAGGTAATTTAAACAATAAAAGAATGTTCCTCCTCTCTACTACATGTTTCTGGGCTACTTTTAAATGGGCCACCCTGTATTTTTTATTTACTCAAAAACAACAAAGCAGTGATAAACAAAAAATTAGGCACAAGGCTACTCAAAATTGGGGGGTGGAGCTATGGTTATTCTCGTCACTGTACCTTTGATAGTCTATGCTAATCCTAGCTAAAGTTCTCATTCACTACAATACCTGAAGTACACCGGAGGGGGAGGGGGTCGTCCTACTTACGATTCCAAAATCAAATCAGTACATAGTCTTGGAAGTTTTTAACCTTATACAATAAAAAAAAATAATACAAAAATAAAAATAAATTTAAAAAATAAAAATAAATAAAATAAAACATTTTTTTATCATTCGTTAGAAAATTATTTAGTCAGTAAGTCATCTAATCACCAGCAATATATATATATATATATATATATATATATATATATATATAAAGCTAAGTGTGTGTGTGTGTGTGTGTGTGTGTGTGTGTGTGTGTGTGAATAGGCTCCTATATGGTTGACTATTTTAAAAAAACTGATTACATATAATGATAGAAGATATATCGAGACACAGGAATGGGTATGTTTGATCTGGCAGAACGGTGGTTCATTAAAATTGTGGGGTCTGCGTTCGCGCCTGGTCCACAAAATATGGAAATAAAAAATTTAGAAATTAAAAAAAAAACGTTTACAAGTGTTTTTGATATAGACGTACATAAGAATACTTTGATAAGTATGTTTTAACTTAAATAGGGATGGTATAATAAAATTGTAGGGTCTGCATTCTCGCCTGACCTCCATAGAATGGAAATAGGCACAAACTTTAATAAAGACTTTTCATATCTATCTGCGTAAGTATACTTTGATAATTATGTTTTAGTTTGAAGAAATATGTTATAATAAAATTATGGGGTGTTCGTTCGCGCCTGACCTCCATAGAATGGAAATATGTCACAAAGTTTAACAAGGTTTTTTAATATAGATCCACAGAATATTGTGATAAGTGTTTCAGTGTGAACAGGTATGGTATAATGAATTATAGGGTTTATCTATTTTATTTTTACTTTCATCATATTTTGCTTTGGTTTCGATACCCCTAAATTCGAAGTTATCTCTTTACAACCCTTCGTTTCCATAACCTATCATACTTTCATAAATCAGAGTCCATTTTCTGTAGGCTGTTTTTGAACCCAGTCAATGACGGGTACTTTTGCTAGTATATATATATATATATATATATATATATATATATATATATATATATATATATATATATATATATATATATATATTTTAACGATAAATATGGTTTAATAGCAGCTTCTCCTTGAAGCTCATTTTATTTACTTAGAAAGTCGCCCATAATTTATTTGAACGTATATAACATTTTATTTCTTTTTATTATTTATAATATTTTTAATTAATTTTTTTATTATTTAAAACAGTACTCTATGTACATGCGCGTTTCAAGGTAACTACCTCTCGTCAGCGTAGCTTAACTGTTTCTAGGAATCGAACTCCGGACTATGTGTATCACAGTCCGGCGCGTTTAACCATAACGCCATGAACTCCTAGATGATTTTACTGTTTATTTTTATTGTTTATAAATTTAGATTTCCTGTTGATTTTTTTTTTAAATGATAAATACGGTCAAATATATATATATATATATATATATATATAATTTTTTTTGATAGAATATAAATATAAAATTTGAATAGAAATAAAATGATATAATATACTCGTTTGTTTATTTCATTGGTGTAAGATGGGGATAAAATCCAAACAATAAACAAGAAGGTGTTAGTAGGATTCTCCCAACTCTCTCTAAATGGTAGACTACCCACTGTTTTCAAGCTTGATGGCGCCCTGAAAACAAGCAGAGTCGATCTCTAAATGGAGCCACATTCTAGGGGGGGGGGGGAATCAAAGAAAACAAAAAGGGGTGGTGTAGGGGTAGATGAAGATGCTCCAAGATGAGATTACTTATTGGGGTGGCGTGGGGGTGGGGATGAAAAAGAAAAGATTCGTGTGTGGGCATCTTGGAGTTTTTCTATTGGGGATGGAAGGGGAGGCCAATTCACTCTGCTAGCTAAGAACATGGCCTAAACACTTGTTTTAGTGGTCTGGAGTCTAGCAGGATCTGGAAGCGTGTGTGCCATGCTTAGGCCCTCTCCAACTTAGCACCTCTTCGGCTCACTATCTTAATCTATTTTTGGTCACAGGCCACAGAATGTAATCTTTTCCTATCACATCTGATTTTTATCTTCAGCTTGTGCTTGAAGAAAGGGATTAGATCCTGATCAGCAAGAGATTAAACCTCATGCTTCTCTTGCACTCTGGACATCCAAATCATCATTCTACCCACTACCGTGATCATAAGAAACACCATTCATCTCTCCCTGTCCAACGGCGGCTTGACACTGTGAATGACATAGGACACGTACAGTGGGCAAGACTACTCGGGATCAATGTAAGCTGTCACTTGGTTGATATACGCTTAGTACCGTCTAAGTCTGCTGCATTCGAAGAATGCGTGTTCCAGTATTACTTCGGCTGGGGTCCTGCAGTGGGGACACCCTAACGAGCTTACTAGTCCAGCACTTTTCAGTAGGGCATTGAGGGGTAACACATTTCGGCCCAACTGTCGGGTCAAGGAAAACTCAGAGTTTTGAGATGACTCGAACCTAGCGCCCAGCTCCACTGGGAGCAGATCTCCTCTTTTGACAACCCCAAAATTCCTTATAAATTTCCTTTCTAGTGAGTCGTGAAAGGTCGCTGAATCTTGGGAGGTTTCTTAGTGCGGCCCTACACTTTCTCAAGAACTGCGTGCTGCTCCACGACTTTTGACACACCTCAATTTTGTGGCTGAGGATAAGGTTGAGAAAAGCGGCCTCGACCGTAGGGTTCCACACAGACTCTTCTGTCAAGTTTTGGCTCAGGAAGGCCGACCTATCAGCATCTTAATGACACTTTAAGTCGGGCATTCCCAAGCCTGCCTCACATGGACGTTAAACACAGACCTGTCTGCGAACTCAATGTTTCCCTTTGTTCCAAAGAAGCAAGAACAGTGTGCTCTGTAGGGATTTTAGATAGAGAAGTACAGCTAGTCAGTAAAGGATGAGCGGAAAGACACAGATGCCCTTCTTTGCACCCACAAGTCGATTGCAGCTTCGACCTTTGACTTTACCTCCAACCAATTCTTTTCCAGCTGGAAACCTGGTCTGAACTACACACCAAGGATCCAGCTAAAGGGAGCAGGAAGGGAGTCAGCGCCCCTCCAGACCCAAACGCGGACTAGTCAACTTACTACGGTTGATTTTGGCCACCCCCCCGTGTTTTTTTTTTCGTAGTGTGTGAGCGCCTCCGTCACTGCCTCAATGTTTCGGAAGCTTGTGACCTTGTCAGTGTGTGTGAATACTCTCTACCAAACTCCTGTCTTAATATTTAGTCTACAGAGTTGAAATTTGATATATTACGTATTTGAACCTGTGACACACTTTCGATTGTTTTTTAATAACTTTTGTAATCATTACTATATATTGGATAATAATCAATTAAAAAATAATCCGATGAAAGAAAGAACAAGCAATTTTGACCAAAGTTAACATCTTACACAGCCAAGCATTACAACTTGAGAAGTTTTATTGCCACACAGGATAAGCAGACAAGACGAAAGGCACATTTTTTTTTTTTTTTTTTTTTTTTTATTCAATTTTCACCCCAAACAAGGCACAGTGCCACTTAGAAGCAGGGGGCTACTATTAGGGAATTAATTAGCGGGGTCATTATGAAGGGAGAAGAGTAGAAAGATGTTTGTTAACATTACACTTGAACTTCTGCATATCATTGCAGTTGGGAAAGCAGAATCCCGGAAGGGAGTTCCAAAGACCCGCAGTTCTGGGGAAGAAACTATTGGAGTAAAAGGCTTTCTTGCACCGAGGGATCTCCACTGTAAAGGGATGAGACTTAGTAGCTTGTCGGGTTTGTCGGGGGTAGTTACGTCGGGGAGGTACAAGTGTTTGCAGTTCGTCAGAGCATTCACCATTAAAGTATTTGTAGAACAGGCAGAGGGATGCAACATCTCGTCGATGGGACAGAGGCTGAAGCCTAGATGACAGTTCAGGACCTATCAGGTTTGCGACTCTTTTTTGAACCCTGTCCAGGAGCGAGAGACAAGCAACAGATGCACCAGCCCAGATGTGACAACAGTACTCCATACATGGGCGAATGGTTGCCTTATAGAGGTATAGGATACTGGCAGGCGTAAGTAGTTTTCTAGCACGGTAGAGGGAGCCAACCTTCCTTGCAGCAGCCTTGGCAATGCTCTCAATGTATCTATTCCAGTTCATATTCCCTGTAAACGTTAGGCCGAGGAGTTTAAAAGAAGTACTTTCAGGCAATGTGTTCTTGGCCATTGCTATTGGTGGTAGAGAAGGTTTCTTGTAGTTATTGAAGGAAACAAGCTTAGTCTTAGCAGCATTGAATGAGACCAACCATTTTTGTCCCCATTCCACTACGGATTGGAGGTCATCCTCTAGTGTTTCTGCCATTTTCTTAGATATGTGTTCATTTGTTTTCCCCTCATATCTGTTATAGAGAGTGGTGTCATCGGCAAATATACCCATCTCCGAAACAATATTATCAGGGAGGTCGTTTATGAATATCAGGAACAATAGAGGTCCAAGGATAGACCCCTGAGGCACTCCCGCATTTATGTCATATTGTTTGGATGTACGTCCGTCGAGGACAACTTTGATTTTTCTATTACTTAAGAAGGATTTAATTACGTTATGAATTCTTCCAGTGATTCCATATGATCTAATTTTCCTTAGAAGACCATCGTGCCATACCCTGTCAAAAGCCTTAGATATATCAAGGGCCACCGCTCTACCCTCCCCTGTTTTATCCAATGAACGGTATATACGTTCAGAAACTACAGTTAAGATATCTGCTGTTGAACGGGCTTGCCTGAATCCATATTGTTTGTCAGTCAAGAGTTTAGCAGCTGTTAGGTGCTGGACTAGGGCTTTATTAACTAAGGACTCAAATATTTTGGCGAAAAGCGGGAGGAGGCTAATGGGGCGATAATTTAGTGGGTCAGTTCTTTCACCAGAATTCTTGAAGACTGGTACCACAGAGGCGGTTTTCCAGCAGTCGGGAAAACAAGATTCGTTAAGGCATTTATTGTAAAGTTTGGACAGAACTGGAGCAACCTCGGCAGAGCATTTTTTTAATAGCACAGCCGGGATGAGATCTGGTCCACATGCTTTAGAGGTGTCTAGGTTTTTTATAATAGCATGTACCTGAGAAGGGGTGATTTTCAAGTCGTCAAGTGTGGCGTCTGTTCGCAGAGGAAAATCAGGGAGTGAGTGGTGTACCGAGTTCAGTGTGGAGTTTGAGGCAAACCGACTGGCAAGCAGATTAGCCTTGTCAGTTGCCGTGCAAGCAACCTCATGATTGTTTGTTAGTGGGGGAATAATTGACTGTCCATTATTAACTACGCTGTTGTAGATTTTCCAAAAATCCCGGGTTCCTAATTTCTGTGCTTCGATGCGCTTTCTGGTGGTTTCAGAGTAATCTGACTTAGCTGTGTCTATCACTCTCTTACAATTATTTCTAGCTTCTATAAACTTCTGTTTATTTGAGCTGGACTTATGTCGGTTGAATCTGCGGAACGCATGCTGCCTTTGACAAATGGCAGCTGCACAAGCAGAAGTAAACCATTGGGGGGAGTGGGGCTTGCTATAGTATTTCCGTGCGGGAACATGTGCTTCAATAGCAGTTTTGAACCATTCAGTTGTCTCATTTGCACACTGTTCCGCTGGAAGAGTAAAGATATTTTGCCATGGGGCATCTCTGATGAGCTCCCTGATGGCTTCCCAATCAGCCTTTTTGTAATACCTCGTTGTTTTGAGTAGTGGGTCTTCAGTTTTAGGGCGAGAATTTAGGCTGATTTCTACCATTATCACAGCATGATCAGCATTCCCGAGTGGGCTATGGGCATTTGTTGTACAGTCATTGGGAACTGTTGTCAGAAAGAGATCTAGAAGTGAGGCATGTTGATCGTGCTGGTCTGGGAAACGTGTCGGAAATGTAACCATCTGAGATAGGGAATGAGATATAGAGAAGCTATATGTGGCGCTACCAGCTACGTCTGTGTGATTTGAGAATCCTAGCCAGTTACTGTGGTGGACATTGAAGTCACCAAATACATGTATTTGTGCGCTAGTATCGAGGGAGAGTGCTATATCTATGCTGTCTGAGACTTTGTTTATTAGGGTACAGTCTTGGTTTGAGGGAGAGCGGTAGAGAAAATATAAGTAGCTAATATTGTGTTGCATATTTAGTCTGAAGCACATAAAGGCCTGGCCCTCTGATTCTAGTTTTATTTCTCTAGTTAGGGGGAGGGTGTTTCGAATATAGACTCCAAGTCCATGCATATGTCTGTCCGAGTCCTTACGGTAGAGTGGGAGATAACCAGGCATGTTAAAGTGGTTAGAGGGTATGGAGGAGTGAAGGTTAGTTTCACTTAATGCTAAGATATCCGGGGTGTTTACAAGGAGAAATGACTCAACATCATCTAAGTTAGTTCTAAGCCTACGGATATTAGTAAATGCAAGCCTCAAGGGAGGAGGCAGGTTGGTTTTCTTTGAGTTTGGTCCTGGTTTAAACGTAACTTTTGCTTGAGCTGTCATTTCATTTTATTTTATTTAAAAGTTTCAGTTAGGGTGGATGAGTGAGGGGGTGCTGGACAAGTAGTTGTGTAGAATACCAGACATGCAATACAAGTAGACCATCAGCTGTCCTCACCCACAGGATTGTGGCCTCAGGAAAGCCCACCGGGGATGAGTGCAGGGTCCCTTTCCATGCGCGACATGGCACTACAAACATCCCGATATTTTACAACTGTTGATGGAGCAGCCGCTCTAAGTGCTACCAAAGAGTTAGGGCTCCTGTACTATCAGTCGGAAACAGCAGCCAGGAACTGTCAATCCGGTACCCTCAATCCATTAGGCAAAGCCAGCCCAGTCCAACTGCACTGACATATATGGCACTGAAGCACCCCACTGTGTCCAGTTTAGGGGGATGGGATGTGGCAGGAGTGGGGAAAAGCGGCGTTCATTACCCTAGTCAGGAAACAAGGTCAACCACTGGGTGATTCAAGCGAGTCCCTGTGATAGTACCTCTACGCCTGGCCAATAGGCAAAGAAGGAGTATGAAAGCCGAGCGATAGACAGAGTCTATCTCCTCCTTAAGCAGTTTAGGTTTGCCAACCGGTGATTTGTTTGAGTCACCAGCTCTAGGAAGGTTGTCGTCCAGGACTGAAGAGACCTCCCTCCCCTAGGTTTAATTTCAGAGTTTTCCTTCTCCTAGACGGATGGCCTGGGAAGATCTACGGGTCCATCAGCTCCGAGGGGGTTCGCCCCGCGCCTGGGTCCTAATCCAGGTATTTCTGCGACCCCGCATGGGTAGTTAATATTTATTGGTTATTTAGGTTAATATCTCCTGGAAAAATCGGGCATTTAGGTTAGCTTCTACAGAAGATTTTCACTCCTCAAGTGTGGTTTAAAAAGGGCATTATTATGCTGTCCATTTTCGTTTTTACTGAGAGAGGGTATACGTAAAAATTCATGCAGTGGAAGCAGCTAAATTTGCTACAGTATTGGATCGAGAGAGTCGAGTTAATGTATGGTTAGATATAGTTTTGTAAGTTTAGCAATGTATGGTTAGATATGGTTTAGTAGGTTTAGGAATGTATGGTTAGATATGGTTTAGTAGGTTTAGGATTTGGATAAAGTGTTAGAGTATGATCTACTTTCTATTAGAAATTCTGATTTGGTGCCCAAACCGGACATTTAGTAAGACTGAAAGATTAGATATGCTCAGTATAGAGACAAGAGAACATTTGATATGGAGTACAGTTATACCTGATAGATATAGGTTATTGCATATTCTGTAAGTATAGTTAAAGTATAGATGGATGGATAAGTAGTATTGTATACGAATGCATGGAATTTTAGACAATTTGAGTAAGTTGCCTTTAGACTACAACTAAGGAGAATGACTTCGCCTTTCTCTTAATATCAGGAAGTTTTTATTTCAATGAGTACCGGTTTAGTTTGTGTAATAATTATTGCAATACTATCTCTTAATAAAGAGATATTAATGGTTACTGTTCATTATAGATTACTTTAAGTCAATGTATTGGACTAAGGCTAGTAAGTATTTACTTAGAAGCTTGGTTATGGGTTGGGAGTTATAATCGGGAGCATGCCTAGGAAATTTTAGGTGTTAATGGGTATCGATTTACGAGTTTGTTAAGGTCAAGGGCGGAGAGCAAGGACCCATCTAAGTTACGTGAGACGGATTAGGTTTAGTGTCAACTTAGGAAGTAGAGCAGATTTGATTTGTTAGTGATCAGGAGAAAGAGAATTTAAGTAAAAAATAATAAGGTTTGTCATGCAAAACAGACAAGGCAGTCATCTTGGAGGTAAAGTATCTATAGGAGGTACTTGCTTAGTATACAAGCAGCAGTATTTTGTAGTTTGGAGAGGAATTTTAGGTACAATAGTTTCATGACTTATTGCACAAGTCCGTAGTCAAGGTGAGGGACGATGTACTTCTAATATTGAAACTGGGTTTATCTAATTTTAAAAGTAGTTGACTAGAGTGTTATTAGGTGTTCTACTTAGCTTAGGGATAGAATAAAGATTTAAGGTAATATTCAGGGTGATATAAGCAATTTCATGAGGATTGGATATATGATCACTGGATGTTGAACTGCTCAGGAGGATTCTTGTATCAATTAAGAAGGATGTCTTGGTGATATAAGATTTGAAAAATTAAGAGTCTGGTGATACAGAGAGCTTTGAGCCGATGAGGATTCAGTATAGGCGATTGTATATAGGTAACAAAGGTGGTTTAGTTTAGTACGCACGTATTGTATATATTAAGTATACTGCTTCAGTTCAATCCTCTAACGCAAAGGAAAATCCGTTTGCATTCCGGTTTGCAATTTTGTCAAGAGGGGAAATTTAAAAACAGCTTATCTAATTGTTGATGATATCAGTTTATAGACAATAGTACAGACTGATAAATTGTTGTGTAAGGCATAAGAGCCCCTCATCTTCAGATGAGATGATGGATCACGAGCATAAGTTCGGAGCAGGGATCCGGAAAGGAAATGGCAGTGTACAAGGAAGGGGTGGGGGTCACTGATGTTTATTAACTTTGTATTTTTTTTTTTTTTTTTTTTTTTTTTAATTTTTTTTCGATGGCTGATTATATTAAGTATCGTACTTAAATAAAGTTTTCATGTCCTCTAAATAACTTAGCATAATTTCTTTTTTTACCGAGTTTGTCTTTACTATAGCATTGACTTATTAATTAAGTGACATGGCATTGTAAGCGGCGAAATAGTCTATTTAAGTGGAGAAAAGTTATCGGTTACAATATGCCTGAAAATGGAAAGAATATTAGCTTTAAATTATATGCGAACAGTTAGGAATTTTACTTAGCTTTGGTTTTTTTTCTTGGATACTCGAGGCTAAAAAGCATGGTGGTCGTTTCTCTTGGCCTCATACGGTCAAATGGCACTTGTGGTACCAAGATGCTATCTAATTAGGGAGACGGTGTGGGCTGACTTAGAGGGAGGGGGGGTCACTTAGTGAAAAGTATTCCATTTGGCGGCGCGACATATTTCTTTACATGTGTATCGTTTTTAGAGGTATTAATGTTAACAATTGAATACGCGTTTCAAACAAATATGATGGAAATAAAATATTAATAGATATAACGTAAAAATAATAGCATATATAACGTACAAGGTGAAAAGCGGAAAAAACTGAAAAGGAAATGTGCAGTTGAAAAGTACAGCTTCAGGAAAGAATTTAAGTAATATTCACCGTAAGGATTCGTTGAAATAAGTTTTAACCGTCGTGAAGGAAAACCATCAATAAATTGAGAATCGTAGAGTTTTAGGTTTAATTCAATAAATCTAATTATTTATGGGTTTTTTTTTAATATATGCAATAATTGAACATGCAATAAGTCTGGATTTATAACACGGTGGAAATGATATTTAAATAAAGTTTTCATGTTCTCTAAATAACTTAGCATAATTTCTTTTTTTACCGAGTTTGTCTTTACTATAGCATTGACTTATTAATTAAGTGACATGGCATTGTAAGCGGCGAAATAGTCTATTTAAGTGGAGAAAAGTTATCGGTTACAATATGCCTGAAAATGGAAAGAATATTAGCTTTAAATTATATGCGAACAGTTAGGAATTTTACTTAGCTAGGTTCTTTGATATAACAGGGGCGCTTTTGAAATGAATGTTTCTGTTTAGAGCACAATTGTAAGTATGATACATGATTTTCGCATTTTAAACTTTAATTCAAGGCATTATATACAAAAAAATAATTTTATAAAATCAACAATAGGTTCTCTACAGTGCAATATAGACTACAATATATTGAGAACTAAGTCACTGCGAGAGACATGTAAGCTTCCTCCTGGTGCACTACGATAGGTCCCCAACTAGAGCAGGCAATCAATCGATTTGATTGAAAATGGGCAGCTTCACTAATTCCGATGACAATAAAAATATGGGAGTGTGAAACATTCGTTGATCATCATTTAATCGTGGACAATGTCGGATCACTCTGTTAGCATATATATTAGTGGCTTGGTAAGGCCACAGGGGAGACAACTAAGCAAAGAAACACCCTAAGCAAAATTCACCCAAAAGCTGTAAGACTAAAGCTGGCTTGCCAGGACACTATATTTTTTTTTTTTTTTTTTTTTTACACAGTGATCACCACTTATCAAGGCCCGGAAGCCACTCAGGGATAAGGGTTATTGCAAATACATTACGTACGTATATATACAAATGTAGGCAAATTTGGGCCTATTTTATTGGTTTGAAAATATAGGTTCTCTTTTACCAATTGTCATAAAATTTTAACCATAGAATAGTATTATGATCTTCAAAAGGACTGCAAATTTTCATGTAGTTTCGTCCCATAGAACCAAAGACATGAGCATTTCAATATTCAGTTTGGCTACGAGTATAGATATATTAGTGGCCTGGCAAGGCCACAGAGTAGACAACTAAGCAAAAAAAAAAAAACCTGAGCAAAATTCATCCCAAAGCAGCAAAACTAATAAATAAATAAATATATATATATATATATATATATATATATATATATATATATATATATATATATATATATATATATACGATCAAGCAGTTAATAAAACATGTTAAAATTATAATCTTCAAAAAGCCTGCAAATCTTAATGTAGTTTCATCCCATAGAACCAAAGATATGAGCATTTCAATATTCAATTTGGCTACAAGTATATATATATATATATATATATATATATATATATATATATATATATATATATATATATATACGAGCAAACAGTTAATAAAACATGTTAAAAAACACTTTAAAATGAGTTAAAAACATATTTAATCTGAAAAGGAAACACTAGATAAATGGATAGTCCTTAATCCACGGAGTTTCGAAGAAATACTTTCCTTTATATATATATATATATATATATATATATATACATATATATATATATATACATATATATATATATATAACTACTTCATTTACTCACATAAAATTAATATACGAAAGTATAGATTTATGCGTAAACTTTAGGTATTTACTTCAAAAGTGCTCAATACGGAGGTAGAGCTAGTTAGTTAAGGCAGACATTTTTTTTTGTTAGTTTATGTATAAATATACATATGTGTACATACATATATGTACATATATATACATATATTTATACATACATATATGTGTGATCGTTTATGTATATTCATGTTTATTTAATTTATTTATTTGTTTATTTTCTATTGTTTTTTTTTGGTTGGTTTTAAAACTATTTTGTATCGCTATCCTAGAGTAAATTTTATTTTGTGAACACAGTTATTTGCTATTTCTCTTCTACAGTTTAATAGATTTTGGGGTTCTTTAAAGTACAGGAAAGTAAATTTTTCATGAAGGCATAATTTACATGGGTCGTCTAAATGCCTACACGTGGTAGCTTGTCTTATTATTTTCCATTCGACTACCGGCGAATGTCCGCTTTCTTTGAGTTCCCAGTATTTATTCACTAGTGTTGTTTTTATACGATGTTTTTTATTGTTGAATGTACTTTTGTGGTCATGTATGTATATATATATATATGTATATATATGTACATATATGCATGTACACATATGCATATTTATATATAAACTAAAAAAAAAAATGTCTGCTTTAAACCACTAACCTAGTTTTAAAACAGATCCTTTGTTCGATAAAATGCATGCCCATTGGCTGATAGGAAGGGGCGCGATGGATACTAGAAAGCTGATTGGCTAACTAAATCCACAACAGAAGAGGACCCTATAAAAACGATAAACAACCACAGAATTCGCACATAAGCCTGAGGAATCCTAGAGTGGATGAAACGCCGAATATTCAGTGTAGCTTAATCGCCATATATATATATATATATATATATCCATCATTGAGAGACTATTTTTGGCACTTTTTAAAACCATAAGATGTTTCAATCATAGTCATTTGTTTTCCTAGTTTTGCATATGAATGACAAAATATCTGATATTTCCCCAAAACCTCTGGCCTTGATGGAAGGGAGACTAAAACTTACTGCTATGATTTCAAATGATTTGAAATAACAGCAAGGGGAAACTTGATTCCAAATATTTCTCATACGTTATATCTCCCCTCTTTGGTTTTCATACATAAAGTAAATTTTAAAGTGTATAAGAATTATTTGATACTAGAGATATTCATAATTGTACCCTATTTTCAAAACATATGAGAACTTTTTGGAATCAAGTCTCCTTTTACTGTTATTTAGATTATTTGAAACCATAGCAGCAAATTTTAGTCTCCCCTCCAGCAAGGCCAGAGGTTTTGGGGATATATATATATATATATATATATATATACATATATATATATATATATATATATATATATATATATATATATATATATATATATATATATATATATATATGCTAGCAGATTGCCCGGCATTGCCCAGTCATAAAATATGATATTTTGATTAATGTAGATTTTGTATTTTTTATTATACAAGCTGTACCCCGGCTGTGGCTCAGTTTGTGTAAATTGAATCCCCCCGCCCCCCCCCCGACAAAATTCATTCTTTTTAAGAAGGAATTTGTGTGGCAAAGTGTTTTTTTGTTTTTTTTTTTCATTATAGAAAAATATCCGTAAGTTAATTAATAAAGAAATAGTTTATGTATTTATTTATTTGCGGACTGTTGTCCTCATCTCCTATAATAATCGGAGTGAGGGAAGAGCAAGCAAAAGAGCGAGAGAGAGAGCGTGTGAGAGAGAGAAGAAGCATTGGGAAGAATATATGCAGAGAGAGAAGAAATAAAAAAAAAATGTTGTAGGTAGTGTTGATGCCGTAAAATGTATGTTTCTTTTTTGACATAAAAAGAAATGTATAAAGCGAGCGAGCAGGAGAGAGAGGAAATAAATGTTTCACCATGAAATGTTTTTTGTTTCTTCAGCATAAAAAGAAATGTAAAAAGTGAGCAAAAGAGAAAGAGAAAGAGTTGGAAAAAATATATACACAGAGAGATAGGGATAGAGAGAGAGAAAGAGATAAATAGATAGATAGATAGATAGATAGAGAGAGAGAGAGAGAGAGAGAGAGAGAGAGAGGAAATATAAACTGGTGTAAATATTGTTGATGCTGTAAAATGTAAGAAAATGAATGCAGCAATTTACTTAGAGAGTAAAAGGATTTATCATTGCGATTCTATATTTAAATGGTACATTAGCGTTCGTTAAGACAGCAAATAACGTTAATCTGGAATATAGGAATGGTCAGAGCTCAGCCGATCAGAATGAGCGGAATTAGTCTGGGAAGACTTTATTATTTTTGAATCAGAAAAGGGCAAAATTATGATATTTCTATGAGTTTATGATCCAGTTACGAAGGGTGCAAGCACAATATATGTATAATGTGTATATTACCTCCCGGTGTTGACTGAGGGTGATAGAAGGACTTGATATTTAGAGGGAAAAATAGAAACTACTTCCTTTCAAGATGGTTGCAATTGTGATATTGTTGCTCCTAGGATGAAATGCAGGATTTTATTATAACGACTAAATGTGTCTTAAATGTCATTCTAAAGTTACATAAAATAGTAACTAATAGTCTAGACATAATAAATTTGTATGCGGCATCTGTTGTTGCAAACCTATGGTACTTTGGCCCAAAGGGGAATTTCTGCAATCAAAACATTAAATATGGCGATTATATTGAACCCAATACATAGTAATGATTTACTTTTTCCTTTGACGTTAATCCTTGAACTATGAAGACGTTTGCTGCAAGGCTAAAAATTAAAACATTAACCAATAGCTATTACGTTAAGCATGCATATTCATAATGCCGTCGTTCGATCTTCACCTGGCAAATTCCATTGTTTTAATTTTCACAATTTTGCACCAATTTTTCCCGGCTAAAACCCAAATATAAAGTTTTGCATGAGTTCGAATACCCTATATATTAAGTTTCATGTATGTAGACCAAAAACTGACAGAGGAGTTTGGTAGGCAAAAATTTTAAGCAAATATATATATACGCATAGATAAATATATATAGAAAGAGGTCTGTGTTTACTATGACCTTTTTATGTAAATATTATGCAAGTATAAATCATGTAGAATATCTGCATGAATATAATTACCCATAATAGTTAACTAAAGATGCTCATCCTATAAGAAAAACTAATAGGGAATTAATTAAAATGAATGTTTAAAAGAATATGCAAATTAATTTGATCTTTTGCAGATGAATGCAATTCCACGACCCATACATAGATATACAAAGCTGTATTTTCTTTTTAAATAAATAGAAAAAGGTGTTCCTGATATCGATATAAATACACAAAAAGAACAAATTTATAGTGTGGCGGTTATGTAATATTTATCTATATAAATAAAAAATATAAAATAATATATATATATATATATATATATATAAATTATAATAAGTTTACCAAGGTAATCAAAATGGTAAACTCAAAATATATTATAAATATTAAAGAGTTAATATTTACAAGTAAAGTAATCTCAACCAGATGTAAAAGCTCAATAAAACCGAAAAGGAAATAGAGCTTACTTCACCGTTTATCACAGCCGGGAGTTTACAGATGTTTCAAAAGAGTTGATATGCCGTTAACAAGTCAAGACGCCAAGGACTTACAACAGAGGATAAAAATCCTTAGCCAAAAGTTTATAAGTGATGCACTTCAGAGAGGAAGGCCGATAATGAGACACCCTACACAAAACCGGCTTAAATAATTGATTTCTGACCAATTTCCACCATAACCGATCATCATAGTATTGTCTTACTGGCGACCTGACTCTCTTTAACCTTTAACCTTGAGTGTCTTCTGGACCTTAACTCTCTAGTATAAAAAAAGGACCAAGCCTGTGATCGTTTCTTCTGTTGGAAAACCCCAAACTTTCATTCATTATTAACTCTTTTGGCTAAGGATTTTTATCCTCGGACCCCAAAGTCAACAAAGATTTACATCATTCCTGTAATGATCGGGTCCCTGTTGATTTTGCGTTGGGAGTTTAGTTCTGTGCAGTTCTAGGAGGTCCACCCTCCCAGGCTTTACCTACTTTCTTTGAGAAAGGATTCGTTTATTGCTAATCGCCTGAGGCGCTCTCACCGGGGAACGCCGACGGGGCTACCCAGGCACTCTTTGCAGGTCAGAGTGCCCCTCCTTAGGAGGCACTGACTTCTCACTCCCAACTTTCCATTCCTGCTGTCTAAGTTCTTGCAGTGGGAGAGAACCAAAACCATTGCAAACTCTTTAATAGTACCAAAAAGGTTGATATGCCGTAAAATGAGTCAATACTCCAAGGACGCACAAGGAGTTCTAAGTGATGCACTTTACACAATTTTTTTGTCTTTTCTTTTCTTTTCTTTTTCAATTTTAATTCAATAGATTTTCAAGACAGAAAAAAAAAGATGTTGAACTTCAATTATTTCAATAATTATAACTCAGGATTGAACTGCAATAAAAATCGATGCTTAATCAGCAATGAGAGGAATTATTACGGCACATTTGCTAAAGGGTTGGTTAAAATTAGTATTCTGCAAACGATAAGCCTTTCGGTTATAAAAAATAAATTACAAATTAAAAAAAACCAAAAAAAAAAAAAAACCAGCTCATTTGCAAGGGAAGGTTCCAAGAATTTTTTTTTTGTTCTCAGACCCCTCCCTGCCTTGAAAGACTTTACCAACTCTAGTAGTAAGTTAATTACTCTTTATTTCTTTTGAATAATTTTATGAATAGGAATTTTTATGAATTAAATATTATCAGCTGCTGGTAAATGTTAAAGGTTGCGGCCAGAGCAGAATATGAGGAAAAACTTCATATAGGCATTAAAAAGGGCTATATGCTGTTGTTTTTCGTATCACTATTATCATATAAAAGGAACTCTCTGTGTGTGTGTGTGTGTGTGTGTGTGTGTGTGTGTGTGTGTGTGTGTGTGTGTGTGTGAGCGAGAGAGAGAGAGAGAGAGAGAGAGAGAGAGAGAGAGAGAGAGAGAGAGAGAGAGAAAGAGAGTTCCGTATGGACTCGAAAATGGCTGGGCCGATTTTTATGAAATTTCACATTTAGGGATTTTATGTGCCTGGCAGTGTTCTTAGATAGGTTTTGTGTCAGAATGTCTTCGATAAGTATCGATAATCGAAATAAGCTGATACAAGAAGGAACAGATGATTTTGACCAGAGTTAACACCTTACACAGCCTAACAACACAAGTGCATTTGAGAAGTTTTATTAACACACAAACCGAAAGGACCAACATATAAAATCAACAATATGTTCTTTGATATGACAGGGGCATGTTTGAAATGAATATTTATGTTTAAAACATAATTGCACCATGATACTTGACTTCTTCAGTTAAATTTAAATTCAAGCTATTATCACTACATAAGCAATAAGACCAGACATATAACATCAACATTAGTTTCTTTGATATGACAAGGATGCGTTCAAAATGAATGTTTCTGTTTAGAGCACAATTGAAGCATGATACTTGACTTTTGCATTTTAACCTTTAATGCAGGCGATATATTTACGGTGTAATGTATACTATTACTGTGAGAGGTATGTGAAGCTTCTTCCCGGTGCACCGCGATGGGTTGCAAACTAGAGCAAGCAAGCAATCGATTTGATCGGAAAATGGGCAATTTCACAGATTTTGATGAAAATAAAAATATGGGAGTGTGAAACATTCATTGATCATCATTCAATCCCAGGCAACATCGTGTCTTTCTTCTAATAAATGAGGAGTTATTTCGATTTAAAATCCATTTTGTATTACGCATGCAAAATTGAAAAAAAAAAGCATGCTTGAAATGTGTCAACATTATCTGCAAATAACAGATAATAATAAGCAAAATCACTTAACATCAGGTAGCCATTTTGTTTTGATCAAATGGCTTCATGTCTTGTTTGGGACAATTTCCATGAAAAAAAAATTTCATGTTTTTCTCAAGTTTATGTGTATAATATTAATTGGATTTTAAACCTAGCTGTTAATAAAAGACTTAACCAGCACTGCCCACCTACCAAATCATTAGGCCGGTTTAGTACCAGATGGGAGACCATTTTTAATAACAAACGCTCTTTGTTTTGTTTGTTTGTTTGTTTGTTTGTTTGTTTGTTCTTTTACTAATGTGTTTAAGTTTTCGTTATACAATGATCGCTTCCACGAGAGGACCAAAAACAATAGGTGGGATGAGCAAAAGATTACCTAAGAGGAATTGAATTATCCAAGAGGACGACTCAGCAAATATTTGTTTACATTAAACTTGAATATGACCATGCTCTAGTCGGTTAGGAAGCAGACTCATGGTATCTTGTTCAACAGATGGTATGTTCTAAGAAAATAAACTTTGTTCATGGATGTTTTGTTTCGTTATTGTTAAAAGTGAAATAAAGGAAAGTTAGTTGTAGCTATTAATGTTTTACAGGAGGAGGTACCATGGATTGGAGCTCAGTCGATCATCTACTATGGATTGGAGTTCAGCCGATCATCTATTATATATTACAATAGAATAGAGCAGGGGTTTCTGACTGGAGATGCTCGCACCCCATCGGGATACGGGATGATATTCTAGGATGCAAGAAATTTTTAGATTAAAAATAGAGTATTGTTACTCTTTTGTGTTTGTTTTCTTCTGCATTCTAGTGGGGGGTGATTTTTTCTCGTCCCTACAGCCTTTTAACACAGAAGAGATGTTGCTAGTCTCTCTCTACTCCAGTGGTTCTCACCCTTTTTTTGGTCCGCACCTCTCAAGAAATTTCCTTCAAACCTTGCATCTCCAAAAATTTCTGAACTCACGGTTAAATACATCATTAAATGAAATATACTTTAAGTTTGCTATTTTTTATTTAAAATATATATATATATATATATATATATATATATATATATATATATATATATATATATTAGTGTTATATTTTATGGGTCTGAGAGTGTTCTTAAATAGGTTTTGTATTGGGATGCCTCTAATAAGTAGTGAAAGTCATTAATCGATAATTGAAAAAAAATCTGATTAAAGAAGGGACAGTCCGATTTTGAACAAAGTTAACACCTTACACAGACTAACATCACAAGCACATTTGAGTTTTATCATCACACAAGCAGAAGGGCCCGGCGTATAAAATAGATAGTTCTTTGATAAGACAGGGGCGCGTTCGAAATGAATGTTTCTGTTCAGAACACAATTAAACCATGATACTTGACTTTTGCATTTTAAACTTTAATTCAAGCCATTATATAAAAATGATTTTATAAAATCACAGTAAGTTCTCTACAGTGCAATGTAGACTACAATGTATTGTGGAGTAAGTCACTGCTGGAAGTCATGTGAATTTCCTCCTAATGCACTACGGTCGGTTCCTGGCAATCAATCGATTTGATTGAAAAAATGACAATAAAAATATAGTGTGAAACATTTGTTGATTCTCATTTAATCCCGGGTAACATCGGGTCTCTCTGGTAGTATGTATATATATATATATATATATATATATATATATATATATATATATATATATATGATAGCTTTATTCAGTCTTGACAGACTATGGATACCCACTGTAAAGGTACTTGTATGTGAAATTTTTGTGGCAAGAGTTGCGCAATCTCTAACCCTACCTCTTCTGAGTCGGTGTTGTTAAGTACCAGTGGCAAGTGGAGGTTCAGGACGACTGAAAACAATGCCGAGATGAGCGGAGGGCACATACAGCGCCTAAAATTCACAAATGGTCACCCATCTGGTACTAGGCAGGCTCAACGTTGCTTAACTTCGGTGATCTGATGAGAATCGGTGTGTCAATTTGATTATATAGATATATATATATATAATTGGTTATGACTGTCTATCTGAAAACCATGGACACCGAAACAGCTAGACACAGAACATTGACATTTATTAGGAACGATTTCCTTTTATGTGAAGATTAATTGTTTTGTTTTTTTTTTAAATTTTTAATATATATATTTTTTTTCTTTTTTGTTAACAGATATGATTAATACAAGTTATTAGTTGGTTTACCGTCCAAATGAAAGACATTTATTTTTGTGGAAGGGTGGGAGAGTTACGCCCCTTTGATCATCAAAATTAAAGGGTACAAGCAAATTGTGATCAGCCCAAAATATCAGCCGCCCTATTAAGTTAGTTTAATTCTCACCGGAAGTTCTCGACCTTTTTGATTTCACTACCCATCTTTATTACACACATTTTTGTACATAATACTTTAAATATAAATGTTTACTCTCTCTCTCTCTCTCTCTCTCTCTCTCTCTCTCTCTCTCTCTCTGTTCTGGATATGACCTTAAACTATATCCGATGGTGAGGCCCCAGCTTGCGGGCTTTGGGGAGTGTGGATCCACCCTTTAATTGCCATTGCTCCCAGATCCACTCTAACCCGGAGTGGTAGTACTGTTAGGGCCCCAACTATGGGTTAAATAGAAACCAACTTAAAAAAAACAAAACAAATATACTCTATTATAAAATTGTTCTTCAAAATCACTGGATTCGGCATTAAATAACCTGAAAAGGGTTGATATGCCGTAAAACAAAAACAAACAAACAAATAAACAAACATCTCTCTCTCTCTCTCTCTCTCTCTCTCTCTCTCTCTCTCTCTCTCTCTCTCTCTCTCTCTCTCTCTTTAGAAACTGTACACACAATTGAACAACTGAAGATAGTGAAGGTTTGGGTGAAGTTTGTCACGAGGATGCTACATACTTGTCACAGACTATTTGACCAAGATAGGCATCAAAATAGTTACTCATCCTCCTTATAGTCCACCTGTGACTTTTTGTTATTTCTTAAGCTCAAGGAAAACCTTAGAAGCTGTCGTTATGAGACAATTGAGGAGATAAAAGAGTCTGTGACGAGGGTCATTGACTCGCTCACACAAGAGGACTTACATGGTGTCTTCCAGAAGTTGTTGGAACAGTACAAGTGTATTGCAGCCGGGGGAGATTACTTTGAAGGGGAGTAGAGTTTCATGCTTGTACTATCAATAAAAGTGCCTATAAGAAAAACGTCTGGAAACTTATTAAAGGCACCTCATATAAATATATGTATATACCTATATATACATATATACCTATGCACACACACACACACATATATATATATATATATATATATATATATATATATATATATATATATATATATATATAAGTGTTGGGACGATTAATCGGAATCAGAATCGGGATTCGGAAAAATCGGAACTTTTTGGGGTCTCGGAATTGATATTGAAATCTGAAAAATTATTGCCTAATTTCCGATTCCAAACCAATTTTTTAAATTTTTTATTGACAATAAAAAAATGAAACAAGCACATTTTTTTTTTCATTAGAAGTTGTTCGTTAACACTAATCACATCAGAATCTGCTATAAATCTCATTTACAGATTTAACATTGATTCACAGATTTTAATTTACTTTATTTATTGGTCATTTATCCAGAGATAACTTGCCTATTCCCTTTGTAAACTTTTCGCATCTATTTGCTATATATTTGCTAAAGGTCTATATGCCCCCATCCGAGGGATTATTAAAAGGTTTTAAATGCTCCAGAGGAGTTTTCAATTTCGTTGGCGCCGGTTGTACATTAGCAGTGTCTGTCATTGGCTTCTTCTGAAATAATTAGTTTTTGCTTTGGGCGCAAGTGAAAAATATAGATGAAAATCTCACGATGAGTTTATCAAAATCTTGAATAAAATACATAAAGAGAAAACATTCTGACGATTTTCATGATTAAAAAGGAAATTATATCTACATTTAATGTTATACAATTAATTTGTGAACCGATGTACCATTTTGTATACATTAATCAGATTGTGAATAAACAAACAAGAACACGACTTTATCATAAAAGCTATATGATGGCAAGAGAGCAACAGGAAAAGACGCATGCTAAACTTGGCCAGACAGGGAC
Organism: Euprymna scolopes; assembly: GCF_053919585.1. Classification (NCBI taxonomy): domain Eukaryota; kingdom Metazoa; phylum Mollusca; class Cephalopoda; order Sepiida; family Sepiolidae; genus Euprymna; species Euprymna scolopes. Next base: position 105,372,241 of record NC_136499.1, on the reverse strand, counting down.
GAAGTACCAGGTGTTTGGCCCGGCAAAATCTTGTTAAGCACATTGGAGTGCGAGAAGACTTTTGAACAATAGACAAAGTGTTATTCTGGAAAGTACCTGTAAATAAATGACTGCTGTTTCACTGAAAAAAAAACCCGAGTCAAAGTTTTTCCTAGCCTTTGTTTACTTACGACGATGTCTACATGCTTACTCGTGTGTAATGTTACAGTTATTCTGTCATGTTAAAGCAATTAAAAATGATAAATAAAAGATTTAAAAAGACTTCAGTTGAATTTAACCCTAACCCTAACCCCAAAAAGAAGAATGGGATTGGAGCATTTGTTACTGTAATAAATAGAACAAAAAACAAAAAACAAAAGACAAATCAAAAACAAAAATGCAACAAATAAATGTTACGAAAGGCAAGACTCTTCTAACTACCTGGATAAGTTTATTTGTCTTTAAACTTATTTTAAAGCGTGTTTTTTGGTTCAAAACAAACTTAGTGCCTCCTCTTGAGTTAGAATTTTTAAAAAAATGGCTGCCCAATAACTCCTTCAGGAGGACCATTGATAACCGTTCAAAATCGAAAATGAAACAACTGCTGGTAGAAGTTCATAAATATATATTGACAATCAATCAAAACTGTTGCAGTCTACATGTATTTTGTTTACCTTTCGATTTTAGAGCGATTAGACTTAGAATGGGCTGGAAATGATTATCATTTCATGTTAATTTTATGTGCGAAACTTTTCCTTCTCGAAATCCTAAAATAAGTGTACTTTTTACGTTTTGCAAAATATATACGGACATTACACGTGGGAGTGGAGCTTACAGTTACTTGAACATTTTTAAAAAGTGGCAGATCCCTAATTTAATGTTTAGAAATTTTAAAAGAATCGGAATCAGAATCTGTAATTGTCTTGGAATCGGGAATTTAGAACAGAATCAGTAATTGTATCGGAATCAGGAAAAATTTTGGAATCGTCCCATCACTAATATATATATATATATATATGTGTGTGTGTGTGTGTGTGTGTGTGTGTGTGTGTGTGTATATATATATATATATACATTTACTTATAGGTGACCGCTTATCAGGTGAGACAATGCCATGGTGATCAGCAATGGTTGAAAGTCTCAACAAGAACTTAGTTACATTAGACTTGAAAACAACCATTGCTATAGTCAGGTGGAAAGTAGCTCCACAGTATTGTGTCCCACAGACGGGTAGTTCTAAGAAAGAAACTCTGCTCGTGGAATTTTTGTTTAGTTTTAGATATAGATAGAGAGTGGTGGAAATTGTCGACGGTTGTAGTAATTAGACGAGTATTTATTGCAAAAGTTTTACAACGAAAGGTATAGATCAAGCTCAGTGGAACACCTACCATAAAATTAACGATAGAACAGAGATAGACTTACAATGTCTCTTCTGTGAGAAAGCGGGAGTAGGAAGGTGAAAAAGTCCTCACCCACTAACTTTCAAAGATGGCTCTGTATCCTCTCAAGGTAGGAAAGGATGCTTTTTGGAGCTCCACCCAAGATGTGACAACAGTACTCCATCTTAGGCCACATTTGACTCTTGTACAACTAAAAGATAGCGTCGGGAGTGAGATGGTTTGTTGGTTGTTTTTGTTTTATGGCATATCAATCCTTTTCAGGTTATTCAATACCGAATCTAGTGATTTTGAATAAAAAAATTTTAATAGAATATATATTTTTTTTCAAGTCAGTTTCTATTTGACTCATAGTTGGGACCCTAACAGGTACTACCACTCCGAGTCAGAGTGGACCTGGGAGCAATGGCAATTAAAGGGTGGCTCCACACTCCTGAAAGCCCACAAGCTGGGGCCCTCACGATCGGATATAGTTTAAGGTCATATCCAGGACCAAGGGAGTGAGATATTACTGAATATAAGATTAAAAAATGTAAAAAATAGTAAATACAGGAGTATTACAAAACAATAGTAAATACAGGAGTATTACAAAACAATAGTAAATACAGGAGTATTACATTCAAGATTAGTAAGGAGTCTCTAACTAAAAGAATCCAAAATATTTGTCCTTTTTTGTTGTTAATAAAGAAATTCTCTTTGCGGTTCACTTAGTTTTGTGTGGGTTCGCTGGAAGTGGGTCAGCATATGTCACCTAGTCACATATTTTTGCGAGGTTGGAAGGGTGATATTGGGCACAAATTACATACACTGAAATCCAAAGTAGGGAGATAATGCTTGGGAGGATGATATAAAGGGTATCTATTATCCTTTGAGATTGAACGGAGGCATGGACTGTTGTAGCTGGATGAGTGTTTGTTGTGAATGTTTTACAGGGAGTAGGGCATAGATTGGAGATCAGTCGAGCACTCGCCATGAAAATAACGATAGAACAGTGATAGGCTTGCAACGTTGTTTCTGTAAGACAGAGGGAGTAGGGAGGCGAAAAATGTTCTCGCCCACTAGATTTTGAAGCCGGTTTTGTAAAGGGTTCTCCTAAGAACTTATTCTTAGATGTGGCAACAATGCTCCATGTTGGGATGCATTTGGCTCTTGTACAGGTTGATGATTGCGTTGGAGAGAGATGATTTCTGGTGCGGCAGAATGATCCAACCATTTTCCCAGTGATTTTGGCAACGGATCTGATGTAGATCTTCCATTTCAGGTCAGGGGTAAAGATCAGAATCAAAAGTTTGTCAAAGCAGGGTACTTCCTCAAGACGAGAGTCATTCATACCAATTGGGATCAAATGGGGATCAGAGTATTGGTGGTGAAAATATAGAGGTTGATTTTGACTGCATTAAAGTTAACTAACCATTTATTTTTAACCCATCTCGTGTTTTTTTATAACCCTTGGACAGTAGTTATTTGCAGTCTTAAAGGTGGCTTTAGTTTCTGAGCATCTATTTTGTCAAAAGCAATTCAAATAGTGATTTTTGTGTGCAATGGGAGCAGCACATTCAGGGTTGTAGCATGGTTGGCTATTTGATTTCAGTTGAAATTTTCTTTAGGGTATATAACTATCTATGCTAACAGTTAACCTATCTATTAAGTCTGATGCTACAGAGGACACGTCCTTTTTGAACATGGTGCATAAGGGTTTTTCCAATATGAAAGTTCAGAAATATCCCAGTCAAATGCCGACACACGGCATGATGGAGATAACATCAGCTGTTAATTTGTTAGACTGAAAATCATATGAGATATATAAATGTCACTCATAGTGTCTTCAGTCATAGGAGAGAATACAGGGGGTGGGCAGCTCTGATCACACAGGGTTAAGTTTCATGTGAAGTTCTTAATGAAGAGTTTAGCATTGTCGAATACTGAGATAATCACCTCAAAGCATTGATAATAGTTGGTATGGAAGATATGCATTTGTTTAGAACCTTGTTTGTTATGTGCCAAAACTTGTGGGAATCAAGCCTCTGCTCAGTTACTTTAGACTTGACAGTTAGAGCAAAAGACTCTCTTGCGTGTTTTATAACCCTTTTGCAGTGGTTATTGGCAGTCTTAAAAGTGGCTTTAGTTTCTGAACATCTATTTTGTTGAAAGTAATTAAAATATCGATTTCTGTGTAAAATACTCATGGGTGTACCGCAGTTGGCTATTTGATTTCAGTTGGAATTTTTTTGAGGATATATAACTGTCTATATCGACAGTTAGCCAATCTGTTAAGTTGGATGCTACAGACGACGCCTCCTTTTTTATTAACATGGTGCATAGGAGTATTTCCAATATGAACGTTTGAAAATGTCCCAGTCGACCATTGAATAACGATACACAGCATGATGGAGAAGAACATCTGAGATGTTGCTTCACTTTGTTTCAATCTTAATTGAGACAACTGAGTGATCAAAGGATCCCAGCAGAGACGAAACAGAGAATGAGCACAGTTCAGGGCAAGTTGTCAGAGAAAGATCTAGACGACTTGCAAATTTGTCCATCAGCATTGAGAACACGAATGGGTTCGTCAACAATCTTGGTCAAATCATAGGTAAGGGAGGAATCATGACAGAACCTCCAATCATCATCTGTCGTATTTGAGTGAACCAGTCATTCAATAGTGTGAACATTGAAATCTCCACAGACGTAAATAGTGGATGAGCAGACAGGATGTGGTGAATTTTCTCTGCGATACTCTCAAAGATGGTGACTCAATCATCTGGGGTATGGTATAGAACAAATATGGAAATGATACTTTGAATAAGTGCTACTTGAATGTTTAAGATCTTCTTTGGAAATGTCGTTGTAGGCACATATTCTATTCCATGGCGATCTTGAGGGTTTAGGTTTGGAGGTTAAGTTAGAATAATATTTAATCAAGAAATCATCTAAGGAAACAGCTGAGCCAATACCAGTTTTATGCAGGAACAGCAGGCCAAGTTTGGTCTCTGGTAATTGGATTTCAACTGGAAGGCTGGAATGTAGACGTCTGATGTTCGAGAAAGAGACCTGGTAGTGGAAATTGGGGTTCTGTGTTTAATCTTTTTAAAATTGCTTTTTTTTTATGTTCATTGTGAGGTTGGGAAGTTTTGTGGAGAAGGTCAGCATAACTGTTGAGAGACGGGCATGGGGACAAAGAAAGAGAAAGAGAAAGAGAGAGAAGGAGAATTTTTTTTTGAGAATGTAGAATAGAAGAATAATGAAGTTCATTTCTATTCTTAAAAACAACTTTATTGAGTCGCCTTCGTTAACATGTAAATAAAAAGGAAATGAAATAGAAGCGTGTTAGTACAGGAATGCGTCCATGAGCATAGACGAAGACCAAAAAGTTAGAGATGCACATGGTGTTAAATAAATGCGTAAAAAATGAAGACAAGTGTCTCATTCTAACATTTAATAACAGCTTTATTGATTATTATTTTGACTTGTAAGAAAAAAGGTTAGTATTGGAAAGAGTTCTTGTGTAGAGACGATAATGAATGATTAGACAGGATTATTGAAGGAGAAAAGAGTTCATGCATGAATGTTTGGCTTTCAGTTTGAAGAACTTGGAGAGTGCATTGCAGGGGCAGACAAATGCAATTTCAGGGCCGAATCGAAAATCTGTAGAATAAAGAGGACATGAAGACTCATTCTAACATTTAAAAACAGCTTTATTGATCATCTTCGTTAGAGAAAGGGTTAGTCGGGGAAAGTGTTCCTGTGTAGAGACGTTAACGAATGATTATATATGTTTTTTGAAAGAGAAAAGAGTTCATGTGTGTTTGTTGAAGTTATGGTCCGTAGCCATGATGGATTATTTGTCTCTTTGAAGTTAGTAGCAGAAGCATGCAACAGCGCTGTTCATTTATATACCGTATTGAAGTCTTGTTGCAGTGGTAGCCATGCTGGAATCTTTGTCTTCTTGTCTTAGTCAAACCTTGGACCTAAAAGCCAGGATGGGTTGTGTTAAGTCACAAGAGAGAAGCTGGGGACAGGTCTGTGCCACGTGGAGTTGCTATCAGTTACAGATCTGGGAAGAAAAAAAGAGAGTTGCGGTGGTTTAACTTTTATGCATTTCGTCACATGTTCAGCTGTGCCAGAGAGATCGCGTCTGATTGGGCAAGCCAGAGAGGAAGTTGACTACTACAACCAATCAGCAATGATATTACAAAATAAAACATATTCAAAACCATAAACTGCGAGTATATGCTGCTGCTGTTGCTGCTGCTACAAATGTCTCATTAGTAGGAAAGAGAGAAGGGTATATATATAGTTGAGAATATTGAGAAGTGATACACGAATTACCATTAGCGTATAAAGCGATGCTCTTTGTGTAAACAAATCGAGCATAGGTATTTTGGACGATGTCAAAACATCGCTAATTTACGACTCGCACAGCAGCCGCCGATCAGCCTTGACTGTCCTTGAGGTGGTCAGGTTTCAATCCTGGCTTGAGGTAGTTGCCTGTCTAGCCGCACTGATGAGCTGTGAAACATTACTGTATGTGGATGACTATATATATATATATATATATATATATATATATATGTTTTTAAAGAAAAGTTAATTTATGAGAATGTTTTTTACATACACAATATGTCAGTCAAGCCATGTCTATGTGCATGTGTGCGTAATGTGTATGTGGATGTTACAGTATTTACTCCATGTCTGTCAGCCGCAGCCATGGTGGAATCTTTGGAGCTTATTGTCCAACTCCAAGACTAGGTGGCCTAGAAGAGGAGGAGGTGTTCCAAGAGAGAATTTAGGAAGTTGAAACATTGCGGATGGATCAGCTCACTGTTTGATCTCCTGAACAGAAAGAGGAAGAATCAAGCAGGCACTCCCTTTTATTAACTTATTCAGCTTGCCTAAGAAGTGGCCTCTGATTGGGTAAGCCAGAACGGAAATTAAATGCTTGCACCAGTCAGCGATGATCTTAATAATTAAGCACAGATTCAAAATCATAAATTGCGAGCTCTCACTGCTGCTGCTGCTGCTGCTGCTGCTGTGGTCGTTTATAGTCTCTGCTGCTACTACAGATTTGCATTTGCATGTTAGCTTAACGTCTCTCACAAACTTGTAGTTTCTAATATCGCCTTTTTTTCTTTTTCTAATAGAGCCTATAATTATCGCCCATTTAAACAGTTTAGATCGCTCAATTATGAGCGTTACAGTCCAGGTCGAGGGGAACTAATTACAATGATGCATGTACAACACAACTTACCTTTATTTTTTTGTTTGCTTTCATATTAATAGTTTTTTTTTTTTTTCGCAATCACCTGTAACATTTTTTTCTCTCGGACCCAAAGCCAACAGTGTCTATACCTTTTCTGAAATGGCCCTTTCTCTGTTGATTGTGGTATGATGCTGATCCTGTGCAGTTCTAGGAGGTCCACCCTCCCAGGCTTACCTTCTCACTTTGATAAGGCGCCCCTACCTGCGAATGCTGACGGGACTGTCCAGGCATTTTTTGATGCCTACAGTGCTTCTCCTCTGGGACGCTGGCTCTTCAAATCCCACTTTCCGACCTTTGGGTCACATCTTCCTGCTGTGGAAGGAAGGTAAATAGCGATTAGTGAGGAAAAAAAAGAACCGAAGACAAAGAAAGTTTCTAGGGAATATTAAAGTTACAAGTAATCTCCAAGCATATGTATACCCTGATCAGAGGAAATGACGATGTTAGATTTTCACAGTTTTTTGCAAGTGTTGATGCTCTTCCACATACAGCACCTGTTATTCTCAAATGGTCACCCATCTGCTGCTGACTTGAATCAACATTGCTTAACTTTGATAATCTTATGAGTATCAGTGTGCTTATTGTTACATATAATGACTAGTGAGTAACCTTCTTTTCAGTCTTGAGAAATAATGGATATCCAAGGTGGCTGTGCAGGAAGGAGTTCTATAGTGAAGCACGTGTTGCACAATTTCCAGCCACCTCATGAACATTTACTTGGACTTTTGGTTAGGAGCAAAATATAGTATCTATTCAGATACTACACTTCATCTTTTCTGTTCTTAGTCAATGAAGAAGAAATCCTTTGAGACAGAGGTAATCTTAATCTTTGCCGTAGTCCAGTGTGCCCCTCCTTCTTTGGGGTGGTGGTGGTGAATTTCCACCCACATTAAAAACTGGCCCTGTGTTGAACTCTGTCTCTGTTGAAAGGCAAGTAAACATGGACAAGTCCAGGAAACCTGGAAATAATGCTGGAATGATTTTTTCACCTCTTCTAGACTAGTTGCTCAACCAAAGCTTGGAAGTCTAGTCTACTCTACTATTTAGTCAATAGCTGGAGGAAAAATATGGATTCATGCCTTTGCAAATGATTAGACTTTTGTATGTTTACCTCTATTTCTATCTCTCACTATCATAAAAAAGTGTGTGTGTGTGTGTGTGCATTGCATGTGTGTGTGTGTGTGTGTGTGTGTGCGCGCGTGTGTGTGTGTGCATTGCATGTGTGTGTGTGTTGTGTGAGTGTGCGTGTTTCCTTCTCATAGGTTCCGAATCGGCTGAGCCTATCTTTTGCAAATTTCACACAAAGGTAATTTATATGCCCGGCAGTGTTCTTAGATATGTTTTGTGCAGAAATTCATCCGATAAATCTCAAAAATCCCTAAAAAAATCCAATCCCAAAAATAGTCTTTCTTTCTTATAGATAAAAACGAATTTTTATGGGGGGAATATTTTTACTTTACGCTGGCAAGAGAAATGATAAAATCTTAGCAAATCATTTCTTCTTAAAAAAACCCCCAAAATTATTGACATCTGGAGATATAGCTCAGGGGTAGACCATTTGACTATCGATCAAGTGATACCCTGTTCAAGCTCAAGAAGTGATACCATTTAAAATCACTGCAAATCATTTTTTCGTTTGCATATTTTAAAACTAAACTTTAATCAGAAGTGACATTTCCAGCTCATTCATCACCAAGCCCAAATATCAGCTGACGTGATATTGTAAACAAATACAGACAGAATTTGATGAACATTATAATTATTATTTTATTTTATATTTTTACTTTTTTGTGAATTAGTCCACTGGGCAAATTATTCCTTGTAATATATAATAATCAATAGAGGATTGATTCTATAATATATTAAAATATCATGTTCCTATTTACAATGTCTTCCCACGGGACAGAGTAAAACACCAGGGTCATTTTTTAATGTGGAGAAAAATTAAAATATCATGTTTAAGCATATTGTATGACTGGAGATTGTATTGGGCAAAGCCGAGCCTCCAGCTAATACTACTATAACTTTAGAATCTGTATTGTTTGGACTACTGTTCTCATCTTGAGTGTTATTCTCACATGTTTCGTCCGATGTAACCTCCGACCTTCTTCATGTATATCTTGACAATGGTTCTTATTGGTGAATGGCGGAAATAATGTTTTTGTTTTTCTGATGCAGGTAGGTAGAAATGTAAAGTTTCTTGCATTTGGTATAAGTTATTTGTTGTATATCCATCCTTGTTAACTAGAATACACTTTTGCCGATGAAATTATTATATTTAGATTATTTCGATTGTTCGGATTACTGTTCTACTGTTCTCATTTTGGTTGTTATTCTCACAACGTTTCTAATATTCTTCAGGTGTATCTTGTCAAACTCTGGAAATCTTTTGGTCAAACTTCGTAATCTGTATGGAATTTCAAACAGAACTCTTTATTTAATCCACGAAGGAAGGTTGTTCTCGTTTCGTCAGCTATGCAAATCTTAGGTAATTTGCAATTGTATTCATAGTATCGCTCCACACTGAAGATTGAACCTCTCTTGCAATCCATTTTTTCATTTTGGCGGCATCCAACGGCAGTTTACTCAAAAATAGACATGTCGTGCACGTCTTTAAATGCCCTGTGGGAGAATGTGTCTCAAAAAAATAACACGTACATTGGCATAACCAGAACTAGTATCTCTTGCCAACTAACATGCCACCTATCTTTCCCCGAATAGATCCATTTACCAACACTTTGCAGCACATGACGTTCCCAAAACTGAATTTAGGAATATAGTGATTAAAACACCGTCATCTCAATTTCATAATTTTTCTTAGTACTTTATCTTGTACATCACAAGTCCTTGTAAGATCGACAGAAAGATTCCCAGTGTTCAACAAGACACACCTGAAGAAGGTCGCAGGTTACATCAGCCAAAACATTGTGAAAACTGTAGTCTATATAATACAAATAATACATACTACAGAATCGTTAGCATGTTTATCATAAAATTTCAAAATGAGGATACAATATGTAACAGAATCATTTATCAATCAACCAATCAATTAATTTTATTGGTAAAATCTTTAGCAAGCGGGGATTATTCCTCAGCCCCTAAATCAACAGAAATTAGACCGGTTCTGTAATTACCTTTTCCCTGTTGATTGTGGTGTAATTCTCGTTCTGTGCAGTTCTAGGAGGTCCACTCTTCCAGGTTTTCTCTTCTCTCTTTGCTCTATTGCTAATCGTCTGAGGCGTCTCTCTGCTGGGGAATGCACAGGCATCTTTTGCAGGACTAAAGTGCTCCTCCTCTTATGAGCTGACTTTTTGGTCCCACTTTCTGACCCTAGTCTCACATTTCTCGTTGTGAGAAACAAATAAATACCTTTAGCAAGCCATGTAAAAAGACAGAAGATATTGCATCTACATGCTGTCTGAATGTTTGGCCAAGACGGTTTTATACTTGAATTTGGTAGGTATCATCATCTTTTCTGGCAAGCTGTTCTAGACGACTCATAATCCGTTAGGTCATAACCACTTCTATTATTTGTTCCATTTTGTTTTCATTCGAAAATTCATAAACTGTGATATATCGATTCAGAAATTCTTCTTGATAAAAATAATAAGTCTCTTTATGCCTATATTATATAGATTACTATTAAAAATTGGATCCTTGGCAGCATTCATACGACACTGTAAATTCCGACCTGTTCAGTTCAGTTCTCAGAACTCGACTCTCTGCATCTCGACTTCAGGCTTTTTATTACGTCATTTTGGGGGCAACGCCTCCTTGATATGCAAATTAATGCATATCAAACTGCATTCCCCCTGATCCTTAAAGACCACCTCATAACCCTGTGTAAAGATCAGTAATCACATCAACTTCCAACTTCTCCATTACACTACAACGATTAGAAAAAACGTCTGACTTGAATCACATTTAAATCTTGTCATTTCTTGACACTTTAAATTTTCAACGTTCGACTCGAATTTTAATATTTCCATCCCTCGACACTTTAAATTTTCAATGTGACATTCGAATTTTAATATTTCCATCTCTGGACGCTTTCAATTTTCAAAGTCCGACGTGAGTCATTTGAATATCGCCATCTCTCAACACTTTCAAGTTTCAAAAATTTGGCATGAATCGTTTAATATTTCCCTCTCTCAACGCTTTCAATTTTGAAAGTCTGACGCGAATCGTTTAATATTTACATCTTCCAATGCTTTTAATTTTTAAAATTTGATGCAAATCATTTTAATCTTTTCATTTTTTGACGCCTTGGTCACGTTGACTTTATATTTCCAGCCGAAATAGTTTATGAAAAAAAAACAAAAAAAAAACAACAGATTCCTGGCAGCATTTGAATTCATGCATATCAAACTAGTGCGAAGTTATAAACTCTTATGAAGAAATCAGCCAAAAACGACACCAGCCACCTGCACCTAACATAGCTTAACAACATCCTCTCTCTCATAGGACGGGGAGTTAGGCAAGTCACAAAAGGAAAGGATTCAGTGACTCCGATCCCAGCATTTTTCAACTTATGCACACATTTTTACACACAAGGTGAACAGGAATGAATTGTTACTTCACATCTATACATGCACTAACAAGAAAAAGTAAACCAACACACACACACATATACAATCCCACGCTGCCAAATACTCACATAAATATATTATTTACACATGTATATTCACACTATGAACAGACCTACATATTTCTAAGTTTTAGACTATTTACTCGACTCTTGTGACCAAACATGTTTGCACTATGAACGTTAACTAACATGAAAATAACTTTTATATTCTTATCTTCTGTATAAAAGTTTTTGTTCTTAAATTTTGTTTTTCTCAATTATAGCATTTCTAAAACTCTGTATATGTTTTTAAATAGCACTTGCCAACTGGTGACTTTTCTATTCTCTTAATGTTTCATTTAGTTTCATTTTATTATGCACTAGCAGGCTGCCCAGCATTGCCCGGTCGTAAAATACGCTTAAATATGATATTTTGATTAATGCAGATTTCGTATTTATTATTATATTATATTGGACGCAATAGATAGTAATGATATAAAAAATTAAAAACAAAAATGACTCGTGCGCTTCCACTGAGAATCGAAACCAAAACATTTAGCTTACGATTTACTTTTTCCTTTGACGTTAATGTCTGACCTATTAAGACATGTTTGCTGCAAGGTTAAAAATTAAAACATGAACCAATAGCTATTACGTTATGCATGCATATTCCTAATGCTGTTGTTCAACCTTCACTTGGAAAATTTCATTTTTCTAATTTTCACACTTTTGCACCAGTTTTCCCTGGCTAAAATCCAAATATAAAGTTTCACATGGGTTTGAATACCCTATATATTAAGTTTCATGTCTGTAGACCAAAAACTGACAGAGGAGTTTGGTAGGCAAAATTTTTTAAACAAATATATATACGAATACATAAATATATATAGAAAAAGGTTTGTTTTTACTATAACGTTTTTACGCAAATATTACGCAAATATAAATCATGTAGAATATCTGCATGAATAAAATTACACGTAATAGTTAACTAAAAATGATCACCCCATGAGAAAACCGAGAAAAAAACTAATAGGGAATTAATTAAAATGAATGTTTAAAAGAATATGCAAATTAGCTAGGTCTTTTGCAGATGCAATTCCACGATCCATATATATAAACAAAAATAAAAAATAAAAAAAAAAGTTTCTTTTTAAATAAATAGAAAAAAAGTTTTTTAATATGAATATTAATACACACACGGAAAAAAATAAAATAAATAACACATTTATAAGAGTATAGATATCTGCAAATATTGTTCATTTTCTTTCTTCATTAAAACAATAACTTTTTATACCCAATTCACATTAAAAATCGGTTTGAACAAATAGCTACAGTCGTTGAAGATGGTCGCTACCAAAGCCAGGGACTGTGCTACAGACGAATCAACATAGAGCAAAGGGAAAGAAATACATCGATCATAAAGCTGAAAATATTATCAATAATTTCCCCCACTTTTTATCTGTGCCTAAACCTAAACGTAGATTCCATGAACAATGTTTCTTTCTTAGACTTCACACCGCTACATGACTACAATATGGCCGTCTTCAAGTCCAATGTAAACAAGTTCTTGATGAGCCGTTCCCCTTAAGTAATTCCAATTTACCAAATTTTCACTACTAACGATTACTATATTGTCCCATTGTCTACTGTATACTATTCAACCCTTATCCTCGAGTGGTCTCTGGACCTTGATAAGTGGTGACTTTATGGTAAAAAAAAAAAATAGAAAGATGATGTGTTCAGTTAATTAAAATTTACAGCTAATTAGAAGAATTGAAATGTAATTTTTTTCAAGCATAGCTCAATCCCAGAACTAAAGAATATTTTGCCCATATTTTGCATCATTAAAATATGTTGGAAAACAAATGTTGATTAACTCAGCTTTTGTATAAAAGATGAGAGATAGTTTGGGAATACATCATAATCACAATGACACACTTGTTCCCGTTAGATCACTGAAGTTAAGCAACGTTGAGCCTGGTCAGTACTAAAATGGGTGACCATTTGGGAATACCAGGTGCTGTATGTGTAACATAGCACCCATTTACATGCAGAGTTTGTCGCAAGGAAACAAAGGCAAGGAAAGGATTCCACTCACTCTTTTTTTTTTCCAGCGAAGCAACAGACATTTATTTGCAGGTACTTTCCAGAAATAACGCCTTGTCTCTTGTTCAAAAGTCTCCTCGTACTCCAATATGCTTAACAAGACGCTGCCATGGCGAACACATCGTACTCTGTCTTTGTCTAAACATGTTTAGAACACGTCTTTTCGTGGCGATCTCGACCCACATGTGTAACACGTCTATCACTGTCTTCTCTTAACACGTTTTTATTTTAGTATTATATTTTTTTTCCTTGTTTCTGGCGGTGACGTCACCTCGCACATGGCTCGATATTTGCATACGTTGGCTGTTGCCGCTGCCGCCGCCATTAGCGCGTCCACACTCTGTTACTCTTGTTTATCACAGCATTATTTCGAGGCATCCTAGACTTATCCTTGACACTGGAATCAGGCAGCCTTACACGGGGTATCCATTGTCTCTCATGATGGTTTGGAAGTGGTGGTCTTATTTGTCACCACCCACCATTTCTCTTTTCTTTGTTGTTGAACTGTTCAGCTACTGTCGCCTCTGCTGCTCCCCAACAGCCCGAGTTATTCCTTAGCTGACCTCTCTCCAATTCCCATTGGGTCATTGTCCCGTGATTGAACGTCGTCCTTTAGTCACTGCATCCGATGATGCAGCAATGATGCGGGGGTGGGGGTTGCGTGTTTTTTTTTTTGGGAAGAACCATTAAAAATTCCATCATCAACATTCACACAGGATGAATCAATGAGCGAACGATGAAACAATGAAACTCCATTCAAGATTGTGGGGGTGGGGGGGTACAGATTGAGAACGGAGAGAGGGGACGAAGGAAGAGAGAGAGAGAGAGAGAGAGAGAGAGAGAGAGAGAGAGAGAGGGGGGGAATAAAAGAAAAGGTAAGGAGTGTTGAGAGAGAGAGAGAGAGAGAGAGAGAGAGAGAGAGAGAGAGAGAGCGCGCCATGAAAGTAAAAAGTCGTTTTTATTTTATCATCTTATTAAAAAAATAGATCGCCTACCCCCTAAAAAAAAACAAAAAAAAAACAGATAACTACCATTTAAAAAGAAAAAAAGAATTTGTTTTTTCCCCCCATTTTTAATCGTTTTGTATTTGTTAGGGGCGGGGGGGGGGGGCTTTTGTTTAGCTATTTTCCTTACATCTCAACCGGACATTTTTTCATCCTAGTCCAAGTCACCACTTATCGAACCTAAAAGCCACTTAAGGATAAGGGTTAATAAGATGGAATGGAATACCGGTTGAATGATAAAACTGAAAACGAGGATTGAACCTTCAACCTCCCGAAGAGTATCACTTAGAACTGGATTTTTACTAAGCACTTTAATGTATAATGGAATGAGAGCGTGCTATCCATTTAGATTAAATGAAAGGATTACATTCAATATTTCCGTACAGAAAGATTCCCGAGTTCAATAAGATACACCTAAAGAAGGTCAGAGTTTACCTCGGCCGAAACTCTGTGAAAATAATATCCAAGATAAGAACAGTAGTCTAGAATATGAAAAAAAGAATTGAATAAAACTCTTGTATAAATTCAACTATTAACATTTATTCACCACTAAAGGGGGGGGGCATAATACGCTTAAATATGATATTTTAATTTGTCCAGATTTCCTATGTATTATTATAGAGTCATGATTTCAAAAGTAACAAAAAAAAAGTATTTAGGTGCCATCAGCTAGAATCGAAACTGAAACAGTAGAATTCAAAGCTCGTGACGTTACCACTGCACCAACATGATATGCATATAAACCGATTAAAAAATAAAAATAAAAAATAAACGTAAGATAAATGTACAAAATGTTTAACGATTTTTTTCAATTCTGACCCATTTTTGACCCCTTAAAAACAATTTTAACAGGTTAACAACCCATAAAAGAACGACCCATTAAAAAAATCCAATCATTTGAGACCTCTAGTGCTGCTCTGCGACTTTTAGTTTCGGAGGAGATAGAGTTTGAAAATATGAAGGCAGACAGAGAAACAGACCAACAGACAGACAGACGTATAACCTTTTATATATTAGACTAGTCTGGGTGCCCGGCATTGTCCGGGTGTTTGGAGGTGTGAGTTGAGCAAAAACAAAAAAAAAATGTAGTAGTAGGCAGACAGGCTCAAACCCGTACCGCAAAGGGAGAAAAGAATGTGGAAAAAAAAAAACGTGAAGTCTTTGCTGTTGTATCCATATCCAAACCGGAAGTGATGTAGATTTAAATTAAGGCTAGTCAATCGAAAAGAGGGGACTTTAAAAAATATTGGCAATAAAGCGATCCCTCCCTGTAGAAAAGTGCCCAGTTGAGGGTGAAGGAATTAATGGTTTTGGCCAATTTTTCGATATTTGTCATCCGAAGGACTGAGCTTCAAAATGATACTGATTTTGTGAAAATCCTTGTCCTCTGTCGAAAGTTTTGGGCAGACATACATACGTACATACATTTAAGTAGACAGGTGAGATTTATATTATAGATTACAAGTGAAGAAAAGAATTACTTCTTAGTCCAAAAACGTCTTATTTAGAGAAAAGTTGCGCATGTTAATCCAAGATTATCTCTTTCTGGAATGTGGAAAGGGATATAACTCTACCGTTCAAATTTTTTTGAGACAAGCGAAATCACAAAAGTAAAGAGTTAGTTCCCTTTTATGTTTAGAGCCTTAATCACCACCTCGATAAAGGTCCGGAACTGGGAGCATGTCTTTTCCACAAGCACCGGCGGGAGCTCAGCGAACACTTGGTGGATGGTAGTGATCAGGCTGACTTTGGTGTTGTGGGAGGTCATGTTGGTGATGTTTTTGATGTATGACCAAATGAAGTAGTCCAGTGGGTTCAAGTCTGGGGAGGAGAAGGGGGCCAGTGAAATAAAGGTACAAAGTCATAGCACTCCTTCTGAAGTCAAATTTGGGTCCCTTTGGGCTTGTAGGCCGACACTAAGTCCTGCTTCCACACCCAAAGTCTGCCAGCGGCCACCTGATTGCACCAGGGATCACCACACTCTTTCACGCATCCAGGTATGCTCTAGTGTTGACTTTCAAGCCAACTTCGAAGATGTGAGGTGGCAGGATGTGGCACAACACTTGAAACCATATCAAAGACCATAACTTTGGCCGGAAACTTTGTTTTCATCAGATTTGCATTTTGAGGATGCTGCTGCCAATGGTCTTATTGTCATAACTTGGATCAGTAGAAAGCATGAGTTGTACAGTGGCGCATCTCCGACCTCACTCGTTGAACATTGTGTCACTTTCAGGCTCCTATCGCTTTTGGGATTTGTACACAACTGGTAAACTAGTAGATGGTCTGCAATAAAAAAAAGAAAACCGGTTTTCTATCAAACGGAAATGGAATCATGCTGTCTCTTCTCAGGCAACAATTTTAGGTAGTCTGAGAAAATCACTCCGTCACTTTCTGTGCACGTGTCCTCCTTTCTCACCAACTCCCATTCATTAAGTGACAATAAAGACGTGACAATATTTTTGCTGATTTCAATACAATTACTGATTCACTTCTAAATTTCCGATTCCGATACAATTACTGATTCTGATGCTTTCAAAATCTGTAAATATTTAACTATATGGTTTTTATTGTTTTTTTTTTTTGTTGTTTATTGCTGTTTTGTTTTGAAGATTAATGCAATACGGCATGTAATATGTACGTATAGATTTGCAAATGTAAAAATACACTTGTCTGAGATGGAAAGGGGGGGGGGGTGATCTATCGATTTTTGTTTAAAATCAATAAATATTTATCATTAGTACCAACAAAAGAAAATTAAGCTGTTTATTTTTAAAAAAAAAAAAAACATTAATTAAAAGAATCGTTTTTGTCATTGGAAAAAAAGGACACAAATTTTTCAGATTGCAATATTGATGACCCCCAAAATTCTGATTTTTTTAGTTCCATTTGGTTTTCATTCCATCTGCTAACTCTGGTTTTCTGACTGGAACGTGGAGTGGAAATTTAAAAATTTCTTTTCGTCTCTAATGATATGGGAAGTGGCTCCTGCATCGACTAGTAAGCCCATGGGTGATATCACCTTTCGTGTGTAGTAGTCCTCCATTTTGAATGCGAATATAGTTTCTTCGCTATCTGTCATCTTTTTCATGGTATCCCTTCGTTTATATCGGCAAGACTCTCTCTTGTGCTTTCACAGTAGTTACACCAAGATTTTCGTTTGTTGTCGTTGTTGGGACAGTCTTTGGATATATGTCCCTTACCACATGTGAAACACGAGGGTTCTCGCTTGTAATGGCTGTCATTTCTTATAGTAGTTTTCGAAAAAGAAGTCAATTTCATGACGTCATCACTACTTGATTGGTCTTTGTGTTTCAACATCTCTTCAAAGCTATGAAATTCAATTTTAAATCCGGAGAACATTAGTTTTTTGTTGATGGGTTATATAAATATCAGGGTCAGACTGGCGAGGTATTCCTCTTAGTATTATTGCGATTATTAAGGCATCATCTACTGTTTGTCCGGCATTTCTGAGAGCTGTTAAAACGGTTTCTGCTCTTATTATACAGACCGTGATGCCTTCATCAGCTTTCTTTTTAAGGGATGCCAGTTGGGTATATAAAGAAATAACTTTATTCCTGATAAACCACCCCCTTAAGTAAGACACTTTATCAAATCTCCATTACTAACGATTACTACGATATTATTCCCCTCCGAGTGGCTTCCGGGCCTTGATAAGTGGTGACTACCATGTAAAAAAAAACTTTCGGCTTTCCTTTTCCTGTGTAGTGTTCACCTAATATTCCAAGGTTTTTCTTCCATCATCAGCAGCTTCTCTCATCATCAAAGATAGGCCTTTATCATCTAGGAACTGTACAAGCTCCGCATAGGCCTTCTCATTTCTTTCATTATCATGTCCGTCTCTAAAAGGGCATCTTTTAGACTAAGCGAACGAAGATGGCCTAAGAATTTGACTTCCCAAATTTTGTATTTTGCTTCATCTTCGTCGAGTCATAACCTGCTCTATCGATTTCCATTATCTCTTGTGGCCGCATAACCTGTTGAGAGTTGCACCGTGAGTGGAAGAGGTTGAAAACAAACAGAAATTCTAAGGAGGAAAAATAGCACGTGTGGACGGACCGAGAGAAGAAAACTTTATTAAGAAGAAAGAAAAAACAAATTATGGGATATTTATAATCAAAGGGAGATAATCATAAGACGAGAGGTGTCAGGCCTTCAACACCTTTGCTTGTTCTTAGAATGTTATTGTGCTGTTTTTTTTTAAATTCATTTATCTATTTATTTTTATTCAGACTTTCAACAGTTTTACTTAGTGATAACCCCATGCTTCCTTCTAAAGTGAAGGTGTTGCGCAGTGGTTCCATAGTCAGTTAGTCCTGAATGATGTCGGTTTGGGTACCATAGTATGTATTGTTGGTTCCTGGAAAATGCTGGAACCTAATCATGAACGGTTATTATTACGATTGTTTTGACGTTTAGCTAAAATATGTATTGGGAATGTTAACCTTGAAATTTTAGCATAAAACAAACAGTTAGAAATATGTGGAGGATGATCTGTAGATTTTTAGTTTTACTGGTTATCTAAAAACAATAAATATCTATTTTTTAACATTACTGACAACAGTGGAAGATTTTGTTTGAAACAAAATCAAATAAAAAATAGACAATTAAAAGAATCGTTTTTGGCATCAGAAGATAGACACAGATTTTTTCGATTCCAATACCGATTCTGATATGCCAAAAGTTTCGATTTTTCCGATTCCCTATTCCGATTAATTGTTCCAACACTATTTTATATACAACACACGGACATGTTGGTTAGTTGGTCGTTTTTGTTTTACGGCATATCAACCTTTTTCAGGTTATTTAATGCCGAATCTAGTTATTTTGAGGAACGATTTTTAATGGGGTATATTTTTTTTTTTAAGTCAGATTCTATTTAACCAATAGTTGGGACCCTAACAGGTACTACCACTCCGGGTCAGAGTGGACCTGGGAGCAATGGCAATTAAAGGGTGACTCCACACTCCCCAAGGCCCATAAGGTGGGGCCTCACCATCGGATATAGTTTTAGGTCATATCCAGGACCACACGGACATGTAATCGTATGATAAAACTGACATGATGATGAGGAAATGGTTATTGTTTGATATCATATGTGTTCCTCTGTACATATTTATTGTTTAGTGAAGTGTTACCTCTTTTTAAAAAACACTTACCATTCAGATCAATCCCAACCATTTTGCCAACAGTCTCTTATCACAATCATATTCCCAAACCCGTTTTGCGATTTGTTATTCTGATACTAGGATGTCTTGTTAGTTCAGCGAAATGATAATGGCTTCCTTCGAATTTAAAATAGTTAAGTCGAATAAATTTTTTTCACGATTTTTCTTTGCCAAATTAAGTTATAATCTTATATCGATAATGTGGCAAAAAACAAAAAAACAAAAACAAACAAAAAAACAGTTTCGGACTTCTTCATATCTGCTAGTTATCAGTGATCTTCTTCTTCTTCATATTATTATTATTATTATTATTATTATTATTATTATTATTATTATTATTAAAATAACGAACAAAGTAAGCTTTTCTAACTGAAATTATTATTATTATTATTATTATTATTATTATTATTATTATTATTATTATCATCATTGTTCTTCTACTTATTATTTTTTTATTTTTATTATTATCATTATTATTATTATTATTATTTAAAAAAAACAAAATTTACTTTATTGGTTATTACTATTATCACTAATATTATTACTAGTAGTAGTGGTGGTGGTGGTGGTAGTAGTGGTGGTATGTTTTTATTATTACTGTAGCTGTAATGGTAGGTGTTGTTTTTTGCTGTCATTGCTATTGTTGTTTTTGCTGTTAATATTATTGCTACCGATATTAGTGTTGCCATTATCATTGTAGATTTTATTTCTATTGTTGTTGGTGGTGGTAATGAGAGTAGTGGTGGTGATGGAGGAAAAAGGTCGGGAGGGGATCTTTGACCTTGGTGGAGAACCCTCCTAGAGATAATGTCTCGATAAAACTATTGGTGGTGGTGTAACCTTAAATTCACTAACCCCATTTATGGGAGAATGTCAAATCAAAGTATTGAAAATAACGACGTGAATGAGACTAGAACATCTTGTGATGGTCTCACGTCAGGTAGGTGTCCCACTGGTCAACAGGGTGGGTCTTGTCGTCATCATACAACTGTTTGAAATTCTGAGGATGTGGCTGAATATAGGGGGAGAGAATTGCCAGAGAGGGTCCCAAGACACGAAGGGAGTTGGAACAGGAAATGTAAAAAAACACAAAAAAACGTGGATGGATGAGGAAAGTAGAGTGTTGTGGGAATGCTTTGCAAGAAGTGGAAGTACCAAATCTGGTGGATATATCTGAAAAGTGAAGGAAGAATGGGAATCAAGAGGAGGAGGAGCTAGAAGTGTCGCGAGTTCGGTATCCCAGTTAAAACAAATTAAAAATAACAACCTACTTTCAGTGATTGCAAGAGAAGAGATTGAATGGATGGTTAAGAATGAAATGAATAACGAAAGTAAAATTGATGAAACTAGCTCTGATGAAAGAACTGAGAGAGTGGAAGTGCAGAAGGGAAATGTAAGCGATGATGGGAGGCGGACAACTGAGGAGGTATGGAATCCTATGGTTAGGGGAAGTAATGAGAAAGAGTTTAAAGGATCTAAGGCAGATGAGATCATTGAGACAATGAAGCCAGTGAAAGGAGTAGATGTATGGAGAAGTGGTGATGAAGTTCGAACTTTGACTTCTGTAGAAAAAGAAGTAATTCAGAAGTTAGAGACGATATCATAAAGATTCCAAGTATGAAGAGTAGTGATAGGCGGAAGGTGAAAAACGAGGTAAAAATAATTCAAGGAATAATTCACAACATCATAAGAAAGAACATATCGATTACGGAACTTAACAGGCTTCTGTATGCAGCGTCATACGTTATTGCGAATTGGCTTGGCTTATTACAGAAGAAAAAGGGAGAAATGAAGAATAGAAGGCCACACTGGCAGAGAGGGCTTGAAGAAAGTATTAAACAGTGGTGGAAAGACATTGGTAGAATCAAAGAAATAAGAAAAGGAGTTAAACTAGGACAGAAAGCCAAGGACGAGCTTGAAAGGAGGTATAGATTGCTGGAAAAGGGAATGATGAACGTTCTAACAATGTTGAAAGAGAAGGTCTACACTGGTGGTATGAAAATTAGGAACTTTGTTGAAAAAAGTGTTGCATTTCGGCAGAACAACCTTTTCCGGAACAATCAGTCTCAGCTGTATAAAGAATTAAATGGTAGTAAACAGGCGGGAAATAACAACACTCCAAATGCAAAAGATGCCAGGAAGTTCTGGAGTGGGATTTGGTCTGTCGAAGGGCAATATAATGAGAAGGCTAGCTGGTTAGGAGAGGTCAGAGAAAGGTTATCAGAAATGCAGCAGATGAAGAACGTTGAGATAACCATCGATGACGTTAAGGCTGGCATATGAAGGATGACAAACTAGAAGGCACCTGGTCCAGATGGAGTGATGGGCTTCTGGTTTAAACAGTTTCTATGCCTTTATCCACCTATAGCTGCTGCTCTGCAAGGGGTTGTAGAGTCGGGAGATGTCCCTGATTGGCTTGTGAAGGGAAGACCAACACTGATTAGGAAAGATCCTGCAAAAGGAACAGATGCCAATAATTATAGACCAATTACGTGTCTGCCATTGATGTGGAAACTGTTGACTGGAATATTTGCGGAGAAAATTTCTGAACATCTAGAGAGTAATGGTGTTTTTCCTGACGAACAAAATGGGTGCCGAAAAGACTCGAGCAGTACTAAAGAGCAACTACTAATTGATAAAGCAATAATGCAGGATGCGAAGAAGAAGAAGAAGAAGAAGAAGAAGAAGAAGAAGAAGAAGAAGAAGAATCTGAGCGTAGCATGGATCGATTACAGAAAGGCTTATGACATGGTTCCTCATTCATGGATATGTGAAACACTATTGATGATGAAGGTTGCTAAGAATGTGGTAGGGCTTTTGGAGACAAGTATGGCTCCATGGAAAACGGTGCTAACAGCAAACAGAGAGGAGATGGGGCAGGTTGGCATTAAATGTGGTATATTTCAAGGAGATTCGTTATCGCCACTTCTTTTTGTAATGATAATGATGCCACTGAGCATCCTCTTGAAGAGAGAAAAACTGGGATATAACTTTGGATCTGGTGACAGACGTCTCAACCATCTACTGTTTATGGATGATTTGAAAATATTCGGTAGAAATGAAAAGTAAGTGGAGAGACTGGTAGAACTTGGTGGGACATACTCAGAAGATATTGGGATGGAGTTTGGGATTAGTAAATGTGCAGTGCTGGTGATGAAAAAAGGAGTAAAGTTTCATTTGAATAGAATAGTGCTGCCAAATGGAGAAATCATGACAGAAATAGAAAATACAGGGTATAAGTATTTAGGAGTGCTGGAGGGTGTAGGCATCATGAACAGAGAAATGAAAGAAAAAGTCAGGAAGGAGAATCTTAGAAGAGTGAAACTAATTGCAAAGTCGAAACTGTATGAAAGAAACCTAATGAAAGCAGTAAATGCATGGGCAGTCAGTGTTTTGAGATACAGTGTGGGAATTTTAGAATGGTCTGACAAGGATTTGCATGCCATGGATATCAAAACAAGAAAAGTTTTAGCAATGTTTGGTATATTTCACATTCGAAGTAGCGCAGCAAGGCTGTATCAAAAAAGGAAAGATGATGGGAGAGGATTGAAAAGTGTAAAAGATTGTGTTAGAACCGAGGAGATGTTGTTGAAGGAGCATGTGGTTAGAAGTGAGGAGTGGATGCTTAAGGTTGTGGCCAATGAAGTGTAGGTATGTAAGACCAAGGCTGATTATGTGAAACATATGGATAGAGAAAGGACAGAGGAACTGGCTAGGAAGAAAATGCATGGAAGGTTCTTTAAGGATATAGCAGAAGTGGCTGATGAAAGATCATGGCAATGGCTTAGAGCTGGGTATCTGGCTAAGAGTTCTGAAGCTTTTGTTTGTGCAGCACAAGAGCAAGCATTAGGAACATGATTGTTCAAAAAAGTGGTTCTAGGAGAGGAAGTTGCTGCAGAATGCCGGATTTGTGGTAAGACCTCAGAGTCAATTGCGCACCTTGCAGCAGAGTGTAGTGGACTGGCCCAGACAGAGTACCGCAAAAGACACGATCGCATGGGACTCCGGATATATTGGGAGGTGTGTAAGAGGGTTGGGGTGAAGTGTGCTGGAAAATGGTTTGAGGAGGTTCCTGATGAAGTGAGAACAAGTGAGGATGGCAAGGTAGAGGTATGGTGGGACAAAAGTGTCATAATGACTAAGCAGTTGGAACATAATCGTCCAGATTTGGTCGTCATTGACAAGGTCTCAAAAAACTGGCAGATTGTAGACTTCTCAGTACCCTGGGACAGGAATATGAGTGAGAAGGAGAATGAGAAGTGGAGCAATTATGCTCCATTGGCCTTGGAGATAAGGCGTATACACGGGGTTAAAACACAAATAATCCCGGTCGTAGTTGGTGCACTAGGAGTAGTATCAAGTCATCTGGAAGGACAATTGAAAAAAACTACAAATCCCCGATGTTTTAGGTGGCCTTCAAACCTCTGCAATTATAGGTACCACCAACATCTTTAGGAAAACTCTTGATCTTTGAAGCTCCTGGTTTGAAGCCGGGATTAAGGGAAATCCTCTGTAAATGAATCCCATCCCTTTCCAGAGAGACGTTCATAAACGAAATAAGAAGAAGAAGAAGAAGAAGAAGAAGAAGAAGAAGAATTATTATTATTATTATTATTATTGTAGTAGTAGTAGTAGTAGTAGTAGTAGTAGTAGTAGTAGTAGTAAAATACATAAATAAATAAATAAAAAACAACAGCAACAACAACACAATTCATTTTTTGGTGCCACCATTACTAGCTTACATTCTTGTCTGTAAATCAGGGAATATATGTATTATTTTTTGATGCATGTTAAAATAGAGTCGACAGATCGATTTTTTTTAATACGTGGTTTTAAGCAAAAACCAACAGTGTTTACTTAATTGTTATGTCGAAAATATATCCAAAAATTATGAAAATTCATCTCGCAGAAAATTATTTATAGTAAAAAGTAATTTTTATGGAAAATTGGGGGAAATTGCATTTTCCCTAGATGTGAACACCTTGAAGATTGCAAATACAGGGAATGCTTATTTTCTTTTTGGCTACTTTTATGACTGACGTACTGTTTCAGACCATAGCGAGAGACTATATCTTTTTAATAAAAACATAAAAGCAGTTGTTCTACTCAATAAATTTTCGTAATCTTTGGATATATTATTATTTTCGACATGACAATTAAGTAAGTACTGTTTTCTTTGCTTAAAACCACATATTTAAAAAAAAATCAATCTTAACAAGCACCATTTTTTTATAACAGTTATTAAAATTTCACATGTCATCTGTTTAAAATCTTTACAAAACACCTCCTTCCTTGATCCTATCATTAAACTTGAATCAGCCCTTTTTATTTTAACGTAACAAAGTTTCACATTAAGGGAGATAACTTATCTCAACTTACTTTCAAGCATCTTTTTATTGTTTTTTTTTAAAGGAAAACAACTTTTTAATAAAAAAAAATAACAAAAACTAGGTTCTTATTTAGAATTCGACAATAATAATAATAATAATAATAATAATAATAATAATAATAATAATAATAATAATAGAAACTACAGACAAATCTTTAAAATGTACGAAATGTATGAAACGAAGATGTTAGGTACGTGCAAAATGAATGCCGATGCTCAAAATGTATAAACATTTTGACCCCTCCCTTAACATAAAAATTCACCAAAAATCAGGAAATTAACCAATTTTAATGAAATTTTCAGTATTTATAAAATAATGATCACGGAATATAATAAAACCACTATCTTTATTTAAATCTTAGTGGAAGTGTATTATTTTGTTTAAACAAAAAATACCTTTACTAAAGTTATGGTTTTCTGTAGTAAAAAAAAAAAAAAAAAATGAATGAATTTATTTTTGCTTTTTTTATGAAAATAAAGCATCGTAAATGATAACATTTTTTTAAAAAAATTATTTATCTTTTAGAGGAACATTACAAAAAAAGCTCCTAAAATTTGTATTAATGAATTCGATATAACTCAAAGAAAAATTAATTTCTCGGACTACCAATATTACGATTGAATTAAGCATTGTTTATTTAATATTTTCACACAAAAAAATTGTAATAGCGAAAATATTTCTACTTTTTTTTTAAATTACAGATTTTGCATTATTTTTATATGCAAGATTTTGATAATGTCCTTGGCTTGCATGAATGTGAAACTTTCAACGTAACATAATTTTTATATAATCTTGGACAATAAATAAATAAAAAATAATTTAAAAACAGGAACATAAAAAATTATTAAATTAAAAATGATAAAAATAATACAAACGTTCAGGATAGGAATGTATGGATGCACGACTGAGTGGGGGGGGAAGAAAACTGGCGCCCCTACCGCCTTTTAATATCATGACTTCATTTTGAAACAGTGTTCTGATTGGCTGTAATTTTGAGCTTCCGTATAATCGTGTTTACAAAACTTCATTTATTGCGTTTTGGCAAACAGCAGAATTACTTGCTTTTTGGGAGCTAATTAAGTTTTTTTTTTTGTACAAACAAGGTGTTTTTTTTTTATTTAATTCAATATTTTAGGACTTTACTTTACTAATTATCTTTGAAATAGACCCAGAAAACTAATATTTATCTTTTAAAGGATTTTTACAATGAATTTATTTAACTTCAAAATTTAGCTGAATTGGTAAGCTCGCCATGAAAACATTTTTCATAACCTTTTTTTTCACATGTACAAATATTTTTTTTTCCTTTAGGAAATTAACTTTAATCTCTAATCTTTCAAATACAATCAAAAAGGAGTCGGAAACCTACAAAAAAATTATGATAAATCGGCTTTCAAAACTATCTTTGTTTGTCCATTTTTGACCGTACCTAGATGTTATCATCCAAAAATGATTGGGTCCTTTTTAACTAAGAAGATTCAAATTTAGAAGGAGAGAGCCAGGAGAACTGAGGAAAGTATAGAGAGCCAGGTGCCGCTATATATATATATATATTTTTAGAGAATATGTTAAAATCCATGGGTGGACAACTAAATTTGAACTATAAAGATAAAAATCATCCTTATAATTGCTACACTTCACTCTTAAAATCGCTAAAAGTCGTAAAAAATGATTTTCTTTATATAAAAATACTTGATAAATCCATGTGATTTTTGGAATATGACATCTTCGTTCCATGATGATTTTTCTGTATTTTTTTTTTTTTTTAATTAAGCGCAATTCTTAATGAGCACTGTAAAACAACACTAAAACTGCCATTTCATTGGCTATTAGAACAAGCGATCACATGGAGTTTATTTACCTATTTTCTTCCAGACCTATATTTTACTTTCTACTGTTTCTTAACATGAAAAAAAAAAGTAAAAATAAGTTGAGATAAATTATCTCCCTTGATGTGAAAATTTGCTATTCTAAAATGAATGGCAATACAAAAAATAAATTTTAAAATCTCTCACTATCTGTCTACCTGTTTGCCTTATATATATATATATATATATATATATATATATATATATATATATATATATATATATATATATATATATATATATATATATATATATATATATAATAAAAATAAAAAATAAATACATCCCATAAAAATAAAAAATAAATACATCCCATAAAAAATAAGGGGCGACTCATTCATATATATACTAGCAAAAGTATCCGTTGTTGACTGGGTTCAAAAACAGCCTACAGAAAATGGACTCTGATTTATGAAAGTATGATAGGTTATGAAAAGGAAGGGTTGTAAAGAGATAGCTTCGAATTTGGGGGTATCAAAACCAAAGCAAAATATTATGAAAGTAAAAATAAAATAGATAAACCCCATAATTTATTGTACCATATCTGTTCACACTGAAACACTTATCACAATATTCTGTGGATCTATATTAAAAAACCTTGTTAAACTTTGTGTCATATTTCCATTCTATGGAGGTCAGGTGCGAACGAACACCCCATAATTTTATTTTACCATATTTCTTCAAACTGAAATATAATTATCAAAATATACTTATGCAGATAGATATGAAAAGTCTTTATTAAAGTTTGTGCCTATTTCCATTCTATGGAGGCCAGGTGCGAATGCAGACCCTACAATTTTATTATACCATCCCTATTTAAGTTAAAACATACTTATCAAAGTATTCTTATGTACTTCTATATCAAAAACACTTGTAAACGTTTTATTTTGATTTTTAATTTTTTTATTTCCATACTTTTGCAAATGCAGACACCACAATTTTAATGAACCACCGTTCTGCCAGATCAAACATACCCATTCATGTGTCTCGATAGATCTTCTATCATTATATGTAATCAATTTTTTTAAAAATAGTCAACCAGACAGGAGCTTATTTGTGATCACACACTTCATAGCCTTGATAGGTGATGCCCTTTTCTCTTCCCTGCAACCTCTTTCCCACAAAAGAAACGTTGCAGGCCTGTCTCTGCTCTATTGTTATTTTCATGGCAAGTGCTCATCTGAGCTCTAGTCTATGGTTCTCCCTAACTAAACTTTCATGAAAAAAACTTGTCTAGTTGAAACCACTATCAATAATTCCCACTACTCTTTACCTGTGCCTAAATCTAAACGTGGATTCCATGAACAAAGTTTCTTTCTTAGAACTGCATCTCTGTAGACTTCTGTTATGTTTTCCTGTTCTCCAGTTGAATACAATATGGTCATCTTCAAGTCCGACATAAACAAGTTCTTGATGAGCCATTCCCCTTAAGTAATCCAATTTACTAAATTTCCATTACTAACGATTACCATATTGTCCAATTGACTACTGTACACTCTTTAACCCTTATCCTTGAGTGGCCTTCCGGGCTTTGATAAGTGGTGACTCCTTTTATTTACTTTTTTACGAGCATAAACTTTACAAATTATGAATTTATAAAACTGTATAATAATACAACTGGCAGTATACAACAAATAACTGTTACTAAAGGCAAGAAAATTTACTTTCCCACTTATTTGCACAAGTTTCAAATCTAAATACTGATTGTAAAATTTATTATCTATGCATCCGTGTTCTGTATAAATTCCGAAGGTTGTTGTTGAAGCGAATAGTTTTTATTTCGTGGCAAATTAAATTCCATTTTATCCGTTGCCCATAATGTCTGCCTACGAATTTGTCCGTATGGCACTTGACTTTGGTTGCTGTTGCTGCTGCTGCCAAGCATCCGGGTTCTGATAGCAGACGGTTCACACGCAACAACCCGGATGTAGACGCGCAGCAACATGGCAGTCGATAAGAAGACGAACTTTGTTGTTGTTATGTTATTATTACAGTGAGGTGTCGAACACTAAAGAAGTGCGCGTTTTTCTTGGAACACACCTTCTCGCATATCGTTCCCCATTTTCTCGCGACGGTACAAAACCATTTTTTTTTTAATTCTTATTGGTAAGTCGTTCGTTTATTTTCACTTATAAAAAAAAAAAAAGCCTTTTTTTTCTTCTTCCTGTGTGTGTATTTCTCTCTCTCTCTCTCTCTCTGCGTTAAAAAAGAGTCCGGTTCAATTATACAATAGTGACGCGGACGAAAAGTACCAGAAGGAATCCCCCCAAAATAAAAGCATAATTAATATTTTATCTAATTTTAACAATAAATTACTTTAGAATTGATAGTTTGGCGGATCTGGACGAGAACCCTCTCCCTGTATCTTAGTGTCGAATCAATAATAATCCACGGGAAAAAAAATGCAAAATCACGAAAACCGTTCTTAACATAGGTTTGGGGTGTTTATTCCGAAAGCCGTTCTTAACATGGGAAAGTTGGTGTTTATTCCGAAAGCCGTTCTTAACATGGAATTGTGGTGGGGGAGTATCCTGAAAGCCGACTTGCACTCCGCCATTAGCCAAAATTACACGCCTTTAAATTGACAAATACGAATTCGTTTCTATTTATAAGTAATTTTATAGTCAGAAGTTTGTGGCCTTTAAAACGTAAAATAAACATTTTTTCCATAGCGTGTTATTTCATTTTATGTTTTCTAATTTATTTTGACGCATGGGAATTTTTAACATTTTTAAACTCAACAATAAAAAAATTAAAATGTTTGTTTCGGAATGTTTTTTTTTTTTTTTTTTTTTTTTTTTTAGATAAACCATTGTTTGGGGCTAGTTGTTATTTTTACGACGCTTCGGCTGATGTAACCTCCGATCTACTGTAGGTGCATAAGATGCAGATGCATCTTTTCGAACTTGGGAAAATTCTAGTCGAACTTCGGAACCTCGATGGAATTTCGAACTAAATTCTAGTTTGGCTAGAATGTTCTCAAGTTCGAAAAGATGCTTCTGATGAAGGTCGGAGGTTGCATCGGCCAAAACGGTGTGAAAATAACAGCTAAGATCATAATAGCAGCCTGAATAATAATTATTAAACTAAACTCACATCGGCATTTATTTATTCATTTCTTTTTACAATAGCCAAAAAACAAAGGTTAATAATAAATATACAACAAATAAATGTTACCAAAGGAAAGATAAGTTACTCTTTTATCTGGTTAAGTTTTTTTTGTGTGCTTAAACTTATTTTAAAACGTTTATTTACTTTGAAACAAAAGTAGCGTCAAGTTTGTCTAGTTGTATTCGAATTATAGTTTTTATAAATATATTTATTCATATTGAATATATTAATTTGTCCGCATTTATACATGCGTTAAATTCCATCTTTTGTTTATTAAATTTTTAGGTGAAAATACAGAATGATTACAGAACGTCTTCCTCTTCCCCGTAGCTTTCTAAATAATAGCGTTATTATTTCAGCACGACCCGTGAACTGCACAAAATACCAATTCTTTTTTGCTGGCTTGCCTCTTGCAACAAATCTGCCCACTGCCCCAGTGCCCCACTGCCCAATATTTTGAGTTTAAATATTTGATACACAGTTTTGGTACAAGTCTATAAATGGTCCACAAGTAAACGAGTAGTTGCCAAGATATGAAGAATTTTACGTAAATTGGGCACCCACACGTTGACGCTCCTCCAACAAAAATTCGGCAAATGTGTATTTCAACGGCGTAAATTCAAGTTTTACACTAGTGGTAGCCATAAAGTGGGTGATCATTATACGTTAAATTATTATAGAAAAGTGATACCCCACTTTCTTTAAACTAACATTTCTTCATATTTTGGAAACTACTCGTTTGCTGGAATTTTAAACGTTATTTTCGTTTTCAACATCCTCAAAAACTTATAAATGTCTTAATTTTCCAAGTTTTTTTTTCTATAGCGTGGAAAATTGATTGTCTGCCCCTTGCTGATCTTATATTCCAAACATTCTCAATAGGTGTCGCTAGCAGTGTATCTTTCATAAACAAGATGGCGTGAAGTTTTTCTTCGATAAAATGTCTCATAATGGTACTTGTACAGTTTAGTAAAGACATAAAAAAAAAATGAAAATATTGAAAAAAGTTTAAATTGTACATATCCGTTATGGGACGAAGTTCTCTGAAAAAAATTTCACTTAATTTCATCGAGTAGTTTTTTTTTTTTTTTTTACAGCGAAAAAACAATTTATGATACCGAGCAAAATGTCCGATTTTTAGGAAGAAAAGCTAGTATTAAAGATGGGGAGGGGTGTCAGCGCTTTAACTGGAGTTATCTTCCTTTGTCATTTATAAAATTCAAACAATCTTTTTTTTTAATCCAATATGGCCGCCTTCAACGCACTCTCATAAAAACGTGTTTTTCCGCTGTAAAAAAAAAAAAAAAAAAAAAAAAAAAAAACTACTTGATGAAATTAAGTGAATTTATTTTTTTTCGGAAAACTTCGTTCTATAACGGATACATACAATAAACTTTTTTCGATATTTTCATTTTTTAATGTCTTGACTAAAATGTACAAGTACCCTCATAATATTTGATTTTCTTAAATAAATAATAAAAAAAAAACTACTTGATCGATTTACGTGGATTTTGGAATATGACATTTTCATGCAGCGACAAGTATAAAGTATAAAGATTTTTTTTCAGATTTTTATAGTAAAAAAAGATTACTTGTGGACCATTTATAGACTTGCACCACATTTTTTAAATTTTTAAAATAACACATTGTGCGTGTGTTCTGATTTTGTCAAACACGACAAATAATGATTTAATTTTACCGCAAATTGTTGCGTTGTTTTCCACGAGCGCACCTTGAAATATTAAAGTGTTTTTTTGTTTGTTTGTTTTTTTTTTTTCAAAAAATGTACTAAGATAAGTAATAAAAATAAAGAAAAAAATATTCACTTTTTTTAATAATAAAAAAATCTGCATTTTTATGAAATCAAATTTAAATATTGAAAGTAAAAGTACTTTTGTTGGGTTTCGCTGCAAAATAGAAATACTTTTAAAGCGTTTATATTATTTATATTGCAAGCTATTTATTTTACAAAGAATTGTTTTAAAATGTAAATTTTTTTTTCACGTATATCGTTTCATATTGCGACAAATGATTGATTTTTTTTTTTTAAATTTAATTAAAAAAAAAATTAAGCAAAATAAAATTAACAGTGCTTATGCATTTATGTTACCGTGCTGTTTTTTTTTTTTTAATAGTATTTGCAAATTCAAGTTTACGATATCCTTTTTATTAAATTGTTAGGTGAAAGTACCGAATAATTACAAAATACCCTCCCCTCCCCATGTTAAGAATGGCTTTATAAATAATAACCTTATAAATTCAGCAAGGTAACATGAGTACCAAATTAACTAACTAGTATTAAAATGTAAAAAAATACACTAATAATAAAGTTAAAAATTACATTTTAATTCCGAAAGTGTTTGTTTATTTATTTTCTTGCCTAGATTTTGGCTTCAGGTGAGACATTATATATATATATATATATAATCTAATGTAATCGATTTTTCTTATCTATTTTGAATTGAATTTATGTTTTGGTGTATTCTAACCACGAGGAAATACCAGTTTGATCACGTGATTGATTCTAATTTTATCTGCATTGAAAACGAAAATAGAAAAACAAATCACTATTCTTTTTTAAAAAAACAAAAAAAAACTATTAACAAATAATTTTAAAAGGGCTATTCAACATCATAAATTAAAATACAATTTTCTCTAGCTAAAAGTCAGAAACTACAAGAGATACTCTTAAATATCCTTCCGTGTTCCTAGTAAAGATTTAAAAAAATATATACTTCCAAATTTATCACATCGAGGTTGCCAGGAGGAACTTAAGATTTGATTTAAGCAATTTTGTCTTCTTTCTGGCATTAATTTTATTAATGCTACAAGGCTTTTTTTTTTTTTTTTTTTTTTTTTACCGGTACTAAAACACACACACACACACACAAATTGGGTCAAACTGTCAGTCAACTTCCTTTCTGTCTATTATATTGCGATAAAAACAAACCTCTTTGTTATTCGTGCCACCCGGACGACGTACGGTACCCGCGCTTGTTTTAAATAAAATATTTTTTAAATGTTGCTTTTTATTGAATAGAAAATAACGAAAGTAAAAGTAAGACATCGCATTCAAAATTTATTAAGAAGAATATTAGTGTTAAATTTTAATATTCTGTACTTCTGCAGTTTACGGACCGCTCTGAAATATGTTATTGGTAAATGTGACTAAATCACCGGTAAAAAAAAAAAAATGTCTGCGTCCATCAAACTTAAAGACCGAACCAGAAACTAAAAAACGAAATGAAACGAAATTTATTTATTATAATTGTTATTTATTTATTTATTTTTATTTATTTATTTTTTTTTTTTTTTTAGTTCAGGTACGCATTTACCAGAAAAGATGTATTTCCTCTGTTATTATTTTAGTGAGAATGAATTACTATTTCGGTCAATGTGATGTGCAGTGGCGTGCACTCGTGCAGTGAGTGTGCACTCACTGGTTAGTGGTTGTCCAACCTGTAAAGGGTGTTTATTCCAAAAGCTGTTAACATCGGAAGTTGGGGGTTTATTCCGAAAGGCATTATATATTTCAACCTCCCCATGTTAAGAACGGCGTTCGGCGGGAATAAACACCTTTTGCAGGCTGGACAATCAGTGCACTTGCACTAGTGCACTCAGTGGCTGCAGTGCACATTGACAACTGTTTCGTTATCACTCTTACTAAAATGAAATAAAATTATTTTTTTCCATGCGTACTTGAATAAAATTCACTGAAAATGAAACGAAATAAATAACGAAATAAAAACAAACAAACAAAAAACAATTATTTTGTTCTCTTTCTTCAATATTACATTTTCGATCCAAATAAATCAACAGGGATAATGTTGACCGACCGAAAATAGTAATTCGTTCTTACTAAAATAAAACAGGGGAAATACATCTTTTCTGGTAAATGCATACATGAACTAAAATAAATAAATAAAAATAAAATAAGTACTGCAAAAACGAATGAATAAATAAATATAAATAAATTTCGTTTCATTTCGAGTTCCGGTTCGGTCTTTAAGTTTGGACGCAGATGATTTTTTTTTTTTTTTTTTTTTTTTTTTTTTTAGCGGTGATTTGGTTAGGGTATTCCCGATACTCACATTCTTAACATGAGGAGGAGGCCTTTTTAAAACTATGCTGTACTTTTACCTAACAGTTCATAAATAAGATATCGTAAAAATTGAACTTCAAAACCCCATCTAAAAAAACAGCACGGTTCGAAAACTGCAGAAAGTGCCAAAAATTCGTTTTCTTTTTCTAGTTAAAATTTAAGTAAAAAAGAAACAAACTCCCATTCCTGTTGTTTTTTTTTATTATAATTCTATTTACGGATTATTTTGTATGAATTAAAAATTAGAAAATTTATGAACAGTGGCTTTTTTTTTTATATAAGTTTTCAAGTGTCTTGAACAACTGTAGAATTATTTTAAAGATAACCAGCGTTGGTTTATGAAAAAAACAAAAACAAACTTATTGTTCAAATTTACATATTTATCAGCAACACAACTGGACAAGATCAAAGTGTAGTATCTGTTCTTCAGATGCTGCACTTCTATTTCTTGTTCTCTTTCGGTGGAGGAGAAATCCTTCACGACTGAGACAATTTTTATTTTTGTACCTTTTCTCCACGTTAAAAAACGACCCTGGTGTCTAACTCTATCCCGTGGGGAGGCATAGTAAATAGGTACTCCCAAACTTTGAACTTGCAGATATATTTCCACTTTATAGCCATCTAAAGTGTGTGTGTTTGTTTTATAATGTTGATGTTGAATTCTTGGAGACTAAATAAATGATTTTCCGTAAATCATTATCCTTTGGTAAGGAACTTTGTGAGTTCGTTCCATATGAACTCCGAAATAGCTGCAACGATTTTTTTGACATTTGCAGTGTTCTTAGATAGGTTTTATATCGGAATGTCTTCGATAAGTATCGATAATCAAAAAAATCCAATGTAAAAAGGAACAGGCGATTTTAACTAAAGTTAACAACTTATACAAGTACATTTGAGAAGTTTTATTACCACACAAGTCGAAATCAACAGTAGGTTCTTTGATATAACAGGGGCGCGTTCGAAATTAATGTTTGTGTAGAGCACAATTGAACTATGATACTTGACTTTTGCATTTTAAACTTTAATTCAAGCCATAATATATAAAAATAATTTTGTAAAGTCAACAATAGGTTCTCTGCAGTGCAATGTAGACTACAATGCATTGTGGACTAAATCACTGCGAAGAGGCATGTGAAGCTTCCTCCTGGTGCACTGCAATAGGTTCTCAATTAGAGCAGGCAATAAATCAATTTGATTGAAAAATTGGTGATTTCATCAATTTCAATGACAATAAAAATATGGGAATGTGAAATATTCATTGATCATCATTCAATCCTGGGTGATGTCAGGTCTCTCTGCCAGTGTATATATATTCTTTCAGTAATTGAAAATGCCTTTTTATTATTTTTCACAGAAATATTTCCTATCTATATTTTTAAATATATGCTAATCATTGCATTATGTTTATCCTCTGAAGAAAAGGTCATATCTTTGAAAATTCATGCATTAAGTATTTTTCACTGGTACAATTTCCTTGTTTGAATTTTTTGCCATAAACAAGGCACAGTTCGACTAAGTCGTAAGGGGCTACTTAGAAGGGCCAGATTTGCTGGGATACTATATAGAGAGATGAGCAGCGAGATGTCTGTTCGTATTACACTTGAATTTCTGAATGTCAGCACAGTCAGGGAAGCAGGAGCCTGCAAGGAAATTCCAAAGTTTAGCAGTTCGAGGGAAGAAACTATTTCAGTAGGTTTTGCGGCATCTAGGGATCTCTAGTGTAGAGGTTGGATTTTGCTACCTGTATGGTCTGTCGGGGGAACAATTTTATTTTTCATCTGTTTTTCCTATTTTTTCAATTGCTCAACCTAGTATATTGAGCTTTTTATTATGTCGATAGGTTCCAATTTTAAAAAGAATACTTACATTAATTTCTCTCTCTCTCTCATATATATATATATATATATATATATATATATATATATATATAGTGACCCTGTCAACTTTTGGTCTACAGACTTGAAACTTGATGTAGGGGATTTGAACCTGTGGAACAAATTTGATTTGGTCTTTAGGCAGTAAAAATTGAAAAAAAATTGTAACTTGGCTGGCATAAGTGGACTCAAAGTGCTTTTATATGCAAATATATATTTATATACATTAAAGTCGGTTAAATTTTAACATTTTCCTATCTATCTGACTAAAACTCAAACAATGACTAATTCTGTGATGGTAAATGTCTTAGTTTCGATTGTAACTGATGACACTCAAGTCACTTTAGTCGCGTGCAAGCGACTCTATAAGTCACTCCGTCTGTCGGTAACACTTTTGTGCTTGGCCTTTTTGGTTAAGATCAAAGGTCTGTTGTTAAATGATGCTGCTCTTAGCTTTTTAAACTTTTCTTGGCCTTTTAGCTAAGATCAAAGTGTAGAATCTGTTCTTACTACATGCTGTACATTGTGATATAAAGTGGGGGATCACTTTTCTGTATTAATTTAATGTAAAATGATCACCCACTTTACAACCAGTCAGTCTCAAAGCCATTCAAGTCATTCTCCAGATCATTCAAGTTGTTTTTGAAGGATTCCAGTTATTTTTATTGCATTCAAGTCATTCTTAAGGTCATTCAATTCATCCTTAAGTTCATTAAAGTCATTCTAATTCATTTACTTTTTATTTAAGTCATTTCAGCCCATTTTTCGGTCATTTTAGTTCATCTTTAAGAATTTCATGTCAATCCTACATTCACGCATTCATTCATTACACGAGAGCACGCGACTAATGGCTGTCGGTCTTGTTTTTTTGTTTTTTTTTTAAAGTCACTACTATATATTAGGTACAATATAATAATCAACAGAATATTGTCTCTATAATAATACATATGAAATTTGCATATTTTACAATCTGGCAACACTGATGTACTAGTGTGTGTATATATATATATATATATATATTAGCATGTCACCTAGCAATGATGGGACGATTCCAATATTTTTCCCAATTCTGATATAATTTCCGATTCTTTATAGATTTACAAATATTTAACTATAAAGCTATTTTTGTCTCATTTACCATAAAAACACATTAATGGTTCATATATTTTATCAAACATAAAAAAACTTGTGGGAGGGATAATCTATAGATTTTAGTTTTACTGGAAGTTTAAATCGATAAATGTTATTTTATTATTACTATAAGCAATGGAAGATTTTGTTTTTAAACAGAATTAAAAAAAATAAATAAATAAATAAATAAATAATTAAAGGAATCAGTTTTGGCATCGAAAAAGAGGCATAGATTTTTACGATTCCAATATGCCTAAAAGATCCAATTTTTATTTTTCCGATTCCGATTAATCGTCCCAACACTATATATGTATGCATGTCAGTCAATATTTTGACGGTTTTTGTTTCCACCAAAAAAAATCTGCAACAAAAAAATGCAATAACAATCTATCAAACAGTGTGTGATTAGTATTGATTATTAATATGATTATTGATCTTCACCTATTCTCGTTGAATGTCTGCTGTTTGGGGGGAGCAGGACTAGGACTCTGGACGTCTTTGGCCTATTTTTAAGGAAGAGGGTATAATAAAAAGAAAAAAAAAATTTACTAAGATTTCTTGAGTAATCTGAGAATTTAGAGGATGAAGGGGGTGGACTTGCACTTTTTATTAATTTAAATGAATCCTATTTTAGTCACGTAAGTTAAAGTTAAATGGTTAGTCGGAAGGTTTCAGTATTATTGTTTTACTTATTGTTTTCAGTAAGTGAAAATTAGTTTCACTTGGATTCATCGTACATGTCAGCCACCAAAATGAAGATTCAGCCAGAAACATATCGATAAAAGTTGCCATCTTTATAAACAAATCAAGAAAGAGGCTGCTTAAGGAAGAATAATTCAATTATCAATTTAAGTTCTCTTTCTTTGTTAGCCTTTTTCTCGATTTGTTTAGAAAGATGGCAACTATGTTTTTTGATGTTTCCTGTTTATGATGAAAGCTGCTATAACTTATTATTCAATTCAATTTATTATTATTATTTGTTAGATTTTGTGTTTGCCTGTTGTTATTGCCAATTTTATACTAATATAGGTGGATCATAACAAATGATCGTAGGCTGTCAGCATCTTGTTTTCTCAGTCTTTCCAGCACTTTTAGAAAGGTTCTGGTGGTTTCCAACAAGGCAATCTTTTGAAGTACTCCAAAATTGCAATGGATCCCAATTTTCTCAATCCACTTGTCAAATCTTTTTGTTGTTTCCAAGAACTCCCATCACAACAGGTACAACTTCTACCTTCTACAACTTCCACAATCTTTTTATCTCTCTTTTCAAGTCTTTGCACTTCTCGACTTTCAATTTTTTTTCTCCATATTCACATCAGCTATATCAATGATTTATTTATTTATTTTTATTTTTTTTCAGCAAAACTAAATCTGGTCTCCTTGGTTTCATCATATCACATGGGATATTCATATCTCACAATAATTTTGCTTTATCACTATCCACTATTCCAATCCCCTTGCTTGTATATATATCCCTCAATATTGTCATGCCGTCTCTTGTACTCCTTTTGAGCTAACTTCTCAGAATTACTGACGAGGTGTTGTATATTCTCACCTTTCTGTTCACACAGTCGACATAGGGGACATTCAGGCATTTTATCAATGTGATACTTCACATAATTTGTCCTGAGTGATTGCTCCTGTGCAGCAAATATTAGGGTTTCTGTCCCAACCTTCAAGTCATATTTTAACAACCATAACCAGGGTTTTTTGGGGGTTTTTTGTTTTTTTTTCGTTGTCCACTTCCTCTGATAGATCTCTACTGAACTGCCATGCATTTTCTTCTCAATCCACTTGTCTTTTATTTTTTATGTATTTTATTAAATTCCCTGCTTCTTACTAGTTCATGCTTTCAAAATTTTTCAAATTTTGACGCACACCTTTTATAAGTTTTTCCTTACAGTTGGAGATGTAAACTTGCAGACTATTTTCTTTTATGCCTCGTTCTACATCTAGTAATCCTCATCCTTCCTCTTTTCTTTTCACATAACCTATCGACATCACTCTGGTTGAAGAGCTCCATCCAGCGTCATCCTTTTTCTTGTCTTCCTGTTCATATCTTTCAGCTTGTTTTCTTTTCCATTGAATAATATGCACTCCATATCAAAATCTAGCTACTGACCACGTGTTTACTGTGAATATCTTGTTTTTTCTCATTCAATCTTAACCTAAGAACCAATTGTAGTTTTCTCTTGTATTTTTTTTCCTATTATTTCCTTCATTTAAACTTTTATTAGGTGTATCTTTCTTCAACTTATTTTATCATTTCCCCATTCAAAAGCTTTATTCCTTTACTCTCAACATTTTTTCCCCCTTTTCAAGGCACCACATTTTTACATGCCATATTTCATACCTATGTCATTACTGAACACGTAAAAAGTCCTTACAAGCATATTTAGTTGGTATTTGTTCTTCACATACAACTTTAATTCATCCATAAATAATGATTTACTTGATACTCCTTCTTTCCTCACTTGTAACACACATTTACCTTTCGTAGTATGAATGACAAGGATACTATACTCAGAACAAACAACAATGACGATGAGTTTTTCTCCCGAAAAATCCCTCTCTTCACATGACCTTCCTCAAGATCGCCATTCGATATTAATGACACTTTCCATTGTTTCATACCTCTTTCCAAGAAATCTTGCACATACGCAGCTATTCCAAATGTTTCCATGCATTCTTTAGTCCAGCTATGTGGAATTAGATCATATGCTTTGCGGTAATCAATGCATAGATTTGTAGATCTTCTCTTAGAATCCTAAAGTATTGTCCTATCAATAAACAATTGATCCTTGGTCCTTCTAATATCTCAACTACATCCCTTTCGTGCCTTTGGTAAGATATCTTCTTGTTCCAGATATTTGTAAATCGTGTATATGCTTGTCAGCAGTTTCCACATCAATGAAGCACAGGTGATGAGCTGCAGTGCCCTTAGATGTATCCTTCTGACAGAACTGTTCGTCAATGCATACTTTATTCAAAAATTCTATTTCCTGTCAACATTTGATCAATTTGAGATGCAATCCTTCTGTTATGTTTCTTTATTACAACTCCAAATATCGCCCCCAAAATTTTGCAGTTTTCTGACTTTGGTACTTTTACATTATTTGACAATCTATTAGTACCTCATAGAACTTCTGATCCAAACCAAACGACCTATTCTCTCAGAACTGTTTACTTCTCTCTTCATATTTCTTCACTTTTGGACTTTTTTGCTATTTGTTTGATTTCTTCCAAGCCAGTTTTAATTGCCTTTCTGTTCACTCTATATTTTCTGTTCAGTTGTTTGAATTTCTGTCTTCCTCGCACCCAATTGTCCTCTCAACTCTAAAGCAAGTTCACATCCTTTCTTTCTTTTTTTTTTATGTCCTCTTTTATTCTCTTCCATCTCTGTTGATTTATCTTCTGGCATCTACCTCTTTTTGATCCAAATTTTTCTGCAAAAATTTGTTTCTGTGATGGTCCTGCATTTCACATACTTCATTGCATTTGTCTACCTGCACCTTCAGAATTTTTCTGTCTAGTTTCTTAAACACTTCCAGTACCTCATCATCAGTTTCCCCATCATTACCAATTGCCTCTCTTGTTTCCTCTCCATTTCCTGCCACTTCATCCACATCTTCCACTTCATTCTTTATCCTTTTCTCATCAATCTGCACATCACCTTTATTTGCCGTGTTATTCTTCATTACTTGTGTGTTCATCTGCCTTTTTATGACCTTCAATTTCAGCTCTTCTGTATTGCTCTTGCCTGATCACACAC
Source organism: Euprymna scolopes (assembly GCF_053919585.1). Classification (NCBI taxonomy): domain Eukaryota; kingdom Metazoa; phylum Mollusca; class Cephalopoda; order Sepiida; family Sepiolidae; genus Euprymna; species Euprymna scolopes. Next base: position 105,331,491 of record NC_136499.1, on the reverse strand, counting down.
ACACACACACGCAGTTCTGTTGATTCAAACATTCCTTGTTTTCTGTAACCCTGATAAGCTTTCCATTTTTATCACAAGGAATTGCTTCTGAAGAAGCATTCCATGTTTACCTTGTTAATCTCCTTATTCCACTTTAATCTAGCAGTTGCAAAATGACAAGTGGGTTCTCGTTGCTGATCCAAGATACATCTGCCAGGTGTGGGTGTTTTGCTTTAAGTTCCAGTCCCATTCACACCGTTATTCTCAATACTTGGATTTGACATTTCATTCATAAAGTTTAGTTATACAATCATCGGTTATTTTATTTATTTTTTCAAGACACTCTCTAAGTGGTTTGAGTTTTCCTTCTAGTTTGTTGGCCTTACCAGACTGTCGATCGAACACCACTTACTCGGAGCTACTGGTTTTAAGGTGCCCATTATTCATCTGATGCAACCCTTCCTGTCTGTAACACAGGTTCACAGGACTTAGTGACAAAGCCACATTAGAAATCCAGGAGTAGGACTAGATTGTTAGAGTATACCTTAGGAGTACTTTATAGGACAGTGAAAGTTTCTCCCCACTTCCACTCCCCTGACAATATGGCAACCATTAAACTCATAATTTATTATTATTATTAATAAAATCAAATATGCATCAAGTGTGCTTGAAAACCAAATCACAACGTAATATTAGGAAAATAAACAAATATTTTACTTATTTGAAATTTATAACAAATATATTTCAGAGCCAGACTCCATCCTCAGTATGTTTTTTATTTTCTTTTTTTCTTTTTCCTTGTCATGTTGTAAAGAGTCGTGCGTTGTATCTCAGCAGATATATTTTGAAATGCTGGAACGGGGCGTAAGCAACACAAGAATAACATCAAGGGTGGGAGTTCCGTATTGAAACATTTTAATTTGAATAAAATAAAATATGCATCAAGTGCGCTTGAAAGCCAAATCACAACGTAATATTAGGAAAATAAACAAATATTTTACTTGTTTGAAATTTTAGCAAATTTAGGAGTAATGCTTTAACTGATGCCACTCTCAGTAAATTATGTGACTGAAATAGGATTTTACTATTTTTCTTTCTCGTCCCAAATTTTTATCTGAGGTTTTCCATGTTTTCGAGTGATTAGCTAAGTAGCAATTTAGTCGAAAATCCGATCTAGAAAAATAATCTGTAATTAAAATTTGATTATTGCTTCAGGCTTCTGATAAATTGACTGAAAAAAAAAAAATAAATAAAGTGGAAAACTGCTCATTGGTAGAATAGTGGCTCGGTCAAAATCTAAATATTATTTTCTTTAGGAGTGCAAATGAACCATCATACTTGACTTTAATCTATAATCTTTAATTCTAACCCGGATGAAATAAAAATTTTAACATCTCGTCACACCAACATTTTCTTTTTCATTATTGCCAGGCATTTGGGCTTAGGATTTGTGTTATAATTAATAGTCATTTAATTTATTTAATTTTATTTTTACTAGGAGGGTCATCACTTAGCAAGGCCCAAAGTCAAGCGAGGTTACTGAGTATTGAGTAGTGTGAGACAACACCACGATAATCACTAATAGCGGAACTTGGGTAGAGTTTGATTAAGAGGATGGCTCAACAAGAACTTATTTACATTAGATTTGAAAACAGCCCTGTTATAGTCAGCTGGGAAGCGACCTCGGTATTGTGTGCCACAGAGGAACAGTTCTAGGGAAGAAACTTTGCTCATGGAATCTTCATTCAGTTTTAGGTACTGACAGGAAACTAAGAGAAATTGACAATCGTTGTAGTGATACATGTATTTGTCGCGAATGTTTTGTGGGATGGCAGAGTAATGAATGAAGCTCAGTCGAGCACCTGGCATGAAAATAACGACAGCAGAAACAGACCCACAACGCTTCTTTTGCGAGAAAGAGGTGATAAGTTGGAAAGGTCTTCACTCACTAGATTTCGAAGATGTTTTTTATTATTTATTAACAATTTCTTATTCTCGGCATTACTATTCACGGTGATTAGTCGTGTTTGCTTATAATGGCATACCACATTGATGCAAATTCTTGTGTTCACCAGCAAATGAACTGTAGTTTAAATTCGTTCATTCTCGCACAATATTGTTAAAGTGTATGTGTGTGGCTGGCTGGCTATCCCCTAGTTTCGCGTGTTTTTCTAAATTCCGGTTTATGCTGATCGTTTTCACGATGAATGCCCTGAAAAAAGTCCCTTCTGATTAATGGTTGGTATTTATTTGCTCCCCCACCGAGCAAATTAGGCACAAGGCCGATTTTTAATGTGAGGAATGAAGGGGAAATGGGGACCAACTCCCCAGGCTCCCCGGGGAGTAGGGGAGATGGCTGATTAATGGTTATCAGTTCTAAAATATTCGTTTGCTTATCAGCAAAAACCGGAAGTCAGAAAAACACGCGCAACTTGGGGATAAACATATATGAATACATCGATTTAGGATTATATTGAAGCTTTTAGCTTTTCAATTCAATTTTTAATCAATACTGTGTAACTTTATGTGTTACTGCAACAATCAAAAGAAATTCTAAATCAAACGGGACAATCAAAATCCTTAGTATTATTTTGACCCGTCACCGCTTGGAAAGTTTGACAAAACTAATCACAATTTGACAGACACTTTAATGCTAAAAGCCTTAATATAACCTGGTTTAATAGTTTTAATGCTTTTAAATATCTTTCGAGTATCGAAGGCTACGATCTAAACACCATGTTCGATACCCCCCTCCCATATTATAATCGATCATTGATTATTTTAAAATGGTCGTCACGGTGATTTCTCGGTGGTCGTGCAAAATTGGAAATTCTTTAAACTGTCAATTCTAAAATAATGGCGCGAATTGGAATTGATCGGCAACAGTATTTATTTTTGATCGCGGCAGACGCAGCACTTATGAATAGTTTATTTCACAAATAAGAAATCGTTTATTTAAAGCCGGGTATTTTGGTTCGGATTTAAAAAAAAATTTTTTTTTTTTTCCGATCTTGGGAATGTCTAATTTTGGAACTAGACGGACTGGAATTTGCATGCCGGGTTAGACTTGTGGACACTAGTGCAGCTGCAGCTGCAGCTTAACAAGAAAATTGTGTTATTTTAGGAGAGTTCCGTCCACGCAACGTAAAAGTTAAGTCTCCCCTCGCCATGTTAAGAATGACTTTCTAAATTGGCTTGTAAATGTTAAACTGGAGAAGTACCGAGTTGTTTCTAGGCTGCTGTATCGGTTTCACTAATACTATATTGAAGGGGAATAAATGAATCCCAATATCCTCACTTCAAGCTAGATTGAGACTTTCAAGCCATGGTTGTGCAACAACACTAATATAGGAGAAGGAAAATTGTGAGGCGGCGGACGTTTCACAATTTTCACTTTTTCTTTTAACATTTTTTTACTTTTCTTCTGTTAATATCATCGATTAGAGACTTATGTTTTAGATTATAAAAAAAAACAAAAAAACTTTTCATGTGGGTGTTCAGTTTTAAATTATAACGTTGTACTAAATTGAACACGAACTTTGTGACTACAATGACTAGATAGATATTCTAACCCTTACCTTCCGGTCACATCAGAGAGTTGCCATTTTTTTTCATCGTGGTCACAAAGTTCGTGTTCAATTTTAGAACAGAGCGCTATAATTGAAAACGGAACCCCCACATGAAAAGTTATGCAATTTTTTTTTTTTTTTTTTTTTCATTTTTTTATTTTTTATAATCTGAAACTTAAGTCTGTAATCGATGATATTCACAGGAAAAAAAGTGGAATTTAGAGGAGGGTGGCACTCTTGACAATGTCCGCTAGTTGCGATATATGTATGTATGTATGTATGTATGTATGTATGTTTTTTTTTTTTTTATTATTGCATTTATCCCGGCAATGAAGCGTCCTGGATGTCTCTTTGCCACTGACTGAACCCCAACGCCCAACGGTGTCGATTTAGAAGACTTTCCCGTTCCCAACGCAGGCCGTATTCGTTGTATCTCGATACTGAAAGAGACATATTTCACTACAACATATAAAAGAATCAGATTGTATTGTTGATTTTTTTTTTTTTTTTTTTTTTTTTTTGCTGGGGGGGGGGGCTTCATTCACACAGTTATCCATCTTTTATTAAAAAGAAAGGAAATGTTCCCATCATCATATTAAGCCTCTCTTCCCATAACTCGCGCATAACCATCACATATCAGAGACACTCTGTTTTTTTCTCCATCACCTGTGTAAGAACTTCCCATCCCTTCATCAGTTTGTTATTCCTATACTGCACAAATTCCACAAATTCCTTTTGCAACACGAGGGCGGTGGAGTGGGGGTGGGGAACATGGCAGCTAGAAATCCTAAATTGCTTTATAAATTCTTACAACTTCTACAGGCATCTCCCCTCCCTCCCACACGGCAATGTCTTCCTACTTTTCTTTTATTCTATTTAATCCCCCCCCTCTTTATAGCCTAAAAAATGTATTTATTTGTCATGTTTAAAACTATCTATATTTACCGGCGTTGCCCGGGTGAAAGACTTGGAGAAAAAAATAATTTAAAAGATAATTGTACTAATAATTTGGATTTTCTTTTTCTTTTTCGAAAATTCGTTTTATTTATTTATTTTTTCCTTGTTTTATTTCAATAAATATTTGATTTATAGTAATAAAAAAATAAACAAATAAATCAGTATGTACACCAAAGAATGTTTTTTTTTTTTTTTTTTTTAAATTATTTTTGCACATAGTCTTATTTAGTAATTATTAACCGAGTATAATAAATTATTGATTGTTACAAAATAACTCGCAAATTATTAACAAATAAGTCAAACATATATATGATTGTTGGCCAAAAGCTATGGGGCATAAAACAGTAGGTTTAACGCTGGTTCACCATTTTCGATTTAAGAAATGACGGCCATGATAAAGTGGATACTTTCTATTTTACCACACACGCACACAAGAGATCATGCCTGATAATGTTTTGCGGTGATGGGAATAACATTAACCTCCTTATCCCCCCCCCCCACATCTACAGAGTAGTAGTAGTAGTAGTAGTAGTTACTACTACTGCTATCGTGTTATGATTACAGCAGCCTAATACAAAGTGCAACTAGCATTGCACTTCAAAATACTACGAACTGATCTGTTGGTATTCTCCACTGTTGCAGCAATACTAAATTATTCGTAAGTAAATAAACGTGTCAAAACTGCATGTGCGTTAGAAATAAACACAAAAAACGCATTTTACTTATTCCCTGCGCTTCACGGGTGGTCCTGTCCACTGGTCCATATGGGAGGGGGAATTTTGGTCCCTTGGATTGCCGCCCACTCATTGCTTCGAGAATGGTGTGATATATATATATATGTGTGTGTGTGTGTGTTTATCAGACATGGCAAGTAAGCTGCATAAAAATGCTCAATGTTTCATTTTCGTTGGAAATCATTAGACGTAAACGATTTGGTTTGATTGTTTTCTGACTAGGATGCGTAGCTTACTTGCTATAAACATCTTTTCATACTACGGCTTTACACGAGTTAATATTGTGTGTGTGTGTGTGTTTGATTCCAGGTTAATAAAGGTGAAAACATGCAATGATTTCAACGCAGTTTATTCAAGTGCTCAATACCAAAGTAGAGCAAGATATACTTTTTATTTACTTTTATTTATTTATTTATTTTTTACATAAATTCTTATGTAAAAAATAAAGTAAGTAAATGAAATATATATAATGTGTGTGTATAAATCAGTAGGTTGTGAAAATATGGCAATTAAGCTACACAATCTTTCGCATTTCATCCCTTGTAAAAAGAATTGTCCGGTTAAGATGCCCTTTAAAACATTTTAGCCCGACGATTCCCTACGGCGATGAAACGTGGGTGATTCTGCGTAGCTTAATTGCCATATATTTTCACAACTTACTAACTAGCTCTACTCGTGTGAGCACTATTGAAGTAAAGACTGACAATCGATACGTAAAATATCTTATAAAATCTCATGCGGAGACGGGTGAAATTTTCATGTGTGCATTATTTCGTAATGAAATAACATATTTTGTGGCAATGGATGATGACTAATTCAGACTTTTTATTCAACTATTCAGTACATATGTATATATTCGGTCCGATGTTGCTAACGTTAGTCGAGCAAATATACTTATCAAGTTGATAAATGTATTTGCTCGACTAACGTAAGGGCAACATAACATGTTAAAAAGCCAAACAATTACATTATTTTATTTATTTATTTATTTATTTTTTAACGTGTCAAGTTGTCAACATTTCAGCCCACTAATCTCTTCAGGACCACGTGATTCGATAAACAAAGCAAGCTGCTTGATTGATTAAAAAATTTTTTATTTATTTTTATTTTTTTACGTGTGGGTAACAAAAAAATATTAAACAATAAATTTGCCTTTTGGATATGAGCAAAGTGTAGTATCTGTTCTGATACATGTAATCTTTTCTGTACTTAATCAGTAAATGAGATATCCTTCTAGACTGAGATAATTTACACTTTTGTACCAATCCAAAGTTGATTGACTTTGGTTGAAACTGGATTTCCTCACATTGAAAAAAAAAAAAAAAAAAAAAGACTTTGTTTCTAAGTTTGCCCTCGTGTGGAGGCAAGTAAATAAGGATAACTTTTTTTTTTTTTTTTTTTTTTTTTTTTTTTTTTGTAAGTTATTGTGTCGAAACCTTTGTATATCAATGGGACTTTAATATCTTGCTGATTTGGTATTTTATTATCAAAAATAAGTAGAAACAAAAAATTTTGTTTTGCATTCGAGAAAAAAAAATGGACAATAGTAGTATGTGCAATAGTGCATATAAGTATTAAAAGTGTATGGGATGGGAGGGATGACCCCGCTGTTTGTCAAAAATAGCTACAATTTCAATCGTTTCTTTTCGTCATAATGAAATCCTACTCTTTTCTTGTCTTTCTTTTTTTTTCTTTTTATCTTGTGCTTCATTTTTGTTTTCTTTGATTACCAACTCGGCTTCAACCTGAAGATTTAATTTCTCTATCTTTCAATACTGAACGCCCTTCATCACGAAATATTTTAAGCTGTAAACACTAAAACTGTAACAGTGTTGCAAAGACATTTCCGCTTATTTTCGATTTCACGCGTTTTTTTTTTTTTTTAATTTTTTTTTACAAACGATTCACTACTTATCAAGGCCCGGGGGGAGGGGCACCCGAGGATAAGGGTTAATGAGTGTACAGTAGTGAGTGTGCCAATATCGTAGTAAAAGTTAGTAGTGGAAATGAAACACGTGGGGTGGGGACACTTCGTTATTACTTTCTTTACCCAATCCCACCCTCACATTATTAAAATTACATTTTTTTTTTTTTTTTTAAATACCTTTAACCAAAGGTGACATAGCAACATGTGTTCGACTGTTCGACTAATTGTAGTTACTTCATTACAATGACGATTCGTTCAAAATTGGTATTGTAAAATTTATTCATTTTTTACTTTACGGTGGAAAAGTAAGGGGGATAACTTTAACTTTTTACGGGTTTGTATTACTGTACACATAGATTCGAAAAAGTTGTCAAAAAACAAATATATAACAAATAAATGTTATCAAAGGCAAGATAAGTTACTTTTCTACCTAACTGGATATATTTTTCGTGTTTTTATTCAATGTTACATGTTTATTCAGCTCGAAAAACATAGTGTTTACCGATGTATTGGAAAATTCAAGATGGCGCCTCACTCCCTCTTTAACACGGTAAGTTTGGGGAAAAGGTGTTATAAATAAAAAACTAGAAAAATATTATTAAAACCCCGCCGAATATGTCAAGCTATGTGACGGTAACATATATTGAGCAAGTTTTTAACAGTATTTTATCCAGTTTTTTTATTTATAACACCTTTTCCCAAACTTACCGTGTTAAAGAGGGAGTGAGGCGCCATCTTGAATTTTCCAATACATCGGTAAATACAGTATGGTTTTCGAGCTGAATAAACATGTTACATTGAATAAAAACACGAAAATTATATCCAGTTTAGTAGAAAGTAACTTATCTTGCCTTTGATAACATTTATTTGTTATATATTTGTTTTTTGACAACTTTTTCGAATGTGTGTACAGTAATACAAACCCCTTTTTACAAATACTTTTTTGTCAATTTATTTTAATAAAGATTATTTTCAACAATACAAGTTTTTGAAATGGAAATTAACTTTTGCTGACAAGATAAACGAAAACTTTCTATTGCGAGAAACAAAGAAAAACACTGAAAATGCAATCTCATTGCTTGTTGAAAATTATCCCCTTTTTTTTTCTTGTGCAGTTTATGTACAGTGCTCAAATAATAACGCTCTAATTTAGGAAGGGGTTTTGTTTAATTGTGCTTTCACCTAACAATTTAATAAAGATAACCTTAAAACTGAATTTAACTTTTGAATTCTATCAAAAAAGAGCAGTCCGTAAACTCTGTAAATACCCTCCCTTTTTTTTTTTTTTTTTTTTTTTTTTTTTTTTTTTTAAAAAGAAAAAAAATGGTCAAACACCAACATCCTCGGACCAATAAATATTTCCGCGTGTCATTCATCGTATGCATTCAAGAACACTATTAATATTGTTTCGAAAATCGAGGTTCATTTATTAACATCTTTTCTTTGTTTCTTTTTTTTTTCTTTCTGTAAATAAAAATCAATTGACAAAAAAGGACAGGGGCAATAAATTGTTCTGGTATTAAATACCCCCTTCCTGAAATGTTTTGTCGTTAAACTCAAAATTTAACGAATTCTTACCCCCCCCCCCGTCCCGTCCCAAAAGAAAAACAAAAGAAGCCTTTTGTTGCGCTTTAGAGTAGACATACCAAAAAGGTATTGTGTTACTGTTCTACCGAAACTGTGTTTCGGTATTTAAATGACCGAAAAAGGTCCGATATACTAAAAGGAATGTTACATGTGCACCAATGGCGTGCAGAGGGGTTCGAGCATCCAATCATATTTAAACTATCTCCATTTCTCATATTTCTTAGTACTAGGATTTGTACTTGAGTCTTTGGGGCATATAATCGAAGAGTTGGACCTGATCCCCGTACGGCACTAATATAAACAGGCTATGGGTTTGTATTACTGTACATATAGATTCGAAAAAGTTGTCAAAAACAAATATATAACAAATAAATGTTATCTAAGGCAAGTTACTTTTCTACCTAATTGGATATATTTTTTAGTGTTTTGATTTAATGTAACGTGTTTATTCAGCTCGAAAAACATACTGCGTTTACCGACGTATTGAAAGTTAAAAATGGCGGCTGACTCTCTTTGACACGGTAAGTTTGGGAAAATGAGTTAAAAATAAAATGTATACAAAATACTGTTAAAAACCCACCGAATATATGTCAGCCTATGTCACGGTAACATATAGAGGGAGTTTCTAACAGTATTTTATTTATTTATTTTTATTTTTTTGAAAAGTAACTTAACTTGCCTTTTGATAACATTTATTTGTTATACATTTGTTTTTTGACAACTTTTTCGAATCTGTGTACAAACCCCTATATCTATATCTCTCGTTAAAGTCACATACTCTGATTTATGTAGCTGTTGAATCTGTTCTGTTCTGTTCGGCGTCAGGAGGCTAAATCTCCCAAGCATAACCTTGTCCTTCGGGAAGATGACTTAGTTTTTATCCTCGGTTGCCTGGGGTGTTATCACAGGAAATACCGTAATCTTGCAAATATCCAGAGTACTTCCTGAGGGGAAGTGGGTGCTTAATCCCTCTCCCCCTCCCCACCTCACACAACTGCGGGTCACATCCACCCTTAAAGTGAGAACAGACACCTAAGCATACGTTTAAGGCACCCCCCCTTTTTTTTTAACCTAACAATTTTCTACATTGTAGTTGTTAATGTATTACCTATATTTGTTTCTTTCTTATTGAAAGTCACCGGTCACCACTTATCAAAGCTGACGGCCACTCAAGGATAATGAGATGGATAGATAGCTAGTTGAAACATGAAGAACACCGTGACAGGATTGGGGGTGATTAATAGAATGAACTAAATTTTGTTAGTTGTTGGGAATGGTATGACAGTAAAAAAAAAAAAAAAAAAATATTGGAAAAGTACATAGTGGTGATCCTCATTTAATCCCGAGTGACGTCTGGTCTTCTTGCTAGTTCTTATAACTAAAATAAAACCAACAAAAACTGATTTCATCGTACAAATATCTTGGTATTGTGCAGTTAAGCCAACAAACGAAAAAAGGATTCCAAAAAAATCAAATATACAAAAAATAAATGTTACTATAGCCAATGAAAATTATTTTTATTCCTACCTGCCTCCATTTTTTGTAATTTTAAGTAGTTTTAAATGCTTTCTTTTTTTTTTTTTTTCATCTAAAATATTCACTTTTTATTAAGTGTTAGCCAACAAAATGGCTGCCGACACATGAAAAATGTGGCAGTCATCTTTTCTTGACTAACATCTCATAAACCGAATATTTGAGATAAAATAAAGAGCATTTAAAACCATTTCAAAAAAAAAAAAAAAAAAAAAAAAATGAGCTAGGTAGGTATAAAAGTAACTTATTGGCTACTAGCCTGGGTACCCGGTGTTGCCCGAAAAAAAAGAAGAAAAAAGTTGTAGTAGGTAGGCAGGCTCGAACCAGTGACGCGAAGGCGGAAAAGAAAGTGAAAGAAAACCTGACATCTTACCGCTATGCTATGACGCGATAGGAATTGAAAAGCGTTCAAATTTATCAATGGCAATCAAAAAGTTTACTTGCAGAAGTGAATGAGTTCATGCAAGTGCAGAAATATACGTTTGGCTTTCTGTTTGTTTCCCAACGATGTTGGGGAAAACCAGCTCCCCTGAAAAGGGGAGAACCCTGGCAGTGTCTTAATGAATAGCAATTGTCTGATATGAAGGGTTTCCCTCCACATTGATCAAAGCTGATTGCCTTCAAGACGTTCTGGCTCTGAAGGCCAGGCGGATGCATTTGCTTTAACTTAATTTCGCTTTCTTTTACACGGAAAGACAAACAAACCTGGGGAAATAAGGATTTTTAAAGTCGATCAAAATAAAGATAGACGACGCCCATTTTTGAATCGTAGATATTATAATCTAGGAAGTATAAGGAAAGTTCTCCAAAATAGTAATCTTGTCGAGAATCCCCGGCAAAAAAGCCTTTTGTAGATATACAAAAACATGCACGCCCATTTTGTCTTTTATATTATAGACTTGTCTGTTCGTCTGTCTGCACTTTTCTCAATAACTACGCCTTGGAATTTTTTTAAATTTTGCACAAACATTAAACATGATATAAGTAAAACAAAAAAGTAACAACGGATTTTCCAGGAAAACTCTGCTTACCCCCTTGGGGGTGCCTTTCGGATTAAAATGGCTAAAGTTGACACTCTTGTGTTTATTAAAAAAAGATTGATGCCTTGGATTTTTATAAAACTTTCTGAAAAGTTGTAATTAACTGATTTTTATATAATTTTGTTTGTCTATACTTCGCGATAACTCTTCGGTGTCCCAGGGGCTCTTTTATGGCTAATACAAACACTCCATTTTTGGGACTATTTTACCATATTTGTTCAAAATTTTCTGTGTATGTCTATTTAGCAGTTTTGCATGGTGCTGAACTCAAATTTAAATATGTTAAGGCCTTGGGAACTTTTGGGGCTAAATGGTGGGGGTCAAATGATGGACTTAGTCATTTCTTTTTTTGCATGGTGCAGAACTTAAATTTACATATGTTAAGGCCTAAAACTGCACCGTTTGTTCATTTTCACCAGGATTTGATGTCCCCTGGGGATTTATGGGGCTAAATGAGTGGGGGGGGGGGATAAATGCTGAACTTCTTTTTTTTTTTTTTTTTTTTTTTTTTTTTTTTTTTTTAATGCCTCGTTCACTGTGCACTCATGGGGGACCATGCATGCTGCACTTGTTTTACCTTTTTTTTTTTTTTTTTACCCCTTTTTGTTTTGTTGGCTTTACTGCACAAATAAAACAATCTCCATATCTTGAATTTATGACTTACTAACAAAAAATATGGAGAAACTGGAGTAGTGAAGAAAATAAAATCTTTTTTTAATTTTAATTATTATTTTTTTTTTTCTTAACAAAAAATTTTTATGCATTTTCTATTAAAACTTATGCTTAATCTTACTGGTGTCAATATTAGAAACATGTTCATCGATTTAAAAAAAAATTAAAAATTTGAAAATGATTCAAAACCTCAAAAATACGACTAGATGTTGCATATCTTTGCTAGTATGTCGTTATCACCCAAAGATTATCAAAAGAAGGTAATTCCTGGAAGAATAGTATTACGACTACAGAATCCCCTCCTCCATAGAATATAATACCTGAGATGATAGTCTTGTGACAACAGATAGTACAATCACTAGAAATAATAGTGTAGTTTCGGATTCAAACGCATACTAAATTTTCATTGCTAATAGATATCGTCTTCATTCAGCTGTTAACAATTTAAAAAAACGCTGGGATCCAATCGTATGCAAGAATGGCAACGTAGAAAATGCATGTCTGACCTGTGCTCTTGTATGTCAAATAAGGTCAATAATGAAACGTTGAGAGGACACAGTCTTGGCTGGAGCGCATCAGATGGAGAAAATTGCCTCTCAGCACTGATCGCCATGAAATATGTTGCACAACAATGCTCAGATGGTACGGTCCTGTCATCCAAAACGCTCCAGATTGTGTTCCACATTGATGCCAATGGCTTACCCAAAGCTACGTGGTAGACCGCTTAAGATATTTAGAGGATCAGTTAATGATGATCTGACCTTGGTAGATGAAACAATAACAGGCAATTGGAAGTCAATCATGAAATATTCGGTGATAAGATAATCGACAGATTGTTTTAAAATATCCCAGTTTAAGCAAAAACAATATTACGTACTTATGTCGAAAATTGTAATATGTCCAAAAATTACAAAAATTCATTGAGTATAAAGTTATTTATAGTTAAAACTAATTTTTATGGAGAATTGGGTAAAACTGCATTTTTCTTAGACGTTATAAAGTAGACAATGAAACGTTCACACACAGGGGACATAACTAAAATGAATATTTTAGATTACTTGTTCATAGCGTGCAATATTTGTTGTCTATAGTGATAGACTTTTTTATTACTAAAAACACAATATCAGTTATTCTACTCGATGAATTTTCGTAATTTTTTAATATATTACTATTTTCGACATGACGATTAAGTAATATATTTTTGGTTAAAACGACACATTAAAAAAAAATCGACTTGTCAACTATCATAGCAAGCACCGAAATGTCTAACCTCAAGCACGAGACAAGACGAAAATGAAAATTATGATATAATAATAATCGTTTCTGAATTTTTTAGATGAGGCTTGATAATTTGTATTATTTGAATTATTCGGACTACTATTCTCATTTTGAGTGTTATTCTCACAACGTTTCGGTCGATGTAACCTCCAACCTGACGGGAAAATCTGTTAACACAATTTAGCCATAGGCTTTTTTATCCTGCATCTTTTGAGTAATGATGAAGAGTAGAAAGTGGATTTAATTGGGTTTAATTTCAATATACTAGATTATTAGCTTTGTAATTCTTGCTTTCTTTATTTGGTCCTTTCTCGTCTTTATATTCCATGAGCAATTATCCTGAGTATGACGTAAAACTACAGCAACGAGGCCCTGGTGCGGGAGCTCCAGGGTTTTGGGGGAGAATGTCACTACTCCTTAGTCGTTGCAGTGCTGGGTCACCATTAGGCAAGGTGTAGTACCCACTAGTCCCCCCTATTTAGGGTCACAAAAATCCAAGCCTGGTCAACGATGCTCTTGGCGGATGAGGAAGAAATCCCAACGGCTTGCGCAGCGGATGAACCAACACCGCGGTGCCGACATGGTCAATAAGGGTGATGTACAACTCTACTCTGGTCTGCCTTAGCCATCGGATGCGGCTGATTGCATGTGTGCAGACTGTCCTGGCCCGTCCTTGCCTCTGTACTTTTGCTTTCAACGGAGAGGGTGCTAGCAGTACTGGGCAAGCTGCTTATTCCTACTTTGCCTAGGCTGGGAGATGAGGTGAAAGTCCTATGGAGATAGTGAGGGCGTACTGGCAGGTTTGATGGACTGGAAGCCGCAGCGTGATCTCTGCACTCAAGCGATTTGAGTATGATGGTCGTGCTCTTGCTGAAGCCGTCATCGTCGAAATCAACGGACTGCCCAAGAGAGGAAGCAAAAAGAGCATGACTACGGGCGCCACTACCCGGATTTCCTGCCATCAAGTATCACATCTGTGCCCAGGGTTTCAGAGCTCCAATCGGACTCAAAACGTGCCTTCGACACGGACACTAACCAACCTCCGCTTCATCATCAAAATCGATGGACTGCCAGAGAGAGAGAGAGAGAGATTCCATGAGCAATATTTCTGACAGAGGGCAAAGAATTGCTGTTTTCTGGGTTGAAATCTATCCATATAAACTTTATCGTTGGTAGTTTTTGACTTTAACGTATTTCTTTATTTTCCTTACATCAATTTGCTCCGTGACTTGAATTTAGTGGTTTTCAAGAAAAAAAAATTACCAAGATTAAGAAATATTTCCTAATTTGATAAAAACTGAGAACGGTATTCGATTAAGTATCGCGAGGGGGTGGGGTTAAACATAGAATAGTATTATTGACGCGTAGGTAAGGTTAATAATTTTTTTATAAAGTAGGCAATACTTGATAAAATAGATGACATTTCGAATGAAACATTAGAGACAGATCATTATGAACCATAAAGATAGAAGTGTTGTAGGAAAATTGAGTGACCTTTAGGATTTTGTGACAATTTCCTTTTTGTTGTTGCCTCATTTTCTTTGTATTTCTTTTTCTTTTTGTATACATCTACGTTACAATAAACTATATCTATTGAATTGCACGATACAGTTCTTATGTCATTAATAGAATCTATGCATAATGTTTTATCAGTTGCTCCCAAACAAGATGTCGACTCCCGTTTTCGATTCAAACTTCATGGGATACTACAAGCCATAAGGCAACATTATTATGAAAAACTATGCAAATTTAGCAGATTCTTCTTTTTGATTTAGAAGACCATAACTTTTCACTAAACTTAATCGGCTACATAAGCAAATTAGTTTGGAATCAAGACACATCAAAAAGAAAAAAAACAAAACTATACATTTTTTGGCTAATGTGCATTTCAGCGGCATAAATTATTTCACAGACAAAAATTGATAAAAATTATTTTTATATAAAACACATTAGATCCTAAGGCTGAAATAAAACCCCACAAAATTTTAATTTTTATTTTTTTCAACATTTTTTTATTGTACTAAATGTACAACAACGGAGACTTCCATCTTGTTTTGAAATTTTAGCCTTTTTGAGGCTAAATTTGACCTTTTTTTACGCTCTTGCATGGATCATGGTTCCACGCTGTTGTACATTTAGTCTAATAAAAAATGTTGAAAAAATTAAATTAAAAGTTAAATTCTTGGGGTTTTATTTCAGCCCTAGGGTCTAATAATGTTTTATATAAAAATAAATTTTTATCAATTTTTGTCTGTGAAATAATTTGTTGGACAACTTAAAAAAAAAAAAAAAAAAAGAAAGCAATTTCCTTATTTCTATTTATTTATTTTTTATTTTTTTCTTATTTTTTTTATTTATTTATTATTTCTTTGTTTCTTTTTTTGTTTTGTGTTTGTTTTTGTTTCTTTTTTGTTTGTTTCTTTGTGTTTGTTAGTTTGTGTCTTTTTTGTTTTTTGTTTGTTTCTTTGTTTTTTTAGTTTTTCGTTTCTTTTTTTTTGTTATTTTCGCTTGTTTCTTTCTTGTTTCTTTTTTTATTTATCACTGCATGAAAAACTTATTGATTTCTATAAATCAATATATTATTGAACCAATATCACAGAAAATACATTAATATCTTTCAGATGAATTTTTATAAAAATATTCGAGTATTTTAGAAGTACAATTTTTTTAATAGACTTTTAGTGTTTAAGATTTTTGATATGACGATTGATACATAATGCTTAGACTACTATGTTCACTTTTGTTTTATTCACAACGTTTCAACTGATGTAAACTTTGTCCTTTTTCAAATGCACCTTTTTGGAACTTATAAACCTTCTAGTTGAAACTTTGGAATGTTTGTACTCATGAATCTGGAGATAATTTCAAACTAAAAAATAAATTCGTATTTTCAACCAGCTTAATTCTATTGCTAGTATTAAATTCTCTGAATTTTTCTATAATCAGATACAGGAAGGATCATGTGAAGGTTGACAACATCTACAAGTGAAAATGGTGCAATTGGATATGAGGTTGGCACATGCAGTCTACAGCGTTATCCAATTAAACACCTACACCTTTCTAACTAAACCCCTTAATCAATTTACCTATTCTAAATTTTGTTTAACAATTTGCTAGAAACCGTCTCAGCCACCGGTTATCATGACTAATAACCCTCTCAGATCTCATCATTCAAACTTCTTGACAACTTTGGCTGGGAGCAAAGTGTAGTTTCTGTTCTGATACTACACTTCAATTTTGTTTATCCAGAGAAATCCTTCTTGACGGAGGCAATTTTTATTTTTGTTCTTATCCAGAGTACCCCTTTCTGGGAAGCTGGATTTTCCCCACATTAAAAACCAACCTTGTGCTTAACTCTGCGCTTGTGGGGAGGCAAATAAATAACAACAACAACAACAGGCAATTGAAACAAATACATTGAAGACATTGCCAAGGCTGCTATAAAGAAAGTAGGCTCCATCTACCATACTAGAAAATTACTCACACCTGATAGTATTCTGTATCTCTATAAAGCAACCATTCGCCCATGCATGGGGTATCGTTGCCACATCTGGACTGGTGCATCTACAACTAAGATCTCCCTTTTGGACAGTGAAAAAAAAAAAAAAAAGTCACCAATCTAATAGGTCCTAAGCTTCAACTCCTGTCCCATCACTGCAATATTGAATCTCTGTGCCTGTACTGACGAGCTTGTATCACTTGTGTCCTCCTCAACGTAAATGCCCCCAACTAATCCGACAAGCAGTAAAATCTCATCCTAGCGGTCCCTAGATGCTGGAAAGTTTTCTACTCTTAATAGTTTCTTCCCTCGAACTGCTAGACTTTGAAATTCCTTCCCTCTTTCTTGCTTCTGAGACTATACTAACATGCAGAAATTCAAATATAATGTGAACAAACATCTCGCTGTTAAACTCTCTACATAATATCTCTGTAGATATGGTCCCAAGTAGTAACCCCCTTATGTTCAACTGGCAATATGCCTTGTTTGGGATGAATAAGAGTTTAAAAAAAAAAAAAGAAAAGTTGTTAAGTTGAAAAAGATTCACATCAAGAAAACTAATGGTTGCATTTAAACATCCTCTGTAATTTAGATCTCACCTGTCTGTTTAAATGTGTGCGTGTATGTATGCATGTATGTCTGCCTAAAACTTTCGACAGAGGCAACGGATTTTCATGAGATTGGTTTCGTTTGAAAGCTTGATCCTTTGGATGACATATGGAAAAATTAGCTAAAAACATTAATTCCTTTACTCTCAACTGGGCACTTTTCTACAAGGAGGGGTGTTTTTTTTTTTTTGTTTTTTTTTTTTTTGCGTCGATATTTTCGAAAGTCGTCGCCCCTTTTAGATTGTCTAGCCTTAATTTAAGCCTACGTGACTTCCGGTTTGGTGATGGGCGCAATAGCTAACGCGTCACTTTTTTTTTTTTCATGCTCAACACACATCGCCAAACACCCGGGCAACGCCGGGCACCAAGGCTAGTTGTAAATCTAATAAAGATGAGAATATTAACTTGAAAGCCTGAATAGACTTTTTTTGTATTTTCACCACGTTACTATTAACGTTGCTTTGTTTTTTTGTTCTTTTTTTTTTGGGGGGGGTCTTTTTTTACAGCATATCAACTCTTTTGGGGATGACTTAATATCTGAATACATGTTATTTTGAGCAGCGAAATTGTGGGGTCAAGAATATTAATGTATAATTAGAAATCGTTAAATCTTGTGTCCTGAGCAGAATATGTGAAAAATGGTTTTGTTTTCGTTAAATATTAAATGAGGGATCATTTTAGAGTTAAAATCAATTTAGTATTATGCATGTGAACTTGAGAAAAACACTGGAAATTTGTCAACACAGATCAAATTTGGTTGCCGTCTTGTTTTGATTACGCTTTTTCACATAGGCATCCCAGTGACATGTTTTGGATTTCTCAAGGATTGACCTTGAAAAATCCAAAGAAAGAAAATTTCCCAAGATTAATAAGTAAAAATATAACCAAAATACTAAATTTACATTAATTCTTTTCTTTCTCTTTTCTTTTTCTTTCTCTTCTCTCTCTCTCTATAGTTCTCCCTGTCTTTTCTCTTCTAAATTGTCTGTCACCTTGACTTTAATTAAGTCATTAAACTAAATTGGCCAAAGGTGATCGATACTAAAAGCAAGTGGCCGTCTCGTTTAGGCTTAAATGGCATTGCTTGCTTTAATTAAAATAACAAAGACAGACTTGACTTTGTGTTTTGACAAAACATGCTGCGACCATATACATATACTTTTTTTGCTAAACAAAACAATATTTTATTTATTTATTTTTTTTTTTTAATAAATTTATCCATTTTGTTTAAATTTTTTTTCTTGGATCTTTCAGTTTGTCTAAACATTATAAATGGGCCCAGCACTACTTATTGTTGAAGAGAAAAATGTGTTTGGGGGAGGGAGGTATTTGCAGAAGTGCTCTGGAGGTTTTCTTATTTTTTATTTTATGAACTTTTACTTTTTGTTTAAAGTATGAAATTACTTGAACAAAATATCGAGGATAAATGCTACTGTACATGTAATCCTTGCCCCCCCCCTCGAAAGTAGTTGAACATGAAATCTTTTTTTTTTTTTTTCTATGGAGAAAATCCATCTTCCCTTAAAAAAAAAAAAAGGTATTCTAAATTGTGGGGGAAAATAAAATTTATTTCAGTCTAGAATGGTTTCTATTTTACTGACAGAAAAGATTAAGTGTATAATCAAAACGGATACTATACTTTGTTCTTTGCTGAAAAGATAACTGGTTTGTGTGTTAATCTGCTCCAAACTATAATTTCATCAAACTTTCACTCTTTAATGTGGTTAGCTTGGCTATGTTGGTTTATTTGCTTCCCCACTGAGCAAATTAGGCACAAGGCCGTTTTTTAATGTGGAGAGAGAGGGAGGGGGGAGGGAAAGGGGGATCCAGCTCTCGAGAGGTGGGAAATGGGAGCTGGATAGTAACTGTGGTCTGTAGGGTGATCCCTACATTGACCAAGTTCAGATATGTGGGGTTACCCCCACATATGGTCTTTGCTAGTCATAGCTAGTCTTTGTTTGCAGCATCTGCCGGAACAGATAATACACTTTGATCTTGTCCCCCGTGCCGCCAAAAATGTTATTAAATAAATACTGGAAATGTCATTAAAATGGATGGTCATTAATTTTTGGTGATTTAAAAAAAAAAAATAAATAAAAATTCAGAAAATTTTAAAAATATAATAAAAACATTTGTTTATAAAGAATAGTCTCCTATGGAGTCAGTGTAATTCGAGATATTGTATTCTATCTTTGGCACTTCAGAGGCCCTGGCTTGCCCTCTTCTTTGGTACCTCGTTGGGGAGGGAGGTCTTGGCTTACCCCCTTCTTTGGTGCTGGGGGGGGGGACTGTTTCAGCCCCACTTTTGGCGCCTTGGGATCCTTGTCTCGCCTAAATGTGGTAGAATGATTCTACGTGTCCAAAATGTATCTAACTCTTGATGAAATCCTCTGTCTGTATCCTATACAGATATGCCCCAAGATGGCGCAATGTTACCACATTTGGGGAGGTGCCACTCAGAGCACTTATTACTGCCTCAACAAAATCAACTTTAAAATCTAGTGGATGATAATTTCTTTTCCCTCGTCCCCTTAAACTTTGTCTATTCCATTCATCATTTTTAAGTCTCTTAGAAGTCTTCTCTGTTTAGCCAACATTCATCTATTTCGTGATCCGCAAGTGCCTTTTGGCCTTGATAAATGGTGGCTCATTAGTTAAAAAAGACAAACGGCATTTGACAATGGATATTTGAAGGCCGAAAAATTTCTCTTAACCTTGATAAAACGAACTGCATGTTGGATATTATTATTTCAATAAAAACAAAGCTAATCCTTTTTGAAAGACGTCTATTATATTTCGGCTGGAAGAATGGCTGGAAGATGTTATGGCGGGTGACATGCTGTCGACCAACATTAAAATGTAAGATTTGTTTTGTTTTGATGCAAGAATGTTGTTTTATATAATAAAGTAAATGTTTATCGAGAGATACACACACACACACGTGTATATATATCTATATATCACACACACACACGTGTGTGTGTGTGTATATATATATATATATATATATATATATATATATATATATATAATAATCTCGGTAACAGAAGTTCTCGAGGTTCATGTCAACAAGTTGAGCTTTATTCTAAAACAATGTTTTTTTTTCACAAAGACAAATGATATGCAGGTGTAACAATCAGTTCGAAACTTAGTGTCCTATTTGAACACAGTGGGCTTATACAAAAAATCTTTTTCACCCCAAACGAGATGTATTGGCAGTTGGATGTAAGGGGCTACCATTTGGGATCATGTCTACAGGGGGGAGGGGGCTCTGTAAGAAGTTGAGCAACAAGATGTCTGTTCATATTACATGTAAACTTTTGCATGTTTGTACAGTCAGGGAAGCTGGAAACAGGGAGGTAATTACAAAGTTTTGCAGTTTGGGGAAATAAACTAGCATAGAAGGCTTTCAGGCATCAAGGGTTTTAAACAGTGAAGGGGAGGATTTTGCTGCTTGTTGAGTTAGTTGGGAGTATGCATGTCGTGGGGGGGATCACATGCTATGAATTCGTTGGAGCACATTCCGTTAAAGTATTTATAAAACAGACACAGGGATGCAACATTGCGGCGATGGGATGGAGTTGGATTGATAGTGCAGAGTCTATTAGATAGGATCCTGTTAGATCCATTTTTGGATTCTGTCAGAGAGAGGGAGACTCTAAGTCAAACGAAGCTCCTCTCTGGATTAAATAGAATTTATTAATTGTAGATTGTTTATTTACAAAATATGCAAAAATATTTACAAAATTAATCTA
The DNA here is from genome assembly GCF_053919585.1 of Euprymna scolopes. Classification (NCBI taxonomy): domain Eukaryota; kingdom Metazoa; phylum Mollusca; class Cephalopoda; order Sepiida; family Sepiolidae; genus Euprymna; species Euprymna scolopes. The sequence continues at coordinate 105,310,353 of NC_136499.1, read as the reverse complement.
CAAATGATTTGTATATGCAATAGAATTAAAAAAGACCTGGTGTTGCTTGGGATTGAAGATCATTATCATGAACTGAATGACTCACGTCTTGAGGAAGCACCATGTTTTGATAGTCTTCTGGGTCAGACTTTCACCCCTCATCTAAAATGGAGCATACATTAAATCCGTTGCCAAGATCACCGGAAAAATGGTGGGATTATTCTACTGCTCCAGTCGACATTTCGCTGCCGATGCAATCCTTTATCTGTATAAGAGCCAAGTATTTCCTAGGATGAAGTACTGCTGCCACATCTGTGTAAGAGCTGCTCAGAACACACTATCCTGCTTTGACAAAGTTCAAAACCTGCTTCGAAACTTGATAGGTAATGCCCTTTTCTCTTCGCTGCAACCTCTTTCCCCACAGAAGAGATGTTGCTAGCTTGTCTCAGTTCTTTCGTTATTTTCATGGCAAGTGCTCGTCTGAGCTCCAATTTGCCAAACGTTCACAAAAACATTTGTCTAGCTACAACCACTTAAGTTTGCCCCACTCTCTATCTGTGCCTACACCTAAATGTGGATTCCATGAACAAAGCTTCTTTTCTAGAACTGCCTGTAGAATTCTGTTCCACTTGACTGTTTTCCAGCTGACTGCAACATGGGAGTTTTCAAGTTCAATGTAAACAAGTTCTGGTTGAGCCATCCCTTTAAATCAAATTATACCAAATTTCCACTACTAACAATTGTCCTGATGACTACTGTACACTCATTAACCCTTACCCTTGAGTGGCCTTTTGGACTTGATAAGTAGTGACTCCTTTCTAAAAACTTGCACTCTTCTCATAACTTTGTTTTTATTGCCCTTTATTCTCTCGTTTTATCTTCTGATAATAAGCTGAAGAAGTTGAAATTTGAAAAGCTCTTTCAATCCGTGTCTAATGCATATTGTTTAAATTTCATTAAAATTGAGTATACGTATATGGAGTGTTAAAGAGGGTTCTGTCCCAACTGGTTCACTTGGTGGTGGTGGTGATGGTGGAGGAGGGGATCATGTAAAACTTTGGAACCACTTCCATTGTCTTCCCAAGAGAATTTTATGCATGTGATTAAAATTTAAGAAAAATGGGATATACTGAGTCTTAAGGGGATTATACCCTCGTAATACCATTAGGGGTGCACTTAGAGATTTGGGAATGCTTCCATTGTCTTCCACTATGAATTTTATATAAGAATACACTTTCAGATTTTACTAGCAGGCCACCCAGCATTACGCAGTCGTAAAATATGTTTAAAATGATATTCTAAATATACAGACTTAGTATTTATTATTATTATAGTCTATACTGTATTGAATGTTATATTGTACCCAATATATAGTAGTGATTTTTTAAAAGTAAAAAAAAAAAAAAATGACTTTGGTACCATCAGCTAGAATCGAAACCAAAACATGTAACTCTCAAGTATTATGTGTTACCATCTGATCTAAATCCATACGCATAAAAAAATTTGAAAAAAATACATTGTTAATTGCGCCTGCATAGAAATAATATTTGGTCAATTTATCTCTGCCAAGTCTGATTTTTTTTTTAATTTTCAATTTTGACCTGTTAGCAACTATTTTTACCAGTTAAAAACCAAGTTGCATTTTTTTCATGGGCCCAAATGTCTTTTATTTATATACCAAGTTTCAAGACCAAAAATTGACACACATATGTATCCCTTCTCTATGTCTCTTAAAGGCATTTCATTTTTAATATTTTCTCTGTATGTGCTATTTAGCAAAATAATTGTGAACCAATTTTAGTATTTTGCTAGAATTTTTTCCTCTGAGGAGATGTACTTATATTGGAAAGCCATAGATTAAGGACATTAATTTAAACATTGTATTCTTTGGTTCAAACAAATTTTATTTTGAAAAGTGGTTTCTTTTAAATGAAATTTGAACATATAAACTCTAATTTATATATATATATATATATATATATATATATATACACACACATAGAAACCGCAATTTCTAGGGTTTCAATTTTTTTTCTGTTCCAGTAATGTTTTCTTTTTTATTTACATAACTAGACTATTTACTTCTGTAACTTTTCGAAACTCGATGGAATAAATAATAATCTGGGTTTCCTGTTTTTTATTTTTTTTTTTTTGTTTTTTTCATCTGTTATCAGTTGATTTTCTTCATTTTGAAATAAAGAACCTCAAATATAAAAACTCTTTTGCCAAAATAAACGGAGTACGTATTAATGATTAGGCCTATGACAACAGCATATTCTTTTCCTTGTTTTGATTCTCTGGTATATATCCATTGATATCTTGTTTTTATGTAGACTGATGTGGTTTCCGGTTGATTAACTGTGTCGGATATATACTCGAGTCAAAACAATGAAAAGAATATGCTGTTGTCATAGCCCTATTAATGACCCAAAAAGGTTGATATGCCATAAAACCAAACAATCGGTCGGTGGCAACACTGAATTTCCATCATTCTTGGTTCCAAAACCTTGTTCGGCCATTCTATCTCGCCATAATACTTCATCAATACACCGAAATCCACTAATTATACACCTAACAAATCTCTAAACCTCTAGCGATTGCTAGAAACTTGTACTTTGAAAATAATCAATTTTTACGTTTATAACATCAGTTGTCAGTTGAATTTGCCTGTGAAACTCTAACTAGAGCTTTTGTTAAGCAAAATAAAGCGAGACTACCATCATCAAATGCAGTGTAAATAAATTGATGGCATGTATTATTTGCATTTTTCGGACTACTGTTTTCACCTTGCATGTTATTTTCACATTTTGCTATTGACTTTCAAGCGTATCTTGTCGAACTGAACAATCGAAAGAAACTCTTTATTTAACTCACAGGGGTAACCTGTTCTCGTTTCGTCAGCCATGATGGAGTAAATCTTAAGTAATTCTCGATTGTATTCTTGTCCTCAAGGACTTATAGCATAATGGATAAAGTATTGGGTAAAATTTAGTTGTAATTTACAATGTTATAGAGGTTGAAGATTCAATCCGCAGTGTGATCGACACTCAAAAATACAATTACATCTACGAATCCCTTTTTGTAAATTAGTCTGTCACCTTTTAGTTTGAAATAACATTCTCAACACTAAACAGGTCTGGGATGGGAGTTCTTGATGGATTTTTAAAAATTTTGTTTTTTATTCTAAATCCATAGATTTCCACTTTAATAACCTTCTATAGATGAATGACCCCCCCCCTCCCGCTTTAAATTATTTTATTTATTTTTTTTTAACAAGCCGATTTCTTTTAAATCGAATCTCTCAATTTTTGAAGGTGGGTGAGCACTATTTACCTAAATTTCTTCCCCTCTCTTGCTTTATCTTTTTTTCTTGATTCTATCTTTCTCTTCCCGGTCTTATCTTGCCTTCCTTTTCCCTCGTATGACCATTCTCTCTGAAAAATGTTAATTTTGCCGTGATATCTAAGACTTTATATGATTCATAAAAGGGGATTAGCTGACTTGTTTCATTGAAGAACGATTTCCTGTCTCCTTACCTTCACAGGTGAATTGGATTTCTTGTTCTTAATTTTAAGTTTAGTGTAAATCAATTGAAGTGTACGGTAAAAAAAAAATGTTGTGCTATACTCTACACATAGATGGGTGGGACAAGTTGGGAAATTCATCTGCATTTCAGTTTTTGTCATTGGTTATTCGTATTAATGACTCTGGCAGTTTCAGTTCTCTTGGTTACATGCAATGTTCTTCCTTTATTTTTTAGTTATGTTTATGAAGCATTTTTCTATTTCAATTTACTTGGAGTTGGTCAGTATTAGCTGTTTATATGGGCTGGACTCTGCACTCCATGACATTTCTCAACTTTTCACCAGTGCACTGTCTTGTAGTGTACCATTGTACCAATCCTCCGTCTGATTAAAATTTCTAAATTTTTTTAATTTTTTTTTTTTTTTTTTTTTTTTTCAGAACCTATTTTTATTTCTATCCTTATTTAAGTGATATATTGCACACCTACCTGCCTTCTGTATTTTAATCTCTTGTTAAACCCACGTTCCCCCCACCCCCGCTTTATGTTGATTCATTTGCAAAACTTGAATGAGTGAAAACCGCTTTTCTATGAGTTCTGTTCAGCTTTAATGAAGATTATTTTATTACTTATCCAGGTTTTCTGTCACTCCTTCCGATGACGTAACGACTGAAAGAATTAAAGAAGCTTTTTATTCATGCTCAGATTAAATTCTTTTCTCCATTCAAATTTAAAACTATTATCTGTTTTAAATTGGGAATACCCAATTCAATAGAAAACACAAAAAGTGAAAATGAAGATTTTTTTTACTTATTTTGCAATTGAAATTGCGTTTCTAAAATTCAACAAAAATTGTCTGCTCAAATATTACCATTATTTATGAAATAGTCTAAAAAACAAAAAAACACAAGCAAAAAAAAAAACACAAGTCTGCAAAATGCACAAAATTTAAGATATGTGAATAAAAGCTGTATTGCATTTACAGTGCCCGTCTGGGTCCTAGGCTGTAACTGAAAACAAGGACCCTAGACAAAGATCAAACATTTCTTCTCTAGTGCAATTTTATGAGAATATAATGTGTTAATTTTGTGTGTGTGTGTGTGTGTGTGTGTGTATAACACCAAAGATAGTTTTTTTTTTTGTTGTTTTTTTTTTTATAGTTAACTTAAACTATAGTAAAAACAGAAGGAAAACCCTATAATCATGATACAAATTCATTGAAACTCAAGATACCGGGGGAGAGGATCCTATAATCAGACCCCCCCCCCCAAAAAAAAAACATTTGGTGGTGATAACATCGTTACCACACAGAATGGTCATGAATGATCAAAGAGGATGGAAAGACTGAGGACGGAGAGCACTATTCAAACCTTCATTGAATAGGCACTGAATGCATTGGAATCCTACCAACCTAATTCCAGAAAATGTCACTCGCCATTATCGGAAAAATCAATTGTAAACAGCTATTGCAAAAATGCAAATTCATCTTGGATATCAAGAGGTAGAGAGTACTGGAAATCTGGGGAGACTTGTTACCCAAACTCCAGGGAATGCCACCTGTTGCTGTGTCAAACCACTGAGACTAACTCCTATGAGAACTCCTAGTGAGTATTCTGGTGCTATCAAATCATACTGTCTGAAGATACCGGCTTCCTAACCTTAAATGCACCAAACATTGATGTTATTGTTTCCCCTCTCCTTTTGCAAAACTCAATCATGTTCTGCAAAAAATTAAAAAAAATGTTAAATATTAAGTTTCGAAAATATATTTATGGTAATTATAAAATTAGGGTTATATATATTTATTTTTGCTTGGCAACTGGAATATTTTTAAGTGGAATGTGAACTCTGTATTGAATAATATCTATAAGTAATCACTGGTGTTCACCTAACAGAAAATAATAAAAACATTTTTTTTTTCAAACTTTAAAACAGTTTTCAATTCCCAATAATATTTCAAATATCTTGGTATATAACGTTTGGTATTTCAACGGATGCTGTTCCTCTGATTCGAAAAATACTGTTTTCGAAATGTCCAGATGTAAAGGACTAATAACCCTTTCAATTGAAAATATTAGAGAAAATAAACAATATGTTCAGTTATGAATCATTTAAAGAAATACTTTTTATATATTCATCAACTTTATAAGTTTTTAATCTGTCATGACTCGTGGTTTCAACCCTTGAGCGATCATTAGACAGCTGAAAAACGTGTTTGGGTAGACCCATGCTCACTCAAGGTGTGAAACTGGCTGATTTGAAAAAACAAAACAAAAAACTTATCCAAATATTTTGCTTTTAAGAAGGCACCGAGTACAAAATTTGAAGACAGTTTTTAAAAGCTGATACTCTGCAACTATCAGTAATATATTATAATCGTGAATTATAATTTACAAAATTTAATTGATATCCTGCTTTGTATGATTGCTCAGTTTCGAATATTGAGCATTTTCATTGGGTTAAGTCCTATTAATATTTATACCTTTTTTAGGTTTCCAGAATTTACTTATTTCAAATTTATAAAATATTACGTATATATATATATATATATATATATATATATATATATATAAATGGGAAAATGTGCTTATTCAATTATATTTCATTCTTTATTCATACCAATCCATTATTTTATGAAGCTCTATGTAACTACAGAGCATATACAAATAAATGACAAAAAGTCTATATTCCAAATTCCAAGATGTCCATCTTACCGTTTATTTCTTTCAGTATCTTAAAATGTTAAGTTCTTGACAGTACTTGTTTCGTAGCGCAAAAACATTCATATAATTGTCAATGTTTTAATATTTTTCACTCAGACTCATCTGAAGAATAAGTCATTAACTTTAAAAAGAAAAAGTTATATATATATATATCTCCACATCCACATAAAATGTTATGAAGCGATATATTTCTATATTAATTTTCAATATTTACTTCAACAGTACTCAATACGTGAGTAGAGCTAGGTAGTTCTTTATAACTCCGGGATACTATGGACCTTGGATACGTTTTCCCTCGGGTTACGATAAGAATACAATGTTTTCCGGTCCCTGGTTACGGTATTTGTCCCGCCTTACGGTGTTATAATGTTATTTGATTATATACATGTGTATTATATACTGTGCTGTATTTTGTTACTCATTTTTAATGCCGTATCCCGGGGTTCTACTGTATAAAAATATATTTATGGCAATTAAGCTACACAAAGACTCCTGCATTTTATCCGTGTGTATAGCTTGATTGCCATAAATTTTCATAACTTATGTATAATATAGTAAGTAAAACAATTTGGATGAATTCCCAGAAAATGAAAGATCGTCAATGCAAAAGAATCGACAACCAATCCAATCAAGTGTAAATCGTTAATGTTAATATTGGGTTTTTATTAAATCTGAAGAAGCCTTTTGATTTAATAAGAATGAAAGAAATTGTATTGTTGGTCAAACCTATTTTCATTTTACCTTCCTCTCTTTCTATGTCCTGCTATGGGTTAAATAGCATTACTACAGCAGTGATATTTCTTTTTAATTTATAATGGACTATTATAACCCTATGTTTTATAGTTAGTTTTTTTTATTTTTTACTCGCATTCACCCCTAACAAGGTATGTCACCACTTGGATGTGAGGGGCTACTATTTGGGACCATGCCTAGGAAAGATTAACAAGATGTTGGTTAACATTACATTTTAACTTCTGCATATCAGTACAGTCAGGATACCAGGAAGGGAATTCCAAAGTCTAGCTGTTTGAGAGAAGAAATTATTAGAGTAGAAAGGTTTCTAGCATTTAGGGACCTCAACAGTGAAGGGGTATGATTTTGTTGCTGTAAGAGTGACTGCAATGAGTGTTTGACACTGTATAAAATAAATGTGGAGAGTTCAAAGAACATAGTGAGAGTGATAGACAGAAACATAACTATATCTCCAAATTGATGAATGTTTTAGCATGTATTTTCTTTTAAAATATGTAGGTGATGCCTTAGAAAAACAAATATTGCTAGTTCAGATTTAGTACCCTAATATGTGTGTCGTTTTTGGTAAAATGTGTCTTTCAGTTAGCTTACACTCTTTGTGTATACCAATCATTTTTGCTTAGAAGCTCAATGTACGTTAAATATAACAGAGCATATATAAAATAATAACAGCATAGTTACATTCCAAGATCCAAAGATTTTTTTTATGCAAAGTAGCTCAAGCATGTTAAAATTTTGGTACATTTTTTTTTTTTTTTTTTTACAGATCCGTTTCATTATGCAGAAGTAATCGATTATTATGTTGTCAATTCTGACTCTTTTCGTGTATATACTACTCAGAAAAATTCTAAGTTCTTTGCATAACAAAACGGATCTGTAAAAAATGTGCCGACATTTTGACAGGCTGTTTTCTTTTTTTTTTTTTTTTTGCATGAAAAATATGTTTGTATCTTGGAATGTAACTATACTGTTATTCTTATATATTTTCTTGGTAAAAAAATATCTGAAAGCAAAAACCGTTGAATTTAAATGAGGTTGTTGATAGTGCCCAATTAAAAAGAGCAAAATATTTTATTTAATTTCGGTAGTGACTTATGGTAATTTTTTTTTTTTTTTACTTGTATAAAATAATAAAATTATATATAATCTTAATTCTAGCAAGAACATCCAGCATGGCTCAGGATTGAACAAGGAACCATATGCACACTTATGACCAGCTCCTAACATCATATTACTCTATTATTATTTATTTATTTATTTATTTTTTTTTTTTTTACATAAGATTGCATTTTTAGAGTGGAGCCCAGGATGTACTAATTAATTCAGTGGGAGCAGTCATAGATGAAGTGATATGAACTGAAATGTATTTTGATAAACTTAGTCTTTAACCACCTTTAAGCATATCCGGCATTTCTTGGAAATCAATGAGAACACTGCATTCTCTTGCTCCAAACCCTGAACCTCTTAATATTTTTATTGTTTAATTGCTATATTTTTCCTTTTATAAATCAAATAAAGTAAAAATGTTGTACTGTATATTTTTTTTTTTTTTTTTTTTTTTTTTTTTAGATGTAAAGCATAAACATAGACTCCATGATAATGTAACTCATTTGATCAAAATGAAATGTACTTCCCCCAGTACCTTAGATAATGTAGTTTCAGGATATATTTGCTTATGGTGGTCTACCTCCAAAATTCAGAACGGATATTAAAAAAATAATCAACCTTAGTTATTGCTGCATGAATAACATGAAATCAATGCTAAACACAATTAAATCAAAATTAGCAGTAATAGTAGTGCTAATACTATTACTGTTGATAACAACTTAAAAACATGGTACTGGTACAGCTTTTGAACCAGAGAAAACAAACTTTTTGCTTGGAGTCTTTTGACTGTTTACATTTTATAAGATTAAATTTTTAGAGTGGGGATCCAAGAATGTGCTCGTTGAGTGGAAGCTGTTGTAAATGAAGTAATATTAACTAAAATATAGTTTGATAGATTTATAGAACCACCTTAAATCACACCCGGCGTTTTCTAGAAATAAATGAGAACATATGTACACTCTTACTCTGATAGGTTTATAAGAGTAGTGGTTGATGGCAGAAATCAGAAGCTCACAGTATTAATGCTAGAGTCCCTTAGGAGTCCATCTTGGGCCCAACTCTCTTCCTGATCTACATCAATGATCTCCCAAATCACATCCTAAGATCATTCGTAGATGCTACCATCTATGACAACACTTCAAAAGCCATAAATGCCCTAGTTCTCTCTGATTCTCTCTCCTCTGATCTTGAACATGTGGTACAATGGAGAAAGAGGTGGCTTGTTAGTTTTAATACATCTAAAACCAAGCTTCTATCTTTCCATCATCAATGCTTGATCCTCATCTGGCATCAATTGAAATGAATCCCTCGTTTTGGGGAGGCTCCATGTTTTGACAAGCTTCTTGGTCTGACCTTTACTCCTGATCTGAAATGGAACATATACATCAAATCCGTTGCCAAGGCTGCTGAAAAAAAATGGTGGGATAGTTCTATTGCTCCAATAGATATCTCCCTGCTGATGCAATTCTCTACCTGTATAAGAGCCAAGTACATCCAATGATGAAGTACTGCTGCCACCTCTGGGGAGGAGCTGCTAGAAGCAGCTTATCCTGCCTTGACAGAGTTCAAAATAGACCTGAGGCCTAATGGGGGATGCCCTTTTTTCTTCCCTACAACCTCTATCCTACAGAGAGACGTTGTGAGCCTGTCTCTGCTTTATCATTATTTTCATGGCAAGTGCTTGTCTGAGCTCCAATCTATGGTCCTCCCTGGCCTGACTTTCACGAAAAACACTCCTCTAGTTGAAACCATCATCAATAATTTCTCCCACTCTTTATCTGTACCTAAGCCTAAACGTAGGTTCCATGAACAAAGCTTCTTTCTTAGAACTGCATACCTGTGGAACTCTGTTCCGTTTTCCTGCTTTCCAACTGACTGCAATATGGTCATCTTCAAGTTCAATGTGAACAAGTTCTTGAATCTTAACTAATCCAATTTACCAAATTTCCACTCACGATTACATTTTCTCATTGACTACTGGACACTTTTTAACCTTATCCTCGAGTGGCTTCCGGCCGTTGATAAGTGGTGACTCCTTTGTAAAAAAAAAAAAAAAAAAAATCCGAACTCCTATACATTTAATGTTTAGTTGTTATAGTTTTTAAGTTATAGCTCAAATAAAATAAAATGTTGTATTTCATTTTTTTGCGATGTAGACACCATGATAATCTTATAACTCATTTGATTAAAATGAAATATACTTCTCCAAGTACCGTAGATAATGTAGTTTCAGGATTTTTTTGCTTATGGTGATCTATTGCCAAAACATATGACAAATAGGTGTGAAAACAACAGTACCTGAGCAGTTTTTGAACCAGACAAACAGCCTGAAGATGCTGTTTTTTCTGCTTCAAAAACCTGTAGTAGTATGATTTTTTCCCCCTGTCTATTTGTATAAAAAAAAAATGTAAAAATCGTTGTTTTATTGATTTTGAAATCTTTAGTTTCTTTATAAAAAAAAAAAAAAAACACAATTTATCAGTAAATTGAATTTTTACTTTTCTCATGAAAAAATTATTTAATTGATTTTCTTTATCATGAAATAAATTGTCATAAAATAAACTGTTTACATTCTTTTTCTGTTAAAAAAAAAGTGCCTCATTTTGATTTTGATGCTGATTATTTTTTTATTCTTGTTTCGGCTGTTTACATATTTCTGTATCGGCAAAAGTCTGTTTTTGTTTGGTTCAAAAGCTGTACAATTACCTCCCCCCCAATCAAACTAATTGTTGCTTGGATAACATGCAATCAATGATAAACGCAATAAAAAAAAGTTAACAATAGTATTAGTACTACTATTACTGCTAATAACAATTTAGATATTGTAGACTAACAAATAATTGCCTATTTATGAATAACTATTCATCAGCTAATTTACAAAACAACAGTAAATAATAACCATGGCCAAAGTGTAATTATGCAGAAAATAATTTTCAGAGGAGATATCCTCGTATGTCCATATTCAGTTAAATATAGAGGACAAACAGCCTAACATGATTTGAAACAAATGCATAAATGCTGACAAGTCTGTTGCAAAGAAGGTGGGCTCCCTCTACCAGGTTAGTAAACATCTCACACTCGCAAATATCCTATATATGTACAAAACCACCATTCACCCATGCATGGAATAATGTTGCCACTGTTGCACCAATAACTAGTTTCTCCATCTATCTATATATATAAAAGCGGAAATGTATGTATGTGTGTTTGTATATCTGCTAAAAACTTTCAACAGACAGAACAAAAATTAACAAACTTGGTAGCAAATGAAAGCCCCATCCTTCGCCCGACAAATATCGAAAAATTGGCCAAAAGCGTTAATATTTTCACCCTGAAATCAGCACTTTTCTACAGGGGGAGGGGAGTCAGCAAAAACGTCCTCTCATGACGAGATTGGTTCTACACCTGCGTCGGACGACGTCATAACCTGATTTAGTTTAAATTTTTGAAGAACTGACACAATTTCATGTACTTCGTGTTAGCTCAGTTGGTTAGAGCGTTGGGTCATTATCTAAACGTTTTGAGTTCGAATCGTGGTGTGAGATGTCTTTTTTTTTTTTTTTTTTTTTCTTTTTAAATTTAAATATTGAAGCAGGGTTATTTAAGCCATTTTTCACGTAACGTTAGTTTTTTTTGTTTTGTTTTTTTTACTTCACTTATACTTAGGTTTTCATTAACACCCCACCCCTTAACCGACCACACACGCCCAAAAACACCTGGCCAACGCCGAGTACCCACCGATTTTTTAAATTTTAATATCGAAAATGGCTTATTTAAGCCATTTTCACATGTTTTTTTTTTTGTTTTTATTTTTCAGATTTTTTAAAGTTTTAACGTTCGTTTTTCTGTTTTCTTTTTTGTTTTTCCGATTTTTACATTTACCATCGTTCGTTTGCCTTACGTTAGTTTTTTTTATTTATTTTTTTTTCAATTTTTATTTCCCTTATTCTTATGTTTTGATTACCCCCCCCCCCCCACACACACACCGCCCAGGTACTCCCCGCTTTATTTTTCAGATAAGTTTTAACGTTCGTTTTTCTGTTTTCTTTTGTTTTTTTTTTACTTTGCTTATTCTTATGTTTTGATTAACGCCCCCCCCCCCCCGTCCGAGCACACACACCTACAAACACTCGGGCAACGCCAGGTACCCCCCTCCCCTGCTAGTCTATAATATAAATCTCACTTGTCTGTTTAAACGTATGTATGTATATATGTATGTTCGTATGTCTGCCTAAAACTTTTAACAGAAGCGACGGATTTTCATGAGATGTGTATCGTTTTGAAGCTCGACCCTTTGGACGACAAATATCGAAAAATTGGCTAAAAACATTAATTCTTTCACCCTCAACTGGGCACTGGTCTACAAGGAGGGGTCGCTTTTTTCACCGATATTTTGGAAAGTCATCCCCTCTTTTCGATTGACTAGCCTTAATTTAAACATTCGTCACTTCCAGTTTGGCGATGATGCAACAGCAAAGACGTCATGTTTTGTTTTTTCATGTTCCTTTCCTCCTTCATGGTCTGGGTTCAAGCCTGCTTGCCTACTACCACTTTTTTTTTTTTCTCAACACACCTCCAAACACCTGGGCAACGCTGGTCACACCCACTAGTTTTAGACAGAGGTCTACCAAAAGAGACTTTTACCTAATGTCCCATACTTTCTAGCATCCCATAGCTGCAATGTTGCATCCCTTTGCTTGTTTCACAAGTTTTTCAAGGAATGTGCTCCGAACTTGCTGCAGTGCTGCACTTGTGCCCCCCATCAACATAATACCCCCAACCAACTCAACAAGCAGCAAAATCACACCCTTTCACTGTAGAGCTTCTTAGAATCAGGAAAGACTTTTACTGCAACGGCTTCCTTCCTCGAACCGATTGCCTTTGCAATTCTCTCCCTGTTCTCTACCAGTAAGCAGAAATTTATTTAATCTGAACAATATCGTTGCATAATTCCCACTTAGAATTTTTACGTTTCGGTGGCAATATGCCTTGTTAAAAGTTAAAGAAATTGCACCACAATATGGGGGGGGGATAAAAATATCACTTGCAAATCTTAATTAGTTTCTCTTTGAAACATAAATAGTAGAAACTTTAAATTATGTTTAGAGAAAGGAGGAAAATATAAAATCATAAATTCGAAAATTAAATTAATTTATTAAACAACTATATGCTTATCTATATTCTAATTCATGCAGATTTTGTATTATTACAGAGCTAATTCTCTACTGATTTTATCTATAATATAAAGCTGAACGTCTGTGTGTGTGTCTGGTCACAAATAGGCTCCTATATGGTTGACTATTATAGAAAACTGAGCACTTGTAATGATAGATGTATCAAGACACAGGAATGGGTATGTTTGATCTGGCATAATGATGATTCATTAAAATTGTGGTGTCTGCGTATGCGCCTGGTCCACAAAGTATGGAAATAAAAAATTTAAAAAAACGTTTACAATTGGTTTTGATATAGATGTACATAAGAATACTTTGCTAAGTATGTTTTAACTTAAATAGGGATGGTATAATAAAATTGTGGGGTCTGCATTCGTGCCTGGCCTCCATAGAATGGAAATAGGCACAAACTTTAAAGACTTTTCACATCTATCTGCGTAAGTGTACTTTGATAATTATGTTTCAGTTTGAAGAAATATGGTATAATAAAATTATGGGGTGTTCGTTCGTGCCTGACCTCCATAGAATGGAAATATGTCACAAAGTTTAACAAGGTTTTTTAATATAGATCCACAGAATATTGTGACAAGTGTTTCAGTGTGAACAGGTATGGTATAATAAATTATGGGGTTTATCTATTTTATTTTTACTTTCATCATATCTTGCTTTGGTTTTGATACCCCCAAATTTGAAGCTATCTCTTTACAACCGTTCCTTTTCATAACCTATCATACTTTCATTAATCAGAGTTAGTTTTCTGTAGGCTGTTTTTGAACCCAGTCAACAACGGGTACTTTTGCTTATAAATATATATAGTACTGATTTCAAATGTTTAAAAAACAAAATGACTTGGGTGCTACCAGCTAGAATTAAAACCAAAAAATTTAGCACTTCAGCCATGTTCCCTACTATTGAGTTATCAACAGATAAAACTTTTTAAAATTAAATCACTTCAAGCTATGAATTAATTTGCGCATGTACAAAAGTAATAGAAATATGTTAGCAAATTGAAATGAACATTTTGCATTTTAACTTGCTGACATATTTCTTTGCATGTATATCATCCATCGAAACAAATAGTTTACTTGTTATAAACCATGCGTGGTGTATGATTACTATTTTCTGTTAATTTCAGTATTCTGTGACCAGTAGTTTAAGAATTTATCGGTTAAATATTTTCATACATACATACATCTACTTTAAGACACTTTATTAGATCTCCAAAACTAACGTACTGTACACACAATAACCCTTATCCTCGAATGGCTTCCGACTACCTTGTAAAAAAACAAAAACAAAAAAAAAATTTATGTGGAAAAACAAGAATTTATCGGTTAAATATTTTCACACAACCGTATGTTTTTGTAAAACATACATCTACTTTTTTTTTATTTATGTGGAAAAACAAGAATTTATAGCTCACCCTCTCGGACAGAGTAGAAAAGAGAATTTCTAACCTGACAGTTTCTGCACGGTTTTTCATGCTCTAGCCCCTGTCACCTCACTGCAGATTTGCATCTTTATGGCTGTTTTGCGTGTACTTCCATGTAATATGCTCAGATGAACTCTGTACTTGTACCACCATCACCACCACAAAGTAAATATCTCAACTTATCCGACTAGCAGTACAATTCCACCCCTTCATTTTAGAGGTCTCTGAGTGCTAGAATATTTTCTACTCTGAAAGCTTCTTTTTTTTTTATACAGACCATTTGCCTGGGAATTCTTTCCAGCCTCCCTGTTTTCCTGATCATATATAAACATGCATAAATTTAAATGTAATATGAAAAAACATCCGACTCTTCTCATAGAAACCCCTTATGCATTAGTGGTAACATACCTTGTTTATGATGAACAAAAGTTTTTGAAAAAAAAAAATGGGGGGGGGGCAGATATTGTTGAATATCAGTTGTATTGAAAATGTTACTCAGTAAGAATAAACGTGCACCTGCTGGCTAGAAGGGAAAACATTACTGATTGTCGGAAATAAAATAAAATCATTGTTGATTCAAAACCACCTGGCATAACATGCATATGTTTAAATGTAATGTGAACAAATATCTTGCTGCCGAGCTCTTCACTAAGATTGCCCTCTCAAAAATCTTAGCCTTATAACAGTAGCACCTGAATTAGGATGATTTTGTAGCTGGCATCAGAAGAAATCTAGTATTTACATAAAGAACCATGTGAAGGTTGCCAACATCTCAGCAAAAGTGTCATTGTAGAACTGAATTCAAACTTAGCCCACCCAGCTCGTCAGTGAGTGTTGTTAACCATTTAATCATCGTCATGCTAGTTTTAGATGTGTCCAAGTATCGTTATGGAAAGCTTTGTCTGTCATTTACATAACACTAGCTATACATACCCGGGGTTGCCAGGTAAAAAGCATATTGCCGGATGGATGGTTTAGTCACATGCTATTTAAGATACACTAAATATCGTACGTTGTTAGGATTTTCCTGAAAGTTGATAATATTTTAGATTTCTGAGAGCATAAAACATAACCGTCTTTTATTTATTAAATTCAAGCAGGGAAATAAAATCTCATAGCTTAAAGGGCAATAATCTGTAGGTTAAATGAAAGCTTACTTCCATTTTTAAACGTAGCTGATATTGGTTAAATTAATAATTAAAACGTTAGGATCTGTGTTCCTTGATAGAAACGCTGGTTGAGTTTGAATAAAATACGTATTAGATACTTTGAAGCCAAAACAACGTATTATTACAAAATACGTATTTATTTTATTCAAACTCACCCAGCGCTTCTATCAAGGAACACAAACCCTAACGTGAATTCCGTGTGACCAACATTTAAAGACTACTGTAAAAACAACAAACGACTTTTGCTAATTCTATGCTCCAACAACAACATGGCCAAAAAAAAAAAAAAAAAAAAAAAAAAAGACATGCTCATGATGACGTGTATCTTCGAAATATATTTATAAATTTCAAACAAAATAAACGTTTTTGTAATAATGCGTTGTTTTGGCTTCAAACGTACCTAATACATATTTATGTTAATAATTAAAAATATTAAATGTAAATTAAATTTAAAATAAATTAAATAAATCAACCTTTATATAATATTTTTAAACAGAATACTTAAAAAAAAAAAGTCTATTACTAATTTTCATTAAAAATTAAGAGCTAATTGTTAAAACAGATTTTCTTTAATGTAATATGCAAATGAGATAACCTCTTGCATGCCGATTTCTTTTAAATAAATAGTATATATATATATATATATATATATATATATATATATATATATATATATATAAATCATGAAAGAATAAAAGTATATAAAAATCTGTTTTCAGTATTAAAATCTATTTGTGAAACGGTGTATATATTAATCAAATTTTGAACAAAGAAACAAACAGGAATACGGCTTTATTATGATATAAAAATAATAATTTAATATTAATTATTTTTAAATAAATAATATAAATCATTTTTGAAACCAAATTCGATGTTAAGATTTGTTTTCTAATGCAGAAGAATAATATAAATAAAATATTTTGCTGACTTCAACCTTTCGTTAGTGAATTATAGATTTTTTTTTTCTTCATTGTGGATCTATAAGGATGAATGTCATGATAGTTGATCTCTCCTAGTGTCAAATGGAGACGGTTATTAATGTCTAGGTTTTCTGTCGAGAGCATGCTGATAACATGTGTGAGCGTAACGGATCCAATATTTCAAAAGCACCGTAGAATTGAAACAAAAATAATTTTTGAAACCAAATTATATGCTAAGAGGATTTTTTTTTTTTTTAATAAATGAAAACAATACAAACCAAAATATTTGTCAACTCCGACCTCCCTCGATGAGTAATAGACATTTTTCGGCATTTTTTTAATTTTTTAAATAATTGAATACCATCACTAAACGTGTAGCTCAATAATTTCTATATTTCTATAAGAATGTTTCGTCAATCTGTTTATTCTCACGGTTGGCATAGCATTTGTAAACGTGTATATGGATTTCTTTTAGATCCTTTGTCTACCGTTTGTGTTGAATATCACTTTTATCTCTAAACGCACAAATTAAACGCTCATCTATATAATTATAAAACTCTATGGGCCTTGCTTGCTTGAATCTTGTCTTAGACGATTCCATCTTTTAAAAAGGGATGACAGATGAATGTGTGTGTATATCTATACTCCTATAATTTTTTGTGTGTGTGTATTAATATTCGTATTAAAAACCCTTTTTTTCTATTTATAAAAAAGAAAATACATTGTTATATATGGATTGTTGAATTGCATTCATTTGCAAAACATCTAGATAATTTGCATATTCTTTTAAACATTCATTTTAATCAATTCTCTATTAAATTCTTAAACATAATAAAATCGGTCTATTCGTAAACTATCGTGATATTCCTAAGTTTTGTGCATTCACTAATTAGATTAGTAGCTTATGTCTATTGCTAACCATTTTATGATCTATTATAATAAATCTCACCTGTTTGTATGTATGTATGTATGTATGTATGTATGTATGTCTGCCTAAAACTTTTCTCGGCTGCATCGGATCGGGTCGAAACCGATACTGTCTGAAATGGCGATATCTCGGTCGAATGTGAGAATTAGAAAAACTGGTCAGTTAGTTCCTGTAGAAATAGATGTTTGCAATGAGGGTAGCAAAAAATCGTTCCTTCATAAGAATTTAGCCAAACACGCATGTGTGAATAACGTTCGTTCTTGAATTGATGTTACTTCGTTGACGTCATCGTAGAGCAGTGGTTATCGTGGCAGCATCGTTATCTAAGGCTGCACGTTCGCGCCAACATATCGGATATTTTTCATTTCGGTTTTTAAAGTGTGAATATGTAAACAGGATTATTTTTGCCATTTTTTCCCCCGTTTGCTTATTCTTTATTTTCCTTTATTTTTCCATCACGTTCGCTGTTTTTTTTTCTTTTTCCAATTTTTTTAAGTTTTAACATTTAAACAGGATTATTTATGCCATTTTTTTTTTCGTTCACTTATTTTTATTTTCCCTTTTATTATTGTTTTGATTTACTCCTCCCACACACACCTCACTACACTCGGGCAACGCTGGGTACACCTGCTAGTCTAATGTATAAAAGGCAAAGTGTGTGTGTATGTGTTTGTATGTCTCGCAAAAACTTTCAACAGAGGCAACGGATCCTCATGAGATTGGCATTGTTTTAAAGCTTGACCCTTCGGATGACAAATAACAAAAAATTGGCCAAAACATTCATTCCTTCACCCCTAAACTGGGCAGTTTTCTACAAGGAGGGATCGGTTTTTTGCGTTGCCATTTTTGCAAATCATCGTATCGGTTGGAATGACTTGCTTAATTTCAATGTTTCGAACTTCCGGTCGGACTGTGGAGACATTAGCAAAGATGTCACGTTTTTTATTTTTTTTTTCTTCTTTCCTCCTTCACATTACAGGTTCAAGCCTGCCTGCCTACTACCACTTTTTTTTTTTCTCTCTTCACTCAAACTGCCTACTGTTGTTTCACCTCCATCCCCTTCCACTACTACTAATTTATTATTTTTTTAACCCCCCCCTGCCCCCATATTCCTTATCCAACCCAAGCAACACTGGGGAAGCCTGCTACTTTTTTTTTTTTTTTTTTTTTTTTTTTTTTAACGTTTTATTCCATCCTAGTGGTCTTTACTACACCTCTACACACCTGGGCAATGCCGGGTACCCCTGTTAGGTTATATATCTATATATATAAAAGGCAAAATGTGTGTTAGTGTGTGCATTTTTGTGTATGTCTACTAAAGGCTTTTTCGCCGGGCTTCTCATTTGGTCGGGTCGCTCCTTAAAACTTTCATATGCTGTCAAAATCATATCTATGACTAAGGGGGTTTATCTTTAATTTGCCCGAATTTTACGCGCTATTTTCGAGATTTTTTTTCAATTGCCGCATGTTGATTCAGCTTTTTTGTATAAAAGCAAAACTAATTCGAAGCTGGCATTGTTCCCGACAATCACAGGCTTGGCCTTTTGGCTAAGATCAAATCACTTGTGTAGTATCTGTTCTGGCAGATACTGCAATCAAAGACCATATGCGGAGGCAACTCCACATACAAGACCATTGCTCTTGTAGCAATCAATTATTGGTCAATGTAAGGGAAACCTTCATACCAATTGTCACTATCCAGCTCCCCTACTCCCCGGGGAGCTGGTCCCCATTTCCCCAATCTCTCCACATTAAAAAACGGCTTTGTGCCTAATTTGCTCAGTGGGGAAGCAAATAAATATCTTGTTGCCGGCAAACGTCCAGAAAGCAATCAGCTTTGATCAATACAGAGAGTTTCTCCTTATATCAGACAATTGCTATTCAATTAAGAGAATCCCCTTTTTATGAGGAGCTGGTTCCCCCCCCCCCCAACATCTTGGGGAAACAAAATCAGACAAAATTGGGTAAACAAAACCCCAAAAAACTGTCCCACAGTAACTTCTATTTGACCTCATTCAAAAACTGCCCCGCAGTAAAAGTTAACTCTGATATTTCTATTTGACCTCATTAAGTACGGGCACCTGCCAAGTCTGTTTCTACTTAAATAAATTCAAACGTGTTTCAGTTACTCTTTCTAGCTAGTTGAGCAGTTAACATGTCATGTTGTTGTTTTTTTTTTTTTTTTTTTTTTTTTTTTTTTCACACTTTATTTTCCAACTTCGCCTCAAGGCGATCCTACCCACCTAAACTTTTTTTTAACCCCCCCCCCCGACACATAGAAGTTTTAACATTGTTTCTTTTTATATATTTAAACAGTGTTATTACTTCACTTATTCTTTTGTTTTGATTAACCCCCTCCCCTCGCCCGAGCACACACACCTCTAAACACCTGGGCAACGCTGGGTAACCCTGCTAGTATATATATATATATATATAAAAAAAAAGGGCAAAATGTGTATATGTGTTTGTATGTCTACCAAAAACTTTTGAGACGCGCGACCGATCCTCACGAGATCGGTATCGTTTTGCAGCTCGATCCTTCGGATGACAAATATTGAAAATTGGCCCAAAATATTCATTCCTTCATCCTCTACTGGGTAGTTATGTACAAGGAGGGATCGGCTTTTGTGTCGACATTTTCGCAAGTCATCATCTCCATTGGAGTGACTGTTTAATTTCAATGCTAAGACATTACGTTTTTTTAACCTTTTTTCTCAGTGTTACAGGTTCGAGCCTGCCTGCCTGCCTGCCTACTACTACTACTACAACTTTTTTTTTTTTTTTTTTTTTTTTTTTTTTAACACCTCTCTCCACCTGGGCTGCCTACTGTTGTTTCACCCCCCCCCCCCTACTACCACTTTTTTTTTTTTTTTTTCACACCCTCCCGGGGTTCCTTAATACACCACCTACATACATCCGGGCAACACGGGGTACCCTTGCTAGTAGCTTAATAAAGGGGGAGAAAAATATCTTGACATTTTTCAGTGATGCATTCTGTCCTACAATATCGATATTGCATTCTGAATAGTCACTTCTTGTAGATTGTGCCACCATGTTCTTTGGAACGATACAACTAAATTTAAGTCTTAAAAAAAACTTCATCTGACTAGAAATATATTTCAGATGAATACGATATTTGGCACCAGTAGCATCTATACATTAACACTGTAATACTTTTAACGTACATATGTACGTGTGTCACGGTTTTCATATTATGAATTCTTTGATCAGGAGATCTCATTTATTAAAAAGGAGGATAGGTGATAAAATACTACAAACATTAAATTAGTATATAGATATGCTAATGTTCGTAGTATGTTATCACATTCTATCCTCCTTTTTAATAAATAGGATCTCCTGATCACCAAAGATGCAATGTAAAAAATAAATATAATAAAAAAAAAAAAAAAAAAAAAAAAAAATTATATCGCTTTTGGGCCGTAGGTGAAACTAAAATTATACCTTTGTTTTCTGGATATGATCCAAGGGTAGTATCTGTTCTGTCTAAAGATGGTATAATGTTGTGGGAGGTTCTGTTCGTATAGGGCGTCCATACAATGGGAATATGTCACAGGCTCTTATAAGGATATTGGAGATAAACCGCAATAACCAGATATATTCTGATACATTAACCAGATTACTTAGATAAATACTGCTACAGTTTTAACAAAAGGGCTACAATAATATCGTAGGATCTCCATTTACGCTGAACATCCACTGAATGGCTTGCAGCAATATATCATGAAAAATGGAATTTCCACAGGTCTCGCACATTCAAATGAATGCCATATTTGTTATCAGGGGAAAATGCAGTTCATGATGAATATTAACGATACACCATTATTCCGTTTATTACTATTAACAGTTAATTAACAGTTAATTTTATCATGAGGAAAATTTTAGTAATTCTTTAGATTATTTGAATTTTAATGCCTCCTTACCTGAACTCGATTCATAATAAGAATTCATAATATAATGAATCTGAACAAAACCATTTATTTATTTTTTTTTTTTTCATTGAAATACTTTTGCTATTTGCAGAGTTCAATCAAAATGCCATAAAAACGAAGTTCAATTTATAATTGTGACCCATTTTCGTCCTGTCAGAATGACTGACAAATAAGGCTTCAATGAATTTATTCAAATGCAGGAAAAAAATTTTAGACTTTATTTTTTTTCTCAGTGATTTTTTTTTTTTTCTGTGATTTTTTTTTTCTGTGATTTTTGCATGTTTTTAATGACTAGAGAAAACTCTTAAAAAATGAGTGAGAAATTTAGATTCAATGAGTTTCATTTTTATAGTTTCAATGTTTTTTTTTATTCTTTTGCTTTGTTGTACATAACGGCTACAATTTCAATAGTTTGTGTAGATTCAAATAGTCAAATTATTCAGGAAAAGCGAATAGTTCTTGTTTTATATTAGATTTTAAAATAGTAAATATGAAAGGCCTCATTTTAATGGTTACTTGACAAAAGCAGATAATTTGGAATTCAACCATTTATGAATTATTTACTAAGAGAATAAGATCTGGGAATTATATTTAAGTGTGTTTATTTAGGGCAGAGTTTCTAAACTTTTGCAGTCTGGAGCCTTCTTGACCTTCAAAGGAATTTCTAGTACCCCTCTCCTTGTGTGTGAGTGTGTGTGCACACACACACACATATATATATATATATATGTGTGTATATATGTGTGTGTGTATTTTTTTTAATTTAATTTTATTTTTTATTAATTTTGGAATTAAAACAAATCACAGAAAAATATTTTTATTGTACAAATGTGGTTTAATCGAAAGATTTAATTTTGGCATTTATAATTTAAATACAGTTTCCAATATATGGTTCCTGCATATATGGCATAATCTAGAGGTCCAATTTTCACAACTCTACGTAATAAATTAGGTTGTATTTTAGCAATAACGTGTCGCATGTTGTCTTCCAAGTGGCCTATTGTTGCGAGCCTATCCTTGTTTTATCATTATTTCCATGGCAGGTGCTCGTCTGAACTCCAATCTCTGGTCTCCCCTCGCCAATCTTTCACAAAAAACACCCGTCTAGCTGAATCCACTGTGAAAAGTTTCACCCACTCTTTATCTGTGCCTAAATCAAAACGTGGATTCCATGAACAAAGCTTCTTTCTTAGAACTGCACGCCTGTGGAACTCTGTTCCGTCTGCCTGCTTCCCACCAGACTACAACTTGGATGTGTTCAAGTCCAATGTTAACAAATTCCTAATGAACCATCTCCTTAAGTAAACACTTCATCAAATCTCCACACTAACGTAATGTACTTGCAATAACCCTTATCCCTGAGTGGCTTCCGGGCCTTGATAAGTGGTGATCACTGTGTAAAAAAAAAAAAAAAAAAAAAAAAAAAAATTGTAAAGTTCAACTTACAGTTTTAATTTTCTTTATATAATTATGATTTTTTATGTAATTTTTTTATATAAAACGCTAAATTTAAAATCTATTATTTTGTCTTCACAATTACATGTGCATTCGATAATTCTTCTGTTTGTTTCAGAATTGAAAACCACAATTTTTTGCTGGCTCTGCAGTGTGTATATATATAATATATATATATATATATATATATATATATTGCATTCTGTTTTCTGAAGTGGAAAAGGGATTTGATTGAAATAATTGCCAGTAAATAATGTGTATTCAGCCATATTGAATTGAATAGATTCCCTTTTGTAAGATGAAGCAATGATCTTTCGAAAACTTTTCACGCTCCCCCATTTTTCATCTTTGAGAATGCAGATAGATAATGAACAATAAACACCGGTTTTTGGTGTCCAAATTGCACTCAGCTCTATGCTTGGTTTGCTCAGTAGGTTGTTATGTCCGAGCATGTGAGCTGTTTCTTTAAGTTTTCTCACTTTCCAGTGGGTCTCTCTGTTTATTACAGCTCACATGCTCGGACATAACAACCTACTGAGTAAACCAAGCATAGAGCTGAATGCAATTTGGACACCTCTGATAGAGAAAACCTTGAATAACAACATAGGTTTAACATTAACAAAAACCAACTAAGAATTGTCCTAGTGACATATGACAGAGTGGTCCTAGACGTTGTATCAAAGTTTAGTTACCCAAAGGTGCTGAGTTCAATCCTGAACGAAGGCAGTGAAAAAGTAATATTCAAAACAGAGAATCAGCAACTATGTCCCAAAGCCTAGCTGGAGTCCGAATAAAGGGTTAGGTTCGAGACTCCTAACAAACGGTTCCCCAGTTCAATACAAAACACCTGACGAAGGCTGGAGGGCAAAATGGCCGAAACGTTGTGACGATAACAACCAAGATGAGGAAGTCAGTCCGGCAATCTCAATCAAATCTCTTGACACTCTTCATATATAAAAGAGAGAGAGAAAAAAAGAAAATAGAGAGAAGAGAAAATAGATAGAGAGAAGATAAAGTAGAGAGAAAAAAAGAAAATAGAGAGAAACGAGAGAAAAAAAGAAAATGGAAAGAGAGAAAAGTGAGAGAGCAAGAGAGAAAAGAGAGAGCGAAGCGAGAGAGAGAGCAAAAAGGAAAAGAGAAAAGGAAAAAAAGAGACTAACCATTTACTATATATGCCTGCTGATATATTTATAGATGTTTAATTTTCCTTCAATTTTTGTGTTAATTGCCGGTAGTCTTGAGTTAGAATGCTAGTTTATGAAGTCAAGGGTGATTTTGTGATTGTGTTCAAATCTCCCGACAAGCAGTAATTATCAATTTCTATACTGATTGCGTAAGCATGAAATACTAGTGTGTGGAGGCATATAAATTTTTAATATTTTAAAATATTATAATTTTGTGCGTGCTTGTGTATATTCTAACTCCTCCATCCACCCTGTTCATGTTTTCTTCCACTCTCTCCACATGTAGTTTTTCTCAACTAATCAGGACTGCCAAGATTTACCAACACCTCATTTTTATGCAATAGTCAACACATCAATCTGATTAGATTTTGGCTACATTTGGCAGCGAGGTCCAGATACATTCTATCATCAATTAATTAAATCCTATCATGATATTTTCCTGAAGTGTTACAAAAAACAATATAAAAACAACAAAAAAAAATAAGGCACGAGGTCACTCAAAAAATTGGGGAGGGGGGGGAGTCTATGGTCATCCTCATCATTGTATCTTCTGTTGGTCCATTCCAGTCATACCGCAAACACACCGGGGAATGAAATCGTTTTTTTTTTTTCTTTCTTTCTTATAAATGCAATGTATAGGAGTAAAAATAAAATCTAATATATAAAAGGCTATATGTCTGTTTGTCTCCATATTTGCAAACTATCTGCTCCGAAACTAAAATTTGCAGAACGGCGATAGGGCCCTCAAATGATTGTATTTTTTTACAGACCGTTCTTTTATGGGTCTTTAGCCGGTTAAAATAGTTTTTAAGAGGTCGAAAAAGGATTAAAATTGAAAAAAATCATTATACATTTTGTACATTCATCTTAGTTTATTTTAAATTATATCATATGCACGTCACATTGGTACAGTGGTAACACTACGAACTTTGAATATTACAGTTTTGCTTTCAGTTTAGATTCTAGCTGATGGCACCCAAATACTTTTTGTTACTTTTGAAATCACGACTATAATAATATATACGAAACCTGGACAAATTAAAATATCATATTTAAGCGTATTTTATGACCAGGCAAAGCCAGGCGCCCCCTGCTAATTATATAAAAAGATATTCATTTATTTAATTCATTGACGTGAGGTGGAGAAAAATATCCAAAAATAAACAAAATATTTTAGCAAGACGCTCCTAACCCTCTTTAGATAGTAGACCACCCACCGTTTTTTAGCTTATGGAGGCCCGAAAGCAGGCAGGTCGATCTCTAAATGGGGCTAAATCCTAGTCTGGATCAACGAAAAAGGAATAGGCAGTGTATACAGTTGCTCCAAGATGAGATCACTTATTGTGGTGGTTGGGAATGGAAAAGAAGGGGTGTGTGCATCTTGAAGGTTTCCTATCAGGGGGCCAGTCACTCAGCTAGCTAAGAACTTAATCAAGGCACTTTTAGGGGTTTAGAGTCCAGCAGGATCTGGACCTGCACCATTCTCAGATGAGGAACATGAACTCCAACTTGGCACCTCTATGTATGCACAAACTCACTATTTTAATCCATCTTTGGTCACAGGTCACGGGATGTAATCTTTTCCTATCGCATCTGATCTTTACCTTCAGCTGGTGCTTAAGAAAGGGAAAAGATTCAACCCCACATTTCTCATGTAGTTTCGACGTCCATATCACCATTCTGGCTACAGCCAGGATCGCGAGAAACAATTCATCTCCCTGTCCCACAGCGGCTCAGCGCTGTGGATATGTTCTTAATCATCTTCAGAAAGCATACTACAGCATAAGTAAAAGACTTCCTACGAGTTAATTCTTTATAACTGATCTAGAGCTACAAATCTTTACGTTAGAAAGACTTTATTCATAAAGTTAATCTTGAAAAAAAAAAAAAAGTATCAATTTCTAAAGCAAAGATTAGATAAACCTTCACAAATCTTGATAGCAGATCTAAACAGTTTGTTTACAAAGAGATGCGGTTAAAGACAGGAACAACTGATTGGGCAAATCCAAGTGGAAAAGGTTATATGAATGATCAGAAAGCAATGGAGCGAAAGGAATTGTATCGCTGCTATCAATAATGAAAAAGCGGAAGAAAAAAAAAAATTGTCTGCAAACCGGTGCTTATTGTTCATTATCTATCTGCATTCTCAACAAAGATGAAAAATGGGGGAGGGTGAAAAGTTTTCGAAAGATCATTGCTTCATCTTACAAAAGGGAATCTATTCAATTCAATATGGCTGAATACACATTATTTACTGGCAATTATTTCAATCAAATCCCTTTTCCACTTCAGAAAACAGAATGCAATATATATATATATATATATATATATATATATATATATATATATATATATATACACACTGCAGAGCCAGCAAAAAATTGTGGTTTTCAATTTTGAAACAAACAGAAGAATTATCGAATGCACATGTAATTGTGAAGACAAAATAATAGATTTTAAATTTAGCGTTTTATATAAAAAAAATTACATAAATCATAATTATATAAAGAAAATTAACACTGTAAGTTGAACTTCACAATTTTTTTTTTTTTTTTTTACACAGTGATCACCACTTATCAAGGCCCGGAAGCCACTCAGGGATAAGGGTTATTGCAAGTACATTACGTTAATGTGGAGATTTGATGAAGTGTTTACTTAAGGGGACGGTTCATTAGGAATTTGTCAATCAATGAAAACACCTCATCTTAAAAAAAATACAGACAATTACTGTCAAGAGATTGTTTCAAATAATTCAGTAGTATTGTTGGTAGATATTGGCGGTTCTGATTTATTGAGAGAGTGAGGAAGAAGAGGATAGTAGTAGAAAGGAGTAATATATATATATATATATATATATATATATATATATATATATATATATATATATATATATATTGCTAGGCATTTTAGCTTGTGAAAAATAGGCAAAAGTTATAGCCCGTTCACTTAGAATAAGTGTTTCAACTATTAATCCCTAACTGTGCATAGAATGGATACTATAATACATAGTTCGCTGCGTCTTATTGTAACAAAAGTCCGTACAAAATTTTAGCCAGATCGATCCTGTAGTTTTCAAGAAAAAGTGAAATGGACACTCAGACTAAGAGAAAAATATATATATTGTGAGAAAGAGGGGAGGAGATGGGGGATAGAAGTGAGATTGTTTGAAATAGTTAAGTAGCAATCTGTGTTTCGCCAGTGTTGATGTCCAGACTAGCTTTATCCACATGATCAATCTATAAATGAAATGTTAATGGAAACCTCCCGGGGGGTCCATACTTCTACTGATAACCTGATTGTTGAAATTGGTGAATGTATGATTAACAATGACTGAATATTTGTAGTGCCTCTGTTCGCTTATTCACTTCAAGTAATCTTCCAGCTGTGAAGAAATGAATTCAAAGATAGCTGCGTGATCCACAGGTGGGATTCATATGAAGGCACTAGACAATCCCAAGAAATATTCAACATTACAGGAGATGTATAAATCTATGCACCTAGTGATGCCGATAAGTTTTGAATATGGTGAATTCCTGCGGACACACGATGAGAGTAATTTGAATGTGTCTGCAAGAAATTGCAATGGATCCTTCCTAACAGTTTTTACTTAATTATAGTGTTGAACTGCAAGATTTCAGACTAAATTTTAAATTCATTTTTTTTTTTTTTTTAACTTATTTTAAAGATTGTGTTCTAGTATCTTTGGGAGCATTTGCCTGTTGATTTCTTATTACGTCTCCAATTTAAATACCATTTTCATCGCTTGCAGAACCAACACTTTTATTCTCAGTCCGAAAAAAAAAACAATTTTAATCATAAAGAATTCTTTACAATTAATGCCAACAATTTTGGTAGAGTAATAAAATTTGTTTTTGAATCGACAGAACTTTGAGAAGGGGTTAGGTTATTGTTACTCGTTTGAAACGCTCTTGCTAGGAATGGTAACAAGTCTGCCCAAACATGATGGCAGGCCAAAGTACTCTTCCTCTAGAATGCAAGCTTTTCAATTCCACTTTCCGACACTAATGTCGCATCTTCCTGCCGTGTGACGGAGATAAATAACCTTCAACTATAATAATTGCTCAAGTTTTAAGTATTCTTTTGGCAGCATTCACATTAAGGTTTTCTTTTTTTTCTTTGTAGCATTCACATTAGCAGGTTTCGTATCTTATAGCATTCCTATTGAGTTTTTTGTTTTTCTTTTTCCTGTAGCATTCACTTTTATTCTTTTTAACATTCACATTAACAGTTAGGAAAATTAAATTATACATTTTCTGTTTCATTTCTAAGTCAATATTCTGACCTTATTTTTTCTTCCTATTTTTAGAAAACATCTCGAGTCTTTTGTCCGATTTCAATATTTGGTTGAACTTGTCCCGTTCAATGTCCTACTTGCTAATGGTTGATATTGTTCATTGTCATGCTATTCCAGAGTTTATTCAAAACAATTTAGCCATAACAAATCAAGCGATTCTTTTCTCAAGGCTGTTCTCTATTTGCTTAGCCCATATAACCGGGACTTTTAAGACATTTATTGATTCCCATCCATTTTTGCTTGCTCTCTCTCTCCCCATCTGTGCCTCCCTCTCTCTCCCCCGGTCTCTGCCTCTCTCTCTCTCTCTCTCTCTCTCCCCCCCCCGGTCTCTGCCTCTCTCTCTCTCTCTCTCTCCCCCCCCCGGTCTCTGCCTCTCTCTCTCTCTCTCTCTCCCCCCCCCGGTCTCTGCCTCTCTCTCTCTCTCTCTCTCCCCCCCCCGGTCTCTGCCTCTCTCTCTCTCCCCCGGTCTCTGCCTCTCTCTCTCTCCCCCGGTCTCTGCCTCTCTCTCTCTCTCCCGGTCTCTGCCTCTCTCTCTCTCTCTCTCCCGGTCTCTGCCTCTCTCTCTCTCTCTCCCGGTCTCTGCCTCTCTCTCTCTCTCTCCCGGTCTCTGCCTCTCTCTCTCTCTCTCCCGGTCTCTGCCTCTCTCTCTCTCTCTCCCGGTCTCTGCCTCTCTCTCTCTCTCTCCCGGTCTCTGCCTCTCTCTCTCTCTCTCTCTCTCCCGGTCTCTGCCTCTCTCTCTCTCTCTCTCTCTCCCGGTCTCTGCCTCTCTCTCTCCCGGTCTCTGCCTCTCTCTCTCCCGGTCTCTGCCTCTCTCTCTCCCGGTCTCTGCCTCTCTCTCTCTCTCTCTCCCGGTCTCTGCCTCTCTCTCTCTCTCTCTCCCAGTCTCTGCCTCTCTCTCTCTCTCTCCCGGTCTCTGCCTCTCTCTCTCTCTCCCGGTCTCTGCCTCTCTCTCTCTCTCTCTCCCGGTCTCTGCCTCTCTCTCTCTCTCTCTCTCCCGGTCTCTGCCTCTCTCTCTCTCTCTCTCTCCCGGTCTCTGCCTCTCTCTCTCTCTCTCTCTCTCCCGGTCTCTGCCTCTCTCTATCTCTCTCTCCCGGTCTCTGCCTCTCTCTCTCTCTCCCGGTCTCTGCCTCTCTCTCTCTCTCTCTCTCTCCCGGTCTCTGCCTCTCTCTCTCTCTCTCTCTCTCCCGGTCTCTGCCTCTCTCTCTCTCTCTCTCTCTCTCCCGGTCTCTGCCTCTCTCTCTCTCTCTCTCTCCCGGTCTCTGCCTCTCTCTCTCTCTCTCTCTCCCGGTCTCTGCCTCTCTCTCTCTCTCTCTCTCTCCCGGTCTCTGCCTCTCTCTCTCTCTCTCTCCCGGTCTCTGCCTCTCTCTCTCTCTCTCTCCCGGTCTCTGCCTCTCTCTCTCTCTCTCCCGGTCTCTGCCTCTCTCTCTCTCTCTCCCGGTCTCTGCCTCTCTCTCTCTCTCTCCCGGTCTCTGCCTCTCTCTCTCTCTCTCCCGGTCTCTGCCTCTCTCTCTCTCTCTCTCTCTCCCGGTCTCTGCCTCTCTCTCTCTCTCTCCCGGTCTCTGCCTCTCTCTCTCCCGGTCTCTGCCTCTCTCTCTCCCGGTCTCTGCCTCTCTCTCTCTCTCTCTCCCGGTCTCTGCCTCTCTCTCTCTCTCTCTCCCGGTCTCTGCCTCTCTCTCTCTCTCTCTCCCAGTCTCTGCCTCTCTCTCTCTCTCCCGGTCTCTGCCTCTCTCTCTCTCTCCCGGTCTCTGCCTCTCTCTCTCTCTCTCTCCCGGTCTCTGCCTCTCTCTCTCTCTCTCTCTCCCGGTCTCTGCCTCTCTCTCTCTCTCTCTCTCCCGGTCTCTGCCTCTCTCTCTCTCTCTCTCTCTCCCGGTCTCTGCCTCTCTCTATCTCTCTCTCCCGGTCTCTGCCTCTCTCTCTCTCTCTCTCTCCCGGTCTCTGCCTCTCTCTCTCTCTCTCTCTCTCCCGGTCTCTGCCTCTCTCTCTCTCTCTCTCTCTCCCGGTCTCTGCCTCTCTCTCTCTCTCTCTCTCTCCCGGTCTCTGCCTCTCTCTCTCTCTCTCTCTCCCGGTCTCTGCCTCTCTCTCTCTCTCTCTCTCCCGGTCTCTGCCTCTCTCTCTCTCTCTCTCTCTCCCGGTCTCTGCCTCTCTCTCTCTCTCTCTCTCTCCCGGTCTCTGCCTCTCTCTCTCTCTCTCTCCCGGTCTCTGCCTCTCTCTCTCTCTCTCCCGGTCTCTGCCTCTCTCTCTCTCTCTCCCGGTCTCTGCCTCTCTCTCTCTCTCTCCCGGTCTCTGCCTCTCTCTCTCTCTCTCCCGGTCTCTGCCTCTCTCTCTCTCTCTCTCCCCGTCTCTGCCTCTCTCTCTCTCTCTCCCCGTCTCTGCCTCTCTCTCTCTCTCTCCCCGTCTCTGCCTCTCTCTCTCTCTCTCCCCGTCTCTGCCTCTCTCTCTCTCTCTCCCCGTCTTTGCCTCTCTCTCTCTCTCTCCCCGTCTCTGCCTCTCTCTCTCTCTCTCCCCGTCTCTGCCTCTCTCTCTCTCTCTCCCCGTCTCTGCCTCTCTCTCTCTCTCTCCCCGTCTCTGCCTCTCTCTCTCTCTCTCCCCGTCTCTGCCTCTCTCTCTCTCTCTCCCCGTCTCTGCCTCTCTCTCTCTCTCTCCCCGTCTCTGCCTCTCTCTCTCTCTCTCCCCGTCTCTGCCTCTCTCTCTCTCTCTCCCCGTCTCTGCCTCTCTCTCTCTCTCTCTCCCCGTCTCTGCCTCTCTCTCTCTCTCTCTCCCCATCTCTGCCTCTCTCTCTCTCTCTCCCCGTCTCTGCCTCTCTCTCTCTCTCTCCCCGTCTCTGCCTCTCTCTCTCTCTCTCCCCGTCTCTGCCTCTCTCTCTCTCTCTCTCCCCGTCTCTGCCTCTCTCTCTCTCTCTGTCTCTGCCTCTCTCTCTCTCTCTCTCTCTCCCCGTCTCTGCCTCTCTCTCTCTCTCTCTCCCCGTCTCTGCCTCTCTCTCTCTCTCTCTCCCCGTCTCTGCCTCTCTCTCTCTCTCTCTCCCCGTCTCTGCCTCTCTCTCTCTCTCTCTCCCCGTCTCTGCCTCTCTCTCTCTCTCTCTCCCCGTCTCTGCCTCTCTCTCTCTCTCTCTCCCCGTCTCTGCCTCTCTCTCTCTCTCTCTCCCCGTCTCTGCCTCTCTCTCTCTCTCTCTCCCCGTCTCTGCCTCTCTCTCTCTCTCTCTCCCCGTCTCTGCCTCTCTCTCTCTCTCTCTCCCCGTCTCTGCCTCTCTCTCTCTCTCTCTCCCCGTCTCTGCCTCTCTCTCTCTCTCTCTCCCCGTCTCTGCCTCTCTCTCTCTCTCTCTCTCTCCCCGTCTCTGCCTCTCTCTCTCTCTCTCTCTCTCCCCGTCTCTGCCTCTCTCTCTCTCTCTCTCTCTCCCCGTCTCTGCCTCTCTCTCTCTCTCTCCCCGTCTCTGCCTCTCTCTCTCTCTCTCCCCGTCTCTGCCTCTCTCTCTCTCTCTCCCCGTCTCTGCCTCTCTCTCTCTCTCTCCCCGTCTCTGCCTCTCTCTCTCTCTCTCCCCGTCTCTGCCTCTCTCTCTCTCTCTCCCCGTCTCTGCCTCTCTCTCTCTCTCTCCCCGTCTCTGCCTCTCTCTCTCTCTCTCCCCGTCTCTGCCTCTCTCTCTCTCTCTCCCCGTCTCTGCCTCTCTCTCTCTCTCTCCCCGTCTCTGCCTCTCTCTCTCTCTCTCCCCGTCTCTGCCTCTCTCTCTCTCTCTCCCCGTCTCTGCCTCTCTCTCTCTCTCTCCCCGTCTCTGCCTCTCTCTCTCTCTCTCTCCCCGTCTCTGCCTCTCTCTCTCTCTCTCCCCGTCTCTGCCTCTCTCTCTCTCTCTCCCCGTCTCTGCCTCTCTCTCTCTCTCTCTCCCCGTCTCTGCCTCTCTCTCTCTCTCTCTCCCCGTCTCTGCCTCTCTCTCTCTCTCTCTCCCCGTCTCTGCCTCTCTCTCTCTCTCTCTCCCCGTCTCTGCCTCTCTCTCTCTCTCTCTCCCCGTCTCTGCCTCTCTCTCTCTCTCTCTCTCCCCGTCTCTGCCTCTCTCTCTCTCTCTCCCCGTCTCTGCCTCTCTCTCTCTCTCTCCCCGTCTCTGCCTCTCTCTCTCTCTCTCCCCGTCTCTGCCTCTCTCTCTCTCTCTCCCCGTCTCTTCCTCTCTCTCTCTCTCTCCCCGTCTCTTCCTCTCTCTCTCTCTCTCCCCGTCTCTTCCTCTCTCTCTCTCTCTCCCCGTCTCTTCCTCTCTCTCTCTCTCTCCCCGTCTCTTCCTCTCTCTCTCTCTCTCCCCGTCTCTTCCTCTCTCTCTCTCTCTCTCCCCCGTCTCTGCCTCTCTCTCTCTCTCTCTCTCCCCGTCTCTGCCTCTCTCTCTCTCTCTCTCCCCGTCTCTGCCTCTCTCTCTCTCTCTCTCCCCGTCTCTGCCTCTCTCTCTCTCTCTCTCCCCGTCTCTGCCTCTCTCTCTCTCTCTCTCCCCGTCTCTGCCTCTCTCTCTCTCTCTCTCCCCGTCTCTGCCTCTCTCTCTCTCTCTCTCCCCGTCTCTGCCTCTCTCTCTCTCTCTCTCCCCGTCTCTGCCTCTCTCTCTCTCTCTCTCCCCGTCTCTGCCTCTCTCTCTCTCTCTCTCTCCCCGTCTCTGCCTCTCTCTCTCTCTCTCTCTCCCCGTCTCTGCCTCTCTCTCTCTCTCTCTCTCCCCGTCTCTGCCTCTCTCTCTCTCTCTCTCCCCGTCTCTGCCTCTCTCTCTCTCTCTCTCCCCGTCTCTGCCTCTCTCTCTCTCTCTCTCCCCGTCTCTGCCTCTCTCTCTCTCTCTCTCTCTCTCCCCGTCTCTGCCTCTCTCTCTCTCTCTCTCTCTCCCCGTCTCTGTCTCTCTCTCTCTCTCTCTCTCTCCTCGTCTCTGCCTCTCTCTCTCTCTCTCCTCGTCTCTGCCTCTCTCTCTCTCTCTCTCTCCCCGTCTCTTCCTCTCTCTCTCTCTCTCTCCCCGTCTCTGCCTCTCTCTCTCTCTCTCCCCGTCTCTGCCTCTCTCTCTCTCTCTCCCCGTCTCTGCCTCTCTCTCTCTCTCTCCCCGTCTCTGCCTCTCTCTCTCTCTCTCCCCGTCTCTGCCTCTCTCTCTCTCTCTCCCCGTCTCTGCCTCTCTCTCTCTCTCTCCCCGTCTCTGCCTCTCTCTCTCTCTCTCCCCGTCTCTGCCTCTCTCTCTCTCTCTCCCCGTCTCTTCCTCTCTCTCTCTCTCTCTCCCCGTCTCTGTCTCTCTCTCTCTCTCTCTCTCTCCTCGTCTCTGCCTCTCTCTCTCTCTCTCCTCGTCTCTGCCTCTCTCTCTCTCTCTCTCTCTCCCCGTCTCTTCCTCTCTCTCTCTCTCCCCGTCTCTGCCTCTCTCTCTCTCTCTCCCCGTCTCTGCCTCTCTCTCTCTCTCTCCCCGTCTCTGCCTCTCTCTCTCTCTCTCCCCGTCTCTGCCTCTCTCTCTCTCTCTCCCCGTCTCTGCCTCTCTCTCTCTCTCTCCCCGTCTCTGCCTCTCTCTCTCTCTCCCCGTCTCTGCCTCTCTCTCTCTCTCTCCCCGTCTCTGCCTCTCTCTCTCTCTCCCCGTCTCTGCCTCTCTCTCTCTCTCCCCGTCTCTGCCTCTCTCTCTCTCTCCCCGTCTCTGCCTCTCTCTCCCCGTCTCTGCCTCTCTCTCCCCGTCTCTGCCTCTCTCTCCCCGTCTCTGCCTCTCTCTCCCCGTCTCTGCCTCTCTCTCCCCGTCTCTGCCTCTCTCTCCCCGTCTCTGCCTCTCTCTCCCCGTCTCTGCCTCTCTCTCCCCGTCTCTGCCTCTCTCTCCCCGTCTCTGCCTCTCTCTCCCCGTCTCTGCCTCTCTCTCCCCGTCTCTGCCTCTCTCTCCCCGTCTCTGCCTCTCTCTCCCCGTCTCTGCCTCTCTCTCCCCGTCTCTGCCTCTCTCTCCCCGTCTCTGCCTCTCTCTCCCCGTCTCTGCCTCTCTCTCCCCGTCTCTGCCTCTCTCTCCCCGTCTCTGCCTCTCTCTCCCCGTCTCTGCCTCTCTCTCTCTCTCCCCGTCTCTGCCTCTCTCTCTCTCTCTCCCCGTCTCTGCCTCTCTCTCTCCGTCTCTGCCTCTCTCTCTCTCTCTCCCCGTCTCTGCCTCTCTCTCTCTCCCCGTCTCTGCCTCTCTCTCTCTCTCTCCCCGTCTCTGCCTCTCTCTCTCTCTCTCCCCGTCTCTGCCTCTCTCTCTCTCTCTCCCCGTCTCTCTCTCTCTCTCTCCCCGTCTCTCTCTCTCTCTCTCCCCGTCTCTCTCTCTCTCTCCCCGTCTCTCTCTCTCTCTCTCCCCGTCTCTGCCTCTCTCTCTCCCCGTCTCTGCCTCTCTCTCTCCCCGTCTCTGCCTCTCTCTCTCTCTCTCTCTCCCCGTCTCTGCCTCTCTCTCTCTCTCTCTCCCCGTCTCTGCCTCTCTCTCTCTCTCTCTCCCCGTCTCTGCCTCTCTCTCTCTCTCTCTCCCCGTCTCTGCCTCTCTCTCTCTCTCTCTCCCCGTCTCTGCCTCTCTCTCTCTCTCTCTCTCCCCGTCTCTGCCTCTCTCTCTCTCTCTCTGCCTCTCTCTCTCTCTCTCTCCCCGTCTCTGCCTCTCTCTCTCTCTCTCTCCCCGTCTCTGCCTCTCTCTCTCTCTCTCTCCCCGTCTCTGCCTCTCTCTCTCTCTCTCTCCCCGTCTCTGCCTCTCTCTCTCTCTCTCCCCGTCTCTGCCTCTCTCTCTCTCTCTCCCCGTCTCTGCCTCTCTCTCCCCGTCTCTGCCTCTCTCTCTCTCTCTCTCCCCGTCTCTGCCTCTCTCTCTCTCTCTCTCCCCGTCTCTGCCTCTCTCTCTCTCTCTCTCCCCGTCTCTGCCTCTCTCTCTCTCTCTCTCCCCGTCTCTGCCTCTCTCTCTCTCTCTCCCCGTCTCTGCCTCTCTCTCTCTCTCTCCCCGTCTCTGCCTCTCTCTCTCTCTCTCCCCGTCTCTGCCTCTCTCTCTCTCTCTCCCCGTCTCTGCCTCTCTCTCTCTCTCTCCCCGTCTCTGCCTCTCTCTCTCTCTCTCCCCGTCTCTGCCTCTCTCTCTCTCCTCGTCTCTGCCTCTCTCTCTCTCTCTCTCTCTCCTCGTCTCTGCCTCTCTCTCTCTCTCTCTCTCTCTCTCCTCGTCTCTGCCTCTCTCTCTCTCTCTCTCTCTCTCCTCGTCTCTGCCTCTCTCTCTCTCTCTCTCTCTCTCCTCGTCTCTGCCTCTCTCTCTCTCTCTCTCTCTCTCTCCTCGTCTCTGCCTCTCTCTCTCTCTCTCCGCCCCGCCATCTGCTGGGTGCCTCCATGGACTTTGCCATCTGCTGGGTGCCTCCATGGACTTTGCCATCTGCTGGGTGTCTCCATGGACTTTGCCATCTGTTAGGCAGAATTTTATAGATTTTTTACCATCTTTAGACACAGTATCTTGTTTATTCTTTTGTAAGAATTCTTAATTTTTTTAATCTGTTGCTTTTATCTATTTCATCTCAACTAACCCTGTCTCTCACTTCAATCTCAGTTAATTGCATAGCGGAGCCAGTACAAACGAGAAATACTAATTGATTAAAAAAGAAACTAAATATTGATCTGTTGCTTGAAGCTGATCAACTATTGATTTAATCTTCAAAAGTTTGCCCACACGCCTTTGTTGGTCTGTCACGTTTCAGATCGAAATAGTATTTTCATTGTTAAATGCACAGATTGCATGGACTTATTTTATTTGAGATACGTCCAAGCATCAAGATGTTCTGGCCACCTTTCATATTGAAGTTTGAAATACCATTTTTTTTTTTTTTTTTTTTATTATTTCTTGTTTCTGATTGAAAAAACGAGAGGATGTATAATTCAGATTATTAAGACTCCTGTTTTCATCTTGAGTTTTATTGTCCCAATATTTTAGCCGATGTAACCGCTGACCTTCTTCAAGGGTATCTTGTCAAACTCTAGAAATCTAGAATTTCAAACAGAACCCTTGATTTAATCCATAGGAGTAGCATGCTCTGATTATGACCGAGTAGAAGTCTCGAGTAATTCACAATTGTATTCCGAGTATTGTTCACAGAATGAGTGACCCTTCAACCTCCAGAAAAGTGTCACTTATAACTGAATTTTACCAAGTATCTTATCTATAGTAATTGTCTGTATTTTTGAGATGAGTTGTTTTCATTGATTGAGATTGTCGGACTGACTTCCTCATCTTGGTTGTTATTGTCACAACGTTTCGGCCGTTTTGCCCTCCGGCCTTCGTCAGGTGAACGGTTTGTTAGGAGTCTCGAACCCAACCCTTTATTATTATTACGACAATCTCAATCAAGTATCTTATCTGTTACGCGACTAACAATTCCATTATTTATTTCAGGAGATTTAACCTATTTTTTGTTTCTAGATCTACAATTCTATACTTATCAGTATAGATCACTACTTATTCCTACAGATTATTATATATGTATTATGAATTAGTTGTCCAGGTTTAGAATGTATCCATAGAATAAAAACCCAGAAAATTTCCACCGGAATTATGTAATAGTACTCAATAGTAAATAGAGCTATTAATATTTATTCATATAGACACATTTTTCAACATGAAATATCTAAATGAAAAGACAGACTTTTCGTCTGATGAGATCTAAGTTATTCATAACAATCGATTTGAACATTGTCATGCCAGTGTAGTGAAGCTTGTGTGTGTGTGCATATATATATATATATATATATATATATATATTTTATATAAAAAATGACTTTATCTATTAGAAGATCGCCGGTATTGCCCAATCGTAAAATACATATAAATATTAGATTTTAATTAATGCATGATTCTTATTGATTACAAACAGAAATACTGTAGGTATTAAGCATAACGTTAAATTCCTTTAAAAAAAATTTAAAAAAAAATAAAAAATGACGTAAAAGAAAAAAAAAATGGAAAGAAACTGAGACCTGTGCATGCGAACATTGTTTTTTCTAAACAGTTCACTTCTTGCAGGGGGGGGGGGAATACTGTAGCTGAGACCAAAACCTAAAGACGGTGAGTCAAGTATGATAACCATTAGACCAGCTTGACATGACATTTACAAAGAGTGTTTTCACAAACTCCTACTAAATTTAAGGAAGCTGTCATATTTCATGACCGCGCATGCGCAGACTTGAAACCGCTAAAAACAGATAAAAATCCGGTGGCCACCCATGCACCAATTTTTCAATTTTAATCCCTTAGCAGCTCCTTTTTCCGGATGAAAATGGATTAAAAAGTTTTCTACATGTCTGAATACTCTAAATACCAAATTTCAAGTCTGTAGATCAAAAATTTGAGTATATAGGTTAAGAGAACACTTCTTAACCGTTAAGAAGTGTCCTCGCGCATATCCACATTCTCATTTTTATAGAATACTAGCAATTCAGTCTAGCTTTGCTTGGGCCCTATGTACTGTTCATAACTTTATATACATATATATATATTAAAATGTTTGACTCGTGTCCAGGTAACCTACATCTAAAATTTTAAGTGTTTAGACTCCAAATTGGCAGAGGAATTTGATAGTCTGCAACGGTCAACTCTTTCAACTTTGACCTCTTGGCAGCCAAATTTTCGCCCAAAAACTGATTAAAAAGCTTGCTGCATATCTGAATACCCTTTATGTAAAATTTCAAATGTTTAGACCCAAAATTAGCTGAATAGTTGGCTAGAGACCACAAAGGTAATTTTTTTTTTTTTTTTTTTTTTTTTTTTTTTACTTTTAACTCCAATTTTTATCCTTTTGTTTTGGGCTCAAATCAAGTTAGTTTGATTCATGTCCAAGTAACCTACATCTAAAATTTCAAGTGTTTAAACACAAAATTGGAAGGAGACTTTAGTAGCGTTTTTAAAGGTCAAATTGTTGAACTTTGACCCCTTGACAGCCAAATTTCTGGCCGAAAACTGATTAAAAAGATTTCCCCAAATCTCAATACCCTTTATGTCAAATCTCGAGTCTGTAGACTGAAAATTGATAGAGTAGTTTGGTAGGGAAATGTACACACAGACAATTTTTTTTTATAGATATATCGATAAAATAGATTCATAATTAATGGTTCCCATATGATATTATATTTTATACTAGGTCTGTTTAATAGGTAATCATCACTCGAATAATGTCGATTTGTCACTGAACTTTGAAATATCATTTTCGTCATTAATAAAGTAAATTCGTGTGATTAAAGTTTTTCTTTTTTTGACCAACTCAGTATTGTTGGATTTCCTCAATTCCATTTAGAATTTAGTACTTCTGGGAGACCGCATGAAGGTTGCTAATATTCAAAGGCAAAAATGGTATTATGGAACAGACTAGATTCAAATATTGCACACACAGGTCATTAATCCACATTGTTATATACTTAATCACAGCTACCTCTCATTTTCATCCATAAACATCATGTATATTGGCTGTTCATCTTAAGAATATTAATTACCTTTTTTCTTTTTTTTTTCTTTTTTTTTCTTTTTTTAAATAGGATATTTTCATATGTCCTGATATTAGAATTGATACGCAATTGAAATAAAGTGATTTCATTGGATATATTTCCTTATTTTTTTTTTTTTTTTCCTTTAAATTCTAAACTTTTTTTTTTCCTTTAAGCATTTTTCATTAATCCAATTGCTTATCGATTTTGTAAGTTCCTTCAAACTTGTATACATTAGTTTCTTGCTTATTTAAAAAAAAAAAAAAAAAAAAGATTCTAATCAGATTTATGTCAAGATAGGTTCCCCAAACTATTTTTCTTTCATCATTAATCAACGATGTCTAAAAGTCAAATGTTTTTCTTGAATCGTTTCATAAGATTTCGACATGAGTTTTTTTATTTTATTTTTTTAATTTTTTTTTTTTTTGCACCTTACTGAAAGAATAGTTTTGTCGTTTGTATTTTCATGCATGGAAATAGTTTTTTCTTTTGTTGTTTTTATATAACAAAAATGAATAGTATCAGACTAATTTAAAGGCAATTTCTCCATTAAAAAAAATTCCAAAACATCAAAAAAAAAAGAAATTAAAAAAAGAAATAAAGATTTTAAATGACGAATTTAACTTAAGGAATTGAAAAAAAATACTGAACAAGTGAAAAAAAAAAAAAAAAAAGCTCAATTTCTTTTTGAAGATGTCTTTCCTGATGCAATCAGTTTTCTAAAGGTTTAAAACATGTTTTTAGTTTATTTTTATTGTGAACAATAAAACAAAACAAAAAATGCATTTGATGAATGGGAATGGAGGAAAGGGAGCTAATTATTTGAATTCTCACTTTATAATAATTGCTAACAACTATTGGAAGGGGAGGAGTAGAAACAGCTGTGTTTTTTGTTAAATCTTTTATTTGTATTTTCTTTTAAATTAGTCATACTCCTTGAATTGATTCATTTTGGTAATTCAATAAAAATGTTACTTTTTTTTTTTATTTAAAAAATACACACACACACACAAAGCCTCCGTTGAGTCTAAAACCTCTACAAAGTATAATAAAGCAAAGTTTCCAACCCGCTCTCTCCTGCTGGAAATCATATGGAGAGAAACAAAGTTTTTACTTTTTATATTTCGCTATCTCTTGTTAGACCAGATTGCGCACCGACATAAACATTCTCATGACAGTTTTCCAAACCTTACTACTTTTATGCTGGCTTATGGCAAATTTGAAGCAGATGTTTTTTTCTTGTGATACAATCATGAGGAGATTGGAGATTAGCATACAGAACCAACAGACACCCTCTATCCAATGTGGTTTTTCAGAAGATCCCCGCCCCTATCCTAGATGTACAAGGTGCCTTCAATAAGTTTCCAGACTTTTTTTCATATGAGTTCTTCTATTGGTAGTACACACATGAAGCTCTAGTTATAACATACTGAATTTTCAAGAGTACATGACAGTTTTAAATGCCTGTACAAAAAAGTCTGGAAATTTATTTAAGGCAACTTTACGACCTCTGTCTGATCATTCTCTGGAATATCAAAGCGCGGTTAACAGGTGCTACATCATGCCCAAGGGTAACCTGGAACTGTGTATACCTGCATACCTAAATAATACAGCATTTAGTATTCCTATGTGGTCATTCATTTGGTATTGGCTTAGCTTCAGGGATCTAACGAGAACCTGTGTTAATCTGATTATGCCGTAGAAAGGCTGTTATTTTCTTATAATGAAAACCCTGTGTACAATGTGCAAGTGCATTACAATTATCTGATATACAATCACTTTGTTCCATCGTTCAGAGATGTTTGTTGTAGACTAATTTCATAACTAAAGCTTGAAAGTCTAGTCTGCCCTACTATTTAATCCATAACTGAAGAGAGGAAATATGGATTCATAACTTTTGCAAGAACATTAGTGAAAGTGATACAGTAGTTTCGATGGCATGGTCATTCGTAGAGAAATAATGAATACTGATCTGAATCTTGATATTGTAGCATTAAAGATTGTCCTAATTACCTCCCCTTTATCATACCTCTTGAATATCCCCTCAAAGTATATATGGATACTCAGTATCATATTATAATGGCACAACAGAAATGGCTGAATTAAGCTTCTTTAGTTTTCTCTACAGAGTTATTTATTACATATTCTGTTAGTTACAGCATCATCACATTGGCACACCAGTTCTCGTTAGATCATTGAATTTAAGCAACGTTGAGCTTAGTTAG
The DNA here is from genome assembly GCF_053919585.1 of Euprymna scolopes. Taxonomy (NCBI): domain Eukaryota; kingdom Metazoa; phylum Mollusca; class Cephalopoda; order Sepiida; family Sepiolidae; genus Euprymna; species Euprymna scolopes. The sequence continues at coordinate 105,269,106 of NC_136499.1, read as the reverse complement.
TACAAAAATGGGTGACCATGTGGGAATTCCAGGTGCTGTATGTGCTCTCTGCTTATCTCAGCATTGTTTCTAGTTGCCTTGAACTTCATACCACTGGACTCAAGCATTGTTGACTCAAGAGAGGTGTGATTGAGGATCGCACAACCTCTTATCTTACAATTTCACGTGTAGCTACCCTTACAGGGGTTATCCATTATCTTTCAAAACTGAACGGAGACTTCCATTCAGTTATTTAACAAGCATAACATTTTGTTAAATTTTCAAATTCTGACATAAAAGAAAGAAAAACCTCTAACATATCTATATTTGATTTGGACTAGCTTATTTTTGCATTTCTTTCTTCCACTATATCGCATGCATATAATTTATTTCAGTTTCTCCTTTTTTTTCCTGAAAGTATTTATTCTGGTTATGAATACTATTAGAGTGGAGATATTTGCCTTACTCATCTAAGCAGAAGCATACACCTTTATCAGATTATTTTTTTTTTTAATATTTGTATCTATTTTTGTGGTTAAACTATTCATTTCATACAGTTGTTTAAAAATATTTAAAATTTTAACTGCCACTTACATATATAGTCGTGCTGTTATATAACCTTCGATTATTTATATATTGCATGTTATTATCCCCTTCTTAACCTGCTTTTATTTTCTACAATATTTATCACTTTCGTTTTCGTCGCTCTCTTTATTAACAATCAAAGTTAATAAAGAAAGGACAGAATAATCAAATAAAAATTGGAATATCACCAACTAGTATTACTACTTAACCTTTAGATGGGGGAGATGAAACACAATGAATAGTTATTTAAATCTTGATTTATATTGTAGCATCAAAAACGGTCCTGATTGCCTCCCCTTTATTATACCTTTTGAATACCCCACTATATATGAATGCTCTGTCTCCTTTAACTGTAGGACAGCAATATTTTAAATAAACCATCGTTTTCTTTATAGCATTATTTGTTACATATTCTACTACTTATCAAACACAAAATTATTTCCTGTTTCTGAATTTTTTTAGATGACTATTAATTATTCGTGTTATTTGGATTCTTCAGACTAGTTTCTCATCTTGTTATTTGCAGCAATGTTGTAGTGTATGAAGTACTTGATAAAATTCAGTTGTAAAGTTACTCTTCTGTACAATGAAGGTTCAATTTTCAGTGTAGGCGACACTCAAAATACAATTGCGAATTACTTGGCTAACGAAATGAGAGCATGTTACTATTGTGGATTAAATAAAAGGTTCCATTCTGATTTATTTCAGATTTCAGATTTTGCCAAAATACACCTGAAGGTCAGAGGTTACATCGATCGAAACGTTGTGAAATGATAGTGACAGTAGTCAAAATAATATGAATAAAATTATTTTGTTGAATTTTCAGAGTTGGATACAAATGACAAAACGTCTAACATATCAATAAAAATTGATATGCATGTTTGTTTTTTTTTTTTTGTTTTTTTTTTTCTTAGTCTCAGATTTTCGATGTAAAGCATTAGAAATTGGTACCATTAATAACAAATGGATTCCAAGTACTTTTTAGTGAAAACATATCACTAAAACGAAAGAAATGTCTTATTACATCCCTGATGAGGATATTTTATGCCGAAATAGTGGACATTTGTTTAAATGCATTTATTTGTATTGGCTATTAATCGCTTTTTTTAATGCAATTAAATATTTGGTTCAAGCATAAAATAATTTAAAAAAAGGTTGACATGCCGTTACACCCAGTTAACCAAATAAACGTTTCAGGCAGAAAATGTGCATGATACACACACAAACCTTTTTTATTCTGTTTATGTAATTTGTGTTATATATATACGCACTTTCACTTTTTGAAAGTTCAACTGAAATAGCCGAACTGGATTATATTTTCTGTATATGTTCAGCATTTGAATAGTGGCTAAATAATTGCATAATTCACTGCTTAATGATTAGTAGCAGGTCACAGCATTAAGTAATGACAATTATGTGCTTATACATGTCTTCGTGTTGATACTATTAATTGGCAATCGGAACTTTTGGGGGTTATCGGAATCAGAAAAATTACTGATATTAATGATATAATTATTGATATTTGATTTTGAACTAAAATTCATAGATCACGTTCACACAAGTGTATTTCTTATCGTTGCAAAAATATATGTGCACATGTTTCTTACAGTAATCCGAAAAACAAAACAAAAAAACTCTATGGCTAAATATTTAGAGATTTTAAAAGAATTGGAATCGGTAATTGTATCTGAACCGGAAATTTAGAACAGAATCGGTAATTGTACCAGAATCAGGAAAAATATTGGAATCGTCCGATCGTTAATATGCGTGTGTGCGTATTTATCTGGTACAGCTCGAGTAGGTTAAGTTCATATCAGCTGAAGGTACGTTTTTTAATCAGACAATTTTTTTTTTTTTTTTTTTGCTGTCTGCCTGCAGTATTGTTTTGTGAAGTCCACCTTACCAGGCTTTACTTTATTTTCTGAAAAGAGATTAGTTTATTGCTACTCGCTTGCAGTCCCCTACTGGAGAATACTGACTAGTTCCGGGATTAAGTTATTTTTTGAAAAATAGGAATCCATTTTTAATTCTTATTATTCATGAATTTGCAATTTACTCATCAAGTCACTCATCTCTTACTAAGGTTTTCTATAGTATTCTTTTCCATATTTCATTCTATGTTGTAGGATTCTCCACTCCACACTTATTTTATATTCTCACTCCCATCCCTCGGTTTCTTAACAGTCGAAGGTAATAAACTATAAAAATATTGGAATAATTCATTATAAACAATAGGAAATCCTAAACAGTTAAAAAAAAACAAAAAAAACAGGCAACAGTTGACTTAGGAGTGCTTCATGTCAAACTTCTGGATGAAAATTTGTATCGTAGTGAAAACCCCTTATTAACCACTGTGCATCGAATGGATACTATAATACTTAGTTTGCTGCACCTGATCAGAATCAATTTCAGCCAGATAGACCCAGTAAATTTCTGAGAAAAAGTGGAATGGAAAAACTTGTAAAAATATAATATAGATAACAATCATTATCACAATTTAATCCAAAGCTAAAGAAAGACCGACTTATTTTGAATTAACGAAAGAAATAAAATTATTGGCAACTCATTTTTTCCTGATTCAAACCATCTAAGTTGAGATTGAGTAACCCAACAAGTCATGTTTGTTTTCTTTCTAGGAGTTTTATCAGATGATCGTCATAATCTTTTTAACAGCTGTTTCACATACTGGCATGTGTTGAACGGCTTTTAGAAATTGACTATCTCCAAAAAAGTTTGATTTAAAAAAAAAAAAAAAAAAAAATCAACAATTCTTGTCCTATTTACAGTACGAGTACTTTCAATTCTTTTCGAAATCTTCAGAAAATAAAAATGTTAGAAACTTGTAAAATCCATGAAAGTTAAATCTTCAACAGTTTGATTTGTATTTATGAATCATTTCAGATGTTACTCTCTACGAGTATTTATTTACTCGTACTTATGTCTGTTACAACTCTAGAGTTGAGTCTCCTTATTTGGACTTGAATGAATCCCAAAAGTTTGAAAGGCTTTCTTTTTTTATATAGGCATAACCACTTATCAAGGCCAGAGACCACTCGAGGATAAGGGTTAAGAATGTACAGTAGTCAATTGGACAATATAGTAATCGTTAGTAATGGAAATTTGGTAAATTTGTTAACTTGAGTGGAACGGCTCCTCCAGAACTTGTTTACGTTGGACTTGAAGACAACCATATTGTACTCAGCTGGAAAGCAGGAAAACGGAAGACAATTCCACAGGCGTGCAGTTCTAAGAAAGAAGCTTTGTTCATGGAATCTCCGTTTAGGTTTAGGCACAGATAAAGAGTGGGGGGAATTATTGATAGTGTTTTCAACTAGACGAGTGTTTCTTGTGAAAGTTTGGCGATGGGGGACCATAGATTGAAGCTCGGTCGAGCACTTGCCATATAATAACAATAAAGCAGAGACAAACTCGCAACATTCAGGATGCTGGAGCAAAGATGAAGATAAGCATCTCTGGCCTTTAAAAAAAATGGTTCCATATGGTGCATATAATCTTATCTGCCCATCTCCTTCTCGATATATCCCCCTCCCATCTCTGCACTGATCTTGAGAAGCATGTGAAAGTGAGCGTGCAATGCCATAACCATTCAACTGTTTCTTCAAACTCAGATTGTTTCTGACCCAGTATTTGGGAGCATCTGGTGTCTAATCTGGTCTGTGGCCACCATATGTGTGAGTGTCTCCCGGCAAGCTGTTGGCTTGCAAATCTAATCTGTGACTCCCTGGTCAGTGCTATCGCTGTGACTATTGACAATCTGCACAGAGTAACTCTATCACAGCACACTGCTTTGTGATGGACAACAGCAACAATAAACACAAGTTGTATTTAATATTAAACATTTATTCATAGTCCAGATGTTGCATGTAACAAATCTTAAATTTAGATTAATCCGCAAAACATTGTACACAAAATATTTCAGCATAAAAATTGACCCAACGATGGGTGACATGTTTAAAGAAAAAAAAAACTACCACACTGAGTCAGTGAACCTGGGAGTAATGTCAAATGATCAAGATGAGTTTGGTAAACTCCATAATCTTTTCATATGTTAATGAGATGCACATGTCACTAGTACACACATTGGAAAGCAGGAGTGTCCTGCCCTTCCACCTACATACAGTGCTTTGGTAGACTCAAATGGTCATCCATCTGGTACTGGCCTGGCTCAGCATTGCTTAACTGAAGTGATTTGATGAGAACCGATGTGTCAATATGATTGCACCATATATACTTATAACTAGCCTTAGTGCCCGGGTGTTTGGGGGTGTGTTGAGCAAAAAAAAAAAAAAAAAATGTGGTAGGCAGGCAGGTTTGAACTCATACCACGAAGGAGGAAAATAACATGAAAAAAAAAAGTGATGTCTTTGCTGTTGCATTCATTGCCAAACCAGAAGTGGCGAAGGTTTAAATTAAGGCTAGTCAATCTAAAAAAGAGGATAACTTTAAAAAAATATTGGCAAAAAAAAGCGACCCCCTCCTTATAGAAAAGTGCCCAGTTGAGGGTGAAGGAATTAATGTTTTTAGCCAATTTTTTTTATATTTGTCATCTGAAAGGTTGAGCTTCAAAACAATACCAATCTCATGAAAATGTGTCGCCTCTGTTGAAAGTTTTAGGCAGACATACATACATACATACATTTAAACAGACAGGTGAGATTTATATCATAGAAGATAGCAAATAAAGGGTAACTCCATACCTCCCCAATGCTCCCAAATTGGGCCCACCCCATCATATGTACTTTGAAGTCATAGCCAGCACCATTCTTAAATGAACTTCATTTTTAAATCTTAAAGTACGACTTCTTTGTTCTCTAGTGTTGCAGTAGGGAGGGGCAGTTGCTTAGGGGAGGGAGAAATTAGATAAAGTTAATACAGATGCCGTATCCTTCATGTAAGGTAAAACCTTTCCTCATTGAAATATTGTGAGAGACCCAGAGGACTCGCTTGAATAAGTCCTTTAAATACTGACAGCATATGTTTACCTGCTGAAACCTACTTTGTGTGTGTGGAAGGGGTCACACCATGTGACCATCTGCAGTTATTGTATTACAAGTGTCATTGTGTTAAAAAAATAATCATCCGACCATAAGCAGCACACCTGCTTGAATATGATTTAATGAGCTGATACTGTGTGTTTTTATTGAACTGAAACTTCTGTTTACTATAGAATTCTGTGTGTTCTGGGCACCTTAGTTAGATCTATGGTAATCCATCTAGGAGAAGGAAACTTGTAGCTAAAGTGATTGTTAGTTATCTTGCCTTGGCTTGCAGGGCTTTACATTGTGAGTGGAACAGTCGCATTTGCAAATTTTTCAAAGTGGCGACTAGAAATAATAAAATGTTTATTTTTTCATGATTGTTGTTTTGTTTTCACTGATAATCTTTCAAAACTCATTACTAAGTGAAAAATGTCTTTTCAAACTTTTTTTTTTTTTAATAAAACGAGTAAAGTCAAAATTATTTAAACAAAATTTTTTTTAAAAAACTATACTTTTTTTTTTTTTTTTTAATAAATAAATGCTGTTTTAAAAACATCTGAAAAAAAGTTGAATGTTTATACCTTCAAGTCTCAACATAAAATTTAGTGCATATTTAGAATTAAACTTAAAAAAAAAAAATAAAAAAAAAAAATACAGAAAAATGTACATATTGTCATGGAACGAAGATGTCATATTCCAAAAATCATGAGTTTGGCTAGTAACTTTTCTATTTGGCTCGTGAACGAAAATATTTAGTTGTCAAAGGTCAACTAAAGATAAGTTTGTCCATTGAGCCTTGATATCTTACTAGGTTATAATCCTTGAAACTCACGTGTGGTACTAGGGTTTATCATTATGATGTAATTAGAAATAGATATCTGCCAGCCCGACATAGTAAAAGTTGATGAGTGGTGAAATGTGCTGATATAACTAGTTGGAGACACAGTTGCAATTTTGCAGTAAAAATTAAAATCATTATCTTTGTCAGCAAAACATAAATAAAACCTTGTGCTTTTGAATTTGGGTCAAAAACATATGCTGTTGAAATTATTTTTTAACTAGAATTTTAAACCAACTTCTAACCATACTTTTTTTATTTTTATTTTTTTTATTTATTTTTTTTTTTTTTTAGCAAAAACTTGCATGGTTCATTCATTAGGAATGAATTAGATTATCCTTATGTTGGCATTGGTTTCCCTGATATATTTCTAGTTAGAATTATTTCTAGGAAGATATCAGGTACTTACAAGGAAGACAGTGTGAAGGTTGCCAATATCCAAAGTGAAAGTGTTTCTATGGAACGAACTGAATTCGAACTTGGCACTTCCAGGTTGTCAGTCAGCGTCACCTCTCTCTGTAGAATTATGATCATGAAGTCAGAAAACTGACTGAGCCATTTTTTTTTTTTTTTTCTGCGGGGGAGGGGTCTAAAATGTCTTAAAATTTAGAATTCATGGTTATTTACATCAAACCAAAACCACAAGTTTTTCGTCCTCCTAATGACTTCCTGTTGAATTGGAAAAATATCTGTTTCTGCAATTCATTTAAAAGTACTTGCTTATCCCCCTCCAACCCCAACAAGTTGTGATTAATAATGATATTCATTATTCAAGAATAGTGAAAGCAAGGGAAGATACCTTCTGCTCGACTTAATCGTTTTTATTCTAAAATATTAACATTTAAAGTAAAAAAAAAAAAAAAAGTTTAAATCATTAAATTACTTTTTGCAAATATCTAACATTGATACCGAGTTAAACAAAAAAATTAGAATTCATAAGGGAGATAAAATATATTCAAAGAAAACTCATACATTCCATAATTTGTTTTTAACGAAAAAAAATAAATTAAAGGTTCAGAAATCCTAATTGAATTATTTTAGAAAAGATAGTTTGAAAGTTGGAAAAAAACTGAGTAGCATTTTTGTTGCATGTTAGCAAAGTTGCCACTATGACTTTTTGGAGTTTGTTGTGACAACTTTGCAATGTACACTCGACCCGGATAAGCTCAAGTCTGCATGAAAGTAATGTCAAAGGAGGGTATAGACAGTATGCTGGAGGTCTCCTTAGTTTTATTTGTTATTTCCTTTTCTGTATAAAAAAGATTGCTGAAATTCTCATCAAAATTTGGATATTTTTTTGTGTACCCTCTCAACCCAAAACAACAACAAAAAAAAAACACTAGTATATCTTCATTAGTCTCATTACAAGTAATAATCTCCTAGTGAGGACTTCCAGTCTACGTTTGATGTGACAACATAATCCCTGGGTGTCTTATTGGTGATTCTGAAATATGTAATCAGTAAAAGAAATGCTACTTAGTAAAATATAATAGTAATAAAAGAAATAAATGTCTATCATTATCAAGGAAAAAGAATTAAAAATATTAATCCTTTTTATAACTGTAATAGTCCTTATTCACATGCCTCTCCACGCAGGACGAGTTGGACACAAGACCTTATTTTAATATGGTGAGAATTGAATTCGGCTCCCTCAAAGAAGAGCACTCTGGATTGGGATAAAATTTTAAATTTATTCAGTCTTGGATTTTTCCTTCACTCATCGAGGACAGAAAAAAATGAAGTTTAGTATCAGAACAGATACTACACTTTGCTCTTAGTCAAAAGGCCAAGCATGACAAACTTTGTAAAATGGTATTTCTCACTTAAGTATAACAGAAGATCAACTGAACGTTTTACCAAAATGCTTGAATGTATAAATAAAAAAAAAAAAAAAAAAAAAAATGGTTCATTGATTCAAATCACATGACACTGTTATCCATTTGAATTAAACAGACATTTATAATACAGGGTGTTCCAAAAGAAGTTGACAGATTTGAAATTTGAATTGAACCAAAAGAAACACTCGACAATAAATATCCGTTCCTCAGTGGTGTAATGACTCATGGTGACATTGGTGGAGTTACTCTAGTTGTTCTGAAATCTTTTTTCACTGATTTGCTACTTTTGTTGTTCCATCTTATATTTGATTAATTCAGCTTCTTTTGGGACACCTTGCAATAGATGAGTAAAACTTTAGACTATTATACTGACATTTAACCTGTCGGTATAATAGTCTAAACATATTAACATGTTTCCTAAAGGCCTTTTATTTAGTTATGATGGAACGATAAAAATTGTCGCACTAAAGAAAATAACACTGCAGCTTTATTTTAAAATGTTTATTGAAAAAAATCAATTCAGGTAACTTGATTATGTAGTAGAACTGAAGTCTATCCAATGTAGCCACCTTCAGCCTCAATCACCACCGCGATATGGGTCCAGAACTGGGAGTGTGCCTTTTCCACAAGTGCCAGCAGGAGCTCAGTGAATACTCAGCGGATGGCAGCAATCAGGCTGGCTTTGGTATTGTGGGAGGTCATGTTGATGTCGGTGACGTATGATCAAACGAAGTAGTCCAACGGATTCAAGTCTTGGAAGGAGAGTGGCTAGTGAGAGAAAGGTACAGAGTCGTAGCACTCCTTCTGAAACCAAGCCTGGGTTTTTTTGGATGTGGGCTGGTGTAGAGGCCTGCTGCCATACCCAGGCTCTGTCAGTGGCCATCTGATTGCACCAGGGACCATACACTTCAGAACATCCAGATACATTTTGATGTTTAACTTTCAAGCCGACTTCAAAGATGTGAGTTTCACTTGAAACCACACCAAAGACCATAACCTTGGCCGGAAACTTTGTTGGGCTGTGCCCTCAAGCATTGAATCGTCTGGATTTCAATTTTGAGGGTGCTGGCAATGGTCCTGTTGTCATAACTTGGATCGGTAGAAAGCAGGAGTTGTGCAGCAGTGCATCTCCAATCTTGTTTATTGAACATTGTATCACTTTCAGACATGATAGAAGGCTCCTATCACTCTTGTGGTCTGCAAAAAAAAAAAAAAAAAAAAAATCGATTTTCATTCTACGGAAATTGAATCATGCCATTTTTTCTATGGCAACAATTATATATATATATATATATATATATATATTTTATAACAAAATTATATAAAAGTCATTTTCTGTGCGAGTTCCTTCCTCGGAGCTTCTAAATGGCTTAGCCCATCTTTTGCAAATTTTGTACAAATTTATATCTGACAATGTTCTTAGCTGTGTTTTGTACAGAAATTCATCTGATAAGTATCGAAAATCGAAAAAATCCAATCTTAAAAATAGTCTTCCTCTCTTATACATAAAAAAGAACTTTTACAGGGGAATATTTTACGTTACACCGGCAAAGGGAAATAATAAAATCACAGCAAATCATTTCTTAAAAAAACCAAAAAAAAACCCAGATTTATTGTCATCTGGAGATATAGCTCAGTGGTAGAGCATTCGACTACAGATCGAATGACCCTCTGTTCAAGCCTAGTGTACCTCGCCATTTTATTTTAATTTCTTTCTTATTAATGAGTTCAATTAGCAATAAAAGAAAAGATACCATTTAAAATCGCCACAAATCATTTCTTCGTTTACATATTTTAAAACTAAATATTAATCAGAAGTGACTTTTCCAGGGCATTCATCATCAAGCCCAAATATCAGCTGATATGATATTATAAACAAGCACAGACAAAATTTGATGAACGATATTTTTGCAAATTAGTCCACTGAGCAAATTATTCCTCATAATATATAATCAATAGCAGATTGAGTCTATAATGCATACACAACATATATAAATTAAAATATCATGATTAAGTGTATTGTACGACCGGCCAATCCCAGGCGACCAGCTAGTTATATATAATTACATAAAATATATGCTAAAATATTCCTGAGGTTTTAGATTTAATTATGTGCGAAAATAAATTCCATTTTAATTAGATTCCATTTGTAATTTCTGGTGCTACCAGATCAGGTTGTCTGAAAATATCAACTTTCTGACCTAATATACGACAACCATTGATGTTATTTTTTCCTTTTCTATTTGCAAAACTCAATCATGTTCTGCAAAAAAAAAAAAAAAAAAAATCTTCTACAATACAACTAGGCCAAACCAAACTCCAGAAATAAATATTTGAAGAAATAAAGAATTTGAAGCATAAACTCTTTTACCAAAATGACTAGATTTGGCATTAAATAACCCCAAAAAGGTTGATATGCTGTAAAACGAAACGACCAAATCAATTTGTAATTAATTAACTGAATGACTCCTTTTATAAAGTTTCCCTTGACCCCTTTCCCTCTTCCACGCCTACTTTATACACTTTTTATAACTCTCACTCCTATGACCTTTCATTAATAGTCAAAAATAATAAAGAATGGAAAGATTAAAGTGTATTTCGTTCTCTACCACTGCAAAAACTGTAACATTAAGGTCGGAAAGTGGTATTAATGAACCCCCCTCAGACTGCACGGAACCAGCATTGCACCGCAGTCGAGAGGGACCAGATCATTACAGGAATGATCTAATCTCTGTTGATTTTGGGGGCCCGAGTTATAAACAAAAGAATATAACACCATAAGTATTAGGTTGGTGCAAAAAATTTTTTTTTTTTGTTTTGTTTTTTGATGTTCAACTATATATATATATATATAAAAACGACATTATTTTTGTACCAACCTAATAGTAGTATGATTTAGAAAAGGGGAGAGAGATATTGAGAGCAGAAAGCGATTTTTGTCATCTGTTTTATATTTAACTGGCTTTGCAAACTCACTTTTTACCGATTAAAACAATCAAACCCGAGCTCAGTGGATTACCCAATGGGTCACATTACTTTCTTGTATTATATAACTTTAACGAATTGATATTTAGGTTAATACTTTTTTTTCACACACTTAAGACTTGCACATTATTTTTATTACATCGAATAAAGTAGGCGTAATTTAATAAGGGTGTTGCCAGTGTCTGAGACTGCATCTCCTACGGGACTTTTTCTCCTTTAGACTTTTTTCGTCAACTTTTTTTGTTTAAGCAGAAGATAATCTAGTCTTGTGAAAAATGCCATAAAGTTTTGCATGTTTTAATCAAAAATTAAAAATAATTTTAACTTTATGTGGCTAATCATCTTTTTGTAATGCTACATGGGAATTCTTTCTAAGTCATCTCCTTCAATAGATTGCCAGAATCTAATTAGTACATTGTAGGTAGTCTGCTCAGTGAATAGTGATGTCTCTGTGATAGTGTCAATAGAAGTCGTGGTTGTAATGATGATCTTTTTTTTTTTTTTTTTTTCTTTTGTGGTTGTAATAATTGAGACAATTTAAAAACTTCATTATTTTATAGAAATCGTTCAAGGCAAGGCATGAAATAACTTTATGTAAGGAGGAAAAAATATATATAGTACTTTCAGGTAAAAAAAACAAAAAAACTTGCCAACAATAAGTGTTAGATGGAATAGATTTTGACACAGAAAACAGCAATTTTTCCCTCTTTGTCAGAAACATTACTCCTGGAATATGAGGACTAAAGGACAAGAGAAGCGAGAATTACACAATTGCTGACAGTAAGCCCAAGAACCACTTTCTACTCTCCTTTACAGTTGTGTAACTTAGTTGTGTTAGCATTTTGTGGTGTGGTGTGAACATAACGTCACTGACTCAAATGTACATATAGGGATGAAGATTGGAAGGAAAAGAGAAAGGGAAGTAAAAGACACATGGGAAGTTATGCAGCAAACACTGACAGCTTTTATCTCTTTGATTGAGAGCCAGCTGTGTCTTGTGCTGTGTGATGACAGTCAACCGATATGGCGGTCAGAAAGCGAGAACCTTCTGATATTAATTCATATTGTGTTGGTGACACGTATGGTAAATGAAGGAAATAACTTTTTCTTGCACCTGGAAAATTTGTGTCAAAATTTATCATTCTCTTTGCGGCTGTGTCTACATATGTTTGGGTTTGTAAGGGAGAACAACAACGTTTCAGTCGGTTACATATTTGCTTGTTAATATATATCTGTCCTATTAACTTCCAGCCTAATATCTAAGTTACCTTATAATGTAACACTTTTTTTTTTTTTTTCTAATAAGCTTTTTGTAACGTTAGATGGGAATTTTCTTAACCCTCTCCCAATTGATTGTTGGAGTCTGATTAATACATTGTAGGTATTCTGCTCAGTGGGTAGTGATGTTTCTGTGGTTTTGTCTGTAGTAATCTTCATTGTAATAATGTTGATCTTTTCCTTTTTGTTTTTAATAATTTAAGCAATAAAAAACAAAACTTCATAATTTGCTCTGCGCTACATGTTATTTGCTTGTTTATTATAACAAGCAAATATAATATAAATATAATCTATATATATATATATATATATATATATATATATATAAAATGAACGTGTCTGTGTGTCTGTACATTTCCCTATGCAATAACTCTGTCAGTTTTAAGCCTACAGTTTCGAAATTTGATATACAGGGTACTAAGATTTGGGAAAATCGATGTGATTGGTTTTCGGGCAGAAATTTGGCGATTAAGGGGTTAAAGTTCAACGATTTGACCTTTGAGAACTCTACCAAACTCCTCTGATAATTTTGGGTCTAAACACGTGAAATTTTAGATGTAGGTTCCTTGGACATGGATCTAACTTAATAACTTGATTTGAGCCCTAAACAATAAATTTTAAGGGGTCATAATAGGGGTCAAAAATTTAAAAAAGTGACCGTTTTTTGGGGGTTTTTTTTTTGCTCAGCATACACCTCAAAACACCCGGGCAACGCCGGGCACCCATTGCTAGTATTAATATTACTGTTTATCTCGGCGTATAAGATAACCCTTAAAGTTAAAAAATCATCTTTTAAAAAAAAAAAAAACTATTTTATAAGATACCTAGTGTTGCAATCTATAGCCTAGGCTAAACAAACATGGTTTCGTGATTTAGCAATTGTCTTATACAACCGATATATGATAAACTTATTACAATTTGCTCCAATTTTTACCTTGTCTTATCTGACGGTTGCCTTATACGCCAAAATATGCAGTATATATATTAATGGCCTGTAAAGGTTACAGGGGAAACAACCGAAGCAGCAAAATTAAAACTGGCTTGTAGGACACACACACACACATATATATATATATATATATATATATATATATATATATATATGACAAATTTGGGCATACTTTATTGGTTTAAAAATATACATTCTTTTTTACCAATTGTCATAAAATTTGAACGATAGGATAGTACTATAACTTTAAAAAAAAAAAAAAACCTGCAAATTTTCATGTAGTTTTGTCCCATAGAATCAAAGATATGAGCATTTCAATTTGGTTACCATGTCAATAATTTATAATCTACTACAAGAAATTAATAACTGTTAACCTTTATAATTAAAAATAATACTTCCTGGACAACAAAATCAGTGGATGAAACCAATGTTGTCTACCAATTCAAATGTCTCTTGGGAGAATGCATCTCCAACAATAGAAACACCAATAATTACATTGGACGGCCAACACATTGTCCAAACGTACACCTTTCACATACAAACTCGATTTGCCAAAACCTAAAACATGGCTGCCCACATTCCAAATTTAGAAAAATCCTAGTTGAAAACGCAAAAATCATTCATATGGATCCAAATGTGTGTGTGTATATATATATATATATATACTAGCATGAGTGCCCAGGTGTTTGGAGGTGTGTGTTGAGCAAAAAAAAAAGAAAAAGTGGTAATAGGAAGGCAGGCTTGAACCCATACCACGAAGGAGGAAAAGAACTGGGGGGGGAAAAAACCTGATGTCTTTGCTGTTATGACCAACGCCAAACCGGAAGTGACGTAGGTTTAAATTAAGGCTAGATAATCGAAAAGAGGGGATGACTTTCGAAAATATCGGCGAAAAAGCGACCCCTACCTGTTGAAAAGTGCTCAGTTGAGGGTGCAAAAATGAATGTTTTTAACCAATTTTTCGGTATTTGTCGTCTGAAGGGTCGCGCTTCAAGACGATACTGGTCTTGTGAAAATCCGTCGCCTCTGTCAAAAGTCTTAGGCAGACATGCAAAACAAAAAAAACAAACGGTCAATTTTTTTAACTTTGACCCCTATTACGACCCCTTAAAATTTATTGCTTTAGGCTCAAATCAAGTTATTAAGTTAGATCCATGTCCAAGGAACCTATATCTAAAATTTCAAATGTTTAGACCCAAAATTGTCGGAGGAGTTTGGAGTTCTCAAAGGTCAAATCATTGAACTTTGACTCCTTAACAGCCAAATTTCTGGCCGAAAACGGATCACAGATTTTCCCAAATCTCAGTACCCTGTATATCAAATTTCGAGTCTGTAGACTAAAAATTGACAGTTATTGCGTAAGGAAATGTACACACACACACACACACAGACACGTTCACTTATATATATATATATCAGCAAGTTTATTTAGATAATTCCAATCTCGGTCTTTCTTGTAGAGGTGGTGGAAAATCAAAATACGTCCGTTCACTTTGAAGTTGAACACCCAAGAGACATGGCGTCTTTATCATGTTAAATTCTTGCCATAATAGTTTAATTACTAAATCAAAGGGAAACAATTAATGCAAACTCGATGTAGTAGTCGTACTAATACGTTTTTCTTTATATATCTAAACAATAAACACTGAATTAAATATTTTTAGATACGAAAGTTATTCATCAAAATTTGTAGAAGAAAAATTATTTCTAGTAAAAGAATATTCTTTATTGAAAAATATGGTTATAAATAACTTGCTCGTTTTTGTTTTTAGTTATGAGTTTGAAAATAAGCGTTTGTTACTGTAGACAAACCAAAAACCTGATCCTGATAGAAATCCACCCAATAAATGTAACGATGATATTTATGGGATGGATTTCTGTCTGTATTTTGTTTTATTTTTGTTTTTTAGCGATTATCGAGACTCAGAAAATGACTTCCTCAATACCGTCATCTTGTTGTCATTCTAACTTAGCAACTCGGCACTGCATGTTTCAAATTAAATAAACGCTTTAAAATAAGGTAAAACACAAAATCTTATCTATGTAGGTAGAAGAGTATCTTATCTTGCTTTTAGTAACATTTATTTGTTTTTTGACAACAGTTTGGTTTGTCTATAGTAATAAATGCCTGTATAAGGTTAATTCTTACAGCTATCATTAATTAGACCAAAATTGCTATAAAACTAATCACAAGTTTAAGACTGCTCTTGCACTTCCGGTGTGAGAACTTTGTGAGTTAGCACCATGTCAAATAAATGTGAAAATTAATTTTAAACTCGTTTCTGACTACTTTGAAATATCAATCAAATGTGCAGACATCTGTGGGATAAGTATACACTTCTGATGATCTGATTTATCGTAAAGTGTTTTAATTATATATATATATATATATATATATATATATATATACTAGCAGGTCGCCCGGCATTGCTCGGTTGTAAAAGACATTTAAATATGATATTTTGATTAATGCATATTTCATATTTATATTATATTGGACCCAATAAATAGTAATGATTTAAAGTTAAAAAAATAAATAAATAAAAAGACTCGTGCGCCACCACTGAGGATCGAAACCAAAATGTTTAGCTTACGATTTTTTTCCTTTGACGTTAACTACTGTATTATGAAGACATGTTTACCGCAAGGCTAAAAATTAAAACATAAACCAGTAGCTATTACGTTATGCATGTATATTCATAATGCAATCGTTCGACCTTCAGCTGGCAAATTCCTTTTTTTTTTTTTTTTTTTAATTTTCATGCTTTTGCAGTAATTTTCTCCGGCTAAAACCAAAATATGAAGTTTTGCATAGGTTCAAATACCCTTATTAAGTTTCATGTCTGTAGACCAAAAACTGACAAGTTTGGTAGGCAAAATTTTTTAAACAAAAATATAGACGCGCATATATATATATATATGAAAGAATTTTGTGTTTACTAAAAGTTTTTACGCTGTATAAATCCTGTAGAATATCTGTATGAATATAATTACGCGTAATAGTTAACTAAAGATTATTATCCCATAAAAAAGCGGAAAAACTAAGAGAGAATTAATTAAAATGAATGTTTAAAAAAATATGCAAATTAGCTAGTTCTTTTTCAGATGAATGCAATTCCACGACTCGTATATAACAAAGTATTTTCTTTTGAAATAAATAGAAAAAACGGTTTTTAACATGAATATCAATACTCAAAAAAAAAAAAAAAAAAAAATTGTAAGAGTATAGATATCGCACACACACACATAAACTAGAATACCCGCCCCAGGATGGGTAAAATTAATTCCTGGAACAGTTTTGCACCAGTTTTATATCCCCATATGAAGATTAGTTCCAAAAGTGAAGTCTATTTTCTAGCTCAAAAAGTTGAAGAGCTACAAAGACGAGAGTGGTACCATTAAAATGCGTGATCTTTTATATACTAGAATTTTTTTTTTATTTTACATTGCCACCACCATTTCCACTGCACTTTTGCGAGGAATTTAAGTCTATGCTTCTGACACACGTCTATGACAGGGTTCCTTTCTTAGAGTCACACCATCAATATCTGCAACAAAGATGAAACTTGCAGGTCATGAATGCATAAGTTCTGTCAATCATAACAATACAGTTTAAAATCCCGTCTGATCCATTAAGACAATAATAAATTGGAGGCGTTAGATTTGGAATGCCCCTCGTATATTGCTACTAAACATTATGTCTAGAACCCTTATTCTAACAGTTCCTATTTACTTGCCTCCCCACAAGGAAAAAGAAAAGTTAAAATCAATATCTGAGTTCCAAAATTCATAATGATCAGTTTAGGAGTGAATTCTGTACATACATATATATAAACATAAATACAACTTTATAAAAATGGAGATCTAGAATATGAAATTAGAAATGTTTCAGAAATTTCTCGTTTGCTATGAACTTATGTGAAATTGTTTACGATATGAAAATAGAATTCGATTTTTTTTATAAATGTTTATTCTACTAGACACCATATTCTACTTTCAGTGGAATCTGATGTGCAGAGGTCTTGTGATGCTTGGGGCCAAAGACTCGAGTATAAGTCCTAGTACTCAGAAATATTATGAGAAAGGGAAATAGTTACAATATGATTGGATGCGTCTGTCAATTTGCATGCCTGACACACACACACCTCAGTGTTAGGCGTTCTGTGTCTTTTTGAAGCTTATTTAAAAAAAAAAAAAAAAAAAATCTCATAAAATCAGTGCTTCTATTGGCATTTTTTTCCACTCTCTTTCGTAGAAATTTCTCTTTGGTTCTCTTGGTTTTTATTGCATTTCATAATTCATTAAGTGGCCTTAACCTGAGTTTGCGATTGTTTAAAAATATTGACCAAAGCACGCACGCACGCACGCACACGCGCGCGCGCTTCCTGGCCGACACAATTGCATTTTAAATTCATAAATTGTTTAAATGCAAACCACTTAAAATCTGAAATAATAAACTTGTCGAAAATTAATATCACGTGATCAAATAAAAATGTGAAACTTATTTGAATGAATTTCAATTTTGAATAGAAAAAAATAGAAAAAATGTTTTAAACATTTTTTCTATTTTTTTATTTAACGAATTTCTTGTGTAAATAATAGAAAAAAGTTGAATTGATTTTTTTTTTTTTTTTTTTTTTTTTTTTTTTACTCATTGAATTTTAAGATCAAGTTTTCAGACACAATCTCACATCTAAGAGGCTCTGTGTGTCATCATTTGCACTTCAACTCGAGGCATGAATCTTATATTTGATATGTGAAAATCCACTTATAATATGAGCAGCGCTTTCTTTGTATGTCTTATATTCTATTATATTCTGTTAATATTATATATTACTAGCAGTTCACAGGACATTGCCTAATTGTAAAATAAGCTTAAATATGGTATTTTAATTTATGCAGATTTCGTATTGTACGCAATATATAATAATTTCAAAAGTTAAAAAAAAATTTGGGTGCTATTTAGAATTAAAACAAAAACAGTATTCAAGCCATAGTCATTACTGTTGGAGTTATTGACAGTTAAATGAGACCAATCGTCCACTAAGAAACCATAAAAATGAATAAATGATTAATGAAGGTTCGTTTTTCAAAGGAATATGCAAATGAAGTTGCTTGCATATCCATGATTGAGTATATTAAAACGTTTGGTTTAATAATTTTTAAATAGAAAAGTAGGCTTTTAATATTAATGCGAGTGTGACAAAATTCTCAACTTATGTTTATAGATAGAAGACAGATATATATTATTTTATTCAATTTAGGTAAACAAAAAATACAATAAATGAACTGTTTCAGTCTTAAGACATCATCAGGCGACAATAAGCTCCCAAAATTCAAGTTTGTAATAATTTTTAAATGGAAAAAGTTGACTGTTAATATCAATGTCCCAAAAAATTAAACTTTATTGTTATATAGATTTAGTATGTCTTGTATTATATTTCTTGCTTTCTTGTCTGTATTGACGTGCAGAAGTTTAAATGTAATGTGAAAAGACATCTTATGGCACTTGTGCATTAGTTTTTTTTTTTTTATATATAAGGGGGAGACAATTCGATAACAGCTGACCTGAAAATGTCAGTTTTGCATGACTAACTTTTAGTTAAAACAAGTACACTAAAGTAATACTGTAACAGAAAATAAAACATTGAACATTTATCAAATTAAAATAAAATTAAGTTTTCTCCAAAAAGTCATACAAAATTCCATAATGACTTCAAAAATATAATTTTTAAGTCATACAGAGTGGAACGATGAAATTATCGCTCTAGAAAAGATGATTCCATTTCCGTTTGATGAAAACCGGTTTCCCCCCCCCCTTTTTTTTTTTTTTTTAAAGACTATCTACTAGTTGACCAGTTGTGTAACCATCCAAAGATCGACAGGAGCCTTCTCTCATGTCTAAAAGTGATAATGTTCAATGAGCAAGATTGGAGCTGCACCGCTGTACAACTAATGCTCTCTACCAATCCAAGTTATGAAAACAGGATCATTGCCAGCACCCTCAAAAATGCAAATCCGAACGGTCCAATGTTTGAGGGTACAGTTCAATGAAGTTTCCTGCCACAGTTATGGTCTTTGGTGTGGTTTCAAGTGAGGGCCACATCATGCCACCTGTCAGTACTTGTGGAAATGGCATGCTTCCAGTTCCGGATCTGTATCAAGGTGGTGATTGAGGCTGAAGGCGGCTATATTGAATAGATGTTGGCTCTACAACATAAGTTATCTGAAATGATTTTTTCAATTTATTTTTTAAATAAAGTTGTTTTCTTTAAGATGACAATTTACCCTGTACATTTACGTATAATTTTTTAATTTCCTTAATTTTACTTTAATTCAATAAATGTTCAGATAATTAATGATTTATTTTGAATTATTGTATTACTTTGGTATATTTGTTTTTTACTAAAAATTTCACAAAACTGACGTTTTCAGATCCGGTGTTTTTGAATTGTCTCCCCCTCAAAGCAGTTCTTCAAAATGAAAACAAAATATGCCTAGTTAGAGGAAATAGATAGGGAGAGTTTGGTTGTTTGTGTCCGCTTCCAATCTGGCGTGTGTGTCTTTTTATACCATCATATTGGAGAGTCTATTCTTGAATAATAATTGACTGTAACCTAAAGTAGTTTTATAAATTTAATTTAATTTTTTTTCTTTAGATTTCTTCATTGAGACAAGCATCTGATAGGGCGGATCCATTTGACCTCTTTACGTTGCTGTAAACAAATTATTCCAATAACTTCATTATTTATCAGTTGGTTGTAAAAACTGAATGCAGTTAAAATATACAAACTAAATGACATGAAGTAACATGTTGATCAGATTGTAAATTGAACAGAAAGATAATGTCAAGATTATACTCTGCTATTATATGTGTGGACATTATTATGCATGAGTGCAGAACAGGAAACTTCAGTGGTATGGTCACATTAAAAGAATGGGTGAGGGTTCTTGGGCTATTAGATATAGAACAGTTGCAGTAGCATGTTCCGTTTATAGAGGACGACCAATGAAAACATAGGAAGTGATAAGGATGGACTTGAAAGAGGGATAAAGGCCTGGCCAGAGATAGATTATTTTAGAAGTCAATTTCTAAAAGCTGTCCAAAAAATGAAAACCTGCAAAATTGACATTAGTTCTTGTTTATGAAAATTTTAGTAAAATAACTTATGTTTTTAGTAAAAAGTCTTTTGTTGTGGGCTAAACAGTATGGCGGCCATTATGATGGTGAAAACTTGTGAAACAAGGGAGATAAGTCAGTTTAACAAAAAATAAATAGGAATTCTGGATTCCGATAAAAACAAAAAAAAAACCTATCAACTCTAATTGTTTTGGATTTTCTACAGCTTCTATTTTTGCGTAATCTCATGAAATCATCGTCTAGTTGTTTGCTTACTATCAGTCTCGTATTGCTCTTACAATAACAAGTAATCTCATCAGCCGATTACAGAAAATCAACCAATTTGGTCTGATCTATTGAAAAATACATTAAATTTTGAAGATTTAATTTAACATCCATATTATGCTTCTCTGAAATGGGAACTCTGAAATTGATAGCAATCTGTCATATCCCCTGTTTGTGCAATTTTCATGTTGGCATCTACAGAAAATGCAATTTCCCCCAATTTTCTATAAACATTATTTGCAACTATAATTGACTTTCTACCCAATGAATTTTCGTAATTTTGGGATACTATTTTCGACATGACAATTCAGTAAGTGAAATTGTTTTGCTTAAAATATCATATTTAAAAAATCGATCTGTCACCTCTTTGAACAAGAACCCGGATGTTAAAACAAATAGGACATTATGCTTATTGGCATGTCTTCAGAAGGAATTAGATACTTTAATTTCTTGAAAGTGATAAAAATTACATCTTTGTTTTAAAGCATCACCGTTTTCATCTTTACATTTCAGACATCATGTGCACACCTATACTTTTGACTATTAGGAATTTCTGACATTTTATTTGGATTATTGTTCTCATCTTGAGTGCTATTCTTGCAACGTTTCGGCTGATGTAACCTCTGACCTTCAATAGGTATATTTTGTCAAACTCTGAAATCTTTCTAACTCGGGAATCTGTATGGAATTTCAAACAGAATCCTTTGGAAGTAGCATGCTCTTGCTTTATCAGCTATGACCAGGTAGAAGTCTTATTACTTTGTAGTCTTATTCCTGGTATTGCCTGTACCGAGAATTGAATCTTCAACTTTCAGAGTTAATTTAATTTTACTTAAAGTATGAAGTAAAATTCAGTTCAAAGTGATACCCTTTGGAAGTTGAAGGTTCAATCCTCATCACGGGCAATACTAAGAATACAATTGCGAATTACTTAAGAATTCTACCCAGTCATGTCTGCTGGAACAGAACAAGGGCATGGTACCATATGGATTAAATAAAGATGTATTTGAAATTTAGTATAGATTTGAGTGTGATAAGTTTTACCTGAAGGTTAGGTGTTACATTGACCGAAATATTGTAAGAATAAATTAAGATGAGAATAGTAGTCCAAATAAAACAAATTACGAATTCTCATCAAATTCTGAAATATAATATTTGGCATTTTTTAGCGTTTGGTATCAGATTTATGTGCTCCTGTACTTGGTGATTAATTTGTTTTGCAATATTTTTTACTATTAATGCGATATGGTCCCTCACAGTTGGGAGATTCTATTGATAAACACTGCTGCTAGGAACTGACAAATCAAATTAATTCACGTTCTGCTACCAACTAATTAGAAACCAGAATTGCTCCATTAAAATTAAGCCTTTTCTTTAGCAATTTTGCATGTTTTCTTCGTGTCAATACGGGAAGAATCTTTTGCTCTCTGGCTACAAAATTATAAAGTCCAGAACCTGTACAGAGCAGCTGTCTACTGAGAACTCATCTTCAGGACTTGTATAAAACAACTAACCATTGGAAACTAAACATAGCTTCCAACTCAAGAATTTGTGAATTTAAGGAAAAACCATTGAAATTGGATATCCAAAGAATCTCACCGCTTTGTTTAGAGGAAGACATTTACAAATCCACTGAAATGCCTCACACATATAGACTATTCTTCGATATAACTCCCCCTACCTTTTTAAGACTAATTTCAAGAGGTTGAGATTACAAAATCTAAAATTCATAAAAATGAACAAAATCTTTAAGCTCTACTCTGGCTTAAACTTTAATTATCAGATAAACTATTCTACCCATGTGATTAAGCCCCCCCCCACACACACCGAATTTCCTGTATTTGAAAACACGCTATACGACACAATTATCTGTGTGTGATGTTATCAAGCTAATCAAAAACTTTGATTCCAGTAAAGCAACAGACCCTGACGGCATTCCTATTATAGTGCTAAAAAAACTTCAACCAGAATTAGCTCCCATACTTAGAAAGCTGTTTAAGCATTGTCTTAAGGAGAATTGCTTCCCAACAGCCTAGAAAACCTCATCAGTATGCCCCGTATTTAATTCAGGTGATTGGTCATTTCCCTCTCAGTACAGCAATAAGTCTCCTGTGCGTTATGAGTAAGTTGCTGGAATCTGTTAAATAGAGAAGTAGTCAACCACCTCAGCAAAAATAACCTTAGTGACATGCAACATGGTTTCCATTCTATTAGATCTGCAGCAGATGTGCTAACAGTTATCTCATAGGATTAGCGAATCTCTCAATGGAAACTTCCTTTCTAGGGCAATTGCACAAGATCTCCAGCTACGGTATAGCTGGAGTGGAAATGTCTTCTCAGTTATTAAATTATTACTCTCTGATAGGTTCATGACTAATGGTTGATGGACAGAAATCAGAAGCTCACAGTATTAATGCTGGAGTCCCTCGGGGTTCATCCTGGGCCCAACTCTCTTCCTGATCTACATTAGTGATCTTCCAAATCACATCCTTAAATCATTTGTAGATATTTATGTTGATGATACAACCATTTATGGCAACACTTCAAAGGCTATAAATGACCATGTTCTTCCTGATTCTCTTTCCTCTGATCTTGAGCACGTGGTACAATGGAGAAAGAGGTGGCTTGTTAATTTTAATGCATCTAAAACCAAGCTTCTATTTTTACATCAACGTTCTGATCCCCATCTGGCATCAATTAAAATGAATGGCTCTTGCCTTGTAATGACTCCATGTTTTGACAAGGTTCTTGGTCTGACCTTTACTCCTGTTCTAAAATGGAACACATACATCAAATCCGTTGCCAAATTCACTGGAAAAATGGTGGGATCATTCTACTGCTTCAGTAGATATCTCGCTGCTGATGCAATTCTCTAGCTGTCTAAGAGCCAAGTATGCCCAAGGATGAAGTACTGTTGCCACATCTGGGCAGGAACTAGAAGCCACTTATCCTGAATTGACAGAGTTCAAAATAGACTTCGTGGCCTAGTGAAGGATGCTCTTTTCTCTTTCCCTGCAACCTCTTTCCCACAGAAGAGACCGTGCGAGTCTCTCTGATTTATCATTATTTTCATAGCAAGTGCTCGTCTGAGCTCTAATCTATGGTTCTCTCTCACCAAACTTTCAAAAAAAAAACACTCGTCTAGCTGAAACCACTATCAATATTCCACCACTCTTTATCTGTGCCTAAACCTAAATGCAGATTCCATGAACAAAGTTTCTTTCTTAAAACTGCATGCCTGTGGAACTCTCTTCTGTTTCCCTGCTTTCCAGCTGACTACAATATGATCATCTTCAAGTCCAACGTAAACAAGTTCTTGTGTAGCCGTCCCCCTTAAGTATTCCAATTTACCAAAATTCCACTACTAATGATTACTGTGATATTGTCCATTGACTACTGTACACTCATTAGCCCTTATCTCCGAGTAGCTTCTGAGCTTTGATAACTGGTGACTCTTTTGTATTAAAAAAAAAAGATTAAAAAGTAAATAAATTCACGTATTTCACTTTTAGTGGGTCATACATTGTACCGTTGTATAGATCATGATCCCCCCTCTTTCCACCAGGCAAGTAATGACTGCATATCTGTGTGCTATGCGAGAAACTTATCCAATCACATGTGTTATGTCAGTGTTTTCCTTCTTCAAGACTAGTTTTCTTATCAGTACTTGAGTTTAGTGTATCTTCTTCCATGTATAACTTGAAAGAGGAAACATGGGTTAATACCTTTCCTCATTGGCATTTGTTAAAAAATTGACTCCATAGTACAAAATGAATGTGGACAGATTTTGCCAAACCTACAGTTCACTTACACTTTCCACTTATATAATACGTAAACCCTAACCCACCACAGTGTTACTCGGGATGTGGTGAAATCATATAGAGGGGGAGAGGTCACCTTTGTTGGTAAGAAATTAAATATATCTACCTCTTTTTTGACAGCTGTTTTTATTGCTTGTATTTGGTCAGAATAAAATCTCCAAAATTGGCAATGATTATATTAATCCTGACCCCCTCCTCCCACATACAAACACCTTACCGTTTTAAAACCAATAGATTTAGACCTTTCTGTTTACCATCTAAGATCACCTTTCATAAAGCAGGTGATTATTAATATTTATAGTTGGGGATTATTCCAACGTTTGTTGCCAGCTTTGCACAGGTATGCTCAACTGATATCAATCCAGACGCGTCTATTTATAAATACATGAAAAGCAAACGGATAAAAATTAGTTGTCTTGTCAGTTGAGAGATGGAGATGAAGTGGATGTTGGTGTAGATTGATGACTTTGCATAAACGTATTCAAGTCCAGTTGGACCCATAGAACTATCTTCACGTGGTCCTTTCTGTGAGTACCTGATGCTAGACATAATTACATTCCATTTAACATCCGTTTTACATGCTGGCATGTGTTGGGCGGCTTTTAGAAATTGTTATGTGGTAAGCTGATATACCTATTTATGGAAGAATTGATTTACCCAAAGACTATGAATAAAGTTACATCTAACACTTTATTGGATAGCGATTCCTGGCAGTTATGACCCTAGAATCATGACGTATACTTATAACTAGGGCTGTGACAAAAGCATACCCTTTTCATTGTTTTGACTCTTGAGTATATATCCGTTAATATCTTATGGTTTTATATAGACGGATATGGTTCTCAGTTGATTAAGTGGGTCTGTGTCGGATATATACCAGAGAGTAAAAACAATAAGAATATTCTGTTGTCACAGCCTTACTTATAACAAAGTTTTGTTAAATGGACTTTTTGTTAATTATACCACTGTGTTTGGTTTGATTATTAATGGCCTGCAAGGCTACAACAGACACTGACTTCCAAATTAACCCATCTTTGGTCTTTATTAATCCCTCTTTCTATCAAATTCATCCTCATCCCTACTTCCCATGTTTTCTTGGCTTTCTTCTGCCAACTGAGCCTGCTACCTTCTTCTACCTCTAACCCAAGCACACTCATCCATTCTTTTCTTCCAATGTGACCAAACCAACAAAGTCATGTTCTGCATGCATCTCCTCAAACTGTTCAAATTTGATCTCTCTGTCAGGTTGTCAGATTTAAACCTGTCTTTTACACTTGCGTAACACATGCATCATGTTGTTCGTGTAAATCATGTTGTTCGTGTAAATCATGTTGTTCGTGTAAATCATGTTGTTCATGGTACAACATGTTGTTCATGGTACAACATGTTGTTCGTGGTAAATCATGTTGTTCGTGTACAACATAGCATAAGCAACCCTGTCTGCTTTAAGCTATTCTATTCTCAATATTTAGGCGCTATATAACACTATTAAATATATTTGAGTGCTTGTCGAAGCATTACTTATTTATACCTACATTTTGTATTCTAACACAATATCCCTATTGTCACTGATGGTTTAAAACCTGAAATTGATCTGCCGTCGCCGTCCAGTGTCTGGTCGGCACAGTCCTGGGCCATTTGCTGTGATCTAATTGTAGTTGTAGATGATAGCAGGTCCTCGTTTTGCAAAGCCACTAGAACCAGATTTTACATAGAGCACCTGGTAATACTAAATAGTCACCCATCTAAGAACTGACTCGCCTTAATGTTATTTAACTTTGATCTTATGTTATCTGATGTCTTAACATTATAATAGCTGTGTACAGGTTGATTCATCTCTATCTAAATCTGGCTTTAATAAATGCTTGTTAGTTTTGAAGAAAGTCTGCTGGTTATGTAACTGAAAATAGTCTTCTTTTTTTTTTTTTCATCTTTTGTAAATGTCAATAAATTCAGAATAAGAAAGTCCTGTTAAATATTTTAATAAACTTTACAAATAGTTTTGTATTGTTTCTTAGTTCTTTTTTTTATTTTTTTTTTTTAAGGCTATGAAGTATATGGCCTTGTTAAAAACTCCAGAGTAAAATGCAAAATGTTGAAGATTAATGTTTCCAATAACTACCCCTATATATATATATATATATATATATATATATATATATATATATTAGAACCCCGGGATACGGCATTAAACATTAGTAACAAAATACAATACAGTATATAATGCACATGTGTATAATCAAATAACATAACACCATAAGGCAGGTCAAATACCGTAACCAGGGTCCAGAAAAGCATTGTATTCCACAACGTAACCTGAAAAAAAAAACGTATCCTACGGCCACTGTATCCCGGGGTTTTACTCATATATATATATATATATATATATATATATATATATATTAAAAATACTTAATGTAATATTGTACCTTAGTACACGTTTACACATGTAAACCCAACATGTTGTAGTTTCAGTCGCAAAGGAGACAAAGAATAGGAAAGAACTTGACTTTTCTTTTTAGTATCAATGACATTTCCTCATTTTCTCCGCCATTGGGGATTTCTCGTTATGACTGTGACGTCACTCACATCTTAACGTACTTCTCTTCTCTCTTACGTAATTTCTCTCATTTTTATAGTATTTTTCTTTTTCCTTACCGTGACGTCATTTTGCACACAGCTAGGCATTTGCATATGTGCGGCCATGCTTTGTTACAATGCAATTATTGTGATGCCTAGTTTTGGCATCAAGGAATTTAAAATTCTAATGTCTTTCCTGAAAAAGTGTGTCCGAATTCACATGCCCCCTTTTTAAATTCTCTTTTCTCTAGCCTTTTTGTTCATTTGTGTTTTATCAACTGAAGATGATTCGATGAAGAATCGAAAACGTTCGTGGTACATACGGAACATGCATTCACTTTTTTTTTTCTTTTACCCACAAAGATCATCAGAAAAATCAATTTGAAAATGAGTAAATACTTGTGTGTCTATTCCTTTTTAACGTAGAATCGTTAAGAAAATATATAATACATATAATGATGAAATCTATTTAGCTTCTACACATTATTGCAGCTTAACAGTAACATCAATCATTAGAACTATTTGATTATCATCATTTGAAAAACAATTCGTTTTTTATACATGTGATTGTACCATTTTTATTCGTAAATACTAGTATTCGTAAATACTAGACTATTTGCTAGTGCATTTTTTTAAATTAATTTTGTGTGTGTGTACATACGTACTTTCTTTTCATTGTTAAAATAATTACTTACTCTTAATGTTACCTTACGTGTTTATTAATGGACAACTTTTTTCTTTTTTTTTTACAGTCTTAGAAGACATCGCCAAGCGATAAACCTCTGGTCTTACTAGAGGCCAATTATTTAATGAAAACCGAACAGTTTATTTATTTTTTTTAAATTCTCAGAAGCTATGCAACTATTTAGATTGAGTACATTAGTGATTTTCTTTATTTAATTGGGGATTAAATAACAATATCTATCTAAAGGATAGGTAATAACCCTAACCCTGATCAGATTTTTGTAACTGTACATCTGTCATTTACCAATAAATAGTCATTTTTACTGCATCGTTAGTGATGTTGTAACGTTGAAGTCATTGGGGCTTTCATGTGTTTCCACATCATACCTTCTCTTCCGGTTGACCTAATCTGGACTAATCACTTTTATTCACCTTTCCATTGTTCAACCGGAAAGTGTCTACTTCATTGCATTGATGTTGACTCTTGAAATCGGTTCAAATTATTTAATCTCATTTCATATGAAATGCTGTTCTCATTTTGTCTTTCGTATGTTACTTTGAATAGGTTTCATGTTTAGCCGAGTTCACTCAACTCTTCAAGTTGATCGGTCAGTGTGACACACTCGAGTTTAATATAGCATTTAAATTGTTAAATGTGTAGATTGAATGAACACAACTTTAGTGCTAGTTCGTCAGCTTTTGAATCTGACAAAACTGACTTTTTTTGTTTGGTATCGTCCGGCCGTTTATATAAACAGACGGATGTTATCAAGGTGCTTAGCCAATCAGAAGACAACTCTAGGTCTTCAGAGAGTATGACGACGTAGAGGAGGAGGGTTTCCCGGTGACATTACCCAACAGGAACGCTGAAATTTTCCTTCTCACATGTGTGCTAACCCTAAATGAAAATCTGCAAAATTCTTTGAAAATAACAAAGTTCTCAGAAAAAAAAAAAAAAAACTTGTACAGGTTTTAATAAAAACTTGAAATTTATTTATTGATTTATTTATTGATTTATTTATTGTATTTATTTATGTTTTTACTGTTTAAATTTTGATATGGTTGTATTCAGGGGAAGCATTTTCGATCTTAAAATAAAATTACTGTCCAACCGACATTTATATTCAATATTTTTTTTTAAAAGTTTAATAAAAAATGTGTTTTTTCATATCAAGAATTCACTTAATTAAAAAACAAAAAACAAAAAACAAAAAAAAATATTTTAAATATACATACCAGCCATGGAACGACAATAATATATAACGTAAATTAATCAAGTAGTTTTTTTTTATGTAGAAAATCATTTTTTACTATTTTTAGTGATTTTAATAGTAAATTGTAGCCATTACAGGGTTGATTTTGATCTCGGTACTTCGTATTAAGTTTTCTCCCTCTTATTAAGCATGGCGAATTAAAGCACACTTTGCGTTATGATGAAATTTTATTTTCTTGGTTAAAAAAATTATCTACTTGATCAATTTACGTGCTTTGTAGAATATGGTATTTTTGTTCTGTGACTGGTACATACATCATAAAGATATTTCGGTATTTTATTTTAATTAAGTTGAACTCTGGACAAACGCCAAATGTTTCAATTGAATAGGGCAGGTTTTTTTTTTAGGAATAAGAGTTTTACTTTTGATAGATTTGTTTAATTTTCATATTTAATCCTAATCAATCAATATTTTCTTTTTTGCGTCAGATTTAGAGAAAGTTGGAAATGAATTTACTATCTGAAATTTTCTTGTCTGCAAAACTATTTTAAACTGGATTCTTAATTTGAACGGAGGCGTCTTAAAGATATTTGTCTATCTTTTATTTTCTTACATTTTTGTAAGATTGTATTGATGGGAAACAAACTAAAATCACTCTCTGACTTACATTTATATTCGGTAGAAATCTTAAAATATTTTAAAAAATTTTTTTATTATTTGAATAGGGCACATCTTAGCAAGTTTTTCTTTTTTATAGGAACATGAAGTTTACTTTTGTTCAATTTCTTCGATTTTCATATTTAGTCTTAATCAGTATTTTTTTTTTGTTAGTCAGATTTAGAAGTTTGAAGTGAATTTATTCTTAATTTTTTTGGCGAGGGTGCTTATATTTTATTTGGATTTTGGTACGGTTGCATTGATGAAGCAAAGATTTTCAATTAATAATTTCAATTTATTTTCATCGCTTTTAATTTGATTACATTTTAATTGTTTAAATAAAGAGTTAACATAGATCAATGGTTTCCAACCTTTTTTTTTACATAGCGGCACTCTTTTCTTCCGTTTTTTTTTTTTTCTTATTTTATTGCAAAAAAAAAAAAAAAATTAAAGATAATATAGGGAAAATTTTCATTCACATAAATCAACATATCTTTTATCAAAATTGGGTCTGAATTATTCAGCTGCGATGCCAATTACTGATATTTTGATTAATCGTCCCATCACAAAAAAAAAACAAAATGATTACTAATTAGTGAGAGACGTTGAGATTCCAAAAATTCAGTGTTTTTTTTTTGTTTTGTTTTTTTAATTGAGCGATGTCATCATGATTAAGAAATTAAATGTCTTTATTAAACAAAATGAAATGAAATAGCTTCTAGCTATTATCTCTTCTCGGCACACCAGTAATCAATCTGCAGTATATTAATGTGCCGCGGCACACTGGTTGGGAACTACTGATATAGAACAAAATAAAATTAATATTTGGATGATTCAGACTATTCTCTTACCGAATCAGTTTTTTTTTTTCTTTCTTTAAAAAAAAAAAAAAATATGAACTGAAAATGTCATCGAAAGGTTTCAAGGCGAATCTGCCTTTACTTCTTTCAAGTTTTGTTGGTTAATATGAAAATGGGTCAATTAAAACTCCTATTAAACCTCACCCTTCATAAAAAAACAAAAACCCGTTTGCTAATAATGCTAGTTTTATAAATATCTATTAGCATTTTGAAATCGGTTAGAAAAATGTTTCATGACATTTGTGAATAATTTGCAAAAAGTCGCATTAAGTATCAAAAGTAATAAAATAATACTTATCATCTTCATAGTTGTTGTTGTTTCACTACGTTTCAGCCAACTATCCCTCTGGCCTTCTTCAGCTGGTTAACCGCGACAGGATAGGAATTAACTATATCCCCAGTAATTACTGCCTTCCATAGTTGTCTCCCCACATTTTGGCCAACTAATACTCTGGCCTGCTTTGGGTAGGATTAAAATCGCTATCTTCAGACAATGCTCACCTAGAATCAGCGATTCAATGCCTTTATCCACTGTGCCACGGGCCCCAAAGGATGTTGGATGTTTTGGTCTTATAAATCCAAGTTTCATTCTTATCTGATCTTCCATCATTGGATCCATACTGAGTGATATATTATTTCTTATTGGAATCCTTTGAGATGAGTAATTTATTCATTTGTGGATTGTTAACCTCATCTTTATAGTTGTTTCATCACGTTTCGGCCAACTGTTCCTCTGGCCTTCTTCAGGTGGTAAACCACGGCGGGATAGGAATGCAGAGTCTGTTAACTGTATCCTCAGTAATTACTGCCTTCCATAGTTGTTGTTCACCACATTTTGGCCAACTAATCCTCTGGCCTGTTTTGGGTGGGATTGAAACCGTTATCTTCAGACAATGCTCACCTGGAACTGTAGAGATTCAACAGAATAGTTGGTCGAAAAGTGAACCAATAACTATGAAGATGGGGATAACAGTCCGCAAATAAAATATACAAATTACTCATTTCAAGATTCCAATGAAAATAATGTATAAAAATATTTCTGAATTTTTTAGATGAGAATTGATTATTCGTATTATTTGGATTGCTGTTCTTTTCTCGAATGTAATTTTCGCAATGCTTCGGTTAATGTAACCCCGACCTTCAAGTGTATCTTGTCGAATTCTGGAATCTTTCTTTCCCCGAGTTTGGCAGAAAGATTTCACAATTCAACAAAATACAACTAAAGAAAGTTGGAGGTTAAATCGACCGAAGCGTTGTGAAAATGACACTCTTGTTGAGAACAGTAGTCCTAAGAATCCAAATATGAAAAAGATAATTGTAAGTATAATAAAGAATATAGATGTGTTATCTACTATAAAATGGACCTGTTGAGTCACCCACTGAGCATGGATTGAATTATTTGAATGAGGAAAATGTGAA
This sequence comes from Euprymna scolopes, assembly GCF_053919585.1. Lineage (NCBI taxonomy): Eukaryota > Metazoa > Mollusca > Cephalopoda > Sepiida > Sepiolidae > Euprymna > Euprymna scolopes. The sequence goes on along the minus strand of NC_136499.1, from coordinate 105,237,014 downwards.
TTTGAAAAACGAGTTAAATAAAAACAAAATCCAAAATTGTTTTCTTTCCCCTCTCTCTTTCTGTTTTTCCCACTTTCTGTTTCTTACAAAGTTAGTGTTTTTGGCGTTTTTTTATCCATACGTTAACAGAAACATTAATGGTTGACAAATAAGAATAGGTATAGATAGATGATTAATTCAAACAGTTCCTACCCCTTTCTGATGTTAAGAAAGGCTTCCTTAACATAGAAAAATGGTAGAAACTTAATCGTCTGGCAGCCTTTTTCCAGCTGATTACATAACTTGCCAGAAGATGCCACATAAAATTGCCAAAGATTGGGCTGTGAAATAAATAAGTACCTTTTTTTTTTTTTTTTTTTATAATTCCCCAAAAAGTAGACCTGAGTATTCAGTCAAATATTATTTTTACTTAAAAATATTTCCAGTATTTTTTATCAATAAAAAAACTATACATAATTACATTCACTGTAGTAACTTACTCTCTTAGCATTTTTTTCCATGACATTTCATACACCTTTTTTTATAGTAGTACTTATAAAGCAGTAGAAATTAACATACACATATTACTTGTGCAGTTTATACCCACTCCTTTTGGTATGTGTTTTTATATATATTTTTCTAATTTGTTCGTTTGAATTCTTGCTATGATAATTTTATATTCTTATTTCTTTGCAGGTGCTAATGAGAATTCTACACTTTAGTCTGCATGAACTTGTTGCATGCTATCACTGCTAAGCGGGAGACTTCACCGGCTCTCAAAAAACTCCAAACATCATGCGACGACGCCACAAGCGGTACGTGCCCAGTCACGTACTCCAAAGAAGAACTGAAGGAAAAGTTAAACGCTGTACAATACCATGTTACGCAGGAGAAAGGGACGGAGAAGTATGTATATTTCTTAATATTTCACCCTCACTACTGTTATGTATTACTTAGCAGCAGTAATGTTTCTTTGCTTCCCCATGAGGGCAGAGTTAGACACAAGGTCGGTTTTTAATGTGGAGAAAATCCAGCTCCCCCAAAAGAGGCACTCTGGGTAGGAACAAAAATATAAATTATCTCTGTCGTGAAGGATTTCTCCTCCACTGACCAAGGACAGAAAACAAAGTGTAGCATCAGAACAGATACTACCCTGTGATCTTGATATAGTTTATTGCATAAAACTTACAAATTAAGTTATAAGACAAAAATGAAAAATAACATACAAGAAACTTAGGCATGAAACCCCTAAGAAATTTGGGGGGAGGGTGCAAGATCTTTCTGAAAGGTCTATAGAACTTTGAAGAAGGCCAAGTTTGTTTGCCAAGTACAAAAGGGATAAGTCGTTTGATTCGCTGGATTTGACCTTAGCATCACGTGTCACTATTTATGTGTTGATATCTTATTGGTTGAGTTTTAGTCACGTGACCAGACAAGGATTTTTAAGTTATAACAAGTTGAACTTTATACATAGTTCAGGGATGTGATGTAGTTCCAATTTTTTCGTAAATTTCTAATCAGATTCTACTTTTTGGGAGGCGATTACATTGAAACAACTTGGAAAATATTTGCAAAGAAACTTTAAAAAGAACTGAAATATTTTAGATTTTAGTGAGCATTAAAAGATAGTTCAATTAATACAAGTAATAATGTAATAAATAGAAGTAATAGCATAGTTTCGGTTTCAGACACAGATACAAAATTTTCATTAGTAATAGATAAAAAGTTATTGAATTTTCAAAGTTAAACCCAAATAGCATTTAAGCTGACAAGTCGAAGTTTGCTTTTGACTAGCAAATTTTCATCTGTTATTACTGCATCATGTTATTTCTAATATAATGCTTTTTACTACAATTTAGTTTTTTTTTTGTTTTTTTTTTTGTGTTCTAGAAAATCACATAATCCAGGAATGTAAAAACTCTGTATGTTTGCAAATTAAAAAAAAAAAAAAAAAAAAAAAAAAAAAATCCGAAACTGGGCAATTATGCAAAATCTGGTTAGATTTTATATTTGCTTTTCTAAATATAAATTTTAAAAAAATTTTCTTGTATTTAAAAAAAAAAAAAAAACTTTGACTAAATCAACATTTGTTTTCTTTTCATGTCTAATCTATATCTATTTCAATTGATTAGTAATATAACCCACAGAAAAAAAAATCTTCCAATTGATAACCCCTCCCTTCATCCCATTAAAATGATTTTTTTTTTTTTTTTTTTAATTTCTTTTCCATATGTTTCTCAAGAGTCGTCGTAAGTAGAGCAGTTGCAGGTCACATTGTTGCTGCAGCGGCAGTCTTTACTTGTAATAAGACTTTTGTAATCAATATCTTCTTGCCCCATGATAATTGCGTGTGTGTGTGGAGACATAGGCACACATATGTATAAATGTATTGTTAACTAGCAGGTCGCCCTGGTCATAAAATACGCTTAAATATGATATTTTAATTCACACAGATTTCGTATTTATTATTATAGAGTTAATCCTTTATCAATTATTTCATATATTATACCCAATATGTAGTTGTGATTTCAAAAGTAAAAAAAAAAAAAAAATGATTTGAATCCACTAGATTTAAAACCGAAACAAAAATTGATAATGGGATTGTTAAAAAATTATGGCTATCATTAAAAACAGAAAAGGAGAGAAAAAATAAAAAGGTAAAGAAAAATAGGATGGGGGTGGATAGATGAAAGGGCAGATAAAACTATGGAGATACATATAAGAATATGTATAAAAGGGTAATATATTTTAATTTATCATCGGTAAAGCCAATTTTTTCCATGTTGTCGCTTAGCAACGATGATAAAAAATGAGTCGTGAAAATTCTACTGTGGGTAAGTTGATAGCATGTTTTTTTTTGTTTTGGAGGGGGGGGGGTTGTATGATGTGGTCTGTAGATTTAAACCCCGCACGTAAATTTCTTAATGTTTTTTTTTTATCGTTAACTGGAAAGAAGTTTATATAAAATAATTTTATAAAAGTAACAGTAGGTTCTCTAGAGTGCAATGTAGAATAACATATATTTTGGACTAAGTTACTGTTAATCATTCAATCCCCGGCAATGTTATGTCTCTCTGCTTATATATATATATATATATATATAAGAAGAAAAGAGAGATTTAAAGTAGAAGTTTACAATTAGTTTTTATTATTGGGCAGAATACTCCAAAACTGGTGTATTAGGTAATCCTTAATCTGCGAAGTTTCAAAGAATGCTAATTCTTCTCATCAGAGGAATAACTGTTAGCAAAATAATCAGATAGTCACGCCAAATATTAGCATTTCTATGTATTTACTAGGATGAAACTTAGTTTTATGAGTTTTAGTCATAAAACTTAAACACACGAACACACACACACACACACGTGTATATATATATATAATGTACGAGCAATACAAAGTTAGATTCCAGTAACTTTGTCTTTATTAATTTTTAAAAAGGGACCAAGTAAAGATGAGATACCCCGTAGCAGAAGACGAAGATTGGTACACATTTCAAGTAACACCGGTTGTTCGACCTTGACAATGCCGGTGGTTGTTTGTAAACACGTTAAATATCAAACATGGTCGAATGTTTGAGCAAGATGTTTTTTAAATATATTTACAAAACTTTTTAAGATTTAAAAGAAAAAATATATATTTACAAAACATTTTTTTTTTTAATATTAAATATTTACAAAACTTTTAAGGATTAAAAAAAAAAACTTTTTTCTATTTGCACAAAACTTTTTAATGTAAGTAACAAAACGAACGTATTTAAACAAAATATTTAAATAAATGGGTGTCTTTTTGAACGCGTTTTTTTTTTTAATATATTCACAAAACTTTTTTTAATAAAACTAATAACAATAATTATGATATAAATAAATAAATAAATAAAAAGAATGAACTTTATTAATTACAAAACATTAACTGAGAATTTCCGACGCTAAAACTTGTATTTAATTTGCCCTTGTAGAGAAGTAAGCAAATAGCAGGTTTGTTTTTAATAAAAATAAGTTATAAAGATTTGTATCTTGTGATACTATATTTCATCTTTATAAAAATAAAAGTTATAAAAAGATATGTGAATAAAATATATTTTTTTAAATCTCGGTTGTTTATACTTGTTGCTTATACTTGTTATTTTATTATGCATAAAAATTGCCTCGGTCTAGAAGGATTTCTTCACTGACCACCGACATACATCGCACTTTCAATAAATATTGAATTGTATTAAAACCGCACACACACACACACACACACATTGTCCATAAAAACCAATGTTAATCGCAAAAACCCGCAAAACATTCTCAAAAATCCGAACAAGTCAGTTATTTTATATTTGTTTTTGCCATTAAAAAGTTTGTTTTAAATCATTTTAGTTACCTTTTTAAAAATATGTATTTTTTTATTAGAGAGAAGAGATCAGCGTCCGAAATTCTCAGTTATAATATCGGTTTTTAATGTTTTGTGATAATATAGCTCATTCTTTTTATTTAGTTAGTTATTTCTTTATTTTTATTATAATTATTTTATTAAAAAGTTCTGTAAATATATATTATTTAAACTCAGAAAGACACCCATTTATTTAAATATATTTTGTTTAAATACGTTCGTTTTGTTACTTACATTAAAAAAGTTTTGTGTAAATAGAAAAAAGTTTGTTGTTTTTTTTAATCCTTAAAAGTTTTGTAAACATTTAATATTAAAAAAAATATGTTTTATAAATATATTTATTTTTTTAATCTTAAAGTTTTGTAAATATGTTTTTAAAAATCTTGCTCGCGAACATTCGACCAGATCTGCTATTTGATGTGTTTACAAACAACCACCGGCAATGTCAAGGTCGAACAATCGGTGTCACTTGAAATGTGCGCCAATTTTTGTCTTCTGCCACGAGGTATCTAATCTTTATTTGGTCCAACATATTTTACGACCGGGCAAGGCTGGGCACTCCCTCTCCGCTAATGATAAAGGGTTTCGTTCAGAATTCCGAGAGAGAGAGAGAGAGAGAGAGAGAGAGTACCGATAGCCAAAACGTTGTGAAAACGATGGCAACAAAATACTCTAAAATATGTAAATAATATGTCTTTCCTGTTGAATACAAGATACACTTGAAGAAGGTTGGAGGTTACATTGACCGAAACATTCTGAAAATGACACTCAAGATGAGAACAGTAGTACAAATAAGGATGCCGTTTTTACTACTGATACTTCCTCTACTCCGCCCACCCCCAAGTTCTTGTCTCCTTGATTATTTTATTTCTTCCACCATCTAAAGTATTCAATGTACAAATTAGCAAGATAATGCCAGTTTTATTATATAGATAAAAAATTGTGACTGAAAAATGGCTAAGGAAACCTGCTTCCGCCAATATTAATTGAAAGGATTTGCTTTTGATATGGCGTACCTTGACATGATAAAAGCCTTATTTGTTGATTATACACTATTTTATTATAATTTGATTATATATTAACGGTGATTAATGATAGACTTGTGCGTTACTCTTGTCAGATTATCTGTTATCTGTTGTGCATTCAAATTAAGAGAAGACAATGCCAATAACAAAATACAAAAGACGCCATATTCATCTATATATGAAACTAGCAAGGTTATTCGGTGTTGCCTGAGGACAAGAATGAAATAAATTAATTAAAAAAAATATGCGTAATATCTTTCTCTTCAAAACGTCTTTCTGCTTCTCTCTTTGACTCCTTCTCTTTCACTCCGGCAACAGAGTTAATATAATAGGTAGGAAAAAAAAACTGTTTGACCTAGTTTCAGTGTTGGTTTTAAAACAACTACCAGTAAAGACGAGAGTTAATTATTTTATCCCTTCCTCTATGCACTTCTTTTTTACTTCTTACTGAAGTGCCACCATTTATCCAAGCACAAAGGCCACTTGAGGATAAGTGTTAAACGAGTATCAAGTCGGTGGCGAGATAACACTGATTGGGCGGAATTTGATTATTTAAGAGAGCTGTTCAACAAGAATTTGTTTACATTGGATTTGAAAACTACCATGTTGTAGTGAACTGGGAAGCAGCCTCGTAGTATTGTTCCACAGACTGGTAATTCTATGAAAGAAACTTTGCTCATGGAAGTTTTATTTAGTTTTAGAGGGAGAGGGAAGTATTGACAGTGGTTGTAGCTAGATGAGTTTTTGTGAATGTTTTGCAAGAATGGGAGACCCTGGATTGGAGCTCAGTCGAGCAACTGCCATGAAGATAACGATAGAGGAGAGAAATAGACGTCTAGTAGGAATGCAAAAACCGCATCCATGGTACAAAATAAAATTTGTATATATTATTTATATAAATAAACCGGATACTTGTGTGTGTGTCTGAAAATATTTAACTGATAAACTCTTAAACTACTGGTCACATAACACTGAAATTAGCAGGAACGAACACCAAGGATGGTTTATAATGATTAAAATCTTTGTTTGGATGACTGAATTACATGTACAAAAACATGGCGGCAAGTTGAAATGCAAAATGTTCATTTCAATCTACCAACATATTTCATTACTTTTGTGCAAATTCATTCATAGCTTAAAGTGATCTAATTTTAAATCTTTCTTAACTGTCTGTCAATAGCTCAAACGGTAGGGAACACGGCTGAAGCACTAAATGTTTGGTGGCATCAGATAGAATCGAAACCTAAAGTATTTTTTTTTTTTTTAAACTTTTGAAATTAGTACTAATATATATATATATATATATATATATATATAATCAATAGAATTGGTTCTGTAATAATAAATATGAAATCTGGGTGAATTAAAATATATTAAAGCATATTTTACGACTGGGTTGGGCGCCCTATCCCCCTCCCTGCTAATATCAAAGGGTCCAGTTCAGAATTCCGAGGGAGTACGATTAACAAAACGTTGTGAAAACGATAGCAACAAAATACTTCAAAATATGTCAATAATATAAATGTCTCTCCTGTTGAATACTAGATTCTGAAATGAGACCAGAAGTGCTAGGAGGAGAGGAATATACAGATGTATTAAACATAGATCTCATAACCTGAATGAAGCTGCACATTCAATCATTGTTCAGGCAGTACATTTTCATTTTATTCAATCGCACTATAAAATCAAATTTGTATAGCGTCTAAAAGAGAATTATCTCATTTAACCTTGATTGGTCTTAAACTCAGGCTCCAGTATTTAGATTGAGTTGAAGCCAGAAGTTTTGCTAATAAGGAGAAACGTGTAAAAAAGAAAAAGTATTGTACATAAAAATGTATTGCAAATACTTATACGACACTATCTACATATTTAATTTTTTTTGTTTGTTTATAAATTCTGTTTAATAAAAAGTTCATAACTTTTTTAATTCATGTTTTTCATGTATAAATTTTCAAAGTTTACAAAAAGCGTTTTTAAATTAAAATGCTTTAATAAAAAAAATGTGAAAAGGCAAGTGTGGATATTGTTATCTATATATTAATACTGCAGTACCTTTTTATTATTAAAAAAAAAAAATAGGTGATAACACACTACAAACATTAAATTAGTATACAGATACACTAATGTTTGTAGTATATTATCACCTATCTTTTTTAATATATAGAATCTCTCAATCACCGAAGAGGCAATGTAAAATTAAAAAAAAATATTTTTAATTAAAAAAAAAAAAAAAAAAATGTGATGTTGCTTTTGGGCCGTACATGAAAGTAAAATATATCTTGGTCTTCTGTCTAGAATCAAAGGGTAGTATATGTCCTGTCTAAAATGATATTGTGGGGTTTCCGTTCATGCCAGGCGTCCGTACAATGAAAATATGTCAGACTCCTATAAGGATATTGTAGATAAACCGTAATAACCAGATATGTTCTGACACTACATTAACCAGATTACTTAAATACTTTTACAGTTTAAACAAAAGGGCTACAATAATATCATGGGGATCTCCATTCACGTTAATGTGAAGACAAAATGCCATGTTTGTTAGTTCACTTAGTACATCCCACAACATTGGATGAACACATGTTACTGACAGCCAGACGCCATATTGAATATCCATTCAAGACAAGGGAAATAACAAAATATATAGAATGCCACTAAGTTCGAGGACTCTAACTTTAACATGGCTGTGTCTTCCGGTTTCAAGTGTAAGTCAAAGTTCCAACAAAAAGAAACAAAACAAAAAAAAAAACGGTTATTAACACAAGTCTCTTAGAATTTCAGTAGAGGCTTCCATCTTTATCAAACAGTCTGCGATCTGTTCCTGTCTCTTGATCCATTCAATTTGGATTTCTTCTTTTACCAACATTTCTCTTCTTCTAGTAACATCAACTCTCAAATATCTGTCACAAGGTTTGATGATTTTAAGGTCTTTACCAAAGATGTGTTGTCTGTTTTGTAAAGTACTTCAGGCAACTTGGGTAGTCTGAAGATTTCTTGCAGTCTGGCAGTTATCAATACTCCTGCATCAGCAGCTTCACTGAGTGCAATAGTCTTGGATGCCAATGAGCTCTTTGTTACTCGATCAAGTTCTTTTGATGACCAGCATATAGGACCCAGTCTATTCGTCTTATAAACAAAGATGATAAATCTACCCTGTGAGGAACCATCCTCCAAGCTGGCATAGGTAGCATCAGAATAACAAACCACACTCAAATCTCAAGAATTTCCCAGCTATGGAAAGGATATGAAACCTGTCTTTCATTTTTACTTTAATAGTGAATTGTCGGCTTCAAAAAGTAATTTCACTTTAGGAGATTTTCCGGTATTACTCATCCTACACACATCATATGATACATCAAGTCGAGTTTGGGTAGATACCCACATCATCTGACCTTTAAGTCTTTTTAAATCTGTCTTCTCCTCTTCACTCAGTTCTTCATTTTTTCTTAAGGATCTTCCTTTCTTTATATCTATTGGAGAAATAGATGACACATAATTGTTTGGTTTATAATGATCCTATTTTCCGTTTGTCTAACACACAATCCCAGAAATTTGAAAGTTCCATTTTCATGCATTCCAACCTTGAATATTTTCTTTAATTCTTAAATCACATTTTTTTTTTTTTTTTTTTAAATAATCATTTCCACAAAATATAAAGTCATCTACATGCATTATCAGAATACCCATCAAGTTCTCAGATAAGTCATGCCAAAGAAACAGTGCATTGTCATATGCACTTATCATTCCTTTTAGTTTAGGTAATTTTTCCATGAACAAAGCTTCTTTGTTAGAACTGCACGCTTGTGAAACTCTTCTGCTTTCCAGCTGACTACAATCTGATTGTCTTCAAGACTAATGTAAACAAGTTCTTGATGAACCGTCCCCCTAAGTAATCCAATTTACAAAATTCCTGCTACTTATGTTTATTACCCCATAATCACATTGACTAATGTATACCCATTAACCATTATCCTCGAGTGGCATCCGGGCCTTGATAAGTGGTGGTTCCTGTATATAAAAAAAAAGTCTCTTACTATGAACGGAGCACATCATTCAATCCATAAATACATCTTTTCAGCTTCCACACTTGTGACTCTGGACATGCCTCAGATGGTGGTCTGAGAAATACTACTCTCTCTAGCATATCACCTTGCAAAAGTGCTGAGTTGAAACCAAGGGTCTCCACCTGCCAATTCTTAATGGAGGCTGTTAACATTACAAGACGCATAGCTTCACGGCTGCATGTTGGAGAGTCTGTTTTTAGGTTGTATGAATTTTCTTCATAATCACGGGCTACAAGATGAGACCTCGTTATCTTTTTGTTATCCTTAACTTTCTGTTGCATAGGAGACGATATTAGAGAGAGAGAGAGAGAGAGACGGATGGTGGCATTCATATTGATGAGGGGAAGATACATTTATACAGATGTTACAGGGGGGGGGGAGAAGACATTTATACCTTTTACAGTTCTGTGGATGTTCTTTCTTTTAACATATATTAGAGTGGAGAGAGATTGATCAGTTCTTTAACACCGGAGAGGACAGTCATTACTTAGATGGAGAGGGGGACACATTACTTAGATGAGTTATACACAAAGTTCATTATAGAGATGAGTGGGAACAATGTTCATATAAATGATTTCAAATTACCTTCAATTTGGTAGAAAGGCGACACGAAGACGGCAGTTACAAAAATATGGGATGTTCTTTTATTCCATTTGACCTGTCAAAATGATGATGACATCCTGGAATTCAAAGTCGACTACATGATTAAAACTTTCCCCATCGCTTCCAAAGGGACCCTCCTCTGACCATGTCAGCTCTGTCTCCTATCTTCGTCTCTAACTCTGTCTCATCTTTGACTCTAGCTCCTATATTGAGAATTCATTTCTGCCATGACGTCATACGTGTGTCCAAAAACGTGAACAACTCACGTGGCCTAAACATGCGTGGTTTGCACATGTTTCCACCATTTCTGCAGGCAAAGAATTCTTACTAATTTATTTTTTCCGAACCTATTTTTCAACATATTTAAATTACATTGTTTTTTATTTTCTCGACCTTATTTTAATTCAGTTTTCATAAAAAGAATTGAACAATTAAAATTCCTTTTCCAACAAACATATCTAAACTATTTTATGTGAAACTTAACAATGCAAAATTCCACATTCCATTTCTGAATCTATTTCTGAACCTAGCTTACAAAGTTCGAATCCCGGTCTATCTAATTTTTTTCTTACAAGGGCTCTTTTCTTGTAACACTTTCTGTTATCACTAATCTTGTTGATATGCATTTTTGACCTATGCTAGGGATACATTCATACACTTCGTGAGTTTTCATGTTTTTATTTCTTTCTCCTTTGCACCAATCACATCTTTTGCTTGTTCTTGTTCAGTTGGGAGGAAAACATGTTCTTCATGATTTCCTGTTACTTGGAAAAGTTCTCACCACTGATCAACCTTATCCCAATTGATACACACTGAACATTCATTTTCTGTAGTTGGTTCTATATCCCACCAATGGCCATAATTTCCAGTTGATTTTGGTTGTGTACTCATAATCTTTCCTTTTTTCCACTCCTTATTTCCAATTTTATATTCCACTATTTTCCCTTTACTCGGCCTTGTAGTATTGTCTTTCAGTTCCTCCATATTACTATTGGAATTTTCTTCAACTTCCTCTTCCAAGACTTCATTCATCTCATTTAAGAGAATTGCATTTTCTTTATTCCTTGGCCTCCCAAGGTCTTTTGTTCACCTTCAAGTGACATGTTCATGTGACCAGTGACATGTAGAATGCTCCTCCATGTCGGATCAATACACATTGACCCTTTTTACCCAAAACTTTGGCAGGGCCATACCATCCTTTATAGTTTTGTCTTCTATAATAAACACTATCACCTGTCACAAATCGTTCATCTGCATAATGTCTTATATTAAATTGCAGTGCTCTCTGAATTTTTTTCACTTGATTCAGCCTCCATAAACTTTTTTCTTGCAGAATGTAAATCATTTTAATTGATTCTAACCATATCACTGGTTGTTGCAGCGTCTAATGTGGGTAGCTGGTCTATCAAAACTGTCGGCAAATTTATATTGGATCCAAAACAAGCTCATTTGGGCTATGTCCAGAATGATTCTGAAGAGCATTTTTGGCGCTAACAGCTCAAGCCAAAGTTATTTCTGGTTCACATTTCTCATCTTCCAATGTTTTTTCCATTGCTTCAGCCAATATTAAATTATGACGTTCCACAGTGCCATTACTAAATAGACTTTCAGTGGCTGTAGTGCAAATTTCGATATTCATTTTTTCATTCATCTCTCTCTATAATCATCATTATTGAATTCTCCCCTATTATCACTCAAGAAGTGTTTAGAAACTCCAAAATATGCTATCCACATTAAAATGTTTTAATCAGCCTGGCAGCAGAGTACCTAATGAATGTATTGATTAAGTGTAAAATCCAGCATTAGTTATGTCTAAATTCTTTTTAAGTTCACGCATACAGTGTCATTAAACCGGTTTCCAAGAGCTAAGCCCACCACCAGATGAAGGGGAGGGTGGGCCTTCTAAACCTTAAACAAACTGAACACGAATCATAGACATCCTTAATAAGAGCCAGAAACTCCTTATCCTTAAAGGCCCTACTGCCTCTCACAAATGATATCAATTTCTTTTTTGATGAATGAGCAAACTGTTTATGTAATTTCTCGGCATTCGTTCTTTTCTCCATTCTGGAGCATTTTTTTAAGGCTTCACAATGCAACACAAAGTTTGGTGACTTTTCAGCCTGCAAAAGCATATTTGTCAATGGAAAGCTATAATGTCCAGAAGTTGTCTTTTGCAATTTTATATATTTGCCTAAAATCTTACAATTGTCACTTTTAAAACCTAGTTCCATGCCAGCAATTTTCATTGATTTATGACTTAGTAACCAGGGTAAATCATTTTTGACAATGTCAACCTCTGTGTATGCTCTGACACATTTAACGCCTCCTATAGTTACTGGAAACTTAACTGCTTTAATTGCCTTTACCTCGTCTCCATCACCAAAACAAAATGTTCTTTTAAATTTAAGTCTTCGCTAACCACTTATCTTTGTCATTTAATGTACCAAAAAATACATTAAACCAAAGTTCTCCAGTAACATTCTAGAACAGGCAGAATCCAACACTGCCAGTGTCTCTTTTACAAATTGGACATTTTTATATTAAAATCATTTCTCAATGTTCGATAACAGGACTCTCATTAATTAATGAGAAGTGTACATGGTCTGAATCCACAACAGTGTTAATATTTGTCGGACTAACACCAGTAGTCTCTGGCAAAATGCCTAATAGAATTACATTTAAAACCGCGCATTGTACTACCTTGTCTATCCGTTGGATTTGTTTCTTTGATAGAATTTTTGTTCCCTTTTATTTCTGTTCTGATTGAAATTTACAGTTTCAATTTCTTCCTTGATAGCAGGAACTGTTTTGCCTTCCAATGAAAAAATATCAGAAAACACTTTTTTTTTAAAGTATCCTTCATTGCTGCAAAAGTTAAACTTCCATATGTTGTCCTCGATAATTTTTTTTCATTTTCTTCTGATATATTCACTGCATTTAAAACAAAAAATTCTTGGCCTCCTTCCGGCAGAGAAATTCAATATTTACATAATTTCTGGTACAAGAATTCATAACGCATCAAAAAGTTATTTACGTTTATTCCAGCAGCTCTTTTGTAAGAGTAAAATTCCTTGACTGACATGAATGCCACCATGTTTTCGTCCCTTAAATATATCTCATCCAACTTGTCTGTAATTATTTTTAATCCATCAGTTCGACCGATATCTGTGTCGAACGCATTCTTGTATGTTTTGTGGCAATGATAAAAATACTACTGGGCCCTGTTTTTCCTTATGTAAATCCGCGAAGATAGACCATATACTTATGTTTTGTTTCTATTCAATGTACATTTCTTCATTCTGCAAAATAGGTGGCTGTTTCATAAATGACGCCATCTTTCTTTTGATTGTGTTTCAACGTAGGTTGAACAGATATAATATCTGTCACACGAAAAAACTATGCTCTGCTACCAATGTTAGTTCTCTTAGTATATCCCATGACGTTGAATAAACGTGTTACTGATAGCTGGATGCTATATTGAATATCTAATCGGAACAAGAGGAATAACAATATATATATATATATATATATATATATATATATATATATATATATATATATAAAGAAGGCCACCAAGTTCGATAACTCTAACTTTAACAATGTTGGTCATGGCTCAATCTGGGGTGCCAGGTGTAATAAATTTTTATTTGTTTGCACATTTTAAAACTTTAAGTCGATAAATCTTATTCATTTATTTGAAATTAGTGATCTCCCTTGTCGATGGTTTATTGATCAGTGATTATTTAAGTTTCATAGTCGACCCAGATAGTTTTTTTTGTTTTTTTTTAATATTTTGTTTTTAAATAAATTGTTACTCTCAATGTGTTATTTTACCAATAACATGCTAAAATCACAAGGAATATTAATTGACAAGTAAGAAGTGAAGTTTGATTTGTCAGCTTAAATGCTATTTGTGTCCGACTTTAAAAATCTGTCAAGATAACTTTACATGTGTTATATATAAGATTTACTGCTGACAATTGACGAGTTAAAGCTGTTATTGATCTCCAGCAGGTTTGTAAGTAGATTGCAAGTAGAAAAAAAAAGAAAGTGCTTATCTTAATCTGACTATTTTGGACGATTCACATCTTTTCTATAAACAAAAATAAAAACATAGGATGATTTCCCACAATCAAAATACTAGCTTGAAATTCATGCATTACTTATGTTCAAACGGCGTTATATTTGATCACTGAAACTTAACCAATGAAAGTTTTTTTTTTTTTTTTTTTTTTTTTTTTTTAATGCAGCTGCCATGGTAACCTTTAGCAAATATGAATGTTTGAAAGTGGCAGATGTTGGTATTGACTACTTATTTTATTCTTGAAATAAAACCAATAAAGTTAAGATTTTTTTTGTATTTTTAAAATATCACTGAAGGATTTTTACCTGAATGAGGGATATGAATTTTGTTTTTCTTGATTTCCCTGGGTGATGCTGTTCACTCTACACATCTCTAATATACCTATCTATCGATTTATAAAAGTGAGAATGTGTGTATGTGTGAGGACAACTCTCAACCAATATATTAAATTTTTCCCCTACAGGTTTGAAATTTGGTATATAGGATATTCAGACATGTCAAAAACTTTTTAATTGGTTTTCATCCGGAAAAGAAGGCTGCTAAGAGGTAAAAATTAAAAAATTGGGAGTCATCGGATTTTTATCTGTTTGTCAACTATTTCACGACTGCACGTGCACAAATCGTTCACATGACAGCTTCCTTATGTTAACAAGTAGGTTTGAAAACATCTTTTAAAGATCGTGTCAAGCTGGCCTAATAATCAAGTACAATAATCACTTTAGGTTTCAATCTCAGCCTGAGTATTTTTTTTTTTTTTATAAGAAATGAAATGTTTAGAAAAAACATACTTGCATGCACATGTCTCAGTTTCTTTCCGTTTTATTTTTTTTTTTTAATTTTTTTTTAACTTTTTTTTTTAAAAAGAAATTTAACGTTACGTTTAATACCAGGAAATGTCAGGTACATCTGCTATTATATCTATAAAAATGAGAATGTGAGGACGCTTATCAACCCATATACTCAACAAATTTTTGATTTACAAACTTGAAATTTGGTATATAGGGTATTCAGACACGTGGAACACTTTTTAAACGTATTAATTTATTTTTATTTCAGAATATTATTCTCATCTTTATTATAATAAAGATGAGAATAATAGTCCGAAATAAAAATAAATTAATATATATAATGCTCACCTCAAAAATGAATTCCAATTAAGGAATAGTATATATACTTTTTAAACGGTTTTCATCCAGAAAAAAGTCTGTTAAAGGGGTCAAAATTGAAAAATTAGTAGGTGGGGGATGCCATCAGATTTTTATCTTTTTGAAAACTGTTTCAAGATTGTGCATGCACAAATGGTTTTCATGACAGATTACTTATGTTAAGAATTAGTAGGTCTGAAAACATTTTTTAAAGAATGTGTCATGCCCGCCTAATGGCTATCATACTTGACTCGCTGTGTACCACTGTGTACTTTATTATTCTTGATATTCATAAATGATCTTCCTGCAAAAAATAGTCTCTGAGATGGGTATATTCGCTGACAACACTACGCTCTATAACAGACACAAGGGGAAAACTAATGAACGCATATCCAAGACAATGGCAGAAACCGTACAGGAAGACCTCCAGTATGTAGTTGAATGGGGTCTAAAATGGATGGTAACGTTCAATGCTGTCAAGACTAAGCTCATTTCCTTTAATAATTATAAGAAACGTCCTCGACCATAAATAGCTATGGCTAAACCTACATTAGCTGAAAGTACTTTGTTCAAACTCCTTGGCTTAACGTTCACATGGAACATGAGTTGGAACAGATACAGTGAGAGCATTGCCAAGGCTGCTGCGAAAGAAAGTTACTTACGTGCTAGAAAGTTACTTACACTTGAAAGTATCCTGTATCTCTACGAGGCCACCATTCGCCCATGTATGGAGTATTGTCACATTTGGGCTGGTGCATCTGCTACTAGTCTCTTCTTTCTGAACAGGTTTCAAGAGTCGCCAATCTGATAGATCCTGAACTGACATCCAAGCTTCAAACTCTGTCCCATCGATGAAATGTTGCATCCGTCTGCCTGTTTTACAAGTATTTTAATGGTGAATGCTCCGAACTACAAGCCCTAGTATGCCTTTGAGGTAAATACCCCCGACAAACCTGACAAGCAGCAAAGTTTCACCCCTACACAGAGATTCCTAGATGTAAGAAAGCTTTCTACTCTAATAGTTTCTTCCCTAGAACTGCTAGACTTTGGAATTCCCTTCCAGGTTCCTGTTTCCCAAATTGTACTGACATGCAGAAGTTCAAGTGTAATGTGAACAGACATCTTGCTGCTCAATTCCCTACATAGTATCCCTGCAACTTATGTCCCTGATAGTAGCCCCTAGATCAAAGTGGCACTGTACCTTGTTTGATGTGAAAATGTAATTAAAAAAAGGGAAAGTGTTTGTCACGTGTACTTTCATGTAGGACTAAAGCTGGATTAAAAAGTCACTTACGTACACACAGACGCACAACACTTAGCTGAAGAGATGGTAAACTTCTGTTAAAAAGTAGCTATTATCATCATCATCATCATATATATATATATATATATATATATATATATATATATATATATTTATATTTAAATGGATGGGCTCGCCAACAATTGTTGCGTTTTTTATATATTTGTTTTATTATTTGATATTTTCATTTTTCCAATTATTGAAATAAGTTTAATGCATTTCAGACGATTTTTTACGTCCTTATCAGAAGTTTTGCTAAAGCTATTTCGAGAATAAATGTGCTCTTCACGAAATGGAATGTATTTTTTAAACTGTTATTTCTTCTAACTCAAGTGTAGTCTACCCTCAGTTTAGTTATAGTCTGGTCAGGTTCATTGAGTGGAAATGGCCAATGTTAAAATGGAAAAGCATTTTGACATTGACCATGGAAGATTGTTTTGTCAAGTGCTCCACCTCAAATCTAGTTCACTACTTTTTAATTCTTTTCCATTTGAACCATATATATATATATATATATATATATATATATATATATATATTAAAACTTCATATGCCTCTACACAAAAGCTATTGATTCCATGGATTGGATTTTACTCCTGCATTTCACTACAGGATTTTTCTACATGGACTTTTATTCCTTTTCCAACCCCGGGTAATTTTTAAGAGATTCCAAAGGATATCTTACGAAACTCGTTTTGGATTCACTAATCGCCCCCACCTAATGCGAACTTTAAGATATCACTAGACATTAAATAAACTTTTACTTTTCTTTCAATTTTCTCTTTCAACTGTTTTCAAGAATTGAGCTCACCAGCAAAAATAAATACTTATCTATATTTAACTTTTGATATTTTTCCCCCTCTGAGGAAAAGTGCCTTTCTTTGAAACTCCATGGAATAAGAAACCTTTCACCTTTATTTCCTATTCCTTGTTTTGAATAATATATTGCAAATTTAATTCTACTTGACTTTTCTACTTACATTAGGCTCTATCACTGATGTTGAGCTTTTAATCCGGATACGGTTGTTGTTTTATAAATATATACTTCTATATTTATATTTCTGCACTTTGGAATTTGAAAAGCTTTTTTATTAATCTTTCAAATTTTGCTCCTATTACTACTGTGTGTGTGTGCACACACGCGCGTTTATATATAATGAAAATATTACAATATGATGGAGACGTTAACAAATATATATATATTATGCACACATGCATGCTTGAAATTACTGCAAGATGTTGAACTTTTTCTGGGACTTTTTTTTTCTGCACATAATGCTAAGTCTTATTTTATGATATATATCATCAAAGAAATATTTGTAACATCTACCAAAGCCTATTGACTTTTTTAAAATGTATTTTATGTTTTTTGACATTTGAGTTTGTCTTTTTTTTTCTTCAATAATCTATAAGAGAGTCTACTTTCATTCTGTCTTCATTTCCATCAAAAAGTGGAATGTTTGTTTTGTTTTTTTGTTGTTTTTTTTTTTTTTTTTTTTTTTTTTTACTTTCTGCAACTTGAGTCAAGTCAGATATTTTTATTGATTCTACGTATTTGTCCACCATTTTCTTTTTCTGCTGCTGCGGCAGAAGAGTATTATTTTTTTTGTTTTTCCCCTTTTGCTGTTGCACATTGCTACCTTTTCGCATGCGAATAAACAGATTATCAGTCAATACGAAATGAACTCGGCGTACGCTTCTCTCATCTCGTTTAATTATGTTACTTATTTCTAATCAGTTATTGACTTAGTTTTCTGGTCGTTTATGCATATAATGTACTTACTCATGCCAACATCGATGTAGATATTTAGTAAGCCAAGTATGACACAAGTATGACAATAATGAACATCCAATTCAAGAGTCGAACTTTCAATGATTTGCAAAAATCTCACCACGTTTCAATTAAAAAGAAATTCTACAAGAACTTGTGGCGCAATGGATAAAGTACTAAGTTTAATTTAGTTCTAAGCCAACATTTTATGGAGGTTAAAGGTTCAGTCCGCTGTGCAGGCGCTACAAAGAATAAAACTGAATTGCTTAAGACTTCTATCCGGTCATATCTGATGAAACTAGAGTATGCTACTCCTGTGGAATAAATAAAAGATTAAGTTCAAAACTCCATACAGATTTCAGAGTTCAACAAGATACACCTGAAGGTCGGAGATTACATCAGTTGAACTGCTGTGAAAATAATACTTAAGATGAAAACAGTACTCATCTCAAAAATTCAGAAACCTAATAAAAAAAACAACTATGTTTTGTCAAACACTTATGATGTATTAGCACGTCCTCCTAAATGTGATACAAGCGTTACATAATAGTTTTAATCAAGTGCAACATGGATGAATTCTAGTTACTCTATCAATAGCTCTGTGTGCCCACACTGTGTAAAGATGTAGAAAACTTTGGTGTTGAAGCCATTGGTCTTGAACTGGGATAAGTGTCTGATTGGTGTACATTTTCTGCTTTTATCAGAAATTATTGTCTTGATTGTGTTATATCTAACAGAAGTTGAGTCTACAAGCTGAAAAATGACTGTTTATGACATGAGCAGGCACTTTTATCTTTGTATAATTTAATATAAACAAATTTACAAGGTCACGACACTGAACATACCACAAGTCTTCGTCAGGCGACTTAAAAATGGTTGGTTTCCGCAGAAGAAACCTGTCCTCAAATAAAGAAAAGGAAATTTATATATATATATATATATATATATATATATATATATATATATATATATAAAGTAAATGGTAGTTTGTTTGACGCATTGCTGGTAAAGGAATATATGGAAGTTTTAAAAGCCAAAAGCAATGCGGAAAGGACCGGAATTACAAGAGTAAAGAAAAACAAACAAACAAACAAATAGACGGGTATGTTCAAGTAGAGAAATTTCTAACTGTTTATTCGTCTATCATTCCTCACCTCGTTATATAATTAATTTGTAACCAAGTTGTTGGTATGTCCGGTGTATTTAAAGTCCGTTGGTGGTGGTATGGAACTTTGATTAATTTCGGGAGAAAATACCTCCCCTTTTCAAAAATAAAACAAAAGTATATTCAATATATATATATATATATATATATATATATATTTATTGAATACACCGGACATACCAACTACTTGGTTACAAATTAATTATATAATGAGGTGAGGAATGATCGATAAATAAACAGCTAGACATTTTCTCTACTTGAACATACCCGTCTATTTGTTTGTTTGTTTGTTTTTCTTTTCTTTACTCTTGTAATTCCGGTCCTTTCTGCATTGTTTTTGGCTTTTAAAACTTATATATATATATATATATATATATCCTCAGCAAACACTGTGGTTTCATTATATTAGGCTATGAACAAAGCTATATAGCTTTCAACACATCCTTTTAGTGTGATTGTAAAAAAGTTACTGATTTTTCAACTCCGGTAATATGTAATTTAAAAAAAAAAACTCCCCTTTACCAGCTAAGTGACTGTTTAAAAGTTTTCAGAGCAGAAGCAAGAAAATTATTAGTTCAGTAATATACAAATGCCTCACCTTTGACCTTTTGCATTAATTGCTTACAATCCAAACATTAGCTAAGAAGGTGTGTTTTAAAATATAAATGAGGATTAAATGTTATCTACTGTCATAATGGAGAAGAAAATGAACGCTTACCAGATATAAAGAGTCGACTATTTCACGTGTTGTACATTCGATTTTCAGTGGAGGAAAACGAACTTTTGTTTGTAGTTAGATGTTTTGGTAGGTGCTATTTCTTTGCAGATGAGAGCAACTATTTTAAGAAGGACGAATTCAGGAAGATGGCAGTAACATTTTTGACAACTGAGAGAAAATGAATTGATATTTGTTGTGTTTATTGCGGTGCTAGTGAAGAGGAGTTCCATTAATTTCATTACGAGATTAGAGAGGGCTGACTGTTACTCTATATGATGCATGACATTTTAAATTGATTGAGGAAATAATATTTGACAATATTTTATGTGCTAAATCACAATTTTAATTAATTATTCCATAATCTAACTTGATCAATTAGAATTGCAGGTGTAGCACTATTGATTTACTGATTAATGTCCACAATATTTACTTATGTTACATTCATGATGTATCTGCATATAAAATAAAATAATAAAAAAAAAACAATAGAATTTCCAGTTAATTTTATGTGATTTCTTTTCAGAGCCTATTCTGGCAAATATGTGAGCTGGAACGAAGAAGGCATCTTCACCTGCATCGTATGTGATAATAAACTTTTCGCATCTGATACAAAGTTCCACTCTGGTTGTGGTTGGCCGTCCTTCACAGATGTTATAGAAAAGGGAAATGTCACATTCAAAGAAGACTTTTCACATGGTAAGTAAAAAAAATCCTTTTCTCTTTTTCACAGAAGATTGTCTACTCTATAAACGGCAGCCAATAAGCGGATGGTTATTTTTTTCTATTTTCTTTTTCTTTTCCTTTTCTTTTCTTTTTCTTTCCTTTACTTTTTCTTTTTTTTCTTTTTTAAATTTTCCTTTTTCTTTTTTTCTTTTTAAAATTTTCCTTTTTCTTTTTTTCTTTTTAAAATTTTCCTTTTTCTTTTTTTCTTTTTAAAATTTTCCTTTTTCTTTTTTTCTTTTTAAAATTTTCCTTTTTCTTTTTTTTCTTTAAATTTTCCTTTTTCTTTTTTTTCTTTTTTAAATTTTCCTTTTTCTTTGTTTTTTAAATTTTCCTTTTTCTTTGTTTTTTAAATTTTCCTTTTTCTTTGTTTTTTAAATTTTCCTTTTTCTTTGTTTTTTAAATTTTCCTTTTTCTTTGTTTTTTAAATTTTCCTTTTTCTTTGTTTTTTAAATTTTCCTTTTTCTTTGTTTTTTAAATTTTCCTTTTTCTTTGTTTTTTAAATTTTCCTTTTTCTTTGTTTTTTAAATTTTCCTTTTTCTTTGTTTTTTAAATTTTCCTTTTTCTTTTCTTTCCTTTTTCTTTTCTTTCCTTTTTCTTTTCTTTCCTTTTTCTTTTCTTTCCTTTTTCTTTTCTTTCCTTTTTCTTTTCTTTCCTTTTTCTTTTCTTTCCTTTTTCTTTTCTTTCCTTTTTCTTTCCTTTCCTTTTTCTTTCCTTTTTTCTTTTTTTTCCTTTTTTTCTTTCCTTTTTTTCTTTCCTTTTTTTCTTTCCCCTTTTTCTCTTTCCCCTTTTTCTCTTTCCCCTTTTTCTCTTTCCCCTTTTTCTCTTTCCCCTTTTTCTCTTCTTTCCCCTTTTTCTCTTCTTTCCCCTTTTTCTCTTCTTTCCCCTTTTTCTCTTCTTTCCCCTTTTTCTCTTCTTTCCCCTTTTTCTCTTTCCCCTTTTTCTCTTCTTTCCCCTTTTTCTCTTCTTTCCCCTTTTTCTCTTCTTTCCCCTTTTTCTCTTCTTTCCCCTTTTTCTCTTCTTTCCCCTTTTTCTCTTCTTTCCCCTTTTTCTCTTCTTTCCCCTTTTTCTCTTCTTTCCCCTTTTTCTCTTCTTTCCCCTTTTTCTCTTCTTTCCCCTTTTTCTCTTCTTTCCCCTTTTTCTCTTCTTTCCCCTTTTTCTCTTCTTTCCCCTTTTTCTCTTTTTTCCCCTTTTTCTCTTTTTTCCCCTTTTTCTCTTTTTTCCCCTTTTTCTCTTTTTTCCCCTTTTTCTCTTTTTTCCCCTTTTTCTCTTTTTTCCCCTTTTTCTCTTTTTTCCCCTTTTTCTCTTCTTTCCCCCTTTTTCTCTTCTTTCCCCTTTTTCTCTTCTTTCCCCTTTTTCTCTTCTTTCCCCTTTTTCTCTTCTTTCCCCTTTTTCTCTTCTTTCCCCTTTTTCTCTTCTTTCCCCTTTTTCTCTTCTTTCCCCTTTTTCTCTTTTTTCCCCTTTTTCTCTTTTTTCCCCCTTTTTCTCTTTTTCCCCTTTTTCTCTTTTTTCCCCTTTTTCTCTTTTTTCCCCTTTTTCTCTTTTTTCCCTTTTTCTCTTTTTCCCCTTTTTCTCTTTTTTCCCCTTTTTCTCTTTTTTCCCCTTTTTCTCTTCTTTCCCCTTTTTCTCTTCTTTCCCCTTTTTCTCTTCTTTCCCCTTTTTCTCTTCTTTCCCCTTTTTCTCTTTCCCCTTTTTCTCTTCTTTCCCCTTTTTCTCTTCTTTCCTCTTTTTCTCTTCTTTCCCCTTTTTCTCTTCTTTCCCCTTTTTCTCTTCTTTCCCCTTTTTCTCTTCTTTCCCCTTTTTCTCTTCTTTCCCCTTTTTCTCTTCTTTCCCCTTTTTCTCTTCTTTCCCCTTTTTCTCTTTTTTCCCCTTTTTCTCTTTTTTCCCCTTTTTCTCTTTTTTCCCCTTTTTCTCTTTTTTCCTCCCCTTTTTCTCTTTTTTCCCCTTTTTCTCTTTTTTCCCCTTTTTCTCTTTTTTCCCCTTTTTCTCTTTTTTCCTTCTTTCCCCTTTTTCTCTTCTTTCCCCTTTTTCTCTTCTTTCCCCTTTTTTTTTCTCTTTCCCCTTTTTCTCTTCTTTCCCCTTTTTCTCTTCTTTCCCCTTTTTCTCTTCTTTCCCCTTTTTCTCTTCTTTCCCCTTTTTCTCTTCTTTCCCCTTTTTCTCTTCTTTCCCCTTTTTCTCTTCTTTCCCCTTTTTCTCTTCTTTCCCCTTTTTCTCTTCTTTCCCCTTTTTCTCTTCTTTCCCCTTTTTCTCTTCTTTCCCCTTTTTCTCTTCTTTCCCCTTTTTCTCTTTTTTTCCCCCTTTTTCTCTTTTTTCCCTTTTCCTTTTCTCTTTTTCCCCCTTTTTCTCTTTTTTCCCCTTTTTCTCTTTTTTCCCCTTTTTCTCTTTTTTCCCCTTTTTCTCTTTTTCCCCTTTTTCTCTTTTTTCCCCTTTTTCTCTTTTTCCCTTTTTCTCTTTTCCCCTTTTTCTCTTCTTTCCCCTTTTTCTCTTCTTTCCCCTTTTTCTCTTCTTTCCCCTTTTTCTCTTCTTTCCCCTTTTTCTCTTCTTTCCCCTTTTTCTCTTCTTTCCCCTTTTTCTCTTCTTTCCCCTTTTTCTCTTCTTTCCCCTTTTTCTCTTCTTTCCCCTTTTTCTCTTCTTTCCCCTTTTTCTCTTTTTCCCCTTTTTCTCTTTTTTCCCCTTTTCTCTTTTTTCCCCTTTTTCTCTTTTTTCCCCTTTTTCTCTTTTTTCCCCTTTTTCTCTTTTTTCCCCTTTTTCTCTTTTTTCCCCTTTTTCTCTTTTTTCCCCTTTTTCTCTTTTTTCCCCTTTTCTCTTTTTTCCCCTTCTCTTTTTCCCCTTCTCTTTTTTCCCCTTTTTCTCTTTTTTTCCCCTTTTTCTCTTTTTTTCCCCTTTTTCTCTTTTTTCCCCTTTTTCTCTTCTTTCCCCTTTTTCTCTTCTTTCCCCTTTTTCTCTTCTTTCCCCTTTTTCTCTTCTTTCCCCTTTTTCTCTTCTTTCCCCTTTTTCTCTTCTTTCCCCTTTTTCTCTTCTTTCCCCTTTTTCTCTTCTTTCCCCTTTTTCTCTTCTTTCCCCTTTTTCTCTTCTTTCCCCTTTTTCTCTTCTTTCCCCTTTTTCTCTTCTTTCCCCTTTTTCTCTTCTTTCCCCTTTTTCTCTTCTTTCCCCTTTTTCTCTTCTTTCCCCTTTTTCTCTTCTTTCCCCTTTTTCTCTTCTTTCCCCTTTTTCTCTTCTTTCCCCTTTTTCTCTTCTTTCCCCTTTTTCTCTTCTTTCCCCTTTTTCTCTTCTTTCCCCTTTTTCTCTTCTTTCCCCTTTTTCTCTTCTTTCCCCTTTTTCTCTTCTTTCCCCTTTTTCTCTTCTTTCCCCTTTTTCTCTTCTTTCCCCTTTTTCTCTTCTTTCCCCTTTTTCTCTTCTTTCCCCTTTTTCTCTTCTTTCCCCTTTTTCTCTTCTTTCCCCTTTTTCTCTTCTTTCCCCTTTTTCTCTTCTTTCCCCTTTTTCTCTTCTTTCCCCTTTTTCTCTTCTTTCCCCTTTTTCTCTTCTTTCCCCTTTTTCTCTTCTTTCCCCTTTTTCTCTTCTTTCCCCTTTTTCTCTTCTTTCCCCTTTTTCTCTTCTTTCCCCTTTTTCTCTTCTTTCCCCTTTTTCTCTTCTTTCCCCTTTTTCTCTTCTTTCCCCTTTTTCTCTTCTTTCCCCTTTTTCTCTTCTTTCCCCTTTTTCTCTTCTTTCCCCTTTTTCTCTTCTTTCCCCTTTTTCTCTTCTTTCCCCTTTTTCTCTTCTTTCCCCTTTTTCTCTTCTTTCCCCTTTTTCTCTTCTTTCCCCTTTTTCTCTTCTTTCCCCTTTTTCTCTTCTTTCCCCTTTTTCTCTTCTTTCCCCTTTTTCTCTTTTTTCCCCTTTTTCTCTTTTTTCCCCTTTTTCTCTTTTTTCCCCTTTTTCTCTTTTTTCCCCTTTTTCTCTTCTTTCCCCTTTTTCTCTTCTTTCCCCTTTTTCTCTTCTTTCCCCTTTTTCTCTTCTTTCCCCTTTTTCTCTTCTTTCCCCTTTTTCTCTTCTTTCCCCTTTTTCTCTTCTTTCCCCTTTTTCTCTTCTTTCCCCTTTTTCTCTTCTTTCCCCTTTTTCTCTTCTTTCCCCTTTTTCTCTTCTTTCCCCTTTTTCTCTTCTTTCCCCTTTTTCTCTTCTTTCCCCTTTTTCTCTTCTTTCCCCTTTTTCTCTTCTTTCCCCTTTTTCTCTTCTTTCCCCTTTTTCTCTTCTTTCCCCTTTTTCTCTTCTTTCCCCTTTTTCTCTTCTTTCCCCTTTTTCTCTTCTTTCCCCTTTTTCTCTTCTTTCCCCTTTTTCTCTTCTTTCCCCTTTTTCTCTTCTTTCCCCTTTTTCTCTTCTTTCCCCTTTTTCTCTTCTTTCCCCTTTTTCTCTTCTTTCCCTTTTTCTCTTCTTTCCCCTTTTTCTCTTCTTTCCCCTTTTTCTCTTCTTTCCCCTTTTTCTCTTCTTTCCCCTTTTTCTCTTCTTTCCCCTTTTTCTCTTCTTTCCCCTTTTTCTCTTCTTTCCCCTTTTTCTCTTCTTTCCCCTTTTTCTCTTCTTTCCCCTTTTTCTCTTCTTTCCCCTTTTTCTCTTCTTTCCCCTTTTTCTCTTCTTTCCCCTTTTTCTCTTCTTTCCCCTTTTTCTCTTCTTTCCCCTTTTTCTCTTCTTTCCCCTTTTTCTCTTCTTTCCCCTTTTTCTCTTCTTTCCCCTTTTTCTCTTCTTTCCCCTTTTTCTCTTCTTTCCCCTTTTTCTCTTCTTTCCCCTTTTTCTCTTCTTTCCCCTTTTTCTCTTCTTTCCCCTTTTTCTCTTCTTTCCCCTTTTTCTCTTCTTTCCCCTTTTTCTCTTCTTTCCCCTTTTTCTCTTCTTTCCCCTTTTTCTCTTCTTTCCCCTTTTTCTCTTCTTTCCCCTTTTTCTCTTCTTTCCCCTTTTTCTCTTCTTTCCCCTTTTTCTCTTCTTTCCCCTTTTTCTCTTCTTTCCCCTTTTTCTCTTCTTTCCCCTTTTTCTCTTCTTTCCCCTTTTTCTCTTCTTTCCCCTTTTTCTCTTCTTTCCCCTTTTTCTCTTCTTTCCCCTTTTTCTCTTTTTTCCCCTTTTTCTCTTCTTTCCCCTTTTTCTCTTCTTTCCCCTTTTTCTCTTCTTTCCCCTTTTTCTCTTCTTTCCCCTTTTTCTCTTCTTTCCTTTTTTACATTTTGTTTCTTTTTCCTATTTCTTTTGACTGAATTGCAACTTATTGAAGCTAAAATTCACTCAAGGATAAGGGACAATAGCTTATGAGAACAGTTTATTGCCATTAGATTTCAAGATAACCATATTGTATCTTTCAGAGAATCATGTAACATCATACTCTAAAGAAGGGAAATTTTTAGAAAAGTTGCAATTTTTGCTACAAAATAAAGAGAAAAATAGTTGATTTCATGCCTAAAGTAAATGCGTGTGATTTTGTGTGTGTGTGGAAAAAGGAAAGGTTTATTTTAGACGATGCACGTTTTCATTGGTCAGTCAAAAGATAAAGTTTATGATACTTACACGTCATATGTCGTTCTTAAAGTAAAGCCTCCGATTTTTTTTTTTTTATTCAAAAAGTTAAATAGCTACAAAGACGGGAGCAGTACCATTAAAGCAAACAACCTTTTGTACTCCAAAATTTATTTTTCTACATAGTCACCACCATTCTCAATGCACTTCTTCCAGAAATTCAATAAAGCATTTCTGCATCTGATGCACTTCCATAACAGAAGTTACTTTTATAGAGTCTCACATTGTCAATATTTGCAACAGAAGAAAATTTCAGATCCTGAATGCATGAATAAGTTCAGTCTTCATATAACAATGCAATTTGCAATCATCTTTGATCCATTCAGGTGGAATGCAAAAAGATAGGAGGCATTACCTATAGAATGTTCCTCATATTTTGTGCTTTTCACTCTCAGTGCATATAAGTGAAATGTTCTTCTGAAAACCAGTGTTTTGCAAAGATTTTTTTCTTTGTTAAACTTGTGTTCCAGCATCGTATCACTGATAGCAACTTGCGAGTGTTTTGTAAGAATTCATCTTTTATGAACTGCATGCATGGGAATTGTACATATCCATGTTTGGGAAGGATTTATCTCTGACTGTTCCTGATGCTACCAGATCAGGCTGTCTGAAGATACTGGCTTCTTGACCTAAACTGCACCAAACATTGATAGTATTGTTTTTTGGGCTTTTTTTTTTTTTTTTTTTTTTTTTTTTTTTCCTTTTCCTTTGCAAAACTCAATCATGTTCTGCTAAGTAAAAAACAAAAATAACTTTTCTCTACAAAACTATCAAACCAAACACCATGGATAAATATTTAAAAATATAAAGAACTTGAGCATAATTTTTTTCCCCCAAAAAAAAAGATTACTGGATTCAGCTTAAATAACCCGGAAAGGTTTGATATGTTGGAAAACAAAAACAACCAAACCAAACATCTGCATGACAAAACTCCAGGAATAAATATTTAAATATATAAAAATCTATGCATAAAAACTTTTTACCAAAATTAATGAATTCAGCATTAAATAACTCAAAAAGGATTGATATGCCATGAAACAAAAACAACTAGTTATTTTTTTGTTTGAACTAAAACTTATGTGAGTAAATCAGATGTTTTATTTGCTTCCTGGTATAATTAATATATTAGTACACATTTGTAGTTTCTATTCATTGACATGCACACTACGTGTTAGTTTACACAAGAATAACAGCTCTGATCTCTGATTTCTCATAGTAAGATATTCACAGCAAGAACTCGCCTTACTACACCACTGCAAAAAAAAAATTTCCTTTCGTTTTTAGTATGCCTAACATCAAACAGAATTTTCATCAACAGATAAGTTCTAAGAATTTCTCATTTGTGAGGCACATTAACACAGGATTGCTTCCTTAAAGATTACAACATGGTCATCTTCAAGCGCAATGTCACCAAATACTTGTTATAAAATGCTAAAAAAGTAAATTTTGTTCAATTGTCATCACATTCAATCCTCTCATGATATTCATCATTCATAGCAGAGACCTATAGCGAGATGGTACCTCGATAAAATACTTTATCGCTTTTGTATGGGTTGGTGTTAGAAAGGGTATATAGCCATAAAATCTTTTGCTTTAAACAAACTGCGGTTGTTATAAGTACATTTGCAATGTTGAACGGACGTCTGAACACTCACGAAAAGACAGACCAGTGCAAGCCATTGAAAGTCATATACAACTGACAGCACATTCATCCCATTAATTCTTATCCTCGAGAGACCTTTAGCTTTGATATGTGATAACTCCATCATCATAAAAAAAGAAATCATGACTGTGTTCAATATCTGTTAACAGTGGACATTCAAAGGGAACAAGAACGGTTTAATCATATGGTAGCAGGAAGTCATTCATACTTGTTGATTTATCACAAGAAAAAAACCTTATATCAGTTGAGTATTGGATTTTTTGTCACCTTCAAAGATAGGTAAAATGTTCTTTATCCTTGGTAAGCAATCACTTAAAAATAATGTCCCTATGAAAATACTGGTCCCCATTACACAGTTATAAAAATAATTGCCTCTGTCAAGAAAATGACTTCCTAAGAAAACTGACCAGAGACATGTTGGTTTGGAAATCAATTTCTTAAAGCCGTCCATCACATGCCAGCATGTAAAACAGACGTTAAACTGAACATGATGATGTGTGTAGATTATTCAAGAACTTTTTGTTGAAAGACTTTTTCTTTCTTTTTTTTTTTCTTTTTTTCTTTTTTTTTTCTTTTTTTTTTTTTTTTTTTTTTTTTCTTTTTTTTTCTTTTTTTCTTTTTTTTTTCTTTTTTTTTCTTTTTTTTTTTTTACTGCTGTTTCCCTGTTTTGTTAACTCCACATGAGATTTTATTTTACACGCTCTAAAGAGTTGGATGAGTTTCTTAATCCTCCTGTGTTGTGGGGTGCTTCTTTATTTCATGCAGTATATCTTTGGCAAGAATAACCTGATTGCGCGTATCCCTCTGCAGTCTTTAGAACACATACAGCACCTGGTATTATCAAATGGTCACCCATTTTAGTATTAACCGGGATCTACATCGCTTAACTTTGATCTAACAGGAACTAGTGTGTCAATGTGATTATACCGTCAATCATAAAGAGTTACTGCTGCTAAAGATAATTGTTACAAATTGAATCTCGTTTTAAGTTAAGTGTGTTACAAAGTTTTTTGCATGTTACATACTTTATACACAAATTGGGTTCATATACTAGTCGATGCACAACAAGGCTATATAAAATTTATGACATACTTACAGGTGAGTTTTTTTTTTCTTTCTTTTTTTAGATTTTGTGATTGTGGTTACTGCGCATACATATGTCGTGAATGTAAAGATTTGAGGCAATCTGATTTACCTTGTAAACTGCTTCTATCATCCGTATTTGCTCTAATAAAGAAATTGATTTCATGCGCCGCTTGTATTGTTTGTTGGGTAAACTATTCTGCCACCCACTAATGGAATGCGTCTGCTAATCATGACTGACCTACATCTTCTTTTGACCTTTTGCTGACATCCTTCTTTCTCTGGAGACAATGGATACCTCCTGAAAAGGTGGCTGCACAATGAGGAGGTTATAATGAGGCAAGGATTGCGTCATTTCCAAGTGCATTGCTTAAGTTTAATAGCAAGAATAAATTCAAGGTGAAAAAATGCAATGCTGGGATAGGCGGAGGATTGTGGTATCGTATTTCTGATATTTTTATTAAATATAGACTAAAAATAAAAATGTATCTATATATAAATGATAAACTTTAAAGAATAAAAAACCGACAGAGATAATTTTTATTTATGTGAAAACCCAGAGTGACCCATTTTGGTGAGCTGGAGTTTACCCACATTAAAAACTGACCTTGTGCTTAACTCTGCTTTCATAAATAGACCGGTTGTCCTTTAGAGTCCAGTATACCCTGCTAGTTCACCTATTAGAAAAAGCGACTTTTAAAGTGACTTCTACTTCCAAACTTGTATTCTGAATGTTCACCCAACTAATTATTGACCAGACTCAATGTTGCTTGAGGTGATATAATATCAATATACTACTAAAACTCTATTTGTTTATTTGTCCTGTACACACTTGATGTTATCTAAGAAATGTCATCCATTAAAACAGCTGTGTGATAACTGTGCACAATGGATGATGTCAGCTTGATAAGGTTATCCATCAAATAAGTAAAGAGGAGGAAAACACTTCATTTGGATGATACATGAATCAAAGAGTTACAAGTTGTTTTTTCAAACTTTGGCTGTCACAAAAATGAAAGATTTCTTTTTTGTTATATACTGATGAGTAGGGCTATGACAACAGCATATCCTTTTCCTTGTTTTGACCCTCAAGTGTGTATCCGGTGATATTTTATATGCTTTTATATAGTGATGTGGTTCTCAGTTGATTAACTGTGTCGGATATATACTCGAGAGTCAAAATAATGAAAAGAATATGCTGTTGTCATAGTCCTACTGATGAGTCATCAAGATCAAAAGCCACTTAAAGACGAGGCTTAATGAGATTATCGGTTGAATGCTGCACAATACTATGAGAGGATTAGAAACAATAGATGGAAACAGCAGAATTTGTTTATTTAAGCAGGCAGATCGACGGGTATTTGTTGGCATTAAAATTGAAGATGACCTTGTTATGGTCTGCAGAGAAGTAATTCCATGGTAATGTCACGCAGCAAGGAAGTTTTTGAAAAGAAATTCTGGTCATGTAAATTCGATTTGGTTTTAGGTACACAGAGGAAGAAAGGAAAGTTCTTTGCAGTGAGAAACGAGTTCTTGCTGTAAGTGTTTCGCAAAAAGGAACCAGAGACTGGAGTTCAGTCGAAGACTTTCCATGGAAATAATGACAGAGTAGAGAAAGACTAACAATATCCCTTACTAGATTGCACATTCAAGCAGAGCACATTGATTTTTTTTTTTTTTTTCTAGTGGGGGAGTAGGGATTTGCTTCCAGTCAAAACAAAATTAGTTTATTGTTTGCATTTGTCTGATATTGCAAAACTTGAAAGTAGAAAGTAGATCTTGGGTTTACTTTTGGCTCCTAACTCTAACTTTCCTTATTTTGTCGTCTTGTCCTCACAGTTGTTTCTGACAAAGGAGTAAAAATTGCTGTTTTCTTGATCAGAATCTATCCATCTAACACTTATCAGCTAATAGTATTTTTTAGTTCTTTACATTAAGTTGTCATCATCATACGAATCTGTAAATTTTATTGTTGGCATTGGTTTCCCCGATATTTTTCTAGTCAGAATTCTTTTGAGGACGTCGGGGATTACATGAGCGACCACACAAAGGTTGGCAACATTCTAAGTGAAAGTGATTTTTTTTTTTTTTGAACAAACTGAATTCAAACTTGGGACACCCAGGTCGCCAGTCTGTGTCGTTAACCACTAGACCATCGGCACCTTCCTTTTACAATTAAAATTAACTTCATGCCTTGGAGCGATTTCCATAAAAAAAATTTTTTTAAATAACGAACACTTCAACAAAGACATGCCTCAAAGCATCTTAAAGATGTAAAATTTTAATTTAAAAATATATTTTTTGGTACAGTGCAAAGATGTGACACAAGCTGAAGCAAATTAAGATATAATAGTGGAATAAACTATGTAGATTCACCTTTATTTATACAAATATATATATATATATATGTGTGTGTATTTTTTTTAATTTTATACTTGCATTGTGTTCTTACATGCGTCAGAATGGTCAGATGGAAGTCCATTTTGTATGCTATTTCGAGAAAACACCCTTCCTCGGATATATGTTTGACTTTTGTTCAAACGTGCATACAGGAGACTATTGTAAAATACTGGGTGTAAAGATAAAATTGTTGCTCTAGAAAAGACAACATAATTCCATTTCTGGTTTCTTTGTTGCAGACCATCTACTAGTCGGCCAGTTGTGTACAAATACCAAGAGTGATAAGAGTCTTTTATCATGTCTGAAAGTGACACAATGTTCAACGAGCATGATCAGGTATGCACTGCTGTACAACTCATGCTCTCTACCGATCCATGTTATGACAACAGGACCATTGCCAGCACCCTCAAAATGGATCGCTGGATTGCCACGAATAACAGGGACATGCCCAGGATGATGAAAACAAAGTTTCCAGTCACGATTATGGTGTGGTTTCAAGTGAAGGTCACATCATGCCACCTCACATCTTTGAAATCGGCTTGAAAGTCAATACCAAAGTGTACCTGGATGTGCTAAAGACTGGTGATCCCCGTGTGCAATCAGGTGGCCGCTGTCAGACCCTAGGTGTAACAGCAGGATTCGGCGCCAGCCCACAAGTCCAAAGAGACCCAGGCTTCACTTCAGAAGGGGTGTTATGACTCTGTACTCTTCTCTCACTGCCCTCCTTCCTCCCCTGTCCTGAACCCACTGGACTACTTCATTATTTGGTCATACATTGAGAACATCACCAACATGACCTCCCACAACACCAAAGCCAGCTTGATCACTGTTATCTGCTGAGTATTCACAGAGCTCTTACCAGCGCTTGTGGAAAAGGCATGTTCTCAGTTTCAGACCCATATTGAGGCAGTGATTGAGGCTGAAGGTGGCTTCATTGAATAGATGTCAGCTCTAATACATAGTTAAGTTACCTGAATTGATTTTTTTTTTTTTCAATAAAAGTTTTAAAATAAAGCTGTAGTGTTGTTTTCTTTAGGGGACATTTTTATCCTTCCACCCTGTAATGTCTAATATTGAAAGCAAAGCAGTATCTGGAAAAGTTATCTTCTCAATTCCTCTAAATACTTGCAATGAATTCGTCTAACGATATTTTTTTTTGTATTTCTCTCTAATATTTGTGTGATCGGATGAATATATATATATATATATATATATATATAATATAAATCTCACCTGTCTGTATGTCTGCCTAAAACTTTCGACAGTCAATGGATTTTCACGATATCAGTATAATTTTGAAGCTCGACGTCTCTGACGACAAATACCAAAAAATTGGCCAAAAACATTAATTCCTTCACCTTCAACTGGGTAGTTTTCTACAAGAAGGGTTCGATTTTTTGAAAGTGACTTTGCCTAATTTTAACGTTCTGAACTTTCCGGTCGCGTCATGGAGTAGTGATAAGACGCCAGATTTTCTTTCACTTTCTTTTCCACCTTCGCGTCACGGGTTTGCCTGCCTACTACCACATTTTTTTTTTTTTTGCTCAACACACACCTCTGAACACCCGGGCTAATATATATATATATATATATATATATATATATATATATATAATTTATTTATTATGGATTGAATTATTGGTATAAATTGCCTGTCATTCTTTGCTGTTGCCTTTTCCTTTAGTTTTGATCATGGTCAGAATATTTGCTCTAAAATGTAGCCTCATTGCAACAGAATCATGTGTGATAGTTAATTTCAAAGAAACTAAACTGAAGCTCATTATGTTTCTAGACAATCCGACTTTATTTATTGGCCCAAAAAATTCGAAACACAAAAGAATGAATGACCTACTCTATAATGATTAATTTTCATACTTTTAATTCCCAAGAATAATTACTTACATCTGAATACAATCTAAGACGTAAAAGCAGAGAAAACTATTCTGATTTAGAAAGCTTTATTAGCTTTCTTTCTTTTCATAAATTAGCAGGGTTACTTTGTGTTGCCCGAACTCTTTTTTTTTTTTTTTTTTTTTAATCAGAACCAGTGTGAAACTTAATTACGAACATCGTATTTAGCCGAAAAAAAATGTCCAGGGGAATTTATAAACCCTAAAAAAAAACGTTTTTTAACGGTAGATAAATAAATCTACAGTATTTTTTTAACAACTAGTTGTAATTCCTATACTTTCTACTACATGTTAAGGGTTAGCTATACAGTTATCTATCCATTGTTCTTGTGTTCTGCCTTCAGACAATTATTTCTCTCTAATATATATATATATATATATATATATATATATATACACATATATATATACAGGGTGTCCCAATAAAATGTATACACTCTTTAAATTCTCTCAACTTGCTACATGAATATGCTTTACCACGTTCCCAAAAGATGTGTAGGAATAAAGAATGGCACTTCCGGCAGGATGGATCACTTCCCCACTATCATCATGATGTAAGAGCATATCTTGATAGTCACCTGCGAAACATAGTCAAGATGAAGTGGAAGTGTTAAGTACTGTCCACGCGCACCGGATTTGGACACGCCCCTCCCCCCTGGATTTGGACCTCTGCCTCTTCGGGATTTTTTTCTTTTTGGTGTGTGTGTGTGGGGGGGGGCATGTTAAACACAGGGTTCACATCACAAAACTAGCTACAATGAATGAGTTAAAAGCAACCATTAAAAGATGTGTAAACATGCCAATTGAACTGATTGGGAATGTTTTCGATTCAGTGAGCATTGTTAGCTGTTCATGGACCACAGTTGCCAATATATTGAATACTTTCGATAATTAGCTACTTTCTATATTTGTTCACTGTATTTTGATGCATAAAACTTTTCTTTATCATGATAAATGTTAGTTTTATGGTCGTTTAAAGAGTGTATACAATTTTATTGGGACACACACGTGTGTGTGTATGTGTGTGTGTATTTTCTTGATTTTGACATATGAGGTTCACGCAACAATTAAGTTGTCCGAAATTTACACAGATAAATTGTTTATAGTGGTGAAGGCTGGTGTAGAAGCACCCACACTTTTTGGAACAACTGCTAATCTCAGTCAGTGCAATTGAATGCTATGAACAGAGCAGACAGTAGACCTCGGGTTTCATATCAGTTTTCAATTTTCCTTCTAGATGCATGTCTTAACAAAGACTAAGAGTGTATCTCACCCATTGGTTTTAAATACATCCTCAGATACAAACCTGGAAATTTTTACATTCTGGTGCAATACATACAATGCTTAGCATTCCTAAATATTCACCCATCTGGTACTGGCCAGGTATAATCCCGTTGACACAAAGGGGTCAAAATTGAAAAAAAAATTGGAACTTGGCTGGCATAAGTCGACTAAATGTGTTATTTCTATGCATGCATACATATACATTTATATCTTAAACAAGGTTATTTTTTTTTTTCAAGCTTTTGTATGCATATGGAATTAGATCAGATGATAACAAATAAAGCCGGAGAGCTACATGTTTTGGTTTTAATTCTAGCACCGAAGTCATTTTTTTTTTTTTTTTTTTTTTTTTTACTTTTGAAATTACTGTTATATATTTGGTACAAAGTAATAATCAATAATATTGGCTCTATAATAATAGGTATGAAACCTGCACGAATTAAAATATCATATTTAAGCGTATTTTATGACTGAGCCACAGTGGGCAGCCTGCTAGTATATATTTCATTAGCATCTAAAACAGTTTCTAATATGTACACACATTTTGTGCCAACCAATGTAACTCTCAAGCAAGTCTATGAACACTCAATTGTTAGAACTGCTGTTCAATGTATTTTATCTGTTGTTGGATGATGCTTGTATATGGTTAGAAAAAAAAAAACGTACCGGGCATATCTGCATCGCTCTTTGGGAAAGAAGGAAAGGATGGCGAGTTCATTTATATACACGAAGGGCATCTTGGGAAGGCAGGGCATGATGGGAGAAGCTATTTTTTTTCCCTGTCTCTTCCTATTTTTTTTTTTTTTTCTAGATAGGAGGATATAAAAGCTGGGAAAAATTCCCTGGGGGGGGGCAAAAAGAAAAGAGTTGTGAACATCTTCTCTTGAAAAGGATTTTGTGTTGCTGACGTTCAGATTGTGCAGTGTGACATTGGTGGCGAGAGGCCAGGTGTGGTCGATTGAAAAAGAAGAGGGCAGAAACGTGCTGTTGTCAAGCGAGTGACTTGCTCCTTCCCGAACCTCAGAACCGAATCCTGATTGCAACCTTAGAGCTTGCCTTTTTTATCACTCTAAATTCCTCGTTAGCTGGAAATGGTGGTAGATTGGACAACTGATTGTAGTCCCTCCTATGCTATAATGGTATCTTAAAATATCGGGTTTCAACCTTCGACCTTCAGAATATTTTCACATTTTTTTTACTATTGGAACACAGCTGCCAGGCATAAGGTGTTATAATGTGGGCTATTTGTAGATGCAACTCGAAGATAGGGGTTAATGAGATGGAATGATAGTCAGGAATAAGTTCAAGTACTTATGGGGACAGTTCTTTATAGGAATATCTTGGCATTGGCTTTGAAGACGACCAGCTTTCATTTTGTAGAGAAGTAGTCTCGTGGCAATGTGTTCCATAGATGGGGAAATCCTTGCAGAGAAGCTTTCTTCATAGAACTTCTGCCAAATGCACTGAGGAAGAAAGGAATTTTTTTTTTTTTTTTTTACATTGAGGTAGGAAGACGCACTCTTAGAACTCAATGCTTTTATCCGTTGCGTCACAAGCTTTCAAGTAATTGTAGTATGAATTTTGAGAGCGTCTTGTTTTAGATATGTAGTATCACTAGTTGTTTATTTATATTTTTTTTCAACTTTCATTGATCTACCCAATCGATATTTTCTTTAACTGATTGATTTATTCATTCGTCATCAGAAATATTCAACTTGATTTTCAAAAAAAACAAAAACAAAAAAAAAATCCTTGAATTATTGAAAAGCAAAGCATTTCTGTTGGCCTGCTATGAAACCTAATTCTGATCACGACATCACACGTTAGAGTATTTGGGTCTTAATTCACCCCTCCCCCTCCCGTCCCACTTCCTTTAGACTATTTTTGACCACCTACCAGTTCTCTACTTCCGACACAGTCACATATTTCTATTGTATAAAGAAAATCCATATTTTTGCTGGTTAGGAATTGGATTTATTGATTTCTGCCAACTGTGAATAAAGGCTCCATCGAAGAAATAAAGAAACTGTAAAAACCATTTACTCATTTGGTGACCACATTATTTCAAGATTTTCTCTCCTGTGATATATGCTCAGATATATATATATAAGGGTGGCCCATAAGTCACTTTCCAGTTTGAAAATAAAAAAAACTTTTTCTTAAATCACTATTTAATTCTTTTTTTATTACAGTTTAGAGTATGGAAATTTGTTCTGACTTAATTACAAAAGATAATGCCTCATAAATAGCCTCCATTCTCAGCTTCGAAAAGTCGAGCTCTTTCTAAGCTATTCTCCATGACAGTTCTTAACATTGGAGGTAGTAGGAAAAGAATTTTCTGTCATATGTTTGCCTTAAGTTCTTGGATGGTCGAGGCTTATTTGCATACACTTTGTTGGCTTTGGGAATATCTTAAAAATAGTCTGATGCTGTCAAATCAGGTGAACGTGGAGGCCATTCAAAATTGGAATTTTTTTAGAGATTTTTCAATCCAGAACCATCGCAGTTAAGAACTGCATTGTGGCTCAAACTGTATGTGCAGTTGCTCCATCTTGTTGCCACCAATACCCTGGCATATTTACTGAGGTTGAACAAAATTCACTAGCATATTTCTATATCTTCCAGCAGTTACAGTCACAGCATTTTCATTCGCATCTTCAAAGAGGCTACTCCACGCCATATTGTGTGACTTTAACTGGGTGCATTGAACTCGCATAAACTTGGCATGGATTTTTGGTGCCGGAGAATCTGGTATTCAGCTTGACATACCCATTCAAATGAAAATGAGCCTCATCTCGCATGTGAATAAACTCATTGTCATTTCTCGCAGTTTCTGAAACCTGACAGCGTCATTTAGTCGTTTCTGAAAATCTGGTGATTGTAAAGATTGCACATTAAACCTTGTAAAGATACATGTGCAAGTCTCTTTAAATGCACTGTAGAGAACTCCATGATATGGCAAGTTCTTGAGAACGTCTTCGAGTGAATGTGGTTGAGTTCTCTTCAATGCTACACCTCACATCTTCAGTATTTTCAAGTGTACGTACTGAGCAACTGCGTCCATGTCTAGACTTATCATTTATAGAGCCCTTCTCTCGAAAACGTATCACTAAGTTCATTATTGTAGGTCTACGAGAAGGATGTCGAACATTGAAATGGCACATATAAGATCTTTGCATTGCAACAATTGACCGTCCATTTTCAAAGTAAAATTCAATTATCTCCAGTCGTTTTGTTGTAAACTTATCTATACCAAAAATTTTCAAAGATTCTATTTTATAATTCTGAAAAGAGAAATTAAAATATATTAATAGAAAAAAGTTATTTAAGTTTTAAATATAAAGTGACTTATCGGCAACCGTGTATATTCAAGGGTCGTTCCAAAAGTAAAGCCTCCTACTTTTTTTTCCTACATAGTCATTATCGTTCTCAATGCACTTTTGCCAGAAATTTAATGACTCATCTCTGCTTATGACGCACGTATCTGACAGGTGTTGCTTTCTTAGTCTCACACTATCAATATTTGCAACAGAGATGAAACTTTCAAGCCATGAATGCATAAGTTTCACCATACCAATGCAATTTGTAATCCCTCTGATCCATTCAAGTGGAATAAAAAAATAGAAGGCATTACTTTTGGAACGTCCCTCGTGTGTGTGTGTGTGTGTGTGTGTGGTAGAAAACCCAATGATCTGGGGTTAAATTTTTTGAAGGAGGGGGGGCAGAAGTGAGTTTGCAAAGCCAATTTTCAAATATAAAAGACAAAATAAAAAATTAGGCTCTTTCTTCTCTCCTTCTTTGCCCTCTCTTTCCTGACATCATCCAAAATACTTGGAAGGCAGCTAGAAAGGGAGCTGAATCCAGTTTTTAATTTGGTTTCCAAAAGTAGTGCATTTTCTCATTGTCAAATAATGATTCAGGGGAGATAAATTGAATCTGATCCAAGAGGGGTACTTTCTGAATATTCTAAGCTAACAGACGATTGTCTGTATCTTTATGTGTGTGTCTGAAATAAAATTTTGAAATTTGATAGAACTTTTTGAAGAAAAAACTCTATTCACATAATTTTTTATTTATTTATTTTTTTTTTTAAATCACATTCACCTCCCAACAAGGCATATCACCACCTGGACGTAAGGGGCTATTTGGGACCATGCCTAGGAAAGATTAACAAGATGTTGGTTTACATTACATTTAAACTTCTACATATCAGTACAGTAGGAAGCAGGAAGGGAATTCCAAAGTTTAGTTGTTCGAGGGAAGAAACTATTAGAATAGAAAGCTTTCTGACGTTTAGGGACCTCAACAGTGAAGGGGTGAGATTTTGTTGCGAAGCGGGTTTGTTGGGCATATGTATGCCGAGGGGGCACAAGTGCAATAAGTTCATCAGAGCATATTTCATTAAAATATTTGTAAAACCGACACAAGAATGCAGGATTGCAGCGATGGGACAGGGGTTGGAACTTAGTTAATAAAGTGGGATATATTAGATTGAAAACTTTTTTGGACCCTATCAATACTTCATAACGTAATGTTTTAAATTGAGTTCATTAAATTTCGCAACAAGTTTTGAAAATTAATTTTATGCTATTCCTCCATTTGAGCAACACCAAGTAACCCTACTCGTATAAAATAAAGTTATTACACCTTGCAGATAATTTTGATTGAATAAAAAATAACATCATAAAATGAATGTTCAACATTTCTCTTCCATTTTTTTTTTTTTTTTTTTTTTTTCTCAATTTCTGTTTACATTGTAAAATGGGCATTCATGGGATACATTTTTTTTTATTTATATTGCAAAAATAAATGTCCATGGGTACATTTTTTTTATTTTATTTGAATTTTTTTTTTTTTTTTTTTTTTTTTTCCAAAATTTGATGCCCAACCAGCAATTCTAAGAATATTAAAAAAAAAACAAAAAAAAAAAACAAAACAATGTGGAACTGAAATAAAATTGGAAAATGACCAAAAAATTTAATCTTTTGTAATTTGACGAATTAGTTTTGATTATGAGAATTTCAGGTGAATGAATAATCAAAATTCCTTGGTAGTCTTTGCAATTTGATCTACCGTTATTAATCTTTCTTGGATAGATTACCAATATCTTGTAGCCATTTTCGTGATTATGTAAAACCCTCAGGTGCTTTTGTTTTTGTTTTTTTTTTGTTTTGTTTTTTTCCTTCTCGTTTCTTGGAATTTTTGTCTTGATGGTTTTTGATAAATCTGTTAATTTGATATCTTCTGCCAACATAGTAGTCGTTATAGCATGACAGTTTTTGGTTAGAGGCTGTCACAATGTGTTAATTCAACATTCGATATAGATATGAGAATGTAAGATATTTGAGGGCATATGCAGGTTTTACTAGAGCAGCAATATTATTCGATTTTATACTCGTATTTTCTACATTTCAGTATTATCAATGGAAACCTTTATAATTACACAACAAATGAAAGAGATACATAATTATCTATATAATATTTGTTAGTTTGTCTGTTCCATTTTTTTCTCGGAAACTCTCCCGTGATGTATGCTTATATATATATATATATATACACACACACACACACACGTGTTGTTCCAAAAGTAAAGCCTCCAATTTTTTTCTATATAGTCATCACCATTCTCAATACACTTTTGCCAGGAAGTCAATGACTCATCTTTGCTTCTGATGAACGTCCATGACAGGAGTTGGTTTCTTAGTCTCACACCATCAATATCTGCAACAGAAAGATGAAATTTTCAATATAACTATATAATTTTGTCCGTTTATAATAGACTAAATCGTCCAGTAATGACTATAAAAATGGAAGGAATTTAGGAATAGAATTTTTAAAAACAGCTTGATCTTCCATTTATAAGGTTTGCAAATAGGAACTTATGACCATTAGCAAAATGTAATAGATATTCTAAACACACTGATAGCATTAAAACACCTAAATTTATTCATCAAGTACAGCACACCGTTGGTAGTAATCCTAAAAGATCCATTATGTCGATTGCAAAAGCACACATTGTCAGAAGGAACAATCTGAAATGTTGTTCGTAAAGACATCAGATACAAATTTCATATGAGCAGTTAAATTCATTTTATGCCAAAGAAGGCACAGCAACCAACATATAATATTCATAGAATGCAGAAATGGATAATGATTTGATCTTCCATTATGATTGTTTTTTAATTCACAAAAAAAAGTGATAAAAAAGTGATTTGTAAAGATTTTTTTTTTACTTGTTCAAAACTTATGTCATTAGTTTTACACTGTAAATATTAGCTTCAGATAAGATGTAGAATTTTTTAAATGTTTAACAAATTTTGAACGGTCATAATTCAGTGACTAATTGCGCTACAAAAAATAATTTTTTTATTTTGATTTTTTTATTTTAATTTTTTTTTTTTTTTTTTTTTTTACAAAGGGTTGTGAACAAATTAAGTTTTTACATGTAGCTAAGTTAAAATTTATCCATCCCAACCCAGATATAACCACACACACACCTATTCAGACAGATATTGTTAAATAGCACAGTGTTTTTGCTTAATGATCTTTGTATTTGAATGGTCATTCTTATGCCTCTGTAAAATTTGTGTACGAAAGTTCCATAGTTGTTTTCGTCGATCTGTTTTTTTGCAAGTACTTTCGACTGATTTTCTTCAGGTAGTTTTTGTGTAGAGTTGAATGTAATAATCAAACAGGAAAGCGCCCCCGTGTGTGTGTGTGTCATGCGGTCATACAACTTACCTTTGGATGGGATCTGAGAGAAAGAGAAATTAAAGATGGCAGCCATGGATTTATAAGGTGTAGTCTCGTGGAATCTCACGAGATCTCATCTTTCACTGCACATGTATGCAAATGGAATGGAGTCAGTTTTCTGATAAAATGTCTGTTGACAGAGGCAGTGGGGAGAGACGTGCTGGAAGTTGAGAAAGTTGTCAGTGACGAATTCTAGCTGGACTTTTGCGTATTGTATTTGGTTTATTTTGTTTTGTTGTTTACTAGCCCATTTAACGTAAAGCTATTTCGGCATAATGGGGGACAAATTCGACCTTAAATTAATACCGGAATTCGACGGCTCAATCCCGGTACTTGACTGGGTGGAGAATGTGGAACTACATTGTCTGTTGTCTAGTGTGAAGAACATTGAACATGTGGTTCCTCTATGTCTGCCCGGCGGGGCTTTCGCAGTATATCAACAGCTTAGTCCTGAGGAAAAACAGGATTATGAAAGGATCAAGGCGGCATTATACAAGGTGTTCGCTATCGACCCCGCCACTGCTTAGGAGTAATTTGAGGCAAGAACCTTGCATCCCGATGAAACTGTTGTTTATTTTGCCGAAATTGACGGTGTTGTTTGGTGGGCTGCTTGAGCGGGCCTTGGCATGCATATTTTTGACAGGGCTCCCAACCGGAGCAAAACAACTCCTGCAGGCTAGCTCAAGCATAGCTTCATTGTCCCTTAACGACCTGGTAGACCGGGCCAGGACCGTGATGAAGAATAGTTATGAGATGGGAGAACCGGTAGTCGCTGCTGCACAGCGCGCATTAAATGAGGATAGACCATCCCAGGGGCCCATCCTACGCAGTGAATTCATGTGTTATAGGTGCAATGACTAGGGCCACATTGCGAGGAACTGCCGGCGGCGACTGATGGCTATTCGCTGCTACCGATGTAATAAGATTGGTCATATGGCCCGGGATTGTTCGGGAAACGGGGTCGGGGACAAGGTGCCAGCGTCGACCTCTTTCCCAAACAGAAATTAGACGAGGTGCTTCCGACCATTCAGGTCTATGCCAATAAGACATTGTGCTCAGCACTCTTCGACTCTGGGTGCCTTCACACCGTAGTGAATGCGGGCCTCTGCCGCACTTGGAAGAAGGAAACTACTAGATTAACCACCCTCAGTGGAGCAACGCGGACATGTTGCGGGGTGGGCACTGAACATTCGCACTAAAACTGGAAATTCAACTAACATCAAAGTACTGGTAGTACTCAAAACTGCTCAGCTTTGACCTGCTCCTAGGCTATGATGCCATCAGAGCCCTAGGTGGTGCTCACATAATGAAGACGGGGGCGATACAGCTTCAGGAGAAGGTTTCAGTGTGTGCTGCTTTGAAGATTGATCAGCCAGACTTTATTGTCGAGTTTGACCAGCAGCAGAAGGCTTGGACAGCTGCATGGAAGTGGTCGGAAAACCAGGAACCAGTCAAACTGCAAAATGAGGTAACAGAGTACCATGTGCCCGACCAAATTAAGCCTGCTTATGAAGAGGAACTTTGTGATTGGATCAAGGATGGCTGGTTGATTCCCTACCCCTATGAGAAACTTCTAGAATTCTAGCTGGACTTTTGCGTATTTGGTTTATTTTGTTTTGCTGTTTACCAGCCCATTTAACATCATTTTTATTACTGTTTCGTTTAAAATCTGGATGCTTTTATATGCTTCAGTTAAAATTACATTTGAATTACTTAAAATAGTGAAACATCTCGTGTGTTAAAAAAAAAATGCGTTTTAACGTGTTAAGAACGTGGCTAAAATAAATGTACAATTGTTTAAGTGATTTCTACAATAGTATGGAATTTAGTTTACTTTTTTTGAATTTATAAATTTAAATTACAACATATACATAGATATACATATGTAACTATATGTGTGTACACACATACACACACATATATATTGGATGGTTATGTACCTAGGCACTTTAAAATGGGTTTACTGTTTTCAAAATGTACATTGTTAATTTTTTGCTGTTTGGCTCTTATTTACAGTGCTTTGAGTATTTTTAGTCTTTTTACGTTTGGATCTATATTTTTTTTAATTTTTTTTTTTTTTTTTTTTTTTTTTTTTTTTATTACGTTTTCACCCCAAACAAGGCAAATTGCCACTTTAGTGTAGGGGGCTACTATCAGGGGCAACAACTACTGGGGTACTATGTAGGGATTTGGGCAGCAAGATGTCGGTTCACAT
Organism: Euprymna scolopes; assembly: GCF_053919585.1. Classification (NCBI taxonomy): domain Eukaryota; kingdom Metazoa; phylum Mollusca; class Cephalopoda; order Sepiida; family Sepiolidae; genus Euprymna; species Euprymna scolopes. The sequence continues at coordinate 105,193,226 of NC_136499.1, read as the reverse complement.
TACACTTGAACTTCTACACGTCAGTACTGTTGGGGAAGCAGGGACCTGGAATGGAATTCCAGATTCTAGCGGTTCTGGGGAAGAAACTATTGAAGAAAAAAGATCTTTTACATCTAGGGATCTCTACAGTGTGGGGGTGGGATTTAGTAGCCTAATTGTCTGAACAATGTGTTGGTCATGTGTCCAATGTAGCTATTGGTGTTTTTATTGTTGGAGATGCATTCTCTCAAAGGGCATTTGAATTGATAGACCACATTGGTTTCATCGACAGGAAGTATTGTTTTTAATTATAAGGTGTTAGTAGTTAATTTTTTGTAGTAGATTATAAATCTGATTTTATTATTGATTGAGGATATATATCGATGGATTATATTTCTTAGTGCCTTTTCATCTGATTTAAAGTTGTTGTGTAGGTGGTTGCGATAGAATATATTGATGGGGTGGGGATTGTGAATTTGGTTATTATTAGTTTGGTCTAGGTTTCTAATTGTTAGTTTAATTTGTTTATCGATTAAGAAAGTGAGGAATCAGTTATTAAGATCTGTTTGATGTTTTTTAATTCGCTGTAGAATTTTTTTATTTGAGGAAATCAATTTTGCTCGATACAAAAATCGCAATTATTTAATTTTGCCCGATACAAACCCGAAATTATAAAGAATCTAATTGATTCTTTATAATTGCGGTTTTGTATCGGTAATTGACATTCACTTTTGAAGTTTAAGATACACGAATTGGTTGCAATCGTTTTTTATACAGAGAATTGATAAATGAATATATCTAGCCTGGAGAATAGAATATTTAATACTATTTAAAAAACCAAAACGTTTGTTTACGTTAAGTAGGTCGACAATATTTTTATTCTTGGTGACAATAATAACGAAATAGAAAAACTAAAAGATCATTTTCAAACAAACTCCGTACTTGCTTTCACTTATGAATTAAACACAAACAATAGTATTCCATTTCTCGACGTTCTCAGAGACTTCAGCAAAGAGGAATTCATCACTTCTCCATGCAAAAAGACTATTGCAACCAATTATATATATATATAACTTGAGTGGCATCAGCTATAACCAAAACTTATGAAGAATTCTTGGTAAAATTATTTATAAGAAACTAGCAGGGCTACCCGGCGTTGCTCGGGACCGTATAAACAATGAAAAAACAAAAGCAGATATTGAACATATGTTTTATTCTTAGGGGAGAGGAATCTTTCATCTCAAGTTTTAGCGTTACAAACAAACATTTGTTTTCTTTTATATATATAGATAATGACAGGTTTTTTTGGGGCCCCCCTCGAAGATAACTGATCAGTTGACCAACTTCTAGTGGTCCGTTTGATGTGAAATTTCGATATTTGTCATCCGGGTGATGGGGCTTCGATATGATACCAAATTTGTCAAGTTTGGTTCCGTCTTTCAAAAGTTTTAGCGTTACAAACAAACATACATACACACAGACGTTTGGCTTTTATATATATAGATGAAATGTCACTCGAATGAAAAAGATGTAAATGAGAAGCAGAATAACACGCACTATCGTATTAATCAAGATATAATGCTACTAACCCTTGATAAGTGGTGACCCCCATGTAAAAAAAAAAAAAAAAAAAAAAAAAAAAACCCTCTTAAAATATTGAAATGAAATTTAAATTTTGGAACATTTCCTAATGCCTATTTTTAAAATTGCACACAAAACGTAAGTATTTGAATTTTGATGAAGAGCTTGAAGCTCATAGAGACTAATTATATTCAAACCTTCTGGTTACAAAGAGAAGGTCTCTTCAAACGAATGTGAATATCTTCAGGAGAAATGTTTTTTAATCCTCAATATCAAAATGTCTTTTCCTCATAATTGTAATATATAAATTTTGTACCCTACAAAAAATTATTAAATATATATATACTAGCATTTCAGCCCGGTGTTGCCTGGGAGTTTGGAGGTGTATGTTGAGCAAAAAAAAAAAAAAAAGTAATAGGAAGGCAGGCTCGAACCCGTACCGTGAAGGAGGAAAAGAACGGGGGAAAAAGTGATGTCTTTGCTGTTACGACCACCGTTGAACCAGGAGTGACGTAGGTTTTAATTAAGGCTAGATAATCTAAAAGAGTGGATGACTTTCGAAAATATCGGTGAAAAAAGTGGCCAGTTGAGGGTGAAGAAATTAATGTTTTTAGTCAATTTTTCGGTATTTTTCGTCTGAAAGGTCAAGCTTCAAACGTACTGATCTTGTGAAAATTCGTCGCCTCTGTCGAAAGTTTTAGGCAGACATGCAAACATGCATACATTTATATATTTTTTTTAACTTTGACCCCTATTATGACCCCTTAACATTTATTGTTTTGAGCTCAAATCAAATTAAGTTAGATCCATGTCCAAGGAACCTATATCTAAAATTTCAATTGTTTATACCCAAAATTGTCGGAGGAGTTTGGTAAAGTTCTCAAAGGTCAAATCGTTAAACTTTGACCCCTTAACAGCCAAATTTCTGGCCAAAAACTGATTATAAAGATTTTCCCAAATCTCAGTACCCTGTATATCAAATTTTGAGTCTGTAGACTGAAAATTGACAGTTATTGCATAAGCAAATGTACACACAGACACGTTCACTTATATATATATATATATATATATATATGTGTGTGTGCGTGTGTTGGGACGATTAATTGGAATTGAAAACATCGGGACTTTTGGTGGTATCAGAATCGGAAAAATTTGTGCCTATTTTCAGATGCCAAAAACGATTCCTTTAATTATGTTTTTTTTTTTTTTTGATTTTGTTTAAAACAAAATCCTCCACTGCTTGTAGTAATGATAAAATAACAAATATTTATTGATTTTAAACGACCAGTAAAACTAAAATTCAAAGATCTCACCCCCCCTCTCTCACACACACACACACACACACACACACACACGTGTGTTTTTACATTTGAGAAAATATATGTTCATTGATCATGTGATTTTACGGTTATTAGTAAAAAAAAAAAAAAAAATAGCAACTTTAGATTTTAATATTTAGAGATTTGTAAAACATCGGAATTGGTATCTGGAATTTAGTATGGAATCGGTAATTGTATCGAAATTGAGAAAAATATTGGAATCGTCCCATCACTAATATACACACACACACACACACACACACACACACACACACACTCATGTACCTAACTTTATATAGAGAGACGATATATGATATGATAATAGTATTTGAAAAAAAAAAAAAAAAAAAACAGTTTACGGTAATAATCTAGTCCAACCACAAAGATCCAATTTAACATTCCTCAAGTATGAAAAACATCCTGGTCTTTGAAAACGTCATCGCCAGATAATGTGAGATTATGTGAGAGGAGTGTTGTTAATTTCGGTCACTTTTTAGATTAGTTTTATACCTTCCCTTATCTCTTATGTACGTGTTTTTATTTTTTTTAATGGCATTTCTTTGGCTTTAAATCGAAGTATGAGTAGATACGAAGGTTCCAAAGTGCACAATGATGAAAAAGGTCAGGGGTTACATCGGTCAAAACGTTGTGACTGTAAAAACCAAAATGAGAATAGTAATCTGAACAATACAAATTATCAATATTTATCTAAAAAAAAAAAAAACCCCTGTAAAATAATCATGCATCTCTATCCAAACAATATAAATACAGCGAGTTTTCGCAAGCGTTTTCATAAGAAAAGCCAAATGTTCATTTTTATTAAATTTTCTCACAATTTTTTTTTTTTTTTTTTTTTAATTATAATCGGGGTTCAAACCTAGCTTGTAGGTAATGCTTTTTCTCTTCTCTCAGCCTCTTTCCCATAAAGGAGACGTTGCAAGCCTGTCTCTGCTCTATCGATTTTCATGATCGGTGCTCATATGAGCTTCAATCTATGCCCCCCTCCCTGCCAAACTTTAATTAAAAAAAAACACTTGTCTATCTACAACCATTATCAACAATTTCCCTCGCTCTTTATTTGTGCCTGAATATAAACACAGATTCTATGAACAAAGCTTCCTTTCTAGAACCGTCCACCTGTGGAACTCTATTCTGCTGGTCTGCTTTCCCATTGAATATTATATAGTGGTTTTCAAGTCCAATGTAAACAATTTGTTGAGCAGGTCTCTTAAATAATCAAATTATACCCAATTTCCACCACTAACGATTACTACACTGTTGTCCTGGCGACCACCATACACTCATTAACCCTGATCCTTGAGTGGCCTTTCGATCTTGATACATGGTAACTCCCGTGTAAAATAAATAAATAAAAATTAGCATAAAATTATATATTCAACTATTTGTATTGATCGAGTGTTACCTGTGATTTTTTTTTTTATGTTCAACTTGTTTTTGTAATAAAAGTAGATAACAAAGTAAAATCCAATCGTGTTTGAGATCTTGGTGTAGAGAATCCAATCACTTTTGTTTGTGGCCATTCCCTCGACCTTTTCCTAAGGGCTTCCATCTTAATCCTGTTTTTTTATGAGGCTGTTAGCATTTGTGCACTTAATACATGTCTGTACCAGTGTGGACAATTTTCCCTCATTTTGATTATCATAAGAATGTCATAACATTGTATATTGATCGTGAATATTAAATAATCTTGGTGAAAATGTTTTCTTCTGTCATCAGGCCGTGATCGACTGTTCCATGATCTAATTTTCCTGTAGTTTTGACATATTCTCAAATATCACATGACACTCTTTAACTCTTCTTTTTCTCTTTAAGATTTTTGTTCCTTAGAGGCTCTGGTTGAGTTTGAATAAAATATGTATTATAACGCATTATTACAAAACTAGCAGGGGGTACCCGGCGTTGTTCGGGTTTTTAGAGGCGTGTGTGCAAAAAAAAAAAAAACAGTGAAAAAAAATGAACGTGATGCAATACGAACGGTCCGGTGGTGCCTGGGTGTTTGAAAGATCCCAAAAAAAGTTTGAGGGGGGGGGGGGCTCGAACTCAAATCATTGAGGCGAAAGTGCAAAAACAAAAAATGAATTAACTAAAAAGTGAATTAGGTCAAATATCAATTCCGCAGTCAAGTTTGTTTTGGTTTAGTTTCAGTAGTCCCGCATCACACTCAAATTCTAAATGAATTTGTTTGTTTTCTCGAATTCTAAATGAATTTATTTGTTTTAATTTTAATTTAAGTGTAATGCAAGTGAAATCACGATATTGTTGCGTTGTAATAAGAAATAGTAAAGAAGTAATTCTTTGTGTAAAAATAAATGTTGAGTTGAAAGCTAATAAAGGTCATAGATTTTACGGTTAGAGTCGTAAAAACCGGAAGTAAAAAAAACGGTTAGTCCTGCACTAACAAAAAAAAGCATAAGGAAAACAATAATAATCGTGTTTTCGCGTTTTTTTTTTTTTAAATTTGTTTTTATTTTTATTTTATCATGAATAAAACAGAAAGCATAAATCAGGGAAAAAAAGATTAAAAAAACAAAAAAAAAACTGCATAAATAACCTTGTACGATTCCAAACCGGTGATTCCTCATACTGTTCCTTGTGAACGCATCTGCTGCGGTGTAAATGGGGAGTGGGGAAAGGAGGAATCTAATAGAGAAAAGATGTTGCAACTTCCATTGAATCTAACCGATTTTGGCAGTGGACTCTCACCGGAAAAAAATATAGGAATGTACCATTGTCGAGCAACTGTAGAGGTAATAGGCCTATAGCACACCTCAAGTAATGTTCTACAGTTTGTACGCATTACATTTGCATGTAATGTCATGATTTTTAATCCTACTAAGGTCAAAGTCGGAGGGGGAAGATGAGTATTTCATTTATTATTATTATATTATATATATTATATATATATATATATATATATATATATATATATTATATATTATTACAAAATAAACGGACATTTATTTTGTTTGAAATTTATATTGAAATTCATAAATATATTTCGAAGTAAAGCTTCATCTTCAGTATATCTTTTTCTTTTTTTTTTGCCATGTTGTTGTTGGAGCAGAGAATCAGAAAGTAGAAGTCCGTTTGTTTTTATGGTAGTTTTTTAAATCTCGGAACGGTGCGTTGGTCACGCAGGATTTACATTTGTTCCTTAGAAGCACTGATTGAGTTCGAATAAAATACATATTATATACGTTTGAAGCCAAAACAACGCATTTTTACAAAATAAACTGACATTTATTTTGTTTGAAATTTATATTCAATATATACTCAATTTCTACCACTTACGATTACAACACTGTTGTCCTGGCATTATTATTACTCAATATATTTTTTCAATATTTTTCAGTATAAATTTCAAACAAGATAAATGTGTTGTTTTGGCTTCATAATACGTATTTTATTATATTCTTCCTTTTCTGTTTATTTTTTAACTTTTTTTTTTTTTTTTTTTTAATTTTTATATTTATTGCATTTTTGTCTTTATTTGGTTTTGTTTGTCTTTTTTTTTTTCTCTCATATTTTTACCCCCTTCTCTTCCAACATCCATTGCTAATTACTGGAGGTTCTGTTTTCGATCAAGTTTGGCCTAGCATCCACATCGCTTGACCAATCATTAATAAACTTGTCTTTATATCCATCATGATTTAACTTAGAACCGATTTAATTTGGGGATGTACAAGTCACGGAAAAGGTGAAAGTTACACGTTTGACGATAACTTTGATTCCGTTCATTGTAGAGACTTACTACTTGGTCCATATTGTAGCCAATGAATGTTTGCATCTCATTTTGACAATTTTGATTATGGTCAAAATGTTAATGGAATTTTAAGTTCTGATTATTCCAAGTTTGGTAAATGACTCTGATACTTTTTTGATAATAGCAACGATTATACAAAATTTCAGCCTGACTAGATGTTTTTAGTGATCGTGAATAGGAAATTGCCTTTCAATCCCACTCTTAGTGCGACAAATGGTTAAACTTCATCTTTCGACAAGAGATCTTCACTATTAATAAAATAACAAACTCTTACACTCATAATCATTGTTTTACTTTTCTCTTCAACCTTATCTTTCCCTAATTTATTTGCCTCTCCCCCACGTCGTTTTTTTTTTTTTTTTTTTTTTTTTAATATTGGGAAAATCCAGCTCCCCTAAAAAATAAAAATGAAGCACGGGGGGGGGGGGTCTAGATTTGGATGAAAATTAAAATTGTCTCGGTCTAGAAGGCTTTCTTCTTCACTTACTTACAGAAAATATGAATAGTAGGATCTGAACTGGTACTACACTTTGGGTGGGATGGAGGTCCCTCAACCCCAAAGCCGCCAGAGTTTGGGCGATTGTTGAAGTGATTTGTTCTCTGTTGGCTGGGGTGTATGGTCTTGTGTAGTTCTAGGCGGTCTACTAGATCTATCTTTCAAGGCTTTACTTTCTCACTTTTTAAAAAGGGATTAGTTTATTGCTAATCACATGAGACGCCTCTACCGGGGTATGCTAACTGAGTTATTCAGGTATTTTTTGCAAGTTAAAACATTTTTTTTCAAATCCCTTGTGTCACATCTTCTTGCCGTGGGAGGAAGATAAACGTGTAAACATACTACACTTTGCTCCCAGCTAAGAGGCCAATCTGTCATTTACCTATCTCTTTCTTGGAATATGGCCTAACTTTTATTAGTTTGTACTTTCCCGTGCTTTTAAAGGGTTCAGTAGTTTTGCTATTTATTTTATCGCCTTATTAGATCCGTCTTAACCATTTCCAAAAAGGCTTTCATAACTGGATTCCAGTTTAAGAGTTAGTGTGGGTGTGTTGTGTTTAGTGAGAAACCAGGAAATGTTTATGATGCCTCAGCCAAACACTTACCTGTTATCTTCTCCCAACTGCTTAATGGCCATTTATATAAATAGAAGGTCGGTTTGCAGTTTTTTTTAGTTTTATTTATACGAGTAGTGAAACAAAATATGAGCTGCCGGAATTTCTGGCTTAGATCTTGGAACCAAAATAGCAACCAGTAGTTCCAATTAATGGCCGAGAGAAATTTTAATTTAAATATTTATTTTTTTCCCCTACAGACACTTGTGTCATGCTTATGCAATCTTAGCTGTAGAAAAATGATAATTACTGCCGGTTGAAGGATTCGAACCCAGTTGCAGAATCACTTTTAACTCTGCAGTCTGGCATTCAACCCTCAGGTCACCATCAATAAACATGGGAAAGAAGAGAATTCAAATTCTATATGATATGTTAAAATAGACATATGCAATAAACTTAGTCATATAGTGTTCAATGATCACAGCTGGAACATCACTTTATGCCAGGTTAATGGCTTATTATAAATTCCCAGAGGCCGAATCCTTGTTTTTAAGAGGGGTGATAACAATTTTTTTTTTTTTTTTAATATAAGTACATAGGTTTTAAAGTATGTTGAGAAACACTTTAGTAAGAGTTAAAATATTTATTAGTCGGAAAGGAACAGTGGCGTACCTATGTAAAATGGCGCCCATGGCAAAGTTTGAATGTGCGCCCCTTCTTAATAATTTATACCTTAGATATACCTAACTACTAATTTTAATTTTTGTCAAGCAATTTTTGCGCCCATGTCAGAGTGGCGTCCATGGCACGGGCCATGCCTGCCATACCCTAGATACGCCACTGGAAAGGAAACACAAATAGAGGTGAAAGTCCTTAATCCGCGGAGTTTCAAAGAAATACTTTCCTTCTCGTTAGAGGGGAGGAGTTAGCAAAATGCATGAAGAAATTTTGCCTGTAAAGTATTTAAAGAAACTAAGTATTAAAAGGATCATACTAGCATGAAAGTGAAATATAGAACAATGAAACAGATGGAGTGGGGTAAAAAGGAAAAATGGTTTCCCGTGAGAGGGTGTTCCCATAGTTGTTGAGTCCAAAATCTAGTGAATCGAAAAAGGGAGTGAAAGTAAAATATCAAAGTGTGTGGTGGTCTGAATGCATGTCGTTGGAGTTTTAAATGGTCCAAAAAATACATTTCTGTGTGAATAGACTCAGATGAAAAAAGTTCAGTCGGTGAGTTTGACCAAAGAGAAAACGATTTGATACTTATTTTCTTGAAACATTGATTCAAAATAAACATTTAATTCATAATTTTGTTGTAAACACAAAACAAAATCTTATTCATTCACGTAAGTAGATTCATACTTATTTAGAATTGCAGTTATTTAGGAAAACAAAAATAAAGAAAAACCTTTATCATGTACCTAGTTGTCATGGCATGAAGATATTATATTCCAAAAATCACAAAAATTGATTAAGTAGGTTTTTCTTTTTTATTAAGAAAATCAAATTTTATGATCATTTGTGATTAAATATTTTTAGCAACCATTGATGAGCTCCTGATTTTAGAGAGGTTGTTAAGGGGGAGATAATCAGTGATGAATTTCGAATTCTATCAAATATGGCAACTGGTTTCTCTTTTATTGAACAAGTCATAAAATTTGATTTTTCTTAAAATTAAAAAAAAAGAAATGATCAAATTACGTGATTTTTTTTTTTTTTTTTTTTTTTTTAAATATTCCATCTTCTGTGATCGCTACATACACCATTAAGACTTTTCTACATTTTTTTTTTTTTTTTACTTTAAATTTCATAAGTGCAAGTAAGCACCAAACATTCTTTCAACTGTAACAATAAAGAAAGGAAAATAAAATACAATTTAGTAATAGATTGCAAATTGATTTCACTAAAGAAAAGAACATTTGAACACAAATGCTAAAATATTTGGATATTAAATAAAACAATATTACAAAATGGAACTATTTGTTATAACAATAGTAAAAAAAAAAATTAAAATTATTTAAAAAAAAAACTAATAGTTAACTAATGAAATGTCCTTTTCAAAACCAATATGCAAATTAATCTTGCGACTGATATTGCATAAGCATATACAGTATATAGGTGGTGTGTTTGTTGAATAAACTCAAAATATGGTCTTTTGCATTTGTGTTGCGATAAACATGACATAATCCTGCTAACACATCAGTTCTCGTTAAATTACCGAAGTTAAACGATGATAAACTTGGCCGGTACCAAATGTGTGACCATTTGGAAATGCGAAGCACTGTGTTGGGATGTAAAAATTTCCAAGTTTGCATCTGGCGGCATGTTTAATGCCACTGGAAGAAATGCACCCTCAGTCTTCGTTAAGTTCATTTCGAAGGAAAACGTTGATATAAAACCTGAGATCTATCTGCTCTGTCTGTGGCATTCCAGTTGATTGTCTTCTCGAGCGTCATTCACGTCACACACTTGATCGCAAACGTTATCCACATCTCTCACATGATCGCTCCTTTTCTCCTTTTTATAGTTTTCTCCTTTCTACTGGTGGCGTCATTTCACATTCATTTACATACACACATCTACGTTACATCAAGAATCTGCGTGAAATTTTGAATAGAACTCTTTATCTAATCTATGAGGGTAGAATGCTCTCATTTCATCAGCCATGACCAAATAGAAGTTTAAGTAATTCGCAATTATATTAGTATTATCGCCTGCATTGAGAATTGAACCTTCAACCTCCACAAAAAGTTTCCCTTACAATTGAATTCTGATAAATTCATACAACAACTTGCAGCAGAGACATTGTTACTGGCTCAAAACTATACCAAAACTTTCACTAATGTCTTCAATAAATGTATGAATCAATCTCGCTTTATCTCAACTACAAGTAAAAAAAAATTAGGATATGTTTAATTTGTAAATCTCGCATGAGAAAATAAATGGTGTTGAAAAAAAACAAAAAGCAAGGTGAAGTACTTTCTTATTCTTGCTCTCGTTTATGATGTAGGCTGCATACAACGTGTTGGGTAACGTTACACCGAGCTTGAATTCCTGAATTTGACAAAATACACTTAAAGAAGGTTGGAAGTTACATTAGTTGAAACGTTGTGAGAATAACACTCAAAATGAAAGCAGTAATCTGAATAATCTAAATTTTTAATCTTCATCTCAAAAATTCACAAACAATGATTATTAATGACTAGCAGGGAGACCCGACGTTGTCCGGGATTGAATGATGATCAGCAAATATTTCACACTCCTATATTTTTATTGTCATCGAAATCTGTGAAATCGCCCGGGAGGAAGCTTCACATGCCTCCATGCAGTAACTTTGTCCAAAATATGTTATTCTACATTGCACTCTAGAGAACCTACTGTTTCTTTTATAAAATTATTTCATATAAACTTCTTTCCAGTTAACGATAAAAAAAAAAAAAACACTTAGAAATTTACGTGTGGGGTTTGAACCTATATACCACGTCTTGCAAAAAAAAAACAAAAAAAAAAACACTATCAACTTACCCACAGTAGAATTTTCACAGCCCGTTGTTCTATCATTGTTGCTAAGTGACAACATGGAAAAGATGGCTTTACCGATGATAGATAAATTAAGATAAGGTTCCGATTATCGCTAATTATCGGTGGTATTCTGAGACAAAACTTAACTAAGATTACTCCCAGACTTATACACTAAAGTTCTGTAAATTTTAAAGAAAATCTGTTCAGCTGTTTCGGAGTCTATCAGAAACGAACTCACACACACAAACTTGCATTTATATAATTGTAGAGATAGATTCTATTGATGAGCAGCATTGTTTTTGTGTCATGGTAGGTGTGTTGGTGGTTGGGGGAACATGGTGGGGGTTGGTGGAACACCATGAATAGATATGAAGATATAAAGAGTTTGAAGCATAGTCACTTTTATCAAAATGACTGGATTCAACATCAAATAACATTGAAAAAGGTTGATATACCGCAAAACAACCGAACTAAGTAGTATGCATTCAAGGGTAGGGTAAACCTGCACATGTAGATACACGTTAACAATTTCATATGAATTTGTTAAATGGAAAGAAAGACATATTTGGGACTTTAAAATAAGTTTAGTCTTTTATTTATTTATTTATTTATTTATTTTATTAAATAGTCTCCATATGAAATCTATCAAAACTTGAAGGTTTCTTGTTTATTAATTTAACAGGTCAGGTTGTTGTTCAGGAATTGTTTTTTTTTTTTTTTTTTTTTTTTGGCTACTGAAGAGAAAGAAGGAAAAAAATCACAAACTGTTGCTAGGTTACTATTCTGCCTATGATGTTTTTCCTGGAAGGCATTAGCATCAATTCTAGAGAAAAAAAAAAAGGCTAACCGTTTTTTTTTTGTTTTTTTTTTTATATATATATTTTGTTTTCTCTACTGGTCTCTTTTGCTGGTCTTTGGCCAAGTTTTCCTTAAATAGAGATCCTTCTGGCTGTTTGTGTCAGTGTTATCTTAACATGTTGGTGCTGATGATAGAGAAGCAGACCTTCAGGACCTGGCGGCCATAAGTGGAGGTGGCTTGATGGATGTTGCTCAAGTTCAAGCCATGTGCGAAGAAAATCTTATCGGATGCATTCTGATAATATGTTATGGTGAAAGATAAGAGAATCAACTACCGTGAGAAAAGGGTCTGTCCTATGCAGAGATACTTTCCACGTTAAAGATCACTTGAATTTGTTTATTTTTATTTATGTTTAACCACTGTCACAACTAGGGCTATGACAAGAGAATATTCTCATTGTTTTGACTCTCGAGTATAAATCCGATACAGTTAATCAACCGAGAACCACATCACTCTATCTAAAAACATAAGATATTAACTGATATATACTTGAGTCAAAATAATGGAAAAAAAAAAAAAAAAAAACGTTCTGTTGTCATAGCCCTAGTCATAACCAATTAAAGAATGTCTTAATAAACGGTATTATTTAAAAAAAAAAAAAAAAAATCGGTAGTGTGATTTTTTTTTTTTTTTCTCATGTGAGAGTTTGTTACTTCAAGCAGGTTATGTTGTCAGTTAACATTCCCTTTGGTCAAATATCGGACATGATCTAACTTAGAACTGATTTAACTTTGGGATATCTTGTCATGGTCATGAAAAAAATGAAGGTCACATTTTCAACAATAACTTTCGTCGTATTCATCAGAGAGATTCATTACTTGGCCAGTGTTATAGCCAATGAAATTTACCATTTTCTCACTGATTACTTATCCTACCATTACTTAAGTTTAATCTATCCATCTACTTATAATTGTGTAGAGGAAAAATGGGTTCATACCTTTCTCCTCTCTGTATATTAGATGAGTGATTTTGCAACCGCTTCAATTTCGAAACTTACTGCACTTTGTATTCTCAAATGGTCACCCATGCAAGGACTGATCATATCTGCTATTGCTTAACTTTGGTGATCTGGCAAAAATGAGTGTTTCAGCATGATGTTCGTTACAATATTAATCTTATTTAAAAACATCCTTGTCTGTTTAGTATTTTCTTTAAATATCATAATAGGGAATTGAACTAATTGCCTAACATTTCCACGCTTGAACTAGGAGAGTGACGTCAGACCCTGATGAGAGTGATTTTCATTTTGGGCTAAGGTCAAAGTGTAGTAACTGTTCTGTATTCAGTCAAAGGAGAAATCATTCTTGACTGGAGCAATTTTTACTTTAGTTCCACCCCGAGTGGTTTTTTTTTTTTTTTTTTTTTTTTTTTTTTTTACATAGGCATCACCACATTATCAAGGCCAAGAGGCCACTCAAGGATAAGGGTTAAAGAGTGTACAGTAGACATTGGACAATATAGTAATCATTAGTAATGAAAATTTGGTAAATTTGATAACTTATATGGAACGACTCATCAAGAATTTATTTACGTTAGACTTGAACACAACCATATTGTAGTCAGCCGGAAAGCAGGAAAACGGAAGACAATTCCACAGGCGTGCAGTTCTAAGAAAGAAGCTTTGTTCATGGAATCTACGTTTAGGTTTAGGCACAGATAAAGAGTGGGGGAGAATTATTGATAGTGTTTACAGCTAGACGAGTGTTTCTTGTGAAAGTTTGGCGAGGGGGGACCATAGATTGAAGCTCAGTCGAACACTTTCCATGAAAATAACGATACATCAGAGACAAACTCGCAACATCTCTTCTGTGAGATAGAGGTTGCAAGGAAGAGAAAAGGACATCTCCTACGAAGCTACGAAGTCTATTTTGAACTCTATCAAGGCAGGCCAAGTCCTTTCTAGCAGCTCCTGCCCAGATGTGGCAATAATATTCCATCCTTGGACGTACCTGGCTCTTATATAGATAGAGAATAGCATCAGCAGTGAGATATCTACCGGATCGATAGAAAGATCCCACCATTTTTCCAGCGGCCTTGGCAACAGATTTGATGTACGTGTTCCATTTAAGATCAGGAGTAATGGTCAAGCCAAGAAGCTTGTCAAAACTTGAGGCCTCCTGAAGACGAGAGCCATTCATTTCAATTGATGCCAGATGTGGATCAGAATGTTGATGTTCCTTTTGGGAGAATTGAACATGTATATCCCCCATAAAAAACAACCTTGACCATAAAAAGTAGTCATCATCAAAATTTCAATGGAATTTTAATTTCCCAATTTTTCAAAATCTGATTCTTTTTGATAACAATCACCATGCCAAATTTCAATCAGATAAATAGATTTTGAGTTATCAATAGGTCTATGACAAGAACATATTGTTATTATTTTGACTCTCAAGTATATATCCGACACAGTTAATCAATCAAGAACCACATCACTCTATCTAAAAACATAAGATATTAACTGATATATACTGGAGTCAAAATAATGAAAAAAAATATTCTCTTGTCATAGCCCTAGTTACCAACGTTTTTATGACATAGGAGTACTTCATATGAAGGTTGCCAACATCAATAGTAAAAGTGGTGCTATGTAACCAGCTAGACTTGAACTTGGCACACTTAAAATGTAAGCTTATCTGTATCAATTTCAGCACCCCCATCTCCTGACTGATTTATCAACATGAGCATACAAATACAAACAAAGCAAAGACTTAACTATAAAGCATTTCTTCTATCCAACTCTGATGCGACCAGATCAGACTGTCTGAAGATATTGGCTTCCTGATCAAATATACACCATACATTGATATTATTGTGTTTTTCTTTTTCCTTTGTAAAATTCAATTATATTCTGCAAGTCTAAAATAAAAACAATTTTCCTCTGCAAAGCAATCATCCCAAAACACCATGAATGTTTGTCAAAATGATTGAATCGAGGTTTGATATGTTGTAAAACAAAACGACCAAACCAAACCCAACCCCATGAATAAATATTTGAAGATATAAACAATTTGAAGCATAAAACTTTTCCCAGAATTACTGGATTTGGCATTTAAAAGCTGCCAAAAATGGTTCCTATACAATAAAACAAAGCAATCAAATCATTCGACACAATATGGCTGCTCGTTTTAATATAATGGTTAGGGTTTACTGATGGGCCGGGAGATCAGGGTTCAATCCTTAATAGTCATACTAAAGACTCAAGAAATTGTACTTGATGCCTTCTTGCTAAAGCCTCAACATTATATAGTGAGAACCAATAGTAATTTGTGCAACCCAGGGATACTAATGACACCCTTTCCTACATCAGTCGTAAATAATGAAAAGGGAGCCTTTATGTTGCCTTTAACTATATTCAATTCAGTAATATCTATACTCTGATATTATTTTTTGTTTTTTTGTATTGATTCATATTAAAAACCCTTTTTCTTGTTTATTTAAAAATAAAATACAACTTTGTTATATATGAATCGTGGAATTACATTCATCTGCAAAAGATCTAGCTAATTTGCATATCCCTTTAAACATTCATTTTAATTAATTCTCTATTAGTTTTTTCGGCTTTCTTTTGAGATTATCATCTTTAGTAAACTATTACGTGTAATTGTGTTCATGCAGATATTCTATATGATTTATACTTGCGTAATATTTGCGTAAAAAGGTTAGAGTGAACACAAACATCTTTCGCTATATATTTATGTATGCGTATATGCATTTGTTTAAATTTAAAAAAAATGGAATTTGCTAGGTGAAGGTCAAACAACGACATTACGAATACGCATGCGTAACATAATTGGTTCATGTTTTAATTTTTAGCCTTGCAACAAACCTCTTCATATCTCGGGCATTAACGTCATGGAAAAATTAATCGTAAGCTAAACATTTTGGTTTCGATTCTCGCTGGTGGTGCACGAGTCTTTTAAAAAAATTTTAAAATCATTATTATATATCGGGTCCAATATCTTAAAATAATAAATACAAAATCTGCATTAATCAAAAATATCATATTTAAGCATATTTTACGACCGGGCAATGCCGGGTGGCCTGCTAGTTAAACATAAAAATAGAAATAAATTAAATATCCAGAAAAAACAATCATTTAAAAATAATCAGGAAATCGCAATACAATACTCTACATTATGCAGTATGAAAAATAATTAAAATAGATATAAACCATTAAAAAAAGGCTTGTATTTTACTTGAATTGTCGAAAAATAGAAAATATTTTGAAATGATTACCATTTAGTAAGATCTTTTCCAAATCAAATTCATTTATAAATAACCTTGAAAATACATGTCTTAATTTTTTTTTTTTTGTGGTCGCTTTCAAAGTTGTGCATTTTTAAATTATATGCACAGACTTTTTCATTTCTTCTATTCTAACTATTTGTTGTAACCGTAAATGAACAGTATTCAGAGATTCTCATTTTAATGGAAAAGCATTTAACTTCCTTTGCAAATTGCATTTCAATATCGTTCAAGAGATGATGCTTTCTATTATTATTATTATACCAAATCGCTTTTGTGCATTTTTGGTTCAGTATAGAAACACTATGGCTACAACGAGGGAAATGAGTAGAAAAATCAGCATCTTTTTATGTGGGAGTAAAGGCCTTCTTTTTGTGGAAGGGAAGGAGGTTGCTTTTAACTAAATTAATAGTAAAACTGCCCTATTGCTTTTTACATTTTGTAAAATTGAATCCTTCAGTTTACTGTCCATTTGACTTCCAGACAAACCTATATCTGTCCAGGTCTTTTTTTTATCCTTCTCTCAAATCCATACTTATCACTTCCGTCCATGTTTTCCTTAATCTTCCTCTGTGAATTATGCCCTGTATCTGAACTGTCCTACATCTACTAACCCAAGAAGACCATTCTTTCAAGATGACCACGTACAATTGAATGAATAAGGAAAGAAAAAAAAATGGGGCGTTGATTAATTGACGATTTTTATTCCATTTTTGGTTCATTAAAAAGAAAAAAAATGGTAATTTTCAAATCTGTGGTGAATAACATTGAAGACGTTACTGTTCAAAATTCGTGCGGATTTACGCCTCTAAAAGCACTAGATATCCTATGAAAGGGTATCTGCACAATGAAGGGTTAAAGATGAAACAATGGTTACATAATCGTCTACTGCACTTCTGTCAGATCAATAAGCTTGTATTGTGGTATAGCCGTCTATACAACGTGTATATATTTACGTGTATCAACGTCAAATATGTATATAACAAGTATATAAGTACGTGTCTGATCTCTCTCTGAAGCCGGCCTGCAGGATACTATATATACAAATGTAGGCAAATTTGGGCATATTTTATTGCTTTGAAAATATAGGTTCTTTTTTTTACCAATTGTCATAAAATTTTAACCATAGAATAGTATTATAATTTTCAAAAAAGCATGCAAATTTTCATGTAGTTTTGTCTCAGAACCAAAGATATGAGCATTTTCAATATTCAATTTGCCTACTGTGTGTGTGTGGTGTGTGTGTGTGTGTGTGTGTGTGTCAGTACAATGCCGTCATACGGCATTAAAAATTAGTAACAAAATACAGTAAATACTATAATCAGGGGCCAAAAAACATTGTATTCCACATCGTAACCTGAAAAAAAAACTGTATTCCAGGGTTCTACTGTGTGTATAAATATATATGATGGGCTCACTCATCGATTTCAACGTATGAGCTTCTATCACAACTAAGTTGCTCAGGAATTAACACAGATGATTTGTTTATAGCGGTGAAGGCTTTGTGTAGAACCAGCCACACATTTTAGTATCACTGCTAACCTTTGTCAGTGCAGATGACTGCCACAGGACAAAGTATACAGTAAACCACAGGTTTTTACATCAGAGTTACCTTCTAGATGCATGTCTTCATGAAGACTGGAGGTGCATCTCTCCCAATGAATTAATATGCCCCCAGATACCAACCTGGAAATTTTTACGACTCTGTGTGATACATACAGCATGTAGCTTTCCCAAATGGTCACCCATCTGTAACTTGTCAGGCTTAACGTTGCTTAATTTTGGTGATCTGGTGAGAACCAGTGTGTCAACGTGATTGTACCATATATATATATATATATATATATATATATATATATATTTTCTAATCTATAAAAGGAAAAATATGTGCATGTTTGTATGTTTCGCAAAAAATTCCGACAGACGCATTGAAATGTGACAAAATCATAATCGTTTTTAAGCTTGGTCTCTTGGATAACAAATATCGAAAAATTAGCCTAAAACATTAATTCCTTCTCTCTCAACTGGGCCATCTTTTATAAGGAGGGGTCGGTTTTTGGTCGACATTTTTACATGTCATTGTCTCTGTTGGCTACCCTTAATTCAAATGCTCACGATTTCCAGTTTCGCGATAGATGCATCAGCTAAGACGTTCGGTTTGTTTTCACCTTTTCCTCGTTGACATTATAGATTCAAGCCTGCCTGGCTACTACCACTTATTTTATTTTATTTTTTTTTTTTTTAACACCTCTCTTCAACCAGGCTGCCTACTGTTGTTTTGATCCCCCACACCAGAGTTCCTTACTACACCACCTCTCCACACCCAGGCAACGCTGGGTACCCCCTCCAGTATATGTAATATCACCTATTTTGGCAATATTATAAGTTTCAAATCTCAGCAACTATTGATAAATAATTTTACAAATCAAGGCTTGTTGGAAAGGTAATGACCTGAATTGTGTAGTGGGCTATGGGACACTTGCCCTTAAGGTCGTGCATTAAAGGGATCATCTATTATCCAAAACCTATTTTTGGCACGTTTTTACAGCCATAAAATCTTTCAATCATGGTCATTAGTTTTCCTAGTTTTGCATATGAATTACAAAATATCTGATATTTTCCTCAAACCTCTGGCCTTGATGGAGGAGGAGACTAGAACTTGCTGCCATTGTTTCAAATGATCTGAAATAACATCAAGGGGAGACTTGATTCCAAATATTTCTCATGTTATATCTCTCCTCTTTTGAAAATAGGGTACGATTATGAATATCTCCAGTATCAAATATACACTGAAATTTACTTCATATATGAAAACCAAAGAGAAGAAATATAACATGAGAAATATTTGGAATCGAGTCTCCTTTTGCTGTTATTTCAGATCATTTGAAACCATAGCAGCAAGTTTTAGTCTCCCCTCTATTAAGATTAAAGGTTTTGGGGAAATATATATATATATATATACTAGCAAAAGTACCCGTTGTTGACTGGGTTCAAAAACAGCCTACAGAAAATGGACTCTGATTTATGAAAGTATGATAGGTTATAAAAAGGAAGGGTTGTAAAGAGATAGCTTCGAATTTGGGGGTATCAAAACCAAAGCAAAATATGATGAAAGTAAAAATAAAATAGATAAACCCCATAATTTATACCATACCTGTTTACACTGAAACACTTATCACAATATTCTGTGGATCTATATTAAAAACCTTGTTAAACTTTGTGACATATTTCCATTCTATGGAGGTCAGGCACGAACGAAAACCCCATAATTTTATTATACCATATTTCTTCAAACTGAAACATATTTATCAAAGTATACTTACGCAGATAGATATGAAAAGTCTTTATTAAAGTTTGTGCCTATTTCCATTCTATGGAGGCTAGGCGCGAACACAGACCCCACAATTTTATTATACCATCCCTATTTAAGTTAAAACATACTTATCAAAGTATTCTTATGTACATCTATATCAAAAACACTTGTAAACGTTTTTTTTTTTTTTTTTTTAATTTTAAAATTTTTTATTTCCATATTTTGTGGACCAGGCGCGAACGCGACCCCACAATTTTAATGAACTACCGTTCTGCCAGATCAAACATACCCATTCCTGTGTCTCAATACATCTATCATTATATGTAATCAGTTTTTTAAAATAGTCAACCATATAGGAGCCTATTCGTGACCACACACACACACACATTCAGCTTTATATATATATATATATATATATATATATATAAGCTGAATGTCTGTGTGTGTGGTCACGAATAGGCTCCTTTAAAAAATGTCTGTTACTTTCTAATAGGTATAATGTGTATATACATTCAGTTAATACTATTGTAATGTTCTTTTTTATTAAGTTGCCGGCTGTGGCAAAATGTTGACACATAGAAATACCATTCATTTACTATATGGTAACACATACCCTCCTTCCTCTCGGTTGGTTTGTAATTGAAGGTTTCTCTGGAAGAAAACACCAAATCGAAGTTGCATTTTTATATAACTTTATTTCTTGGGTCGTTATTTCCCATCGGAGTTGTAATTTCTATATTATGCTAAAGTAACGTTTCTCCCAGCTTCTAAAACATGGAGATGATATCTTCCATGCTAACTTGCCTGACTTTCTCAGTCTGACTCTTAACTCTAAACTACAACTGTATATGTTTCTTCTAAACTAGGTGGAGAACATACATTAAATCTGTTGCCAAAGCCGCTGGAAAAATGGTGGGATCCTTCTATCGATCTAGTAGTTATCTCACTGCTGATGCAATTCTATCTATATGAGAGCCAAGTTCGTCCAAGGATGGAGTAATGCTGCCACATCTGGACAGGAGCTGCTAGAAAAGACTTATCCTGCCTTTATAGAGTTCAAAATAGACTTCATAGCCTCATAGGAAATGTCCTTTTTTCTTCCCTGCAACCTCTTTCTCACAGAGAAAGAGATGAAACGAGTTTGTCTTTGTTTTATCATTATTTTCATGGTAAGTGCTCGACTGAGCTTCAATCTATGGTACCCCATTGCCAAACTTTCATAAGAAACACTCATCTAGCTGAAAACACTATCAATAATTCCCCCCACTCTTTATCTGTACCTAAACCTAAGCGTAAATTCCATGAACAAAGCTTCTTTCTTAGAACTGCATGCTTGTGGAACTGTCTTCCATTTTCCTGCTTTCTAGCTGACTACAATATGGTTGTTTTCAAGTCCAATGTAAACAAGTACTTGATAAGCTGTTACCCTTAAGTTTACAAATTTACTGAATTTCCATTACTGACAATTACTATATTGCCCAGTTCACTACTGTACACTCTTTAACCCTTATCCTCGAATGGCCCTTGGGCCTTGATAAGTGGTGATGCCTATGTAAAAAAAAAAAAAGAAAAAAAAAACCCTATCTAATTACGCCATTGGTACATGCAACATTAAGATCACCTGATGTCATTACTAAAAAAATCATCCCCATTGTTTATGTTCTAACATTCTTGTTTGTTTTAACATTCCTACATTAACATTCTATTTTCCAAACATCAAAAACGATCATAATAATTGTTCAGGTTACTTGGCATCCCCCGGCAGTGCTCAATATAACAATATAATTTTACTCTTTCACCTGATCTTTTAAAACAAGATTGATTACTGTTTCAGTCAGAGACACAGGAGTTCAGTTGCAGAGGCGCATAGGCTGTTCTTGGCCTTGGGCCAGGAGCGGAAAAGGAAGTAATCAGTTCTGGTCAATGTGGGGGCAACCCTTCATATCGGACAATTGCTAATTTTGGACCCTGCCAGAGTGCCCCCTTCGGGGAGCTGGTTTTTCCTCCCCACATTAAAAAACGGTCTTGTGCCTAATTTGCTCAGTGGGGAAGCAAATAAATAAACAGAAGTTCAGTTGCTTAGCTACATATGTCTTTGCAACGCGTCACCTCTAAATAGAGAGAAGGTTATACTTTAGTTTTTTTGTTTTTTTCAGTCCTGTTTGGCCCAAGATAACGTGAAAAAAAGCACCTCTGCCTGTCTTGTATTACACATAAATTTTGGGAGAGAGGAAATGATCCTCTGCAGTTCCAACAGTCATTATATCGTATTAATCCAAAGATTCTATAGCATTAATATTGGCTTCCCCGATATTTTTTTAGTCAGAATTCTTTTTACAAAAACACCAAGTACTTACAGGAGGGATCACTTGAAAGTTGGCAATATCCTTAGTGAAAGTGATTTATGTGGGATGAACTGGCGGAACACCCAGGTCATCAGTCCGTGTCATTAACCACTTGTCTATTGTCACCCCTTGCCAACTTTTTTTTTTTCTTTCATTTGTTAACTATATTGTGGCTATTTTAAAATTAAATGCGTCTTTATTTATAAATTCTTATAATGAAATGAAAGTTTAATCCTTTTATCTGTTGTCGGACCAGTGGTTGATTCTCTCTTTTATTTATTGATCTATTATTGATTTTCTTTTAATTAACATTGATTTTATTGCTGTAGTCTATATTATTACAAAATATACCGATGCCATTTTCCAATTTGGTCTAAAATCTGCACTGATATTGGTTTTGCTAGGAAGATAGATTATTGTTGATTGGAAACTGTATTGGTGTCTTCATCTTATTCGACGGGCTGGGAAAAAAGCTTACATACACACACATGAAGTAAAGCCTAGTTTTAGTCTCAAGAAACAATGGATACTATCTGTAAGGATGCCTTTATGGAAGAGTCTATAGTGAAGCAAGGGTGTCACAATCTCTAACCACACCTTTTCTAACCGACATTGCTTGAGTCTGGTGGCAAGGAAAGTCCAGCATGACTGGCGTAAGCAAAGAAAGATTGGTGTTATTTTAAGGTTTTGTAATTCTGTATTGACTTTTTAGACGTCTGAAAATAATTCCAACTTGGATGAAGTATTTTCTGGAAGGAATTAAATCGAATGATCTTTTGTTGTTTTTAACATGGTACCACATTTCTTAACCATTTGGCTAGGAGAAAAGTGTAGTAGCTGTTCTGATGCTACACTTCATCTTTTTTTTTTTTTTTTTTTTCTCAATCGATGAAAGGTAAGCTTTTCTATACTAAGGCAATTTTTATTTTTTTCCAATCCAGAGTGCCCCTTTTTGAGGAGTTGGGTTTTCCCCAATATTAAAAACAGACCCTATATCAGACTTTTCCCTCGTGGGGAGGCAAGTAGGGCAGCTGCAACGATCCGTCAAAAGTACTGATGAATTAGAATCAAATATTGATTTTGCAGGAAGAAAGCTATTGATGGCAAAAGTTAAAAATAAAGAGTAATTTTACTTTATATATTAGATATATTTTGTTAGATCAGTTATAATAAAATTCTGCAACGATCCACCAAAAGAACTGATAAACCAGAATGAAATGCTACTTTTGTAAGAACACAAAACTGCTGAGCTGCTTACTAGCTGACTGCAAGATCATCATTTTCAAGTCCAATGTAAACAAATTCTTATTGAGCCACTCTCATAAATTATGAAATTCTACTCAATCACCACCATCTTTACCAATCGTCACAGTATTGTCTCGCCCTTCACCTGACACTCATTTAATCCTGATCCTCGAGTGGCCTTTGAGTCTTAATAAATGGTAACACCCTAATAATAACAAAAAAGCTATCTATAGCAAAAATGGAGAAGGAAACTGACTTTACCTTATATCTTAGATATATATTATTGAATGCTGAAAACTTTATTAAAATTTTATAATTTTGCCTCTTTTTTGCTGATTAAAAAGATGAATAAACGCATTGTTTACAATGATTATTCTTATATATATATATATATATATATAAATATATATATATATATTCTAGGGGAGATGAATTAACCTCTTAGTTCCTACACTATTTACCAGCATCTTTTTCTTTTTGAGGAAGGGGGGGTAGTGTCCGTTTTGTTGTCATGAGATCATTCTCCCATGCATTATCTCCTCTTTTTTTTTTTTTTTTTTTTTTTTTTTTTTTTTTTTTTTTTATAGTAATGATAATGTATCTGTCCTGTTGTCACAAGACAATAATCCCAGGAATCAATAGCACCTTAAACTAAGTGGGTGGAGGTAAAATGGATACTGGTACAGACTATGAAATGAACAATCAGCTCAAATCTCATTTTGTTAAACTTTCTCTGATAGCATTGGTAAAAGTATGAACACCCTCATCCTCTTTCAACTCCTTCCACGTCTCTCGCTTTTTCTCCCCACCTCACCCCCTCATCTGTTATGAGTAAAATAAAATATTCAATTTAATAAATCATCTACAATGTTTTGTTTCAGCATTAAATAATCCCATAAGAGTTGGAAAACCGGAAGTATCTCCCTGCTCCGGTTGTTCATCAGCAGGAAACACTTTGCATGAAAAATTTAAGAAATCCCTCCAAATAAATACGTTCTTTCTTATCGGTCATAGTCAGCCAAACCTATATATATAACAACAATAAATGTGGCTTGACAGAACACATTACTGCAGTTTGATTGGCTTTCCAATCGTCAGAAATGTGTCAATAAATTCTTAATCCCTGGATATAAATGGGAAGTCTATAATTTGTATTCAGACATTTGTGACAATTGGAGATTTTGTGAAACTGCAGTAAAGTTTCAACTTAAAAAAAAATTGTTTACTATTGTCATAAAATGATCTGAAACGATATCTTGTGTGTGCAAGGCAAGCTCTCTTGATTCGTCTCTGTTCCGTTTTTGAGAAGTTGATTTTCATGTTATGTATATAGTAGTATAAAGATAAATTTATTGCAAGTACACTAGCCCCCCCCCCAAGAAAAAAACGTTTTTGTTGCATTGCCGAAAGAAATCATCAGGCTAAATAAGAATTATAGAACTTAATAAAAGATAAAAAATATTTCAGAAATATTAAGAGTTTACAGTA
Source organism: Euprymna scolopes (assembly GCF_053919585.1). Classification (NCBI taxonomy): domain Eukaryota; kingdom Metazoa; phylum Mollusca; class Cephalopoda; order Sepiida; family Sepiolidae; genus Euprymna; species Euprymna scolopes. Next base: position 105,168,493 of record NC_136499.1, on the reverse strand, counting down.
CACAGGGTTCCTTATTCATTGCCGGAACATTTACTGTCAATAAATGTCACTTAACTTACCCCATTCCATCGATTCAATGTTAAGTATATAATTAACTCCCTTCCCATCTCCAATTTAATTTTATAAAATGTAAGAAAAGAAAACAACTATTTTTGTGGTATGTGCAAAGGACATAATTTAATATATTATAATGATTCTTTTTCTTATTTCTTTTTTTCCTTGAAGTTTTCTTTTTTTCCTTTAAGTTTTCTTTTCACGTTTTTTTAATAAAAAGCGTGATTACAAAAAAATAGAATTAAATTTTATTAGTAAAAATGGATAGTGGAGAGTAGTATTATTTGTGGTGGTGGTGGTAGTAGTAGTAGTAGTAGTAGTAGTAGTAGTAGTAGTAGTAGTAGAATTATAACTCAACTGTAAAAGAACGTTCATTTTTCTTTCATATCTTTAATAAAATAAAATTTTCAGTTTTCTTTTTTTTATGTTTAAATTTAATAAAGACAATATAGTTTGATCATTAATGTATAAATTAATATCAAAATGTACTAAAGCTATGTCATTATGTTAGAATAATATTTTGTAGTTTATGTATAAGAAAGTATTAAATATGAATTTTCAGATCTACAGTTTAAAGGCATCAAAAGCATTTTCGAAATTTGCTCTGGTGCAAATAAATTTCCAGCACTGAATTGTTTTATTGCTTTTTTTCTGTTTATGTTACTGCATTTATGTGTGACTGACATTCTTATCCAAAAAAAAAAAAAATGAGTTTGGAACGGTAAAAATGACCTTCGAACTGCAAATATTAAAAAAAAAAAAAAAACAACAAAAAAATGTAAAAAAAAATAATTTACATTTATAACAGATGGTGAGTACAAACAGTCATAAGATATAAATAAATTGGTATATTAGGTTGGTGCAAAAATAATGTCGGTTTTGATGTTCAACTCTATATAAAAAAAACACATTTTTGCACCAGCCTTATATATATATATATATATATATATATATATTGTGTGTGTGCCCTGTGACACTATTTTGAATTTTCTATTTGCAACAAGCTCAGCGTTTTCATTGGATAATCATCTTTGTTGATTTAACCAATAAAAATAAAGTGCAAAGTGTTTGCCACCGAGAGAATTATCAGGCAGAATAAAATATTTACTCTGTGTATATAACAATAGAATTCAGTTTTATTAAAACTCTTGAGCTTTTAAATTTTTAACAAACGTCAACCGGTGGTTTTAACATTTCAATGGAATCTCCTCTATTTCTTTAATATTTTTTCTTAGAGAACAGCTTTAATATATATATATATATATATATATATATAATTAATTTCGGACTACTGTTCGCATTTTGAGTGTTATTCTCCGGACGTTTCATACGATGTAACCTCCAACCTTCTTCAGGTGTATCTTGTCGAACTCGGGAATCTGTGGAGAATTTCGAAGGGAACTTAATCCATGGGGTAGCTGACTCTCATTCCCTAGGCCATGACCATTAGAAGTCTTGAGTAATTTGCAATTGTTTTCTTAGTATCACCCACACTGAGGATCGAACCTTCGACCTCCAAAAGAGTGTCACTTAAAACTGGGTTTTACTTAGTACTTTATCCACTGCACTACAGGTCCTTGCAGACTGAATAATACAAGTTGGCAACCCTCATCTCAAAACAGATACTTTAATATAGAGCTTATGTACACAACTTTATATTTCAAAACTTGCTATCTTCCATAGTAACCATGCAAGATAAGTCTTGCTGTCAACTGTAACAAGATTCTGACTAGCCTCCCTCCCTACTGCTCCTGTTTTTTTGTTGTTCAAACATGTGCTGATGATGAGCATAATCATATTGACACACCGGTTCTTGCCAGATCACCGAAGTTAAGCAACATTGAGCCTGATCAGTACCAGATGGGTGACCATTTAGGAATGCCAGGCACTGTATGTACCTTCTGGCAAGGTTGGGAGTGGGGCCTGTACCCTTACCTCGAAAAAAAGAACTCCTCGCTACAAAAGCATCTACAAATTTGTGGATGGCCTATACCCCTTGAGGGGCTCAAGGCTATGGATGGAAATATGTGCCCATGAGGAAGAACTCAGATTTGACATTTGACCCTCCCCATACATACAATTTACTTTGCATCAAACGTGACATTTTGAGATGTAAGGAATTTTAACCAAAAGTAAAGATTCTGATGTTCTAAGGTGAAAAGATTCTACTTTTTTTTCTTTTTTTTTATCTCTTTCTTTTCATTTCGTGGATCAATTAGGTTTTAATGCCCCCAGAAATAATGGTATTTTATTATGCATTCCACCCTCATGAGCAGGTAAGTAAATAGGGACATTATTTTTATTAAAAAGTTTTGGAAATTAAAAAAAAAAAAAAAAAATGTGCCAAAAAAATATTTTACATTTCCCATTCCCATCCTGTTATCTTAAAATGAAACTTTCTCTATATTAAAAATCGATCTTGTGACAACAAAACAAAACAACAAAAAAAAAAAACAAGTTTATTTACAGTGTGTGAAGGTCAAGTAGATGTCAAAGAAACTGGTATTGACCTGAATTCATCCCCTTCATATTTACTTATTTTTGGGGTCCTTGAAACCTAATTGATCCTATTTTCATCTCATTCTTCTGATTCTGATTCTACTTGTTATTCTTAAATATAAAACTCTTATTTTTCCCTTACTCATCCAGATGCCAATTAATTCTTACTTAGATCTTGTAAAACCTGATTAACAATATTAATCAATATTGAATCAATAATACTGAAATATTGAATAACTAATCCGACATAACTGTTGCTCTAACACGCGCGCACACTCCCATGTGTAAATGTTAGGATAAAAGTACATTTAAAAGATCTTTTGGATTAAATGAATATATTTATTCTAAACTATTGCAATAACGCTGAGAATCAGATGATTCTAATTTCTACAAAAAATTTTTTTTTTTCTTTTTTCTCTTTATTCATCAATTCTTTGACAATCAATATTATTCTCACTAATCTCTTCCTCCTACTTCAATCATTTACAGCATAGCATTTTCCAGAAAGCAGTGAATTAATAAACGCAAAAACAAAAAACATTCATCGTTGCCTGTGATCAATAACTCTAAGATAAAAGTATAACAGCTGTGTTCCTATTCAGCCCCATCTTTTGTGATGCCGCTCGGAGCACTCTTGTTTGTCTTGATATAGTACTAAAACAACTTGCAATTGCTTGTAGACATGATCTTCTCTCTTTTCTACATCCCCTTTTTAACACAAGAGACGTTGCTAGTCTTTCTCTACTCCATCGTTATATCCATGGAAGGTGCTCGTCTGAGCTCCAATCTTTTATTCGTTCTTGTAAGACCTTAACAGCAAGAACTCTTCTTTAAAACACAACTGCAAAGAACTTTTTTTTCCTCTTTTTTTCCTTTGTATGTCAGGTGGAATTTCTATGAACAAAGTTTCTTTCCAATAACTTCCCGTCTGTAAAATACATCACCATGAAAGGTTGCTTACCTGCAGATTACAACATGGTCGTCTTCAAAGCGGATGTCAACAAATACTTGCCATAAATTGTCATCATAAGCAATAAAATTTTATTCATTCCATTCATCAGTTTCAATTCTCTCATAATATTCTTCATCGTTTCTACTTATCAAGATCACCCGAGCTAAGAATAAGTTGTGACCCATTAGTAAAACCTCTTCTATTCTCCCATGCATTATCTCCTCTTTTTTTTTTTTTATAGTAATGATAATGTATCTGTCCTGTGGTCACAAGACAATAATCCCAGGAATCAATAGCACCTTAAACTAAGTGGGTGGAGGTAAAATGGATACTGGTACAGACTATGAAATGAACAATCAGCTCAAATCTCATTTTGTTAAACTTTCTCTGATATTGTCATCCATCCACTATGGGGGTAATACCAGAAGACGAGTACTGATTTTGACTTTTGAAAGGCATTGGGTTCTCACCCACATTAAACTGACTCATAATACACACTTCAAAGTTTAGGATAATATTTTACCTATTTTCTGCCATTATTTTTTCTATTATAAAATAGGAACATTTGTTTCCCCCTTTTATAAAATTACAGTACAAACGCTGCCTCCACACATAAATCGAAACTGGTCACACTACATGCCAGTACTCAATGCATGTTTTCCAACTTTTATTCGATTTCATTCGCTGTCACAAATTGCTACATAATTTCTGAAGAAAGTAATTATTCAAAACAAGTCATAACAGATAGTGGTAGGAGGATAGCTCACCCACTTAATAGTTTCTACTGTGACTCTCACAGTTCGGACCAGAGCAAATATTTCAGAGTCCATGCTTACTGTGAATCACCATAATTATTTTGTTTTGTCATTATTTACTTTTACCATGCCCCTACAATTCAATTATTGTGTAAATAATGAACGACCCCTTTCAAATTCACTTCTGATTAAAAAAAAAAAAAAAACAATTTCATTGGCTACTCGGACATATACTTTCATTCCAGAATTCACATTCAGTGAACACTACAGAATGAATTCCTTTACAATAAACATGGTCGTCAGTGCATTTATTAGTTATCTGTTTCTGTCTATTACAAATACTGCGCAATGCCGGAATTAGCATTTCCATAGACTGTTAACTCAAGTTGTTTACTCTTACATTTACCTTTACATAAACGCTTCTGCTCGATGTGTGTGTTTTGCAACACAGAGGCCAGACAAAAACAACAGTTTACCGCCAACTTCTTTGAGAAAAAAAGGCATATTTACAAATTCAGGCCACACTTTAGAAACAAAAAAGACCCAAAACAAGATAAACGTAGCATCTTCAATATTGATATGCTATATAGACAAACTAAATGGCTATATCAAAACCATTAACTCGAGGCTATATTGAAGATGTTTGCTCCCAAATATTTATGTCTTTCTTTTCTTACACTGTTTTTTTAGCAGTAAAGTAAAGACGTTCCCTGTACAATTAAAATCATGGTCTTTTTATGTAGGCTTTTGGAGGAAATTTTCTGTTTTTTTTACATAGATACAGTTGTGCTAACATGCCTTAATAATACATCCTACAGTTTACATATTGTTTAAAGAAAAGCAGAGGGCTTTGGAGAATATTTGAATTTGTCTTTTTTTGGGAGATTACGAACATTTTTTTCAGAATTTCAGGTTGTTATTCGTTTTCTAATCATGCATTTGATAACTGCTATCATTATCATCATAATTTTCCATCCTGACATGAAGTACCAACACAGCTTTGTGAATTTTACTTCTGGTCATTCTGCATTTTCATTGCTCTTTTCTTTTTTAGGAGATGCATATTTTCTTTTAATTATTATATTTATTTAATTATTAATGGGGGGGGGCTAACTTCATAACTAACGATTACTTCCTAAAAACAAAACACAAAAAAAAATAACTGTCTAAAAGCATGCCTGCTTTATTGCAGTGGTTTCAGGATGGATTAAAATATTTCTTCATAAACATTTAGTTTCCTTTATTGGAGGGGGGATCATGTACATTTTTTGCTGTTATGTACATTTATTTAATGTTAACATGCTTTTCAGTATTTCTTTTCATTAGTGGGGACATCAATTCTTCACATACAGACCTCTTCATAAAATAAAACAAATTTAGCTGAGTCTGCAATAATGCACGAGATAAGCATAGTTTAATCTGTTTTTTTTTTTTTTTTTTTTTTTTATAGGGACTGTGCCTTTTAACGAATCTGTTCTGTGCATATAACAATAGGATTCAGTTTCATTAAAACTCTTGAGCTCTTAAAATGCTAACCTCGATAAATACAACAGTAGTAAGTATATCTATATATCTATAAAAGATCACCTTTCCACTGGGCAATGTCAGTACACAGATCCTGCTAATGGTTATTAAGTGGTAACCTATTATTAAAAATAAACTAAAAAAAGTTATTTTGTTGTCTCTCATTTCCGTATAGGAGTAATACTGGGAGGAGAGAACTGATGATTGACTGTTGAAAGGCTTTGTTCACCCGCACATTAAACCTATCTCCTAATAAATACCAAAATAGCACCTTCAAAGTTTGAGCTCATTTTCCGTTGTTCTGTTGTACTTTTATGGTTGACAGGCAGTGAGTTCCTTTGTGCATATATTGGGATGTATTTGAAACTCTGTCAAATTTGCTCTAATGGTGATCTTATTTCGTCACATGTTTGCAAACTTAAATATAGATTTTATCTAAGATGGGTTTCATTGTCTTCTATGATTACAGGCCAATATGGTTTACAACGATTTTTTTGGTTCCTGACAAAAGGAGGGTGGACCTGTAAATTCACCCTTGTCCGTTCGTCTATCTGCACTTTTATCAATAACTACGCATTGGAATTGTTAAAATTTTGCTCAAACATTAAACATGATATGAGTAAAAAAAAAAAAATAACAGAACGGATTTTCTGAGAAAACTCCGGTTGCACTCCTAGGGGTGCCTTTCGAGTTAAAATGGCTAAAATAGACACTTTTGTGCTTATTAAAAAAAAAAAAAATTGCCTTGGATTTTTATAAAACTTTCTAAAAAGTTGTAACCAACTGATTTCTATATAATTTTGTTTGTCTATACTTAACGATAATTCTTAGATGTGCCCTAGGGGCTCTTTTAGGGATAATAAAAGCACTCCATTTTTTAGACTATTTTACCATATTTGTCCAGCTGAATGGTACTGAACTCAAATTGAAATATGTTAAGGCCTTGGGGACTTTTGGGGTTAAGTGGGGGGTGGGGGGTAATGATGGACTTAGTCATTTCTTTTTTTGTATGGTGCAAAACTCAAATTTACATATGTTAAGACCTAAAACTGGACCGACTGTTCATTTTCACCAGGATTTGACGCCCCCTGGGGACTTTTGGGGCTAGTTCGGAGTCAAATGCTGGACTTATTCAATTTTTTATGCCTCGTTCACTGTGCATGCTTCACTTGTTTTATATTAAATCTTCCATACGAATTTTTTTTTTCTTTTTTTACATATAAATAACACTTTTGTTCTTGTTTTGAAATTGGATGTTGTATTGATTACATTTCTTTTCTGGAGAAATCTATTTTCCTCGAATGTATATCTTCAGGTGATGGTAACCATGGTAATCAATTTCTATTCAAGTTTATCATTTTTTTTTTTTTTTATATAATTGTTACACTTGCATAATCCTAGCCATGAGCTATTGTGAAACAATTAGTTGCGTTTTCTTTTCTCTATTTTTAATTGTTTTTCTTTTACCGCCAAATTCATGTCGAAAACCATCTCCAAATGTTATCAATTCTCTTCAAACTAAAAAAAAAAAAATCTTTCAATACTTTTTATTATTATCGCTGATTGCATCGCGAATGATTCTGTCTGGTCAATATTCACAAAGATTGCCAGATTCCATTCGTTACAAAGGCAATCGGAAAAAAAGAATGCTTATGGAATTAATTTATAATAATGCTATTTCCGCATTTGAAAGACACAAGATTTGCACATAAGTATTTGGGGGGGGGCAAATGGAGAAATTAGGTAGCAGACGAGACACTTGTTGTAGACAAAATACTAGCATCCCCTTGCCTGAATAGCATATCCATGATGATCCATATGCTAACCTTGATAAATACAACAGTAGCAAGTATATCTATATATCTATAAAAGTGTGTGTGTGTACATTTCCCTACGCAATAACTCTGTCAATTGTTAGTCTACAGACTCGAAATTTGATATACAGGGTACTGAGATTTGGGAAAATCGATGTGATCGGTTTTTGGCCAGAAATTTTGCGATTCAGGGGTCAAAGTTCAACGATTTGACCTTGAGAACTCTACCAAACTCCTCCGACAATTTTGGGTCTACACACTTGAAATTTTATATATAGGTTCCTTGGACATGGATCTAACTTAATAACTTGAGCCCAAAACAATAAATTTTAAGGAGTCATAATAGGGGTCAAAGTTAAAAAAAAAAAAATTGACCTCTGCATTCTCTTCCAAATTACTCGGACAATTTCTGGTCTAAATATTTGAAATTTTACATAAAGGGTATTCAGAAATAGAGCAAGCTTTTTCATCAGTTTGGGTCGAAAATTTTTAGTTACCAATATATAAATGTATGTATGTTTGCATGTCTGCCTTAAACTTTCAATAGAGGTGACAGTTTACCAAGATCGAGATCATTTTAAAGTTCGACCTTTCATACGACAGATATCGAAAAATTGGCTAAAAACATTGTCTTCCCCTTCAACTAGGCACTTTTCTACAGAGGGGTCACTTTTTTCGCCGATATTTTTTAAAGTTATTCTCTCCTTTAGATTGTCCTGCTTAATTTTTTAAAAAATGTCGCTTCCGGTTCGGCGGTGGTCGTAACAGCATAGACGTTAGGTTTTTACCCCGTTCTTTTCCTCCTTCGCGGTAGGGTTCGAACCTGCCTTCCTACTACCACATTTTTTTTTTGCTTTTTTTTGTTTAACAGACACATCCAAACACCCGGGCAACGCCGGGCTTAAATGCTAGTACATTACAAGTTGGTTACCCAATTTGTAATTACAATATTACATTGTTCACTTAGAGTAATAAACCCTTTTTTATGTTTGTATGTTGGTCATTTGAGTTATTATTAGATATCTTCAGATAAGATTGCAAGACACCAGTAGACACGTATGGCACACTGATATGTAGCCCTTTTTGAGGGGAGTTCTTCAGCTCCATACATTTAAGTCTCATATCCGACATTTCATCTCTTCGTGAAATCGAGTTGGTGCTGTTTTCATTTCAAAATGTCAGCACACATCAACTCGGCTCCGGTTGGCAGAAGGTGATGAGCTAGGTTATATATATATATATATATATATATATATATATATATATATATATATACACACACACACACACACAATCGGTCTACAACAATGAAAAGGTCTGATTTCTTTGTCTCTCACCGGGATTTGAAGATCAAAATACCATTTCAGTCTCTGTTTTTAATATGAGTCTATCTCTCTGCCTCATTCTTTTTTTATCAGCGTTTCTTCCTCGGTACGAGAAGGAAAGAACTGTAAATTCGTTGAAGATTGGACTCCATCTACGGTGGACGTAAAAAGTTGAAATCGAGACCTCGAAGGTAACAGGTCACGAGCCTCAACTCTGAAAAAAATAAATAAATAAATAAACTTGTTCAATTGTTTCATTTATTATTGATCTTTTCATATTTCCTGAAAAGATTAGATTGTTCTTACCAATAATAAAACAATCACTTAAAAATACGTCACTCCTGTAAAATTTGTTTTAAATTTTTTAATCCAGTCTCATTTTTTTTTTTTTTTTCAACTTGGAAACGCGGAGAACCTCGTGGAAGGTAGCAACAAGTTGGAATCTCGACTTTATCAAGAACGGGTTTCGAGTTAAAAAAATGCTCATTAAATGTTAAAAAAAATGTCTTTATTCCTGATTATACAAGCGTTCAATTCCAACAAATCAGTCCCTACCAGTAATGACACTGACAGAGAACTCTACAAGAAGACCCGTCAAGCAAACATAGCTGACATCATATAGACCCTTTGACCTATCCTTGATGTAAAGGGCGTTTATCGGCTATGCATATCGTTTATTTCCATAGGGAGCTTGTTGCCGTGCCCAAGACGTAACAAGCGTTCCCCCAATATACGGACAAAGAAATTCTTTAACTTAACTTCTAAATCTGACCCCCAAGATCGCCATGGGCATGGAATATGTGCCTATATTAAAGATAGCTTTCCATGTGGGAGGGACATCTCCAGGGAAGATCCTAACTTACCCTATATGTGCTTCCGGGTTGCTTTAGCTCACACTACTGCATTTATATTTACTCTCTATCGCCCCCACAACAGTGGAGTTACTATCTTTCAAAGCATATCTGAGAAAATTGACCAAGTCCTTTCTACTTATCCTTCAGCTAACATTCACGTATGTGGAGACTTCAATGTTCACAACGTTGAATGGTTGACCCACTCAAACAAGACCGATGATGAGGGGAGGTTCTGTCATGATTTCTCCATTGCCTATGACCTCACTCAGATTGTTCAGGAACCTACCCGTGTGCCCGATAATGATGGCCAGTATGCGAGCCTACTAGACCTTTTTCTCACAACTTGCCCTGAACTATGTTCAGTTTCTGTTCTGTCGCCTCTTGGATCTTCCGACCACTCTATTGTATCAATTAAGATAAAAATGAAATGTAATAAGTCCCCAGATGTACCTCTTCATCGTACAGTATATCGATACACTAAGGCTGACTGGGATAGCTTCCGTACATTTATATCTGATCTACCTCTGCATTCCATGTTTAAAAAGGATGTGTCCTCTATAGTATTAGACCTAACTGAATGGTTAATTGTAGGTATTGACCATTTCATACCCTCAAAAAAGTTTCAGAAAAAACCTAACAGCCAGCCATGGTTCTCTCCAGAATGTGCTGCTGCCATTGCGCACAGAAATCACTTTTTCCACTGCTTCAAACGTAATAGATGTATGGAAACTAAAGCCGTTTTCAGGACTGCCAGCAACCATTGTAAGAAAGTAATAAGGAACGCAAGAGAGTTGTATGCTCAATCTGTTAAGTCCAAAGTAGCTGAGCAGCGGCTTGGTTCCCACCAGTTTTGGCAAATAGCAAACAGAATACTGAACAGAAGCGTGTGCTCCATCCCAACTATTATCAATGGACCTGAGGTAATCTCGTCAGCATCAGACAAAGCCAAACTCTTTGTCAAGAACTTTGCAGCAAATTCTACCCTTTGCGACCAAGACCGCCAACCCCCAATATTTCCTCCTGTATCAGAAAACACGCTATGTGATATACGTATATCTGTACGTGATGTTGCGAAGCTAATCAAAAACCTTGATTCGAGTAAAGCAACTGGCCCTGATGGTATTCCAATTATAGTACTCAAAAAACTTCAACCTGAATTAGCGCCCATACTTACAAAACTGTTTAAACGTTGTCTTAAGGAGAATAGTTTCCCATCTCCCTGGAAAACCTCATCAGTATGCCCTGTATTTAAGAATTCAGGTGATCGCTCATCCCCCTCTCAGTACAGGCCAATAAGTCTCCTGTGCGTCATGAGTAAGTTGCTAGAATCTGTGTTAAATACAGAAGTAATCAAACATCTCAACAAAAATAACCTTCTTAGTGACACTCAATATGGTTTCCGTTCTGCTAGATCTACAGCAGATGTCATTACAGTTATATCGCATAGGATTAGCAAATCTCTCGACGGTGGCAATCTTTCTAGAGCAATTGCTCTTGACATATCTAAAGCCTTTGATAGGGTATGGCATAAAGGTTTACTTCATAAGATCGCTAGCTATGGTATAGCTGGAAAAGTCTTCTCAATTATTAAATCATTTCTTTCTGATAGGTTCATAAGAGTAGTAGTTGATGGGCAAAAATCAGAAGCTCACAGTATTAATGCCGGTGTCCCTCAGGGATCCATCCTGGGCCCAACTCTTTTCCTGATCTACATTAATGATCTTCCAAATCATATCCTTACATCATTTGTAGACATTTATGCTGACGACACTACCATTTATGGTACCACATCTAAGACAGTAAACGAGCAAGTTCTCTCCAATTCTCTCTCCTCTGATCTTGAGCACGTAGTACAATGGGGAAAGGAGTGGCTGGTTACTTTTAATGCATCTAAAACCAAGCTTCTCTCTTTACATCATCAACATTCTAATCCACATTTGTCATCAATTGAAATGAATGGCTCTCGTCTTCAGGAGGCCTCAAGTTTTGACAAGCTTCTGGGCTTGACCATTACTCCTGATCTTAAATGGAACACGTATATCAAATCTGTTGCCAAGGCCGCTGGAAAAATGGTGGGATCTTTCTATCGATCCAGTAGATATCTCACTGCTGATGCTATTCTCTACCTATATAAGAGCCAGGTACGTCCAAGGATGGAATACTGTTGCCACATCTGGGCAGGAGCTGCTAGAAAGGACTTGTCCTGCCTTGATAGAGTTCAAAATAGACTTCGTAGCCTCGTAGGAGATGTCCTTTTCTCCTCCTTGCAACCTCTATCTCACAGAAGAGATGTTGCGAGTTTGTCTCTGATGTATCGTTATTTTCATGGAAAGTGTTCAACTGAGCTTCAATCTTTGGTCCCCCCTCGCCAAACTTTCACAAGAAACACTCGTCTAGCTGTAAACACTATCAATAATTTCCCCCACTCTTTATCTGTCCCTAAACCTAAACGTAGATTCCATGAACAAAGCTTCTTTCTTAGAACTGCACGCCTGTGGAATTGTCTTCCGTTTTCCTGCTTTCCGGCTGACTACAATATGGTTGTGTTCAAGTCTAAAGTAAATAAGTTCTTGATGAGCCGTTCCATATGTTATCAAATTTACCAAATTTTCATTACTAATGATTACTATATTGACCAATTTCTACTGTACACTCTTTAACCCTTATCCTTGAGTGGCCTCTGGGCCTTGATAATGTGGTGATGCCTTTGTAAAAAAAAAAAAAAAAAAAAAAAAAAAAAAAAACGATGGTTTCACGAAATGTCAACAAAAAATATTTTATCCACATGCGAATGGATAGGCAGACACACTCTAGTTAAACTATCCTGCTCTTTTATTACTAATAAGATGAACACATCAGTAAAGTTAAGATATAAGCTATGCTTATTTTTATAACAAAAATGAATCCGGAGCCACTGCTTTTCAGTGTGAAACCCAATACTACACAAAAGCACCTATCCATTGCACTTTATCACTACTAAAATGGTTTGGGGATGAAAGAATATATGAACAAATTTATCAAATTTGTCTTGAAAACTAGTTAACGTTGAAAAGATGTTTAGGACCGCTGTTTTCTGTAACAATGAACAATTGTATTTTCCACGGTGACCCTCCCCTTCTCTTTTTGATTTCCCTTTTTCTCTCCCTTTAACCTCCTTTTTTTCTTCCTTTAACCTCCTTTTTTTCTCCCTTTTGACCTCCTTTTTTCTCCCTTTTGACCTCCTTTTTTCTCCCTTTTGACCTCCTTTTTTCTCCCTTTTGACCTCCTTTTTTCTCCCTTTTGACCTCCTTTTTTCTCCCTTTTGACCTCCTTTTTTCTCCCTTTTGACCTCCTTTTTTCTCCCTTTTGACCTCCTTTTTTCTCCCTTTTGACCTCCTTTTTTCTCCCTTTTGACCTCCTTTTTTTTCTTCTCCCTTTTGACCTCCTTTTTTTTCTTCTCCCTTTTGACCTCCTTTTTTTTCTTCTCCCTTTTGACCTATTTTTCTTCTCCCTTTTGACCTCCTTTTTTCTTCTCCTTTTTGACCTCCTTTTTTTCTTCTCCTTTTTGACCTCCTTTTTTTTCTTCTCCCTTTTGACCTCTTTTTTTTTCTTCTCCCTTTTGACCTCTTTTTTTTTCTTCTCCTTTTTAACCTCTTTTTTTTTCTTCTCCTTTTTAACCTCTTTTTTTTCTTCTCCCTTTTGACCTCTTTTTTTTCTTCTCCCTTTTGACCTCTTTTTTTTCTTCTCCCTTTTGACCTCTTTTTTTTCTTCTCCCTTTTGACCTCCTGTTTTTTCTTCTCCTTTTTGACCTCCTGTTTTTTCTTCTCCTTTTTGACCTCCTGTTTTTTCTTCTCCTTTTTGACCTCCTGTTTTTTCTTCTCCTTTTTGACCTCCTTTTTTTCTTCTCCCTTTTGACCTCTGTTTTCTTCTCCCTTTTGACCTCCTGTTTTTTCTTCTCCCTTTTGACCTCCTGTTTTTTCTTCTCCCTTTTGACCTCTTTTTTCTTCTCCCTTTTGACCTCCTTTTTTTTCTCCCTTTTGACCTCTTTTTTTTTCTTCTCCCTTTTGACCTCTTTTTTTTTCTTCTCCCTTTTGACCTCTTTTTTTTTCTTCTCCCTTTTGACCTCTTTTTTTTTCTTCTCCCTTTTGACCTCTTTTTTTTTCTTCTCCCTTTTGACCTCTTTTTTTTTCTTCTCCCTTTTGACCTCTTTTTTTTTCTTCTCCCTTTTGACCTCTTTTTTTTTCTTCTCCCTTTTGACCTCTTTTTTTTTCTTCTCCTTTTTGACCTCCTTTTTTTCTTCTCCTTTTTGACCTCCTTTTTTTCTTCTCCTTTTTGACCTCCTTTTTTTCTTCTCCCTTTTGACCTCTTTTTTCTTCTCCCTTTTGACCTCTTTTTTTTTCTTCTCCCTTTTGACCTCTTTTTTTTTCCTTCTCCCTTTTGACCTCTTTTTTTTTCCTTCTCCCTTTTGACCTCTTTTTTTTTCTTCTCCCTTTTGACCTCTTTTTTTTTCTTCTCCCTTTTGACCTCTTTTTTTTTCTTCTCCCTTTTGACCTCCTTTTTTTCTTCTCCTTTTTGACCTCCTTTTTTTCTTCTCCTTTTTGACCTCCTTTTTTTCTTCTCCTTTTTGACCTCCTTTTTTTTCTTCTCCTTTTTGACCTCCTTTTTTTTCTTCTCTTTTTGACCTCCTTTTTTTTCTTCTCTTTTTGACCTCCTTTTTTTTCTTCTCTTTTTGACCTCCTTTTTTTTCTTCTCTTTTTGACCTCCTTTTTTTTCTTCTCTTTTTGACCTCCTTTTTTTTCTTCTCTTTTTGACCTCCTTTTTTTTCTTCCTTTTGACCTCCTTTTTTTTCTTCCTTTTGACCTCCTTTTTTTTCTTCCTTTTGACCTCTTTTTTTTCTCCCTTTTGACCTCTTTTTTCTTCTCCCTTTTGACCTTTTTTTTCTTCTCCCTTTTGACCTCTTTTTCTTCTCCCTTTTGACCTCTTTTTTTTCTCCCTTTTGACCTCTTTTTTTCTCCCTTTTGACCTCTTTTTTTTCTTCCTTTTGACCTCTTTTTTTTCTTCCTTTTGACCTCTTTTTTTTCTTCCTTTTGACCTCTTTTTTTTCTTCCTTTTGACCTCTTTTTTTTCTTCCTTTTGACCTCTTTTTTTTCTTCCTTTTGACCTCTTTTTTTTCTTCCTTTTGACCTCTTTTTTTTCTTCCTTTTGACCTCTTTTTTTTCTTCCTTTTGACCTCTTTTTTTTCTTCCTTTTGACCTCTTTTTTTTCTTCCTTTTGACCTCTTTTTTTTCTTCCTTTTGACCTCTTTTTTTTCTTCCTTTTGACCTCCTTTTTTTCTTCCTTTTGACCTCCTTTTTTTCTTTTTGACCTTTTTTTCTTCCTTTTGACCTCTTTTTTTTCTCCCTTTTGACCTCTTTTTTTTCTCCCTTTTGACCTCTTTTTTTTCTCCCTTTTGACCTCTTTTTTTTCTCCCTTTTGACCTCATGTTTTTCTCCCTTTTGACCTCCCTCTTTTTCTTTGACTTCTCTCTCTCTCCCTACCACTTTTGACCTCTCCCCTACTATTTCTCCTCTTGAACTTTCCTCTCATCTTTTTTCTCTTGATCCTTCATCTACTCACTCTCCCCTTGACCATCCTCCACACTGTCTCCCCTTCCGATAATTCCCTCTGCCTCCTGCTCCACTCTCTACGCTCCCCCTGCATCCCTCTACGCTCCCTCTGCTTCCCCCACCCCACCCTCTACTACCCCACCCTCTACGCTCCCCCTCCGTCTCCCCACCCACCTCTATGCTCCCCCTTCGTCTCCCCACCCTCTACGCTCCCCCTTCGTCTCTCTACGCTCCCCCTTTGTCTCCCCACCCTGTACGCTCCCCCTGCGTCTCCCCACCCCAACCTGTACGCTCCCCCTGCGTCTCCCCACCCCACCCTGTACGCTCCCCCTGCGTCTCCCCACCCCACCCTGTACGCTCCCCCTGCGTCTCCCCACCCCACCCTGTACGCTCCCCCTGCGTCTCCCCACCCCACCCTGTACGCTCTCCCTGCGTCTCCCCACCCCACCCTCTACGCTCTTTTTTCTTTCGCACCCTTCACGCCCCTTCTTTCCTCATCTTTCGGTCTCCTTCCCTCTCTCTCCCCTTTGCCCGCCTCACCCACCCTTTCCGTTTTCGTCTCTCACTTGCTACAACAATTACTCATTGATTAAAACTATCAATCGATTTGTTCCAACGTTTATTCACTGATGCATGCAAATCGCAACGATGCGCCACCGAAACAATTTCCCATGACTTTTGATCCTTCATTTTTTTTTACACACATGAAACTCGATAATAAATAGATAACAATTCATTATATTCTTTTCTTTGCGATTCTATCTTTGTGTGGTTTGTCTGAAGCAACTTTCAATTGATTTTAAACCTTGTTCAATTGTTTGATTTATTATTGATCTTTTCATATTTCCTCAAAAGATTAGATTGCTCTTGTCAATAATAAAACGATCACTTAAAAATACGTCATTCCTGTAAATTTTTTAGTTTATTTATTTTTTATTCAGTCTCATATTTTTATTAGACGCTTTGTCTGTCAATCTGACACGTTTAAACGTGCAATACCATTTTCTTTGATCTGACACGCTTAAAGTTGAAATAGGATATTTGGGGAGGGATTTGTCACGCTTAAAGCTGGAATAGCATTTTTTTACCAAAAGTGGAACTTGACGATTGTATTTTATACGTTTTTTTTTTTTACCTTGTCTATTGGCAATATATATATGATACTTTTTATTTGCTTTGCATAAGCATTTTTATGTCGCTACACATTCATGAGCATGTTTCGGTCAGCCAGCTACAAGTAATTAGAGACCTCTTCAGATGACTCTTCTTATACAAAAGTAGTATCGCCTGAAAAGGTCTTTAGTTGTCTGTAACTGGTTGACCGAAACCTGCTCATAAATGTGTAGCGAAATACAAAATAAATAAAATTATATCTTCCTCTATTTCGATATTGAGCGCTCTTGTATGGACCTCGTTATAAATTCATTGGTTACTTCACCTCTAGAAAATATTAACCTGGAATTACAGACACACACACATTATATATATATATATATATATATATATATATATATATATGTATGTGTGTGTGTGTGTGTGCATGCAAACAAAGTAAAAGAAGAGTCGAAATAGAAAGTGTTGCATGACATAAGAGATCCAGTATCAATCTAAGAAGAAAACGGATTTGTTGGGAACGACGAAAAGCGTTGAAGGTGAAAATGCTGAAATCTTTCATCTGGAATTTTCAATTTAAGCTGATGCCAACCATTCTATTTTTAGCACCAGACAATCTTGTCTCTCTATTAAATACTGGCTTTTCCTATCCAACGTTGCCCGGGAGTGTCTTTATTTCCATTTCTATTTTTCTTTTTATTTTAATCAGCCCGTTTATTTTTTTTATTTTTTAGAACTTGTAAGTTAAGAAACCATGTAGAGTTTTTTGACATTTGTTACTTCAAATTCTATTTCGACGATATACGTCTTCATCAGACATTAAATGTTTTTTTTTCTTTTTCTTTTCTCGTGGCATGGTGGCTAGATAATCAAAGTTCATGTGGTCTTAAATAGTGTTTCTTTTTTTCTTTTTTTTCAAATATGCTAATTACGTGGCTTGCATGAAATGAGTTACATATGTATTTTCCCACTCGATATAAACGTAAATTTGTTAATAGAATTTTGAAAGTTAAATTTAATTATTCCGATATGGTTAGGTCATTCAATTAATTTTTATTGAAATTTTCTGTTAGAAAGGACAGAAAATTGAATGGACGTGTTCAGAAAGTTGCTTAACAGAAAGGAAGTCTTGAGTGATATGTGGTAAAAGAAGCTGGTAAAATCATTCTTGTTGGCTCTGTCCAATGGAATTCAGACATATTTGTCAAAACTCTTACTTTACCTCATCTCATTCTGAAATATATATGCTCTTGTCATGAAACTACAACTATTATTGTTACGATAATGTATTGATCATTTATTTTTTAATTGACAAGTCACGAATTATGTTGGTGAGTAACTTTTATGAAGATAATTCGCGACAAGTGTTATTGACATTAGATTTGAATAGGACTGTTGTAGCCCCCAGGGAAGCATTTTTATGGAAAGTATAATAGAAAGCATAACTCAACAGTATAACACAAGCGACTACATCTCTATTTATCTATCGGATAACAGGATCATGCAAGGAAAATCTTAATTTTGTATACATGTGGCAGTAATTTGCTTATAAGGAGAATAGTGGCTACTAGAAGGACAGATTGGAGAGAATAGGCAGTCAAGTTGTTGATAACCGATAGAGCATATACATTGAAAGTTGGTGTCGTGAATTATGGTTTAAAAGGAGTTGGTACAAAGTGTGGCGTTGATGAGAAGTTCTGATATTTTTTCTTTGAAAGAAAATCTACATATCTGTTTTAAACGTTTAAAGAATTTTTTAAATTAAAAATTTTATTTTTGTGAAGGTTTCTTTGAAATTCAAACCTTAGAATCAACATCACTTGTCAACTTGACACTTCGTTTTCCGTCTCTAATGTTTAAGTGTAGCGATACTTGTATAGTTTAGAAATTAAATTTTCATTTAATAACTAGGTCAAATAAAGTGAAATTCTCCTGTTAGAAGTGAAGGGTAGAAAATGGAATGGACGTATTCAGAAAGTTACTTAACAGATAGGAAGTCTTTAGTGAAATGTGTTGAAAAAAAGATAGTTAAATCATTCTCTTTAGCTCTCAGTTTGATTGAATTTAGATGTGTTTTTCAAAACTTTTACGTTGCCTCAACCAATCCTGAAATTTATATATATTGCACAGGTAATTGAGGACTCTAGTTATTTCACCGACAACACTACATAGCACTATTTTTTTTTTTTTTTTTTTTTTTTTTTTTTTTTTAATTTTCACCCCAAACAAGGCACAGTGCCACGTTGATGTAGGGGGCTACTATCAGGGACCTAAGTTACAGGGATACTATGTAGGGGGTTGAGCAGCAAGGTCTGTTCACATTATACTTGAACTTCTGCATGTCAGTACAGTTCATTATTACTACAAATAGTGGAAGAATTCCAAAGTTTAGCAGTTCTAGGGAATAAACTATTAAGAATAGAAGGCTTTCTTACATCTAAGGATCTTTACTGTGTAGGGGTGCGATTTTGCTGCTTATCGGGCTTGTCACGGGCTATTTATGTCGAGGAGGGTACAAGGGCTTGTAGTTCATCAGAGCACCTACCATTGAAATATTTTTAGACCAGAGGGATGCAGCATTTCGTCGATGCAACAGAGGTTGAAGCTTAGATGACAGTTCAGAACCTATCAGGTTGGCAACTCATTTGAACCTTGTCCAGGAGTGAGAGACTAGCAGCAGATGCACCAGCCCAAATGTGACAACAGTACTCCATATATGGGCGAATGGAGACATTGTAGAGGTACAGGATATTTTCAGTCGCAAATAACTTTCTAGCACATGTATATATGACATATATACACATTAGAATTTTCTGAATGTGAGAGATGATATACCAGAAGTCCAAAACTTGAGTTTCGCTTTCATTTGGGATCATCAGTGGAAATAATTATATCATCTCTTACATTCTGAAAATTCTGATATTAATTTACTCGCTTGGCCAGCTTGTTGGATGACCTCGTCCTAGTGAATATAAAAAATCCTACTTGGAAGACATCAGGTTCGGTTTTGTGGTTGGATAACTACACCCCTTGCTTCCTACGAAGTAGGTACATTCCATAATCAGATATGCCACGGTTTGCTTGATCTGTGTTAGCCAATAAACTTGTGTGTAGTTCATAGGAGCATCCAATATTAAAATATTTGTAAAACAGGCGGAGGGATGCAACATTTCCTCGATGGGACAGAGGTTGAAGCCTAGATGACAGTTCAGAGAAGCAAGAAGCTAAATAAATCAGAAGTATCAGAAGTCTTTCTTTCTTTTTTTTTTTTTTTTTTTTTTTAACAAGGAAGTCATCATTTATCAAAGCCCAAAAGCAACTCGAGGATAAGGGGTAATGAATATAAATGCCACGGTTTGCTTGATTTGTGTTAGCCAATAAACTTTCTTGCGTGTGGCATAGTTGCTTAAGTGGCAAGGTACTTCACTGCATGCAAGAGATTAGTTTTGAATAGAGAGTTCGGATATGGTCAACTGATCAGGAAAAAACTCTAGTCTTGGGCTTCTGGTTTGTTGGCTTGCATATGAGCTGTGACGTTGTTTAACTGGGAATATATGTGTGTGTGTGTGTGTGTGTGTGCGTATGGCATAATCACGTTGACACACCGGTTCCCTCTGGATCACCGGAGTTAAGCAACGTTGAGCCTGGTCAGTATTAAAATGGGTGACCTTTTGGGACTTCCAGGTGCTGTATGTGCTCACTGTTTATCTCGGCATTGTTTTAAGTTGTCCTGGTCTTCTTCTTGCCACTGGACCCAAACAGTGTCGCTTCAGAAGAGGTGTGGTTGGGGATTGCGCGACCCTCGCCTCACAATTACATGCGCAACTGCCCCAATAGGAGTATCCTTTGTCTTTCGAGACTGAACGGAGCCATCATTATATCTGTGTGTGTGTGTGTTTATGGGAAAATATGCTTATTCAATTATATTTCACCTTTTATTTATACCAATCCTTTAATTTATGAAACTTGATATTTTTAAATATCCTACAGAGCATATGCAAATAAATGGTGAAAGTCTATTTTCCCAATTTCAAGATGTCTTCCATCTTACCGTTTATTCTTTTAAGAATGTTGAAATATTCAATTGTTGACAGCACATGTTTCGTAGCTCAGAATCCTCCATATAATAATTATTAAAATTGACATAATTTAATGCATGATTCTGTACTACAAAACTGGTGCTGTCAAGAATCGAACATTTCAACATATTTAAAAGAATAAACGGTTAGACAACATCTTGAAATTGGAAATGTACACCTTTGTCATATAACTCGCTAGATTACAAAATTTATGACGTGATCAACATTATATAATCATGCTTCAAAAATTTGACATCATTAAATATTCAAGTGTACAAATGCTTTATAAATTTGTAATTGTCTTAAAAATTTGAAATATTTCATCTTTATATATTTATAGATTTAAAGTTATATATTTTTTTGTCTAGGTAAGAATATAACTAAATTTAAAATATTTCATTTTTTTAATCTATTATACAAAGGGCGTGTGTGTGTGTGTCTCCATCTCCAGCTAAAAGTAAATAAAAACAAAAAAACTACAAAACAAATACCCACAAAGTTGGTATATACTGCTGCCGCACTCAGGGTCTGCCAGTGACCACCTGATTGCATCAGGGAATCATCACTCTTCAGCACATCCAGGTAAACTTTGGTGTTGACTTTCAGGCCGACTTCAAAGATGTGAGGTGGCATGATGTGGCCAAACCACACCAAAGACCATAACCTTGGCCAGAAACTTTGTTTTCATAACCCTGGGCACATCGTGTGTTACTCATGGCAATCTAGCGATGCATTTTGAGGGTGCTGGCAATGGTCCTGTTGTCATAACTTGGATCAGTAGAGAGCATGAGTTGTACAGTGGCGCATCTTCGATCTTACTCGTTGAACATTGTGTCACTTTCAGATATGATAGAAGGCTCCTATCACTCTTAGGATTTATACACAATTGGCCAACTCGTAGATGGTCTGCAACTAAAAAAGAAAACCGGTTTTTATCAAACGGAAATCGAATCATGTCATTTTTTTCTAGGGCGACAATTTTATCATTCCATCCTGTGTATGTAATTTATATTTATATATTAAAAAAGAATATATGAATAAATATAAAATGTCTACATGCATTATTCACTAACGTTTGTTTGAATACTCTCATCGCTGGTTGACATCATGACAAGCTCACTTACATGGCTTCATATCTTAATTCACTTTTATTTAAGAATTAATTCCCTAAGTCTGAGAAGAAGAGCGCTCGAGTGGAAAGCCATGGTTGACTTTGTTCAAGTCATGCGACCAGCAATAATTATCACTTCCTGCACTGACGATTGCATAAGCATGAAACACTAGTGTCTATGAATAATTAAAAAAATATTTATTTGGGGGAAAAAAAGTTATGCATGTTTCATTGAACTGTAGGGATAATTCCTGTTTCTCTTGTGATCCGATTTTTTTCCATTTGGCGAACCAATGTTCAAACTTTCTGTTCGTGTGTAAAAAGAAATTTGCCATAGTTGCGAACATTTGCAACTTCTACGAGTCGTCTTCAGTCGAGTGATGAAATAAAAAAATTGTGCTTAGTGAATGTATTGAAAAATCTGTTAAAATCACTTAAATGCCCTCCCCCTCTCTTATTGAGCCTGATTGATGGTCAGCTTGTTTATGCAAATGAGTACGGCTTCCATGATTAGGAAGTGCAAGATACAATATGAGGCGGTTACAATGGCGGTGTTCTTTATTAATGTTTCTAAATTCATTTTTGCGGGGTGCCATGTGCTACAAGGTGTTGGTAGATGGAGCTGTTAGAGGAAGGCAGGTGACCTGTAAGCCGACGAGATATACCGGTCCTAGTCATACCGATCTACGAGTTGTTTTTGGAGACATGCCCCTATAGGATATTTAAAAACATACATGGCGTTGCCAGTTTTTAGTAAATTGTCGTCGGGTTATTCTTTATTAGTAAATGAGGTGCTTTTTATTATTTTGTAATAAATAATGAATCGAAGTTTAGAATTTTTTTTCAGTGGTGGAAATGTTTATGTATGTTATTTTTTTTTTTTTTTTTTTTTTCGTCGATTTTATAATTAGTGTGCATTTGGTTACAGTAGAATGTTGATATTATCATTATTAGTGTTTTTTGTAATGGTGGCTAAAGTGTATGTGTGTGTGTGTATATATATATATATATGTGATGGGACGATTCCAATACAATTACCGATTCTTTATAAATCTAAATATTTAATATGTGTTATTTTGTCCCAATTACTGTAAAAACACATCTGTTTTCTCGACCGTAAAAGCACTTGTAAGGGGGTGAGAGATCTGGAAGTTTAAATAAATAAGTATTTATTTCATTATTACTACAGACAGTGGAAGATGTTTCTTAAACCAAAATCAAATAAAAATGATAATTTAAGGAATCGGTTTTAGCATCGGAAAATAGGCACAAATTTTTCCGATACCCCCAAAAAAGCTCTGATTTTTCTGGTTACGATTAATCGTCCCAACACACACACATTATATATATATATATATATATATATATATATATATATATATATATATATATATATATATATATTCCTTTTTATCTCGGTTTGATTTTAGTTCTCGTTTTATTATATTCATAAAAAAAAAATAATAACTTTCTAATATAATATAAAAATTTAAAAAAAAAAAAAAATTTGTTTAAAAATACCTTAGGCTTAGAACTGAAGATGTTTATTGAAGCTATGCTGTGAAAAATCGAAAAGTTCTCCAGTGTTTTTTAATATTTTTTATTTCTTTTCCCCATTTCCTTTGTAGACTAAAAGGTAAATTTCTTGATCAATCTACAAAATAGGTCATTCTAAATAATGCACTCAAGTCTTACGACATGCATGAACATTTTTTTTTTTTTTTTAAGATAAAAACTTTACAAAATTATAGATGTCTAAAAATATCTTATCCATTTGGGGTTGGGTTATTTCCATTAGCATATCAGTAAAGCTACTCACCCAACCATAACCCTAACACTAATCCTAACCCGCCGTGTAAATTGTAAATGCATATTTATTATCAGATATTACATTTGCTATTAGATAACTTCAGTTATGTTCTAACTGTTTCTATTTGTTTCCTATTTACGATTTCCGGCGAAGGCAGATTTGGACACGATCGGTTTTTAATGTGGGGAAGGAAGACCCAACTCTGCAAAAAGTGTCAATCTGGATTGGAACAAAAATGAAAAATTATCATAGTCCACAAGGATTTCTCCTTCTCTGATCGAGAACAGAAAAGATGAAGTGTAGTATCAGAACAGACACTGCACTTTGCTCGTAGCCAAAAAGCCAATTTTAGTCAAATAAAAAAAAAAAAAACTTTTGCTTACTCTTAGCTAGATTCTTTCACCAAAATACCATATTCATTCCATGGCTTTAAACCTACTTAAAACATCCCCATAGGCTTTGATAAAATTTTATTTACAAATAAATATGTACAATAAGATCTACAAACATGAAAAAAGAATGAATAATAAAAATAAAATGAAAAAATGCTATGGGGGGGCAGTTAATTAAGACCCTTCTGATCTTTTGCTAAATCCCCCACCCCACACACGCACACACAAACCCACTGTTTTTGGTTGATTCAGAAAACAAGCAGGTCAGTCCCTAAATGGGAGTAGGAACTATCTGGATGGAATATGGGAATGGATGGTGTTCTCCAAGATAGCAACAACATTTGAGCCTGGCCTAGTGCAAAACATGAAGGGTTGGCATCTTTGGAGGCTCTCTAGTACCTAAAAATAAAATCGGACAAGGACTCATTTATTCCACTAGCTCAGAATCTTTAAATAAATTCTAAGGGATGAGTTTTGTAAAACCAAGGACTGTGCATGCCTTGCTTATGGAGCGAACATGTACCGGGCTCCTCAATGGATGCATAAGCTAGTGTCATAGGTCAACAGAGTACTATTTTTATCTGAAAAGTCTTATCAACTCATTTATGATGAATTGCTTGTAAGTTCTATTGTTCATCTCGGGTTAGTGCAGTGATAAGTAAATTAACTAATTAATTAACTAATTAATTAACTAATTAATTCGCACATCTAAAAAATAATCATGTAGACAAATAGCAAATCAAAATCAGAAATCAATACACAAGATTATTTATTTGCGGACTGTTATCCTCATTTTTATTGTTTCACGACGTTTCGGCCAACTTATCCTCTGGCCAGCTTTGGGTAGAATTGAAACTGCTATCTTGAGACAATGCTCACTTGGAACCGTAGAGATTCAACGTCTCTATCCATTAATTGACTGAAACGTTGTGAAACAACTATGAATATGAGGATAACGGCCCGCAAATAAATAAACAAACAAATAAATAAATAAATATACAAATTACTGATCTCAAGATTCCAATAATAAAATAAGATTAATGATTATAACTGGATTGTAAAATAAGAATAAAAAAACTCTTCCCCATTATTATTATTATTATTATTATTATGAATATTATTATGAATATTATGATTATTATTAGTAGTAATAGTATAATCTACTGTTAAAAACACTAATTTTGAAATTTAAAAATATAACGGCAGATTGTTTTTTTGGGGTTTTTTTTTT
This sequence comes from Euprymna scolopes, assembly GCF_053919585.1. Classification (NCBI taxonomy): domain Eukaryota; kingdom Metazoa; phylum Mollusca; class Cephalopoda; order Sepiida; family Sepiolidae; genus Euprymna; species Euprymna scolopes. Next base: position 105,143,395 of record NC_136499.1, on the reverse strand, counting down.
TTGCTTTTTTAAAAAAAATCTTACCTTTGTTTGGTCTTTCAACAGTTATATATTAAATTTCAAAGTAAGTGTTTTCTAACAATGAATCCATATACTATTGCCACTAACGCACATGCGCACAGCTGAGCGCCTCCCACTGATTCTGGCATCTAAACCTCAATCTTTGTTAACTTTTGAAGTCTGCTAAATTACCAACAACAAATGTAAAAGAAAATACTGTGTATTTTCCTGATAAAGACTCTTATATAGGTTGAAAATTTGAATTTTAAATAAATTCATGTTTATTAAAAAAAGAAATTTATGCTTTGTCTTGTCTTTGAACCATTATATTTTAAAAGAATAATGGTGTCGCTGGTAAAAAATAGTACCTTATCCTTTGGTTTCCGGAGTATGACATGAGACTGAATCTTTTTTTAATTATTTCTTTCTCATATTCACCCTAAACAAGGCAAATTGCTACAAAGACATAAGAGGCTACTGTGAATTAGGGATCATAATTGAAAGGACAGTCTAAGTAGGGAGTTGAGCAGCAAGATGTCTGTTCATATTCCATTTAAACTTCTGCATATTACTACAATCAGGGAAGCAGGAAACAAGGAATGAATTCCAAAGTCTAGCAGTTCTAGGGAAAAAAAACTATTAGAATAAAAGTCTCTCCGTCATCGAGAGACCTCTACAGTGAAGGCATAGGATTTTTGCTGCTTGTCAGGTAGGCGGGGTATTTATCTCAAGGGGGCACAAGTGCTACGAGTTCCATTAAAGTACTTGCAAAACAAGCACAGGGATGCAACATTGCAATGATGAGACGAAGGTTAAAGCTTGATTGACAGTGTAGGATATTAGATTGAAGATTCTTTTTTTTAAGAAACCTGTTCAATATAGCGAGACTATTGGTTGATCCACCGGCCCATATGTGGCAACAATATTCCATGCATGAGCAAACAGTGAGACCTCAATTGGGAAGTGTAAAGTCAATCAAAGTAACCATTATGTTAGGCCAGAATCGTCTCCCCTCGAGATATACATTTAAGGTACCAACACAGAGAGCGCAATATGCCCCCTCCCAGGAGGGGGACTTTTGTGGCCTTCGGGCCAAGATCAAAATGTAGTATCTGTTCCGGCAGATGCTGCAATCAAAAACCATTGCCCTTGCAGCAATCTTCTGGTCCATTTAGGGGCAACCCTACATACCAGTGTGCAAATCACTATCCAGCTCCCATTTCCTACCTCTCAGGAGCTGGTCCCCTTTTCGCTTCCCCCTCCCCCTCTCTCTCCACATTAAAAAACGGCGTTGTGCCTAATTTGCTCAGTGGGGAAGCAAATAAATACGACAAACCAACACAGAGGGCGCTTTCTAGTGCAAGAGTTTGTAATCACGTTCTGTACATGTGTGGAAAATTCAGAACAACTCTCTTCCTTGTTCTTGCACATCTTTCAAGACACGCAACAAAAGATCAGTTCAGCATACTTATCAAAATATCTTTATTTTTACCCGTTCTTTTCTAAACACCGCACAAGTGTTCGTTTCAATAATTTACCTACTGAATTTCACAAATCATAACTTGTCGACATAGAAATTAAATGATAGTCTTATTCTAACATTTTAGATTAACTTCATCATCTTCGTTCAATAAATGAAAAATAGGTGTTAATTATTAGATGAAATGTTCATATGTCTTGAAGGAGAACGTTGATATTGAATAAAGGAAAACGCTATATCGAGTCCAAAAGGCCAGACAAGAACAATGGTATTAAGCGTTTATAAGAGTGTTAATTTTTTTTTTTTTTTTTTTTTTTTTTACACGGTGGTCACCACTTATCAAGGCCCGGAAGCCACTCAGGGATAAGGGTTATTGCAAGTACAGTACGTTAGTGTGGAGATTTAATGAAGTGTTTACTTAAGAGGGTGGTTCATTAGGAATTTGTTAACGTTGGACTTAAAGATATCCAAGTTGTAGTCAGGTGGGAAGCAGGCAGACGGAACAGAGTTCCACAGGCGTGCAGTTCTAATATTTGGGACCCTATGCCGCTAAGTAGCAATTAAGTTAACTCGTGTGAATTTTGGCAAGAGTCACCTTTAGTGCATGTCAGGATAGTTGGCTACAAACAGAATGTACCCAGAGACAACGAGAAGTGACAACGAAAAACAGATCAGTACATGAAAATCCTCGCTCATATATGTATAACGACCTTATTTTATTTGGTATCTGGATTGCTCATAAGTTAGAACACAACCCAACATTTCATGATGAAGAAAAAGTAATCTGTTTGATTGCTTGTTAATAAAAATATGACAGGGAGTGTTGAGCTAGTTTGTGAGTGTTAGTTTTGTGGTTTTAAAATATAATTTGCATATGAGAGGAGTGGCTGCAATAAGGACAAATTGTGGAGAAGAATGCAATCGGGTGTTTTAGCAGCAAAGAGAACACATCAAAGTTAAATCGTGCTAATAGCGCGAATGTTGTGGGAGTGGTGCAATTTTCGTAATTTAGATTACAAGCTATTTTGGCAAGAAAAGTAAAGTTGATGCGATCATGTCAAGAGTCCGACTTTTTGGGAAATGGTGCCGTCATATTAAATTATAATCTGAGAGTATGATTATTTTTAGGGTCGTCCTTCTACGGAGAAAATTAAATTACAGTTAGACTTTTGAGGAATGGCATTCAAAGTCTGACTTTTGAAAATTAGTATGGAGAAGCAATAATTACGGTTAGAGTTGGACTTTTTTATTATTTATTTTTGTTTTGTTTTGTGTTTGAAAGTCAATGAGAATATGAATGGCTAGCTGCGCCTGGCCGTGTCTGGAGGGCTAGCTGCGCCTGGCCGTGTCCAGAGGGCTAGCTGTGTCTGGCTGTGTATGAGTAGAGATGTAAGGGCTATATGATGTGAAATGATCTCTAAAGATCATGGGAGTGTGTGGTTTCAAAATATAATTAGCATATGAGAGGAGTGTCTGCGATAAGAAGGATGAATTGTAGAGAGGAAGGGGTAAAGTGTTTAGCAGTGAAGAGAACATGCCAAAGTTAAGAAGTTGTAATACTGATAATGTCATGGGAATGATGCCAATTTCTTAAATTAGATTCTAAATTTGTATAATTATTTTGAAGTTCACGTGCCACAGTGTTGCCATCTTTATAAGTTAAATTCGCATGCCAATGCTGATAGTCAAACGCTAAAAGAAGGTTCGCACACCAATATGAACTTTGGTAGTTCTGAGTGATGTAAGTAGTTGGACAGCTTGGTCCTCTTGATGCTGATTGAAAAGTGTGGATGTGCTTCCTTAAATAACATTCCACAACAAATGTTTGGTTCATTTCTGATTTGTTAAATCTCAATGTAGAGAACCAATCAAAATTGAGCATTTGCTCCAATCAGTATCAAGTATTCAAGTTAGCAAATATCAAATGATTTTAGACATTGTTATTCTGTGGTTGTATGAACATGCACGTGGGAGTCCCCTACACAGGCCGTGATCGTTCTGCTTGCTGTGTGACAGTTACTGGCTCCATCATTCAAATACATAGGCATATTGATGACTCATGTGGCGAGTTAATGTCACGTCAGCATTTAAGTGTGAGAGTGACGTCATGGAATGAAATGCATATATAGGCAGTAGGATCGAAGAAAAAAAAGGAAAAAAAAACTGTGACAATTTGAAAGGTACACTCGGCAAATATACAATATTTCCTCCTTCCATCTTTTCGGAAGTGAGCCGTCCGGCCAACGGGTTGGTTTTAGAAAATAATTACTGCAACACAACAGCGGATTTTAACTAAATGTGAAATGTGAATGGTAAATTCCTGTTGTAAATGTGTGTCGGTGACTTGCGTACGAAATGAGACGAAATAAATAATTTTTTTTCTTTCACCTAATAAAAAAGGTTATGCCAAAGCTTTTTTCTTTACAGGTCTCTACATACAATGTAGTTGGGTCCATTTTAAAAATAACATGTTGGTTCAAATTGTTGTTCGATTCAGTCAGTGGAATCTTTCAAACAAATCTTAAAGCAGTTAAAAACAAGGGTTTATTTATTTTATTTATTTGAGTTTACAAACGGTGCTTGTTCTCTTCAGATTTGCAGCTGAAATACATTTGTGTAACCAAATCAAAACACGAGTCTAATGAACAAGCTTTAAACTAAATGCCCTCAGAGCCCATCTTGCTTCGATAGATACACTGTTCCAACTTGCTTTCAGATGTAAAGTAACTGCCTCACATTGAGGGGTTGGCTTCGCTGACCTCCCTGTCTCATCTACTGGAATAGATGCACCTTTTTGAGTGGAAATTCTAAATGTCCTGTCTTTATCTTGGTCATCCCCTTTCAACCGCTCAGAAACTAACTACGCGAATATTCACAAAGCTCCAAATAATTTGTTGAGTAAGTTGGCCATTTAAAGATGCACTTTCAAACAAGCAAAAAATAATTCTGGGTGGTCTAACTCGCAATTAGAGATATTTTCAATTTAATCTGTGCCCCCCCTTTCTTTTGGTCAAACATCTCATCTGCAGAGAGTCTATTTGTATGCGCCACTAAACATACAACTTTCAGGCGCATGTTTGCAGCATTTTTTGCAACTGCTACTACATCAAAACAGCCCAACCTTGAATATTACATGCAATTAAATTTTGCTCCACAGCTTCCATTGACTAACCTATGTTTTGTGTAACCTACTTATCTCCGTGTTAAATATTGTTACAGCAAGTTTTCCATCATCTACATTATATTGTACATTTGTTGCTCTTCCTTTAGTTCACTTGCAATCATTTCCTCAAACAATAATAATTACTTTTAATCTTTTTTATTCTAGCAATCAACAGGAAGGTCGTCTTTCTGACTTTTTGTAGTTTTAATGAATGACCAGTTTAGGTGAACTATTTTAGAGTATAATATATTAATATATACAGTTGAGTATAATTCAAACCATTTACCTTGATGTAAACATATACTTGTGGCATATAATTCCTGTTAAGTTACACTACACATATCTTAAGTGAATACTTTTTTTTCATACGGGAGGTCCACAAAAGTTTTAAGGTCCCCCCCCCCAAAAAAAAAGAAAAGTTTTAAGTTTCTACTTGTTTTGTGTTATTTACTAAATGTAAGTTTTATTTAAATTTTCAAGATTTCAATATAACAACATTTATCAATTTTAACTTTTTATTAACCTAGAAACCAATATTTAATTTTAAAAAATTAGATACATACTAGCAGGACCAATTAACTGGCGTTGCCTGGCAGAAGCCTGCTTCCCCCTCCCCTCACAAAAAAGTAAATTATGGTTGTTGTTGGTGGTCACTGCCGTCCCTGAAAATTATGGACACTGGCAGTCATGGCCGAAATGAAATAATCTGGCTTTCACCGACAATTAGTGATGGTTTGGGGCGATAACATGCAGGTACTGTTTGAATTTAAAAAATGCAATTAAAGGAATGCCTAAATCAGTATGAATTAATAAAAGTACAAAAAATGGTTCATTCAAATAATAATGGAAAATAAAAAGTTTTAGAGGTTAAGGATTATCATTGTATAGGGACTGTTTAGAGTGATCGAAATCAGTGGTAGCAGTTATAGCTGTTTCCGTTTGTTGTTCAAGTCTTCCTCTTCTTTTCAACTCTTCCACCAATATTATTATAGTATTAAAGTAAATTCCAGTTTTATGTTGTCTTTTTTTAATGTGTATAAAGCAAAACAATTACGACTTTTTCACTTCACTTTGAGTATCGTCGTGTTAAGAATGGCTTTCAGAATAGATACCACCAACTCTATCTTAAGAACAGTGTTTAGAATAGACATCATTAACATTCTCATGTAATGAACGGCTTTCAGAGTAGACACCCACCTTTTTTGGTAGGGATATGGAAAAATAATTCCCCCAAATTTAACAGTGATAATCGTTGTCAGCATACCCACCTGCAAATGGGAAATTTTTTTTTTTAAATTGTCAGATGACAGTAGCAGATTTGTTTATCACATGTGTGTACAAACCTGGCAGCCAGGGAATTACAGTGCATAATACAGGTGTTGTATATCTCTAAGTACATGTCTCTGCAAAATTTGAATGAGATTTTCTTAATCAGGATAGACGAAAACCTACAAAGGTAGCCATTCTAAAGAAAATTGTGGAGGTGGACCTAATGTACAAATTCACCTCCCCACCAAAAAAAAAGAAAAAAGAAAAAGTTAACGTTTCCACCGAATTCAATTTCCTATGTAATTAAATTTTGCGTTAAAATTGTAATGTAGGGAATCGATGTAAAAAAAAAATCGGTAACTGTACCTAAAACCAGGTATTATCTTTCAAACAAGTATGCAGGACTGTCAATTGAGATATGGAAGCAAAAAATGGAAAATATCTAAACAGTTTGACAAAATATATCAGATATTAACTTAAGTGAACATAGTTATTTGAAAAGATATGCAAGTAAAAACAAAAATCAGTTGCTAAAAAAGGTTACGTATTTTTATATATTTTTATTATAAGAGTGGTGAAAAGAAAGTAAGCATGAATATAGTAAAGTATAAAAATGATTTAAGTTTTAAGAAATGGGAAGAATATATACAGCGAGATACAGAACGAGCGAGCGAGGAAATAAGTGATTTTGTTTTTGAAGTGAGAGAGAGAAAGAGAGAGCTGGGAAGAATATATAGTGAGAGAATCCAGTAGATCGCACAGGTTTAAATAAAGTATATTTCAATGAATTCTTTTTTTAAAAAAATATAATTAATTATGGAAACAAATGTACAAAGCAAGCAAGCAATTTACTCCTCGATCAAAAGTAGGTATCATTGCAACGCCATGTTTGAATGGTTCATTATCATTCCTTTTGTATGCTAATACAATTATTCTGGAATGTAGGAATGGCCAGAGCTCATCCAATCAAAAGGTTGGAATTAGTCTGGGAAGACTTTACTATTTTTGTAACGGAAAAGGGAAAGATCATGTTATGTCAATGAGTTTGTGATCCAGTTACGAAGAGTGTAACTCCATATCTGTCCAAAGTGCAGAATATCTCTCGGTGATGACTGGGAGCAGTAGGAGGACTTGTTATTTAGAGGGGAAAATAGGAACTACTTTCTCTAAAGATGGTTACGATTGTGATGTTGCTCCTAGGATGTAATGTAGGATTTTATTATAACGACTAAATGTGTCTAAAATGGCGTTCTAAAGTTACATAAAATAGTGGCTAATAGCCTACACATAATAAATTTGTATGTGGCATCTGTTGTTGCAAGCCTACGGTACTTTGGTTCAGAAGGGAATTTCTGCAATCAAAATATTATATATGGAGACATATAGAGATATGGTGTCCACACATGATAGATTAGCTCTTAGGGGATCCACAAGCAAAATAAGGTTAGGAACTCCTGTTTTAGAGTCTGCTTTAATTCTATGTCCATATCTGGAAGTCTGACGCTACCATATCAGGCTGTCTGAAGATACTGACTTCCTTGATCTAAAATTCACCGAACGTTGATGCTATTGGTTTTTCATTTCTCTTTGCCAACCTCAATCATGTTTTGCAAAGTCAAAAACAAAAATAATTGTCCTTTACAAAACAACTAAACCAAACACAATGAATAAATATTTGAAGTTACAGACAACTAGAAGTATAAAACCTTTTTCCAAAATTACTAGATTTAACATTAAATAACCTCAAAAGGGTTGATATGCTGTAAAACAATAAGCAAATAATCAAACCCTAGCTAGAGGGGGAAGATATATATGGGTTCATACCTTCTTTCGAGGGCATTAATAAAAGTGATACAAACATGACAAACCAAATTCTGATTTTATGCATTTCCTTTAAGATAATGTTAATTCCGGTGCCTCCTGGTTTCTCAATTGCCTATCGGCAACGCCATATTAGGATTTCCCCCCCGCGGTCGATGTGATGCATCCGATGGTGTTTAGATTAGAATCCAGGGGGCAGGAATATTTTCCAAGACTTCTGACAGTAGATTTAATTGCAGCAGTAAACAACCTTAATTCGCACAGTTCCTCTAAACTGCTTACACATGCAGAGTTAGGTGGGGGAGCGTGTGAGAGGAGAAAGAGGAGCAGGGGGAGGAGTTTTTAGATAAGTCATCTCCATCCACCCGTCATTCTTCATCTTGACTATTTATGTTCTAGAAAACTAAAAGAGCAACAAAGGTTAGCTACCATTTTTTTTTTTTTTTTTTGTACCTGACACTTAACAACCACTTCCCTTTTCTTTCTCTCCTCTTCGCAGATGTGCCTACTAACATAAAAACGGTTGCGTCAATCTCTTCTCCAACCTGTTGGAATAATGCCCAGCGGGAAATACAGCTTTTGAGATACACACACACACACACACACACACACACACACACACACACACACATGCGCACACACACATGCACGCACGCACATCTATTTATATAAAGTTAGGTATGTGTATATGTTTACATATTTGAATTGGGTGTATTTAGGCAGAACTTTTTCATTTAAGCAAACATTTTTGAATTGATTCTTTTTGTGGACTGTTATCCTCAACTTTATAGTTGTTGTTGCTGTTTCATCACATTTCAGCCAACTCATACTCTGGCCTTCTCCAGATGATTAATCGCGATGAGATAGGAATGCAGGGGCTTGTAACTGTATCCCCAGTAACTACTGCCTTCCATAGTTGTTGTCTCGCCACGTTTTGGCCAACTAATCCTCTGGCCTGCTTTGGGTAGGATCGAAACTGCTATTTTCAGACAATGCTCACCTGGAACTGTAGCAACTCGATGCTTCTATCCACTGCGCCATGGGCCATGAAGGATTAATTGCCGAAAATGTTGTAAAACAACTATGGAAGACAGTAATTACTGGGGATAAGTTACAAAAACTTAGCATTCCTATCCTATCATGGTTAATTACCTGAAAAAAGCTAGAGGATGCTTTGACGGAAACGTGATGAAACAACAACAGCAACTCTGAAGATGAGGATAAGTCTGCAAAAAGAATGAATACACAAATTATCAGCTCATCTCAAAATATTCCAAAAATAAAAAAATAAGCAAACCTCGCTAAAGATAACAGAAAGGTTCTGCTTAATTATACTTTTTTATTAAGATTTTATTTTTTTATGTGTTAATTTAAAAATAGATAATGTTCTATATGTAAAACTCAATCATGTTCTGCAAAGCCAAAAACGACAATTTTCGTCTACAAGACGACGAAACATGAATAAATATTTGAAGATATAAAGAACTTGAAGCATAAAAATTTTAAATAAAATAATCTTATTTGGCATTAAATAACTCTAAAAGGGTTGATATGCCATAAAATAAAAACAACTGAACCAAAGAATGGGATTTGCAACCTCGCATCATGTGACACGTCAAACATTAACTGTGAATTTAATATGCCATATGACACGTCATCAAGCACACATAAATATTGCTACTGCACCCACATGGCATGGGTGCTTATAAACACATCACCATAGCAATCATATTTTGTTTTTTTATTTTCATTTTATTTTTTTTTTTCTAGCTGGAATAGGGCATCCTTCCAGATGCCAGATATTTACCCACCATCTTGGATATTCCAATTGAGAGGTCTTAAGATTCTAACCATCCCTTTAAATGCGACTGTTTGTATTTGTTTTGCACTTGATTCACTGGGTATATTTGTAAGGTAGTTTTTTTAAATTCTTTTTCATGAGTTCGGTTGTTCCTATAATTACTGGAATGATGGAAATCTTCCTAAGATTCCAATTTCTTTTCATGTTGTACGTAAGACCTTGGTATCAGCTCTGTTTATTGGGGATATTAACTTCTAAGGTTGCTTCTTTCTCCTTCTTGTCCCATATCACTGTCAGGTTTAGAAGCTCTGTTTTCTTGGTATGTACGAGTAGCTGTAGGAATTGCATGATCATAGTGGATGGTGTATGACTTATTTCCAACTGTTTTTGCTGGTAAACATGTTTCCAGGATTTGCTACTGTATTCAATATTCAACTTTTACAGATCGTTCAGTGGAGATATTTACAAACTCCATTGTATCGCATTTTATAGGGGCAGTTAGAGAAACTGTATTATGTTTGGCTCTTAAGGCATCCAGTAATGGGGCCCCATTTGGGGGCTGTAAGGAATGTGGAATTGCCCACATTCTTAATTTCCACATTCTTGCCCTTTATTTAACAGGGCTCTACATTGCGAGTGAAACAGTTGCATTTGTGAGTGATTTTTTTTAAAGTGGCAACTAGAAATAATGAAACGCTTATCTTTCGGCGATTGTGTTTCTTTCATTGACAATCTTCCAAAGCTCACTTACTGAGCGAAAAATATCTTCAACTTTTTTTTTAGTAAAATGAACAAAGTTAAATCATTTAAACAATAAAAGTTTAATAAAACAATATACTATTTTTCTTTTAACAAAGTCTGTTTAAAAAAAAAAATCTGAACAAATTAGAATGTTTATACCTTCAAGTATTAACATAAAATTTATTGTATATTTAAAATTACACTTATTAAAGAAAATACAAAAAAAATCTTTGATGTACATACTCGTCAGGAAACAAAGATGTCATATTCCAAAAATCACATGTGTTTGGCTAGTAACTTTTCTATTTGGCTCGTAAATGAAAATATTTGTCAAAGGTCAACTAAAGATAAATTTGTCCATAGAGCCTTGCTTAATATTGTTTCAAGGTTCACTTCAGCTCAGTGGTAATGCCTGTAAAGGCATCTGTTGCTATCAGATCAGGCTGTCTAAAGATACTGGTTTCCTGAACAAAAGGTCCTGGAAAAGGTCTTTAAACTATATCCAGTGGTGAGGCCCCAGCTTGCGGGCTTTGGGGAGTGTGGAGCCACCCTTTAATTACCATTGCTCCCAGGTCCACTCTGACCCGGAGTGGTAGTACCTGTTAGGGTCCCAACTATGGGTTAAATAGAAACCGACTTGAAAACAACAAATATATTGTATTAAAAATATTTTCTTCAAAATCTTTGGATTCGGCATTAAATAACCCAAAAAGGGTTGATATGCCGTAAAACAAAAAAACAACCAACCAACCAATCCTGAACAAAAATGCATCAAACACTGATGTCATTGTTTTTTTTTTTTTTTTTTTTTCATTTTTGTTTCTTTGCCTCAATCAGTTTCTGTAAAGTCAAAAACAAAAAAAGCAGTAATTTTTCTCTACAAAACCATGAAAGCAAACCCCATTGATAAATATTTGAAGATATAAAAAAAAAACTTTGAGCATAAATTTTTTTTCCCAAGATTACTGGATTCAACATTAAATAACCCAATAAAGATTAATATACTGTAACTGAAACTATTAGTTTCAGAGACCATATTCAACCAAGCCAAAGTCCATGAATAAATATTTCAAGATATAAAGAAGTTGAAGCATAAAAACTTTTACCAAAATGACTGAATTCAATATTAAATAACCACAAAATGGTTAATATGCTGTAAAAACTATCAACCAGCAGACCAAAAAATTAAAAAATACTATCTGAATTTTTCTAATGGAGGATCTGTTCAGATTTGAAAATTAGAATTTTAATAAATTTTTATTTAAAAAAAATACATTGTTTGGTCTTTTCAGTCATTAAATTTTAAATTCTGAATACCCAAGTGCTTCTTAAATAGTGGATTTCTTGTTATAAAATATTATGTTTTAAAAAAAAAGTTTACAAAAATATTAAATTGAATTCGGGATACAATTAATTTAAAGTTAAAAGCTTCATTTATTTCTCGGGTTTTTAGCGTGGAACTGTTTTGTAATACTAACCTAATCTCTCAAATAGAATCATCCATGCATGCAGGTCATAAAAAAAAGAAGCTCGTTACGGGGATTGGGTTTCAAATAGGTTAGTTGGATTCTATTTATGTTTATGTAATGTAAATAAATACCGCAATACCAACCAACGCCAACTTGTCAAAGTCTTTTATTTACCAGTTAAATGACAATCGCAGATATAAAGGTAAAGACGGTGCATTGCCTTGCAAATCCATATTGTAACACAATATCTTGTGTAATCAGAAAGAAGTCGGGGGTAGGGAGGGTTCTATGAAAACACTGAATAGAATGAGATAATAAATCTACAATCTGTGTCAAACAGAATGTCAAAAGATTATTGAATTTGAAACTTGACTCTGCACAAAGGGAAATGAAGCGCTATTGAAAGGTCATACCAAGTGTTGCATGACAGATACATCTATTTAATCTGCATGTTTATTAAAAAATATTATTTCAAACTTAAGCTTGACAGAATAAACATCTCTAAAAATGTTATTTCAAACTTAAGCATAAAATATCAACCAACTGCATGGATTATTGTCACATCTAGACTGGTGCACCAACCATCAGCATATCCCTCAACTTGTGTCTTCGGGACTTGTGGTAGAGATTTTACTGTGTCCTAAATTTTTATGAATCTCTGACACGTAGCTATACACATCTTTGTATGCATATAATATTACATATATGTATATATTATGGAAATCTCCTCGGACAAGGCATGAAACCGCTTCATGTAAGGAGTTAAAAAATAAATTCCACTTGAAAGTAAAAAAAAAACCAACTAGCCAATGATAAATGCTGGATGGATAAAAAACAGTAATTCTTTCCCCTTTATCAGAAACATCATTCATAGAATGTGAGAACTAAAGGACAAAATAATGGAAGTAGGAATTAACTCTTATGATGTGTTCATAATTGGAATAGTAAGATGAATGTGTATGAATCTGCTTTTTTGGCCGATTTAATTGGTTCCGCCAGTTCTTTCTAGATGCAGACAATCACTGGAGGGGCCACGTAAAGGTTGATAAGTGTTGCTGTGGATTGCTATTGGATTCGAACTTACCACACTCTGGTTGTCGGTCTACATTGTTATGACCTTCACTGCAAAACCTTATGATAGTGTGGTGTTGAGATAAGAATTTTTCAAATATTACATTTTGACCCCCACCTCGAAAATGGCGTTCTGATTCATGGAATAATTTTGACTTGCATGTTCTAAACTGAATAGAAGTTGCACAACAGCATGTGTCAACCAGTAAATGTTGAAATGGAGCTGTTCGGCCATAAAATGCGTATACACGTGAGGGAGTTAGCCGACGCTTGTGCAGCATCTCTCTCTAATACAGGATGGAGCAGAGCAACTTGCTTATTTGGAATATATTTTAAATTTAAATAAGTTGCTCTGCCCCACACTCTACATGTTTTAATATAAGTATTTTTGAATTAAACAAAGAAACCACAGAAACGATGTGTAATGCTCCAGTTGATTTCAACATATGAGATTCTCCACAACAACTAAGTTGTTTGCAAATCCACAGAGATTTGTTTATAATAGTGGAGGCTTTGTGCAGAACTAACCATGCGTTTTGGTACAACTGCTAATCTCAGTCGGTGTAATTGCTGCCACAGGACTGAAAAGACAGTTGACCTCGGGTTTTACATCAGTTTTTCCTTCTCCTAGATCCATGTTTTAATGAAGACTGTGAGTGCCCCCAGATACCAACCTGGGAATGCCTACGTTAGTATGGTACATAACAGCGCCTAGCATTCCCAAATGATTACCCATGTGGTACTGGCCAGGCGCGTTGTTGCTTAACTTTGGTGATCTGGCAAAAACCAGTGTGTTAATGTGATTATGCCATATATCAGAAACAATGATGTATGTAAAAAAAAAAACAAAAAAAAACCATTAATTTCTTACAAATGTAAAAAAGTACACTTGTGTTATATACCGGTGTATAGTTATTTGATACGCTTCTTTCTCCTTTTAATTTATACTTGCCGGCATTAAATCATGTATGTTACAAACTGTTGTTTTTAACAAATAAAATGACAGGTTGTGTTTATAAAAAAAAAAATATAGCCGACTTTGACAGATGACGTATGGCTCAGCAGGAGAGAGGATAGGGGTGGTGGGCTTTGATGACAGGAAAATATTGTCAATATGAATCTCTCTTGGGAAGCAACTGTTTTTCATTCAAACTCATTTGTTTTTATTTAGTTTCCCAATTCATAAATTCTGTTATTGGCTGTGTTAACGTTTGACTCTTGCATCAGAAGTTAAAGACCGAGACGGTCTTTTGCTCTCATTTTCATTTGTTCCAAGAGCTTTGTCTGTTATCGTTTGATTCTTGCATCAAAGGTCAAAGACCAGGCTTTCCCTGCTCCGGATGCATTGACTCCCCTCCCCCCCCCCCCATTATCCAACACTTTGAGATTATCCAATAAAGTCTGAAAAGGAAATAAGTGTAAGTTGAGGGAAACGTCTTGCATGTCATAAAATGTGTCCTCGTAGCACATGCAGCACATGGTAAGTGTATACACAGCATAATCATGTTGACACACCGGTTCTTGTTAGATCATAGAAGTTTAGAAACGTTGAGCATGTTCAGTACTAAATGGATGATAATTTGGGAATATGAAGCGCTATGTGTTCTCCACTCAGCATTGTTTCCAGTTGTTCTGGACTTCTCCTTGCTGTGCTTACTTGAGAAGTGTGGTTGAAGATTGCACAACCTTTGCTCCCCAACTGCAATGCAGTTACTCTTATAGGGAGTATTCAATATCTATCAGAACTGAACAGAGGCCATAATTGGATGGTAAGTTGGTTCAGACCGGAAGAAAGATGAATTTTCTTGTGAATCCTTATATATATATATATATATCTTCTCTATATAAATAAAATGAACTCATTTTTTCCCGTCTGATTTTGACATTAATAGGATTAAAAATCAAGATATTTCATGCAAATATAATATGCACAAACGGCAGAACAATATCTGAGGTGTGTTATAGGCTTATTATTTCTCAAATTCCTCGATAATCTTAGATTTCTATACTTTTTCTGCTAAGAAGTCACGGCCAAAATCGGTTAAGATCAATGGAAGTGGTAAAATATTTTCTCTCTAATAAATTCCTCCTCCCCCTGCCACCACTGAACACCGTTTGGGGATCGTTCACAAGGAACAGTTGAGAAGAGAACACCGGTTTGGCTTCGTAGTTCTTTCATGTGAAGTTATTTAAAATCACTAAACTAAGCTGCAGTGCTCTGTGGCGTAGTGGTTAGCGTGCTGGACAATTCACATTATATTTTCACGTTCGCGCCGACCTACCGTAGTCGTTTTTTTTTTTTGTTTTTTTTTTCCTAAACAACTGGAATGGACTTTTCTTGGTGGCCGAACTGTTAGCGTTGCAGATGTTTTTTTGTTTTTTTTTTCACACTTTATTTTCCTACTTTTACTCATGACTCCGGGTTTGATCCTTCCTACTTACCTACCATAACATGTTTTAAAACTCCCCTCCCCCGTCCCGGAAGCAAACACTCGGGCAACGCCGGGTACCCCCGCTAGTATATATATATATATATATATATATATATATATATATATATATATATACTTACCTTCTGGCAGCCCCGGCGTTGCCTGGTCGTACAATATGCTTAAACATCATATTTTAATTTATGCAGATTGCGTATGTATTATTATAGAATCTATTGATTATTATATATTACGAGGAATAATTTGCCAAAAAAAAAAAATAATAATAATGATAATGTCGTTCATCAAATTCCATCTGTGTTTGTTTACAATATAACATTAGCTGATATTTGAGCTTGATGATAAATGCTCTGGAAAAAGTTACTTCTGATTAATGTTTAGTTTTAAAATATGCAAACAAAGAAATGATTTGCAGCGATTTTAAATAGCATCACTTCTTTTATCATAATCGAACTTCATCAAAATAAAATGATGAGGTACACCTGGGCTTCAACCGGAGATCATTTGATGTGTAGTAACAATGCTCTTCTACTTCTATACTAAACTATATCTCTAGATTATAATAAGTCTGTTTTTGTTTTTCTTTTAAGAAATGATTTGCTAAGATTTTATTATCTTTCTTTGCCAGTGTAATGTAAAATATTCCCCTGTAAAAATGATTCTTATAAGAGAGAAAAGCTATTTTTAAGATCGGATTTTCAATACTTATCGAATGAATTTCTGTACAAAACATATCTAAGAACACTGCCAGACATATAAATTAACTTTGTGTAAAATTTGCAAAAGATAGGCTAAGCCGTTTCGGAATCTGAGGAAGGAACTCTCTCTTTCTCTCTCACTCACTCACACACACACACACACACAGTTACTTTTATAATATATATTTTGTGTATCAAACTCTCTTCAGCCAATACTACTCATGAGTATTGGCTGAAGAGAGTTTGATATGGATATCTAAAACGGTCCTAATTATTGGGCTTGAAACCGACGGTACCAATGACTTATCTCATCTAACAACTTTCTGTACACAAAATACAAGATATAAATACGCTCTTATTTTTTGGATATCTTCGGATTTTCCTTTTGATTGAGCACTCTGCTGTATCTCTTTTTCCAAAAAAAAACTTATATATATATATATATATATATATATATATATAAACAAAGAATTAATAAAACATGTTAAAAACACTTTAACACGAGTTAAAAACATTTAATTTTCAAAAAGGATCCACAAATTAAATGGATTGTCCTTAATCTGCAGAGTTTCATGTGTGTGTTAATTGTAGAGTCCACTACCATCGCACAAGGGGAGATAATTCGAGTCTGAAATACCCTCTGGTGGATATGTGTCGAAAGTAGTAGGTAATGCTACACATACACATAAGCAATTAAAAAACAAAAAAAAAAATAGGTAACTTTCTAATTTTAAATGATAGGAATAATTGCTTAGAGAGGAACTGCAGAAAATTTGCATCTTTTGAAGGATTTGTTTAAAAATTGTTAAAAATGCTTTTATCGGTTCCAAAACTCATTTGTATGCAGTTGCTGCTGCTTTTTTTTTTTTTTTTTTTTTTTTCTAGAAAAGAGTTGTTAATTAAAAAAAAATATTTTGGTTTTTGCTTGATTTTCCAATTTTTCCAATTGTTTTGTTCTTTTCTAAATTAAACAAAATAACATTTTCTTTATTTTCAAGACTTGCTGAAAATATGTTCTTGCGCCATATGGAAGATTTTTATTTATTTTATTTTTTTTATTAATGAAATATCTTAGTTTAATTTTTAGTTGGGTGTAGTTTAAAATGTAAAATTAACTTGATCTTGTATTATTTGGATTCATCAGACTACTGTTCTCATCTTGATTTTCATTTTCTCAACGTTTCAGTCGCTGTAGCCTTCGTCCTTCTTCAGGTGTATCTTGTCGAACTCGGCAAGGACCTGTGGCACAGTGGTTAAAGTATTTGGAAAAATCAATTGTAAAAATGATATTCTCTTGATGGTTAAAGGTTCAATTGCAAATTACTATCTAGTCATGGCTGAGAGAACAAGAACTTGCTACTCCTGTGAAGTAAATAGTTCCGACCGAAATTCTGTCCAAATTTCCAAGTTTGACTGAAACATTCTTGAGTTTGACATGATACACCTCAAGAAGGTCGAAGGTTACATCGACTGAAACGTTGTGAAAATGATGATTAAGATGAGAACAGTAGTTTCATGAATCCAAATAATACGAATAACCAATCCTCATCTCAAAAATTCAGAACCGTCTTGATCTCCTATGGCAAATAAAAAAAAAAAATTTTTTTTTTTTTTTAAAGTAAGCGAATTTCTAATCTTTAATGTTTAACTATGTCCCTGGGTGAAAGGAGTAACAAAAAATTTTTTTTTTTTTTTTTTTTTTTTTTTTTTATCTACTCGGTAACTTATGTTCATTTACATGTTAGATAAGGGAAGGTTAGGGAGGAAAAGAAATTTTTTTTTAATAAAAACTTTAATTTTCCTTTTTCTTGAATTTGGTTCTGATGAAATTTATTTGAAGGACACTTATGATTAGGGTTAGATCCTATTATACATTTTACAGTAGTAGTAGTAGTAGTAGTAGTAGTAGTAGTAGTGATGAACAGTAGTAATAATAATAATAATAATAATTTTTTTTTTTTTTTTTTTTTTTTTTTTTTTTTTTTTTATTCAATTTTCACCCCAAACAAGGCACAGTGCCACTTTGAAGCAGGGGGCTACTATCAGGGACTTAATTAGCGGGGTCATTATGAAGGGAGATGAGTAGAAAGATGTTTGTTGACATTACACTTGAACTTCTGCATATCATTGCAGTTGGGAAAGCAGAATCCCGGAAGGGAGTTCCAAAGACCCGCAGTTCTGGGGAAGAAACTATTGGAGTAAAAGGCTTTCTTGCACCTAGGGATCTCTACTGTAAAGGGATGAGACTTATTAGCTTGTCGGGTTTGTCGGGGGTAGTTACGTCGGGGAGGTACAAGTGTTTGCAGTTCGTCAGAGCATTCACCATTAATAATAATCTATTTAATATATTTTTCTTAGTGTGTCTGTTTGTCTTTCCATTTCACTTTTTCTCAAACTACTGGGCCGATCTGGCTGAAATTTTGTATGGTTGTTATAAGGTGCAGCAAACTAAGTATTATAGTATCCCTTTTATGCACAGTTAGATTTTAATAAGAATTAATAGTGATTAGTAGGGATATGACAAAAGAATATTCTTATTCTTTTGACTCTCAGGTATATATCCGATGGAGTTAGATACCGTTAATCAATCAAGAACCACATCACTCTATCTGAAACATAAGATATTAACTAATATATACTCGAGAATCAAATGAAAAGATTAGTCACTGCAATACCACAGCATGCCTTAGCATAAAGTCGACTTTTGTCTGTTTTTAATCGGCTAAAAAGTCTAGTAGCAATAATAATAACAATAAAACCAGTTCAAAAACGGGTGAAAGTTATGGACCGTTGATTTAAAATTAGTGATTTATGCCCAATTGATGGTTGAGTATCTTCAAATTTGTGCTCATTTTTGTATTAAATACTAATCCCTAATTGTTCATTGAATGGATACCATAACTTCTTTGCAAGGGTCCATACAACCTTTCAATCAGATCGTCTAGTACTTTCCAAGAAAAAGTGGAACAGACAAAAAGAAATATAATATAGATAATAGTAATAATTATCCATATAATATTCTGTTTGTCCCTTTTTTTAGTCCATACATTACGTTTTAAAAAGGGTAAAATACAATTTTTTAAGACGAAACTACTTCCACAAAAAGCCAAATTCATGAAATTTGTGTTTTAAAAAAGCCAATCTGGCAATCCTGGAGAAAAATATCCGTGACCTTTTTTTGATATTGCCACGTTTTACAAATATCAGAATACTATATAGTCATTAGTGTAATGGTGTGAGAAAAGAACTCCTAGTGGTTTTGACATGCAATGGTTCTTCACTGAAGACGGAAGTTAGCAAAACCTTAAGTATAAAAAGGGAACACTCGAAATAAACAGGGCAAAAAAAAGAATTATGCCAAGAGGTGCTGGACTGAAAGAATAAATTAAAGATTGTCTCTTACAATGTGATTTTATTATTTGTATTGAACTATGTAGCACAATATTAGTTTCTGAGTATTTATTAGTATTTACTAAGTTATCTTATTGGAATTAGTTCTGTATTTAAAATACAGTAGACACTATTTTCATAGAAATCTTAATAAACTCCTATTTCCTGCATGTTGTATTTTTCGGTTTGAAAAAAAAAAAAAAAAAAAAAAAAAAAAGTAATTTTTTGTGCTATCCAGAAAAATATCAGCTTTATCAAAACAATTTCATGGCGCTTTTTAAATCAATCTGTACAATTTACTATTAATAAAGATATTCTTTTTTAATATAATCAATGTCTGGCAGGGTGAAGATTAGGCACAGCCAAAACGGAAGGAGGGAGTAAGTATTTTTGATGGAGTCTCTCTTTAAAAGTTTATAAAAAAAATCAAGTAATTATCCAATCAATATGAAATTTTCACTGATTACTAAGTGAAGAATGAACTTTATAATGGTACACTTTTTTCATAATCAATATATATATATATATATATATATATATATTTATTTATTTATTTTGCCTACAAAACCTGCCCTTCTTTATTTGTGAGTACAAATATGCTTAAAATAATTAACCGAAACTGAGCAAAATATATCGTATTGTGAGGAGGGTGAGGATTGTAGATAAAACGAAAAAAAAAAAAAAACTGCGCACATATCCAATTTTAATGTTGAAAATCCGAATTTTGAATGTTTTTATTTTTCATCTTTTGTGTTTTGAAGTGTGAAATTCGTTGGATGTTTTTTTTACATGGAAGTCACCACTTATCAAGGCCTGGAACCCACTCTGGGATAAAGGTTATTGGGTGTACAATAATCAATGGGATAGTATCGTAGTAATCATTAGTATTGGAGATTTGATAAAGTGCCTTATTTAAGGGGGCAGGTCATCAGGAATTTGTTTATGTTTGACTTGAAGACATCCAAGTTGTAGTCAGGTGGGAAACAGGCAGACGGAAGGGAGTTCCACTGGCATGCACTTCTAAGAAAGAAGCTTTGTTCATGGAATCTACGTTTTGGTTTTGGCACAGTTAGAGAGTGGTGTAAATTTTTGACAGTGGTTTCAGCTAGACTGGTGTTTATCGTGAAAGATTGGCAGGGGGGAACCAGTGATTGGAACTCAGATGAGCACTTGCCATGGAAGTAACGATAAAATGAAGACAGGCTTGCAACGTCTCTTCTGTGGGAGAGAGGTTGCAGGATAGACGGGCATCCCCCACTAAGCCACAAAGTCTATTTTGTACTCTGTCAAGGCAGGATAGGCTATTTTTAGCAGCTCCTGCCCAGATGTGATAGCAGTACTCCATCCTTGGACGTACTTGGCTTTTATATAGATAGAGAATTGCATCAGCAGTGAGATGTCTTCTGGAGCAGTAGAAGGATCCTACCATTTTTCCAGTGATCTTGGCAACAGATTTGATGTACGTGTTCCATTTCAGGTCAGGAGTAAAGGTCAATCCCAGAAGCTTATCAAAACATGGAGCCTCCCCTAGACGAGAGCCATCCATTTCAATTGATGCCAGATGGGAATCAGTGTTGATGATGTAAAGATAGGAGCTTGGTTTTAGATGCATTAAAAGTAACCAGCCACCTCTTCCCCCTCTGTACTGTGCCCTCAAGATCAGAGCAGAAAGAATCAGAGAGAACTTTGTCATTTACGCCCTTAGAGGTGTTGCCATAGATGGTCGTATCAACATAGATGTCAACGAATGATTTAAGTATGTGTTTTGGGAGATCATTGATGTAGATCAGGAAGAGAGTTGAGTCCAGGGTGGATCCCTGAGGTACTCCAGCATTAATACTGAGGGCCTCTGATTTCTGCCCATCAACCACTACTCTTATGAGCCTATCAGAGAGAAATGATTTAATAATTGAGAAAACATTTCCAGTTATACCATCGCTGGAAATTTTGTGAAGTAGCCCCTTATGCCATACCTTATCGATGGCCTTTGATATGTCAAGAGCAATTGCCCTAGAAAGGAAGCCTTTGTCGAGAGATTCACTAATCCTATGCGATATAACCGTTAGCACATCTGCTGTAGATCTGGCAGAACGGAAACCATATTGCATGTCACTAAGAAAGTTATTTCTGCTGAGGTGGTTGACTATTTTTCTATTTAATATGGATTCCAGCAACTTCCTCATGACACACAGGAGACTTATTGGTCTGTACTGAGAGGGGAATGACTTATCACCTAAATTCTTAAATACAAGGCATACTGATGAGGTTTTCCAAGGTGTGGGGAAGGACTTCTCCTTAGGCCAAGCTTAAGCAGTTTGGTAAGTACGGGAACTAGTTCTGGTTGAAGCTTTAGCAGCACTATAATAGGAATGCCGTCAGGGCCAGTTGTTTTACTTGAATCAAGGTTCTTTAATTATCTTTCAGATTAAAAAATATTAAAAAAACTAAAAAAAAAAAAAAAATTTATATATTTCCATTATTTTTGTAAAAAACACTACTTTTAAATCTTTGAAAAATAATAATTTTCTTTTCAAATATTGCTAATATACCATTAAATAGGAAATGCTTTGGAAGAATCGATACCAAAAAAGAAAAATCGATAAATAACTGCATTTTGCTAAAAATATAATTTCTTTTGTCAATTGCTTAATCACCTATGATGGCCCAACCGTGATACTAGATGCAAGAGTTTTCTTCAACACATACGACTAGCATTCCCAAAATTGTCACCCATCTGGTACTAACCAGCCTCATCGTTGTTTAACCAGGGGTTATGTCAGCAACAGATATATATAATCTCACTTATGAAAAAAGAATTAAACCCTTCACTCAACCATCAAATCAAACGTTAAAAATACATGGCTAAATATAGTTTTAATTTCCTCCAGACCTTCGTACTTAATTATAAATTATCATTAAATTTTTTTTTTTTTTTTTTTTTTTTAATTTCTCTATGTAAATCTATAAAATGATATAAAAAGTTGGATTATTTGAAATTCAGGTCCTTATATTATAATATTTTTGCATACTCTTAGAGCAAATCATCTTAAATATTTAGACAAAAAAACAAAAGTTGTTTAAAAACCTTTTTAAAAAATATTTTAATGTTTTAGCGATGAATGAATGGCGGTGAGTGGTGTAGTTTTGAAAATTCAAAAATTTTAAATCCTATTATTCTATTAAAAACAGTAGAAAAAGTTTTATATTATTCTGCTTATATGATAAAATTCAAGCTTTTATCTTTCTGGAAAAAAAGTTGCTCAAGGATAATGGATTTTAATAAATTTTAATTCGTTTTAAAAAACTACTTTTTTATTTTATCATTTTTTGGCCGAGTGAAGACTTAAGAAAAAAATTCTCTAGTATAATCGTTATTGTCAGCTAAATATTCTTTAAAGAAATAAAACGAAAATATGTAAAAAAAAAAAAGTTTTTAAAATAAGTGAATTTCTAATCTTTAATTCTTATCAAGGAATAAAAAAAAAAATTGTAGCAATTTTTTAAAACAAATATTCGGTCTTTTATCATAAAAATGATTGTCAATTAAATTGTCTTCAAATAAATAAAACAAATGTCACTTTCTGTAATACATTTATTTAAAGTCATACTGTTTGTAGTCAATGGGATGGTAAACAATGGGAAACAAATAAATAAAAGATATTGACACGGCTGCTGCAAAGATGATCTCCTGGGTTAGAAAATTTCTTGTACCAATATTCCATCTATTATATAAATCTCACCTGTCTGTTTAAATGTATGTGTGTATGTCTGCCTAAAACTTTTAACAGAGGCGACGGATTTTCACGAGATCAGTATTGTTTTGAAGCTCGAACCTTCGGACGACAAATATAAAAAAAATTGACTAAAAACAAATTCCTTCACCCTCAACTGGGCAGTTTTCTACAAAGAGGAATTTTTTTTTTTTTTTTTTACAAGTCATCGTATCGGTTGGTTGGGTGGTTGTTTTTGTTTTACGGCATATCAACCTTTTTCAGGTTATTTAATGCCGAATCTAGTTATTTTGAGGAATGATTTTTAATGGAGTATATATATATATATATATTTTTTTTTTTTAAGTCAGATTCTATTTAACCCATAGTTGGGACCCTAACAGGTACTACCACTCCAGGTCAGAGTGGACCTGGGAGCAATGACAATTAAAGGGTGGCTCCACACTCCCCAAGTCCCGCAAGGTGGGGGCCTAACCATCGGATATAGTTTTAGGTCATATCCAGGACCCGTATCGGTTGGAATGACTTTACTAATTTCAACGTTCCGAACTTCCAGTAATGTCATGGAGTAGGAGTAAGACGCCAGTTTTTTTTTTTTTTTTTTTTTCACTTTCTTTTCCGCCTTTGCGTCACAGGTTCGAGCCTGCCTGCCTACTACCACTAGTTTTTTGCTCAACACACACCTCCAAACACCCAGGCAACGCCGGGCACCCAGGCTAGTATATCTGTAAAGCAACAATGTGCTTGTGCATTGAGTATTTTGCATCAACCACTAACTTTGGCAGAGCACAGAAAAGTGTTGAACCTAATAGGTCCCATCATTGCAATTTTTTTTTTTTAAACATTCATTTTAATTAATTCCCTGTTAGTTTCATCGGTTTTCTTATGGGATGACAATCTTTAGTTAACTATTACGTGTAATTATATTCATGCAGATATTCTACATGATTTATACTTATATATATATATATATATATATATATATTTAAAAAATTTTGCCTACTGAACCCCTCTCAGTTTTTGGTGTACATGAAACTTAATATATAAGGTATTTGAACCCATGTGAAACTATATTTGGGTTTTAGCTGGGGAAAATCTGTGCAAAAGTGAAAATAAAAAAAAATGTGTGTGAAAATTTAAAATAATTTAAAAAAATGGAATTTGCCATTACGAATATGCATGTGTAACGTAATAGCTATTGGCTCAAATTTTAATTTTTAGCCTTGCAGCAAGCATGTCTTCATAGCTCAGGTATTACCATAAAAAAGGAAGTGAATCGTAAGCTAAACGTTTTGGTTTTGATTTATTTTTATTTCAGACTATTAGTCTCATCTTTATTAGTTGTTGTTTTTGATTTTTTTTATTGGTTTGTTTATTCACAACGTTTCGCCCAACTATTCCTCTGGCCTTCATCAGGTGGTAACCGCGATGGATAGGAACTTCCAACTGCATTCTCAGCCATCACTGCCATCCGTAGTTGTTGTCGTCTCACCACATTTTTGACCAATTAACCTCTGGCACGCTTTGGGTGGGATTGAAATCGCTATCTTCAGACAATGTTAATCTGGAACCGTAGAGATTCAACGTCTCTATCAACTGCGCCACAGGCCCCGAAGGGCGATCAAGGTTGGATTCTTTGATCTTATAAATCCACGTTTATTTATTATCTGATCTTCCATAGTTGGGTCCGTACCGATTGGTATAGATATATATTATTCCTTAATTGGAATTCATTTTTGAGATGAGCACTATATATTAATTTATTTTTAGTTTTGGTTTTGATTCTCACTGTTGGTAAACAAGTCTTAACTTTTTAAATCATTACTATATATTGGGTTAAATACAAAATCAAACATAATCCAAACATTCGAAGCTTAGCTTTATTTATTTATTGGGCATTTTATGTTGCTAATTATTTTTAATTTTTTTTTTTTTTTTTTTTTTTTCTTCAGGACTGCAGCGCCTGGAGGTGATGTGTTCAGATTGTGGTGCTCATCTCGGCCATGTTTTTGACGATGGACCGTTATCGAAGAAGCGGAAAGGAATTCGCTACTGCGTCAATTCGGCATCGCTGGACTTCAAAAAACATACAACAGTTTAGCATCTATTAATTTCATTTAATTGTTTTTTTAATCTTTTTTTTTTTTTTTTTACACACTTTGCAGAAATCATGTTTGCTTCTCGAGTTTTATTTTTATTTTCTTGCTTCCTGTGTTATTTTTTAATACAAACCAAATCTTAGCCGAGCTCCTAAACAAGTAAACAGTCGGTGTGACTAGTCTCAAATTCCTTAAAGATTTGAATAAAAATATAAATTCTAAGTTTAATCTGAAGATAAATTCGATTGAAGTAATTTAAATGTTTCATTCATTAAACATTAGTTATTTCTAAACACCTGCACCGATCTCCCAGTGTTGCTCATTGATCCCTTATAATCAAATTGGGTTTATAAATTTTTATTAGGTTTTAGTATCCAAACTAAAAAAGCAAATAAGGAACAATAACTTTTACTAAAAGGAGTTATTTCCCTTTTCTGCGTTTTTTTTTTTTTTTTTAAGTAGTTAAACATGTCTCCAGTTTATCAAACTACCGGACTAGATTTTCTTTCTTGAATAAATTGTAACAATACATGTTAATTTATTGCCAGTAGCAAATAAAAATCGGTTTGATTGCTGTTTAGATCCAACTTTTAAAATTATGCTGTTATAATTGTATTTATTATATTAGACGATAGAGTAATATATATAATCAACACTTGTATAAACAATAATAAAATAATATTGATGTATTCAGAAATAATGTTAAAAAAATGAATTTGCAGGCACAACCTTTGGGGTCTATCTGATGAAATGTTTGAAAGAATTTCATTTGTTTATTATTCTTATTAAATATTCTGTGAAATTGTAGGAAATTATTTTAATTCAATTTTTAAAAAAGAAATTGTAAAAATTATTTATTTAAAATAAAATTATTGATTTAAAATCATTAATTTTATTTTAAATGAATATTTGCTTAAATCATCATAGTATTAGAGTAGTGAGAGTCTTAAAATCTCCTTTTCTACATATCTGACTTACTGAAAATTGGTCATGTAATGTTTTGAAAGGAAGATTGTTTGCTTGTTTTTAACGTAACTGTTATTGTAATATCAAGACATTTTTAAAAAAAGAAAAAAACTAGAAAAGACCAAAAAAAAACAATTAGAACAAAAGATAAAATTAAAAAAATAATCTTTAAAAATTTCAAAAAAAAAAAAAAAAAGAGGAAAAAAAAATTTTAAAAACACATCTTCCGGTTATATTTAAACAATTAGTTCTCAAAATGGCTGCCATTTTGGAAGCTGTTTTGATATAACTTATTTTTGTGTTCATTATTTGCATAACTTTTATTCAGACTATTATCCTCATCATTATTTATATTTTCACCAGATTTTGGCTGTTGTACCTGCCATTTTTCTTCTTTCATCCATGTTTTTTGTCCATATTTAATGTTGTTGATTGTTTTAGAGGTTGGTGTTTTGTCCAAACTTAAATCTTATATAAACTTAACACTGAAATAACAAGTTCAACAGATTTAAACGTGTAAGAAAGATATCCATCTATAAAATACACCAACAATCAACAGCATTGAATATGTGGGCAAATAAAAACTTCACAATAGATGAAAAAATACAACTGAAGAATGCAAGAGGGCACAGCGACCAAATAGTGTCAAAATATAGATATTAACAATTGAGGAGGAGACTTTGAATAAAAACGATGCAAAGTATAATTCTTCAAATTCAGACAATAATTATTTCTTCGCTTGTAAAGTTTTATTTCAATTAAAAAAATTAAAACTGGAGGCAAAAAGGCCTTCTAATAAAAAAACTAAATAAAAATTTTAAAAAAATCATAAAATCTCAAAATATTGGAAGCAATAAAACCCCTAAATTATAAACATTTTCATAAAATGATAGTTCAAAAATAATTTTAAAATTTAGAAAACTGAATGTTATTTAATTTTTATTAAATGATTAAAATTATAATTTTTTTTCTGCTGAGACTTGTTGAAACAACTTATTCATCGAAGACAGTGTTTTTTTTCTTTTGTTTTTTTTTAATCTTCATTTTGTTGGTGGTATTAACACGAGGTGTCAGGCCCCTTGTGGAGAGAGAAAGGTACACAAAAAGTATTTAATTTTGCTGAATAATTTTAACTTGTATATATAAAAACATTTTATATTCAATCCTAAAACTGAGGATTTTTAACTTTCTTTCTAAAACACTTTCATTTGTTTTCATAAGCTTCAATAATTTAATGACCTTGAAAGGGGTAGGTGATTAACCTAATAGATACCATCGTGGACTATTGATTTGGCTATGCTGAGTTTAAAGCCTACCAGATCTAGTGTTATTATTTTACTAATATGCTAATGGAAAAGTTATGAATTAATAAAAGATTTTAACCGTTATTTAATTTAATCTTTAAGGTATGAATGAATAAATTTTATTAAATAGTAATGCTATTATGGATAATTTATATAATATAGATAGATATGATGGACCCCCATCGATTTCGACGTATGAGCTTCCATCACACAAACTAAGTTGCTCGGAAATCCATACAGATGATTTGTTTATTGTGGTGAAGGCTTTGTGTAGAACCAACCACACTTTTTGGTATTACTGCTAACCTTTGTCTGTGCAGAAGATACAGTAGACCGCAGGTTTTTACATCAGTTTTCTTCTCCTAAATGCATGTCTTAATGAAGACTGGGGGTGCATCTCTCCCAGTGAACTAATGTGCCCCTAGATACCAATCTGGAAATTTCTATGACTTGGCGCAGTACATACAGCACTTAGACTTCCCAAATGGTCACCCATCTGGTACTAGCCAGGTTCAATGTTGCTTTACTTTGGTGATCTGGCGAGAACCGGTGTGTTAACATGATTGTGCTGTGTGTATGTATATATATATATATATATATATATATATATATAAAAATATCGTCACCATCACTATGGCTCATAAGCCTGGCTGACTATGACAGGATTCAAACTTATGACCAGAGACAAATCAAGTGAGTTAACCATTACACCAAGAAGAGCTTGATTGAAATTATCTGCTAATTTATTGCTTATCAAATTGTTGTAATGTTTTTCTTATTTTTTAGTTGTAACTCTATTACTGGTATTTATTAGCTCCCCTTACATGTGTGTTTGTGTGGTTTAGGAGGAATAAACTAAACACAGAGAGCTCGATTATATTGGTAAAACCATAATCGGCTGACGGATAAGAAAATAGTAGCAATATCCTTGTTTCATCCTAGACCAGATTTATGGCCAGCTTTGAAACCTCTGCTGTCTCTAGCTACTTGATTCATCGCAATATCCTATCATTTTCATTTGTTTTTGTTTTTTTTTAATCTTTGAGAGCACTGACTGTAAATTGCCAACGAAAAATAATAAAAACATTTTTCATTTCAATTATTAACAATAAACTTTTTCTTTCTTTAATACAACAGAGGCGCATTAAAAAAAATTTGCGTTTTCTTTTTAAGAACTTGAACCAGGATCCTTGACATATTTGCCTTTTAAACTTGAATTCAAGACAAGAATTATTACTTTATAAACGACAGTTTAGAGTTCAACATCACCTTTTACTCTCTAATGCTCACAGTATTGTAAACATGTCAGACATTTTGATCTATTACCAATAGATATGGTTAACATCTATTCACTGTGTGGTCCTTTGAAATTTGAAAGTGACTTTGAAACTCTGAAGCTATCAATTAGAAATTAATTTCTGTCTTGAATTAAACTTTACTAGAAAAAAATCAAATAGTATGGTTCACTTGTGCTCTAAATTCAAATGTTAAAAAAAAACTTGCATCTGTTAATGTTATATTGAAGAAGCTTTTTTGGTTGAGAATCCTCAGAATTAAACCTTATCTTTGAGTAGTCTCTGAGCTTCAATAAGCTGTGATTCTATTATAGTAAAAAAAAATCTTTATAATTAAAAATAATAGTAAATGTAATCAAAAATTAAATAAAAATAATTTTAATGTTAAGAATTTTTTAAAAATAATTATTTTTACAAATGTTTAAAGTTTTTCTGGCTCCATATTAAATTTTTTAAATAGGACGAATTTTTAATCCCCGTTTTTTACGTATACCAGTCAGCTTGCTTAATTAATCTTTTTTTCTTTTTCTTTTTTTTTTTTATTAAAACCTGATTTTAAATAAAAAAGAAAATAAGGTGTTTGCAATGAATATAGGCATTAAATAGTAAATAATAAGCAACCATATATTAGGAAATTACCTGATTATTTTATTAATTTTAAGACTAATTGAAGTGATTTTGTGGATATTGGAAAAAAAAATAAGCTTAAATAAAATCTAAGGAAGAAAGCACACAAAGATAATGTTAAATGATAATATATGTATTAAATTATGATACTAAATGTCTTTACAAAACTAAGAGTTTGTAGCTTTATTAAAATACAAACTTATTGTGAAAATTAGTCCTTTTAACATCTGAACTAAAATATGTTCAATTCAAGTGAGGCCTTCTTCAGAAAGATTTTTTTTGCATCTGGACAGGATGAAGGCACCATTCAAAAGAACAAAAAAAAAGATTTTAGCCTTCATCTCTCTAAAATTAAGTGTTAATTTCAAACACAAGAGATAATTCATTGCCGCAATAGCCAAAGGGAGATAATCTATTCCCCCCCCCCATATTATTTCTGAATTGTAATTAAGTTTATGCCTGCATGAAAGGGTTCGAAGAATTAGAAGTTAATCTTTTAATAAGAATGGCAGTTATGCTGCATATTATATACTTTTTTAATTTAATTTTTTTTTTTTTTACATGACATTTAATACTTCCATTATCTGATTTTTAGACCAAAGCCATTCCTGGTTATTGATTTGAAAAATCTTGGCCAGATAAAATCTCCTTTAGCCGACAGCTTGTTCTTTCTCTCTTAGGGTTATTGGTTAACTTAATACTGATATAAAAAGTAAAATAAAAATTTCTTTTCAAGTTAACAAAAGCAAAAATAAAACAAATGTAAGCAATCGGGTTTCACCTTTTCAATTCTACTGGAAAGATTGCAAAAATAAGTGTAAAAAAAAAAAAAAAAATTTTTTTTTTTTTTTTTAAATTTTTTTTTAACAAATATATTTTAAAATAATTTTGCGAGAGATATTTTTCAATTCTCAAATCTTTTTTTAAATGTTTCATACAAACAGCAATGTATGGGGACTAGGCGGGGGGGGGCAATAGAAATCAAAGGCCTTAAACAAGTATTTCACCTTAGATTTAATACAAGACCTTATAAAAATAGTTTTCTTTTTGAATCCATAGTAATTAACGAATTTCGAAATGAACATATCTATTGTAATTCAGTCTTTGTGATGTGGTAAATTTTTATTTTAGTTATCATTGTCCATTAGATCTTTTTTTTTTTTTTTTTTTTTTTTTACATTACTGAGTCCATATAATGTCGACATGCTAGTCACACTGTTGTCTAAACGTTAAGACTTGTTAGTTGCTAAATTACTATCGCGAAAATCCATTTCATGTATATCCTCCCCCATGTAGCTCTAACATTAAAAAAAGTTTTGTTTGCATTAGCTTTTTTTTTTTTTTTTTTTTTTTTTAAGGATTGATTTAATTTTTAAAAAAAAAACCTAATTACAAAAACATTTTTCAGTCATTTTTGTCAATTTCCAGTTTGACTTCAGTGCAAACTGAAATCTTTCCCGCAGTTTGTAATAATATTCTTTGAATGTGATATTGTATTTTTTCCATTGTGACTATGAAACCGAAACTGGCCGTTGTCTCATTTATCAAGAAAAAAAAAAAAAAAATTATTCTCTTAGTTTGTGTACTAAGGGAAACAACTCTTTGCTTTCGCACGAAGGGAAATAACTCTTCATCACCAGAAAGCTAAGTTCTTAACTAAAATTTTTAAATGTAGTGATTTTAATGTATATTTACTTTCTACGAAAATTAAAAACAAATGATGTAAAAAAAAAAAAAATAAAAAAATTATAAAAATAAAAAAAAATTGACAAAAAAAGCAAAAAAAAAAATTACGAAAATCAATGTTAATCTAATGTCTTAAATTAATAATCTGGCTTTTTTTGTTGAAAATATTGTTTTATTTAAAAAGTAAGTTTAACAAATTTTATTTTCTAAATTAGATTTTAAATTTACCTATTTTCTTGTTGCATTTTAATTTTTCTATGCGATTATCTAGAGTAAAAAATACAATTTTTAAATCGAGGAAATAATTTCCTTTTCTAAAATGCGAATTATCATGTTAGCGTAATCGTCTTAAAAGCATTGGTTTTTCTTAATTATTCTGTTTAAAAATAAAGATAATTCAAAAAGCTTTTTAAATTGGTCTCTTGTAAAAAGATATGTAAATATTTTCAAATTTTTAAAACAGTTTCATAACTGTCAAACTAATATTTAATATAAATAAAATTAGCTTTAATTTTAAGAAATTTGTAAATGAAGAATATAAAAAAATTTTTAATAAATGTATTGAGCAGCATTTGTCTCTTTAAGAATAACCTTTTTGTAATGTTTTTTAAATTTTGTTTCATCGAATTAATATAATTAACTAATTTTAATCATCCCAAATATAAAAAAGTGGGTGAATAATTAGTACAGTGCAACCTTTGTGGTAGTTTATACTTAATGTTGGGAAAGGTATACCCACACCTCGCCCAGATATAAGTAAAAATTAAAAAAAAAAAAAAAAAAAATAGCAGCTCATGTTCCAATATAATAAATTGTTTACACTGGTTGTTCTGTTTCAACATCAGATAACTCAAAAAGGGTTGATATGCCATTAAAAAAGATAAAACAGACAAATCAAATCAAATATTAAAATTGTCCTTTGAATAATTAACTAAACCAAATTTAAACTTTTAAATTTATTTTGTAAAATTTTGATGAATTTTTATTCTGATAGTAATTTTGTTCTCGTTTTTATTTTCTAAAAAATGTATTAAAATTTTGAAATGATTTCAAGTTTCTACGCTTTTTTGTGAACTTTCATTTCTTATAAGATTTCTTCTTTTTTTTTTTTAAATTTACTTGGCACTTTATTATGCTTTTTAAATAAATGAAATTCGGCTCCTTTTTTTTTTCTTCTCTCCTTCGCACATTATCATAAAGTGTAAATTGCATAAAAACAACCTTTCATCTTGAAATTGATTATATTTATTTTTGTCCATTTTCTTGCTAGCATAACAATTTTTTTTTTTAATTCTCCCTGCCGTTAATCATTCTTGATGTAGGTAATAATGGCGCACGTGAAAGAATAGTGAAATAATGGAGAGAGATGGAGGGTATAATGAATCAAATAGCTACTGTCATAGATTATGAAATAGTCTATACTGGGTTAAAATTTGAGAGTATCCAGTGTATTCAATTTTACACTAATAACATTGGGAGGGGAAAGGTATGGGCCTACACACAGAATTGGGTAAAATAGCAACTTTTGCACATGATTGTATTTAGTTATTAAATAATCCCAAAAAGGGTTGATATGTCATAAAAGGAACAAACGAAAAGTGTTAAACTGTAATAATTCAGACAAGCAGGTTTTAGTCATCTTTTTCTGAAGTAATAACAACAAATATTATAATTGCATGTGTGGATTTTTTTTTCTTCTTCATTTTTCTTTTCAGTCTCCTTTTCTCTCCCTTGCTTCCCCCTCTTTGCCTCCCCCCTCTCCCTCTTTCCCTCTTCGCCTCTCCCTTCTCCCCCTTGCTTCTATCTACTTTTCCTTGCCTCATCCCTCTCCATTATTTAAAAAAAAAATTTATGCCATTATTCCCTATTTCACTCACTTGTGCCATGATTACTACACCCTCTGACACATTTCAACAGTTTTTCACTCAATACCAGCATTTAGATTTGTTCTCAACGAATATGCCAGAATAAAATAATTCAAAATTATTTAATTTTATTTTTCAAAAGTCAAAACTTTTCATTGCATGATTTATCTAAAAATGTAAATTAATAAAACAAAAAAAAAAAATCAGAATAAATTGCTCCATGCCATATCAGAATGTTCGGAAGCTTTTGCAAATCAGCAAAAAAGAAAAGCAAAATCAATGAAAATGGACATTAAGATTTATATGTTCAATCTGCATTTAACAAAAATGCTATATTATTTTAAATTTACACCTGACAGATTGACAGAAAATGTTATTTCAAGCTTAAGCATGACACTGACGAAAATGTTTATTCAAGCTTAAGCATGACAGACTGACGAAAATTTTAGTTTAAACTTAGACATGACATACTTATCTTTCTTTTCTTTTTTTTTAATTTGTGAATGCATTTAGAAAATACATTTTTTGGTTACATGAAAATGAAATTTACTCATTAATCATTGTGGTGTTAAATATTGTGTTGTTATTTCTTCATTATTATCATAACCATTGAATCTGCATAATCGATTGTGGCTGCTTTTAGCATTTTTTTTTTTTTTTCCTTTAAAGCTGTGTCTCTGTCGAGAAATATTTATCTTTTGTTTAAGGAGACACAAATGAACATTAATACTTGACTTTGGCCTATATACTGTAATTCTAGCCAGAAATTAGTTTCTACTTCCCAGTTTAACGATTTCCAAATCACATTTGAATTTTCAATAGTTTGTTTTTCCTTATTACATCTAAAAAAGAAAAAACATGACAGTGATTTTGAAGCCTTTAAACTGGCAAATAGGAAAAAATTTATAAAATTAAAATTTGTAGTCCAAAGTTGAGTATTTATGGTTTATTTAAAATTATAGACTAAAAACAAAAAGTAATGTGGAAAAAAAAAAAGAAGTCCAGTTTGTTTAGAGAAAAAGAAAAATCTGGATTTTATTTTGCTATGTAAATTCGCAATCTTAATGTCAGTTTAAATGAATGCATATCTTGTGTCGTTTTTTGTCACACTTTAAAAAAACTTATATCTACATATGCAATACACGTGCACGCACACACACGGGTGCTTTTGGCTTACATTGACAGATTGAGGTTTCTATCAACTCGATCTCCTCAGAGCCAATACCCTACTTAACTATTGGAATGATTATATATATATATATATATATATATATATATATACTTATTACCCCATAATATCATAATATAATATACTTACACTCATACAAATACTTTTGTAATCCATGAACTTAGCGGCTCAACTATCCTATTTCACTCCTTAACTTTATGGATGTTTCTCCATATTTTGGTGGGGAATGAGAAGGGCGTTCTTTTTAGAATTTGAACCTGCGTATTTGTTTGAATTAGTTTGTTCTTGCAATTTGTTTTATTTGATTATAAAAAGAAATAAGTTAATGAGTAACATTTGGAAAATTTTTTGGCTATTTTTGTATTTTGAAGGTTTTTGTTTTAGTTCTCATTGGAAACAAATCAACATTTTTTTTTTTTAATCTTTTATAGGAGTATATTTTATTTTATGGGAAAAAAGAAATGGTTTGATTTTTTGAAAACTTGTTTTATTTTCCTTTTTTTAATTTCTTTACTTTTTTCTATTTTTCTTTTCTTTTTTTTCTTTTCTTTTTTTTCTTTTCTTTTTTTTTCTTTTCTTTTTTTTCTTTTCTTTTTTTTCTTTTCTTTTTCTGTTTCACTTTTTTTTTCTTTGTCTTTTTCATTTCTTTTCCTTTTTCCTTTTTTTACATTTTTTTTCTTTTTTTTTTAAGATTTATTCTTTTTTGTTTTTAGGACAAATGAAAGATTGTCAAACACCACCGTAAACCAGTGCAACTGCCATCTGCAACAAATTTCTTCTCATCTCTTTCTTTGTTTTCCTTTGTTTTGTTTTTTCTTTTTTAACCACCTCTATCGTTAGGAAATAACAAAACTGCACCTCTTTTCAAACATGAGAAGTGATAGAAATCTTTTTTTTTTTTTTTTTTTAATTCTCTAAAAAGTCCCCAGTCGAACTTAAAATTAGTTGATCCTTCTTTTTTAAAAAATCTCTTGACTTGACTACACACTCCTTTGGTTTGTTGATTCACATGACAGCAACATGGATTGAACAGTAAAAGAAATCCATGGATCCGTCTTGAGAACCAATTTTCAGGAATTTTTTTTTATATGCATATTTTTCACGTTTCAACAATTTAACCAAAAGGAAAAAATGGTTATGCATACCTTGGCATCCATTTTCTAACACCAGCATGTTTGGTTTTTGTTGTTTTTTTTTTTTTTTGTTATATATATATATATATATATATATATATACTCATATATATAATTCATATATCTTGTTTTGAAGTTTTACTTCTTTGATAGTGTGGCACATGGACAAGACAGAATTGACTTCAACTTCATGTGCCATTCTACAGGAGGTGGTTCGCGGTAGTCAGTCATTTTCACTTAAAGATGCAGCCATGATTTTATCAAAGATTTTTTGAGAAGTTAAACCATTATATTTGCTCAACACTTTCCATATTGTTACGACAATCGGCAAGTGTGAACAATATAAGGTTCTTCTTAACACATCGTAAAACTTTTACACAACCTGCATGTTTCCTGTTGGCCTAATCTACTAACAATCTTGAATTGTACTAAACAAAACAAATTTGCTTCTTTTATATGACAGGGATGTGTGCATAAATGAACGTTTCTTTTTTTTTTTTCTTGAGTAGAAACACAGCTAGACTATAATATTTGACTTTTGTCTTTTTAACATTTTAATTCAAGCCAGAAATTACTTTTTAGTTAAAAATCTGTTAAGAAACTAGATAACACAATGCAGGTTTTTTTGTTGCAAATAAATGATTAATTTTTAAATCCAAATTTTAGGTTCCATGAGACTTGTTCCAGATAGTACATTTTTTTTTTTTTTTTTAATCGAAATTTACAGCATAGCTAGAGATTGCCAATTTCTTCAGATCTTGTTGGAGAAACTGTTTTTTAATGTCCAATAAGCGTAGTGAGATGTGCTGGTATGCGTGTACAAATATTGAGATCAATTTGACTACTGTAGAAGCATCAGTGTAATGAGACATTTGAAAATCTGTTGAAATCAGATAACACTATGCAGGACTTTTTTTTTTTAATTTCGAATAAATGAATTATTTTTATTTTTATTTTTTAATTCAAATTTTCAGCTCTCTGCGTCTTAAAATATTACTTTGAATACACAACTGGCCATTTTAATCTCTCAATTAAGATACAAAAATGGCTGCTATTTGTTTATATTGTTACTCTTAAAAAAATGATTTTGAAGCCTTTAAAGTAAGGTATTATGATTTAGTTGTGTTCTTAAACCAAAAGAAAACATGAATTCTGTGAGCGCCTTTGTCATATAAAAGATCCATGAATTCGTAATCCTTAGGTTTAAGGCTTTCAGATCAATAGGAGGCCAACCATTTCTTTTGAGTACTTCTGGGACTGACTTTATGGGAAATCATCCAGAGTGAATAGTGCACTTCTTCCTAACCCACCTTCTCCCATCCCAGATTACATCCCTTAAAATTCAATTCCATTCAATCTTAATTTTATTGTTTCTTTCCTTAAATCAAATTTATTTACATTAAAAAAATTTTGTTTTAATTTATTTAAATTTAAATTTATTTTAATTTAATTGTGAAATCGATAAAATGTATAGGTAATTATCTCCCTTTGAAGATGGATATCTTTTGTTTCTATACGGGGTTAACACACAGGCGCGTTTCACAATCCAATTTCCAAAAACGCTTATATCAGAGTGGAATATTGTTCTTTGCCGTCCCGGACATTATTTCCAACTTCAGAAAGGGTGGGGCTGAGAAGCCCTCACCAGGGAATGCTGATAAGAGGAGAGGGGGGGGGGTGGATAAATCATGCTATATAGACTGCCTCCATTTTGAGGTGAGCTGGATTTTAATCCGCATTAAACCAGCCTAGTGTCACATCCACTACCTGTGGGCAGAAAGGGAAATAATTACCTTAGATTTCACTGCTATCTGGCGAGAAAGAAAAGCGATCGCTCGCAAAGAAAGTTTGTTTTTTTAACTAATTAATCTGTGGTTGACTTTTTTCTTTTCTTTTTTTTTCTATAAATATTTCAATAAGTTTAGATATTGTTAACAACTTAATATCAAGGAATGATTTTGTGCTTGCACTGTATATTTAGGGATCGGGATTCTTTTAGGGACTTGACTCAATTAGGCACTTCTTTTTTTTCTCGGTTCTTGGATGACTATGAAACGATGGCTTCGATGGTCAACTGGCTTACTCTTATAATTGGTGGTGTTTTTATCTTTCAATAAACTATAAATATTTAAATTAGTTGTTTTTGCAGTAAATAATAAGTTTTTAAATTAGTTTTGCTTTTATTAAAAAACACTGAAAGAACTGTAGTTTGAAGCATCGTTTAGTGTGTGTATATATATATATATATATATATATATATATATAATTTATGGAAGGCAACACAATGCAGAGGTGTAATGGATAGATACAAACTGAAGGAAATGAAACATAACGTTAGAATGAACTATGATGATTCGCCTTTTATTCATACTATTACTTGAAATATACTCAGTTTGTAAATAATAATCATAATGAATTAGAAAATCTTTCTCATAAAGTTTTTAAAAATGAAAAAACATTTTTATATAAATTTAAAAAATTTTGAAAAAAAAAAATCTAATCTCAATGAAAGCTTTTTTATTTCCAGAGCACATATAGTGTAGTATGATTATTCTTTAAGTTCTAAATATCAAGTTTTCTCAGTTGGTCATTTATTATTTTTTTAAAAGGTATCCATTACAATATTGTTTCGTATTGCGACTAACAAGTCTGCAAAATTATGTTATTGCTGCATATTTAGTCACATACTCATCAGATGTTTACTTTAAAAACTAAAAACAAACACACACACACACATATATTGTATTAATGAAAAGTGAATCTGCATAGCTTTTTCCATCGTGATGTCTTAATTTGCTTAAGTTTGTTGATCTGATCCGTTACTCCTCTGCATTGCATGCCTTTTATAAATTACCTTTTTAAAAAAATAAATATATAAAAAAATTCAGCAATTAGTTATTTTTAAAATAATTAGCATCAATGTCCATCCATACATTTTCTGTCTGAATTCAATATTAACGTTACTGTTAAGTTATTAACATTGTTATATTAACCAACTATTTGTTCCTATCCGGAGTTGTCCGGGAATCTTTTAGCTTACATTTTTCTTTCATTATTTTATTTATTTTTAATTGTGTTTGTTATTTTTTCATTTTTTTTTTTTTTTTTTTTTTTTTTTTTTTTTTTTTACATCAAATCTACTTATTACGATATCATTTGGTCATTAAAATTATTAATTGAACTGAATTGTTATAATTGTAACTAATTGTCTATTTATAAAATTATTGGATGTAAATAGTTTTAAAAACCTTTTTAAATATTTTAATACACAAGAATTTGCTAAGAATTTTAAAGCCAGTTTAATTCGACAGCTTAAACGCTTTCAAATTCCTTTAAAATTTCAAAGGGTCACAATTTTCTTAAAAAATTAAAACGACTTTGTTTACAAAGAAAGCGAAATGCATTATGATGGATTTAATTTTATTTATTTTCTTCTGAGAAGTACTTTCTTATTCGACACTCCTTAGGGAAGCAAAAATGTGAAATTAATATTAATAGAAAAAAGAAAAAATGTTTATTAAATGAACAGTAAAAAAACTGAAAATCAGAATTTGGATTAATCTGTCTCTGAAAAAAAAAGTGTGCATTATTAGTTGTAGGCGTCACTTGTTGACCAACCGTTTAGTTTTTAGTTCTGTTTCTTTTAGCTTATTAGCAATAACACACGTTTCTAGTGCGTATACACATTTGATTGTCTACTCATTAAACGAACATGGCCATCGCTGACATGTTGACTTATAGCTGATGATTCTCAAAACTTTGTGGTCAGCAATGGTGACTTGAAAAGTCATAGAACATAAGATGCTATAAGTCAGCAACGTCCAGGTGTGAGTGCTTTAAGTAGATTGTAGCTTGCACCACATCACAACAACTCACACTGTGGCAATGTCGATAAGCTGATAAACAGAATACAAGATGTTCGGCTTGGTAGAGCAGGAAGTTTGGAATGATCCCTATATTAAAAAACGAAAATAAACAAAAATCTGTATGATGTATGCACCTATGGTAGCCAAAAAAAAAATATATATATATATTGTATTTAAAAAAAAAAATCATGTAAATTGATCAAGTAATTTAATTTTTAAATAAGAAAATCAAATTTCATGGCTAAGCAAGAAGTGACGCCATTTTAAAAATTGTTTACAAGAACAAGGGAGGTAACTCAACATCATTCAGATGTGAGATTTTTTTTTTTTTTTTTTTGTAATGCTTATAAATTCACATTAATCACTTAAAATTACTTTATTTATATATAAAAAAAAAATGTTTGATCAATTTATATAAGTTTTAGAATACTATATTTTTTCCTGTCATGGGTATGTAAATCATACGGACTTTTCTTTCTTTATTTTTAATATAGGAGGAATTCTGTACAAGCACCCTTTTATAGAAGGGAGTTAACTTACTCCTGGATTGATACATTTGACAAAGAACAGGGATCCCTGGCTCTCACTGAGCTTAATGAGTCCTTAAACCTAGGTATTTCTATGAGTCTACACACACACACACACACACACACACACACACACACACACACACATACACACACACACACACACACATATACACACACACATATACACACACACACACATATACATACACACACCTAAATACGCACACATTTCTACAAACATTTTTAATATTTTTGTTAACACTTGATTTTACAGAATGTCTTTTTTTTTCTTTTTTTTTTTTTTATTATTATTATTATTTCTCCAGTGGTGCATGCCAACAGATCTAAAAAAAAAATTTTTGCTTGTGTTTTTATTTAACCCGTACACATTTTCCCTCTTTGTGTCCCTGTGAATAACTTTTCTTTACAGAAATTTGAATATAATCATTGGGAAGAAAAAAAAATTTAAAAACACATTTATTTTGTTTGACTTGTTAACTTTCAAAAAAAGAAATTGAATAAAAAAATTCAAAAAACAATTATTTTATTTTTTATTTTATTTTATTTTTTTTTTTTTTTACTGCAAAAAAACTGTTTTAACCTATTAGTGCCTACATTTTTTTTTTTAATTTAATATTTATAATTATAAAACTCTATGGCCCGTCCGGGCGTCCTTGCTTACTTGCTTGAATCTTGTCTATCAAAAATGTTGTTGTGAAAACCCAGCTTGTCTTTAATAAAATTTCACACTTCTTTCCAGTTCAATCATATTTTATACAAATAAACTTCAGTTTTTGCTTAGTTTGTAGACATAGTTTCAATCATGAATATCAAACAGTGTTTTATCACCATTCAATTTTGGTTTCAGTTTCGATTCTAGCTGATGGCATTCAAATCATCTTCCTAATACTTTTTACAGCTATTACAAATTTACAGAGAGCTTAAATCATCAAGAATTGAACCGATCAACATTCACTACTCTGAAATCGATGAATCCATCTCCTAATTCTGCTGACATCAAGTGCATTGGCTTTGTAAATGTTCAACAGGCACCGATGAATGTTGATGAGTTCCATTTTTTTCTGTATGGACAAATTCAATGATGTATGGACAAATTTAATGATGTATCTCTGCTTCTGATGTACGTCCATGACAAAGGTTATTTTCTTATAATTGGAGATCCTATAAATTGAAAACATAGGCAAGTGAATATTTGACGGATAATGGTAAATATTTGCAATAAACAAAGAAAAAAATGTTTGGGATATTTATAATAACAGGGTTGACCTCTTCGCAAATGTAACAAATGCCGTAATTACTTTGTTAGAATGGGTCAGCATTAAGAATAAAGAAATAATCATTATATGTAGAACAGGAATCGATTGGTCAGAGTTTAGTTTGCATGAGTTAACAGGGAAACTCGCTCAGCATAGGTTGTTAGTTTGCATCCAGGGAGCTTAGGGGGATACTAGAGTGAATATGTAGAAAATCTAGCGATGAGGTTGTGCCTCTGGGAAAGCCACGAACGTGAAGTCTGAAAATAAAAGCTACAATAAAGATAAAGAAGTCTGGTGTTAATATTCTATTGAAGTTTTTATTTCAGTGTTCACAAGTACTAAACCGCCGGCGATTGACTGTATTTTATACATACATTAGGGTATTTTTTTTTTTTTTTTTAAATATCCAAAAGAATAATATGCTGATAATTGTGTGTGTGTATATATATATGTATGTGGTTGAGTTTCTCAAGCAGTGAATTGCTTCGAAGCAAGTCACCAGCACATATGTGCAAAAGTTTTGTGCCAGTCATTGTCATATATATGGAATATTTGATCCACACATTAAACATTATTAAACAATTATTTGTTTTTCCATATTTGTTCGTTTACTTGTTTGTTTTAGTTTTATTCATAACGGGAGGGGGGGATTGTTATCAATATATTCAACTATCATTGCTTGAATAATAGCATTTCAAAGTCAACACAGGTAAGGTGGGGGTGGGGGTTCAATTTTCAATTTGAAGTTTTGTTATAATTTCTTTATCTCTATATCTGTACAAGTGAGAGTGTGTGTGTGTGTGTGTGTCAGGATACTTCTCAACCTATATACTCAACGATTTTTTGATCTACAGACTGTAAATTTGATATATAGGGTATTCAGACATGTGGAAAACTTTATAATTGGTTTTCATCTTGTAAAAAGGACTAAGGGGTCCAAATTGAAAAATGGGTGTGTGGGAGTCATCAGATTTTTATCTGTTTGTCAACTGTTTCACGAATGCGCATGACGGATTCCTTATGTTAAGAATATGTAGGTTTGAAAACACTTTTTAAAGATCATGACAAGCTGGCCTAATGGTTATTATACTTACTGTGTTTGGGTTTTGGTTTTGACCTCAGTGCGAGTATTTTTTTCTCACAAGAATTGAACAGTTTAGAAAAAAAAAAAAGCTTAATACTCGCATGCACATGTCTCAGTTCCTATTTACTTGCCTCCCCACGAGGGCAGAGTTAGACACAAGGTCGGTTTTTAATGTGAGGGGGGGGGTGAAATCTTGCTCCCTAAGGAGAGGTACTGTGGATAAGAACAAAAATAAAAATTGTCTCAGTCATGAAGGATTTTTCCGCCATTGACTAAGGACAGAAAAGGTGAAGTGTAGCATCAGAACAGATACTACACTGTGTTTATAAATTTAAAATATATTTATGCATATTTTATGATCGGGAAATGCCGGGCGGCCTGCTCGTGTTTCAATAAATTGGCACGGGTAATTAAACCAGTTTATGGATAAGTATCAAGTTACCTAATGACCCAAATTCGTTTAAAACGTTTTTCTCTCACTTCAGATCCATCACACTTCACCATCTATAATCTAAATCTCACCTATCTGTTTAAATGTATGTATGTATGTATGTTTGTATGTCTGCCTAAAACTTTCAACAGAGGCAACAGATTTTCATGAGATCGGTATCATTTTGAAGCTCGACCAATCGGACAACAACTATCAAAAAATTGGCTGAAAATATTAATTCCTTCACCCTCAACTGGGCACTTTTCTACAAGGAGGGTTCGCTTTTTTTCTTTTTTTTTTTTTTGCTGATATTTTCTAAAGTCATCCCCTCTTTTCGCTTGACTAGCCTTAATTAAAAGCTTCACCACTTCCGGTTTGGTGATGGACGCAATGGCAAAGACGTCACTTTTTTTTTTTTTTTTCCCACATTCTTTTCCTCCTTTGGTACAGGTTCAAGCCTGTCTGCCTATACTACCGCTATTTTTTTTTTCCCCCCACATTCTTTTCCTTCTTCGCGGTACAGGTTCAAGCCTGCCTACCTACTGCCACTTTTTTTCATTTTTTTTGCTTAACACACACCTCCAAACACCCAGGCTAGTTGAAAATAAATAACTTTTACAAAGTAATGCAAATGCATTGTATTAACAAAACATTCAATATAATCTTTTTAATCTGAGAAAGTTGCTTTCTAATTCTATTAATCAGCTTATAATTTCTTGTTACTTCTCTGTATCAAACCAGCAAATGGCATAAACCTTAACAATAAAAATTCATCAAACTATAGTTTGGTTGAAAGAGTCTCTGGATATGCCCCACAAGTTCATAGACACATGAGACTGATGGCCAAAGTTAACCATTTTACCTAATTTAATGGACCAATTTTCGACAATGCAAATCTAGGGTTCACCTTACCTCTAAAAATACCAACTGTATATTCATAGAGGAGTTTGGTCACAAGTAAGGCTATTCATATATTCCATTCCAAAATGCAA
Organism: Euprymna scolopes; assembly: GCF_053919585.1. Taxonomy (NCBI): domain Eukaryota; kingdom Metazoa; phylum Mollusca; class Cephalopoda; order Sepiida; family Sepiolidae; genus Euprymna; species Euprymna scolopes. Next base: position 105,099,968 of record NC_136499.1, on the reverse strand, counting down.
CTCCAGGAGATTCCCAACAGTTAAAGAAGGGTAACTTTCACAAATATATTAAAGTGTAATGCTGTTGCATCAAATAACTCTTAGCACGTAAGCAAGGTAAAGTGGAGTGTTTGGCACAAGGTTTAAGAATGCCCAGATTTCAGGGAAATGATAGGATATGTTTTTATTGTGATATTGATGATAGGATATGTTTTTATTGTGATATTGTAGAAGAAAAATTTCTCAACAAAATAAAGTAGACATTTGACACCATGGAGTCTGGCTTGATGTTTACTAGTGTTGGAATGATTACTCGGAATCGGAAAAATCGGAGCTTTTTGAGGTATCAGTATCGGGGAAAATTCGAGTCTATTTTCCAATGCCAAAATCGATTCCTTTAATCATCTATTTTATTTTATTTTGTTTTTATAAAACGTCTTCCATTGTTTGTAGCAATAATAAAATAATATTTATTGATTTTAAACTTCCAGTAAGACTAAAATCTCTAGATCATGCCCTCAAAAGTGCGTTTTTACGTTTGAGAAAATATGTACACATTTAAGATGTTTTTACAATAATGGGGACAAAATAACATTTTTATAGTAAAATATTTAGAGATTTATAAAGAATCAGAATCGGGAATTTCGTACAGAATCAATAATTGTATTGGAATCGTCCCATCACTAATGTTTAGAGATGTCACGATAAACCATGTGGCTTGGAACCATTTCCCAGGAAGTTTTGCTATGATAATAAAATTTCTTTAGAACAAAAGATTAAGAGTGAGAAGAGGATTTCCAAAGAAAAAGGAAAGAGAAATATGGATTAAGAGCAAGAGAATAGTGAGAGAAATGGTAATACTACTTAGAGAGAGAGAGAAAAGATTCAGAAGAAGAAGAAAGGGAAAAGATAATAGAAAAGAGAGTAATCTCCAAAAACAGGAGGAAATGCTAATCTCAAAATGATGGTGGTTGGAATTAAGGTTCCATAAAAAACGTTTGTTTTTTGTCACATGAGGACTTAACCACTGTTTGCTGGATCATATTTACAGGTTTTCAGGCTTTAGATGGAAGCCTCCCTAAAAGAGCTAAATTAAAGTTCTTCCTCCTCTGACTGAGTAACCATCTGAAAGAATCCTGTAACATAGTGCATTTGAGTGCATGGGAAAATAGCAGCAGCAGCAAAGGATGGCTGGCTTGTAAAGGGATTAGCAGCAGTAGCCAAAAAAGCACATATGCAAATTAGGAAGTATGCACAAGAAAAAAAAAGGAGAAAAAATGCACCATGTGGTTAGATGAAGCAACGTGCAGGGCCTAAGAAAATGAATGTGTAAAGTCAAAGATGAGAATGGACTGGCTGTGGCTGGCATGCGGTCAGAAGGGGAAATGATGACAGGCTAGATGGACATGTGACAGCAAGAGACTTTTTAAGTGGTGTCGAGAGGGAAGAGTAACGGTAATAAAAAATTTGTTAAAAAAAGAAAAAATAGCAACCCAGATATTTATTTGTTTGTTTGTAACTGCAACGTTACAATCCAAGTTGAAAAAATATCCTGCATCTTGAAACCATTAAGAACTCGAAGTATTAACTTTCCTTTGCACAAAATGTATCCTGAAATAACTTCTGAATAATATTATAAGAAAATTATCTAATGAGTTATTATTGAATTGCTGTGATTTCAAAACATAGTTGTTTACAGTGCCAACACCACAGGTAGCCCCAGACTGCATGGAAAAAAAAGCCATATACCAGCCATTCACCAAAGCACCTATGAGGAAAACTCAACCACAGCATCTAACAGTGAATGGCCAACTAACCAGTTAAAGGTATTGCCACCAGGGTTAGGGCTGTGCACGTTTTGTGCACTCTGAGTATCAGAGCGGTACTTCCAGTAACAAGTAAGTGTCTCGTTACATTCTGAGGAGTTCATCAATAGATGAAGATAAGAATGAAGTCACAGGGACTTAGGAGACGGTTTTGTTATACTAATTGGTCCTTTGAGGCAGGATTGGGTGAAAATAAACCCCTCACCTGAGTACAAAAATAACAAAGATTGCATTTAAAAATTAGATTCAAATTATTTTTTTATATTCTTTCAGAAGAAGAAAGCCAGCCAAGAAAAGTCTTTTAAAAAATCCCGATGATCAACTTTAAAGTTCTACACTGGACAAATTTAATTGATTTCTCAGTAAACAGAGTTTGTTAGCCGCCACTCGCAGTAAAAATTTCTGACAATGAATTACAGAATCTATACATTAATACGATAATTGTTTTTTTTATTGTCGTTTAATTGTTATGTACTTCCGTTTTTCATTTTAAATACTTTTACCAAGAATTCTTCATAAGTTTTGGTTTCGGTTTCGATTATAACTGATGGCACTTTAATCATCTACTTTTTTTTTTATAAATAATTTTATCAAGTTTTGGTTTTGGTTTCGATTATGGTTCAAGGAACTTAAGTTATATATATATATATATATATTCATAAGTTTTTATCTCAATTTCGATTCAGGCTAATGCACCCAAGTCATATGGATATATTGTTTTATTTTTGAAATCACGACATTAACTCTATAATAATATATACGAAATCTGGAAGAATTGAAATATCATATTTAAGCTTACTACTATGACTGGGCTTTACCAGGTGTTCGTGCTAGCTTAGATAAATACTTTTGCAGTTTTGCCTTTTGGTCAAGGTCAAAGTGTAGTATCTGTTCTTCAGATGCTGCACTTCCATTTCTTGTTCTCTTTCGGTGGAGGATCAGTCCTTCACGACTGAGACAATTTTTTTATTTTTGTACCATTTCTTCACGTTAAAAAACGACCCTGATATCTAACTCTGTCCCGTGGGGGGCATAGTAAATAGGTACAATAATATCAGAGTGTCTCCATTTACACTGAACATCTACAGAATGCCAACATCTCTAGATTGCATATGAAAGAGTCCTCTGTGGAATTTCCACAGGTCCTGCTAGTTCATTATTAACCGGTGAAAAGCTTCACCTGCCAGATTTCCCTTCACATTCTCAAGGTGTGGGATGAACAGTTCAGTCAGTAAAAAAGGTTTCTCAATCAGTGAATGGCTTTGAAGCAAGGCACCAGCACATATGCGCAAAAGTTTTATGCCAACAATTGATACAGTCATTTTCATCCCAGGTTCTATGTATATGGAATATTTTTTCCATATATTAAACAATTATTTGTTTTTCCCTATTTGTTAATTTTATTTTTTATTCATAGCAGGAAAAAATGTTGTCAATATATTCAACTATTATTGCGTGAATAATAGCATTTCAAAGTCAACACATTTAAGGTGGGGAGGGGGTTCAATTTTCAATTTGAAGTTTTGTTATAATTTCTTTAAAATCTATATATCCATAAAAGTGAGAATGCGTGTGAGGATACTTCTCAACCTATATACTCGACGAAGTTTGGACCCACTGACTGTAAATTTGGTATATAGCATATTCAGACATGTGGAAAACTTCTTAATCCATTTGTTATGCAGCGAGTCGGGGGTTTGTATTGGGAGGCATATTAACGAGTCATGTATAATGGGGATGATAACAGAGATAACGACGGTGATGACAATACTAAGGGGACCTCATATACAGGGTGACCCCAAAAAAAAAAAGAAGCTAAATGGAGGCCATCTAGAACATATGCTGTAGAACGGAGAAAAAAAGGCCAAAGACCCTAGTGTTTTTATGTGATGTTTTGAATATAATAAACTAGTTATGACCAAAGTTTAATTTCATTCGGACAAAACACTAAGAAACGGGGCCTAATTAGAGTTGGAGCCCGTTTTTTATTTGGGGGGGGGGTCACCCTGTATAACAGTTTTTATAACACGGACAGAATGATAATGACATTTATAACAGTTCTTTGTACATCATGACGACTTTGATGATAAATACGGAGGGAGACATTTATAACACACTGGGATGATTCTTGGCGACTTCATATTACTAATACGGACTGGGAGATATGCTGCAACAGTTCTTAACATATATAGAGGAGAGGAGAGGAGATTCATTATTGTAAAATGTTTTTGACATGGGGGCATGAGACGAATGGATTCGCCAATCATTTTTATAACCAACGGCTGGGCTAAACAACCAATGAAAACGTTTCAAAGTTATTATAAAAATTGTCGAATTTTAGATTCAATCAGTTCGCCATTTACTACGTCACGGACCGCATTTAATTCTTGGCTGCCATCTTGGTTACTGATCTGAACTACGCCGCCATCTTGGTTACTAATCTGAACTATGCCGCCATCTTTGTTCAACACAATATCTCAGAACTTAACAGGTTAACTACGCCACGGACCGCATTTAATTCTTGGCCACCATCTTGGTTACTGATCTGAACTACGCCGCCATCTTTGTTCAACACAATGTCTCAAAACTTAACAATTATTATGATGAAGGAGGCACATAACTTGTAAGGGGGTTACACAAGAGTTCATTTATAGATGAATATAAAAAACACACTTACCATTTTGGCTGTAAAGACATGAAGACAACAGTTACAAAATATAGATGACTAGCATGGGTTCCCGGCGTTGCCTGGGTGTTTGGAGGTGTATGCTGAGCAAAAACAAAAAAAAAAACGGTCAATTTTTTTAAACTTTGACCCCTATTATGACTCCTTAACATTTATTGTTTTGGGCTCAAATCAAGTTATTAAGTTAGATCCATGTCAAAGGAACCTATATCTAAAATTCCAAGTGTTTAGACCCAAAATTGTCGGAGGAGTTTGGTAGAGTTCTCAAAGGTCAAATCATTGAACTTTGACCCCTTAACAGCCAAATTTCTGGCCAAAAACCGATCACATAGATTTTCCCAATTCTCAGTACCCTGTATATCAAATTTTGTGTCTGTAGACTAAAAAGAGTTATTGCGTAGGGAAATGCACACAGACAGACACACAGACACGTTCACTTTTATAGATATATAGATTTCTTTATTCCTCAACCAGCCAATTGGTGATGTCAGGAATTCAAGCCTTTTCAACTACATGATCTACTCTTCTCCCTTTGCTTCTAAGGGGCTCCCACTCTCCAACTGGCTATTACTGTGTGTGATCTGCTCCGATTATCTGATCCTAATCTCACTGACTGCCTCTAACTTTGAACCCTCGATTCATATATTGAGAAATCTCCTTTGTGTATGATTTCAGAAGTGTGTTTACCAATGTGACTACTTTCATGTGGATTTACATATGTCTGTCCAAACACACTTTTGGCAAACAAAGAATCCTCAATTCTAATTGTTTAATATCTAACCTATTTTTAAGCAATATTTTTTAACTCGCATTGTCCATTCTTTTAACTGACATATTTAATATCCAGTTATCCTAAAAGAATGGACAATCGCTTTTTCCGACATAAATAATATTTAGCTATTTCTAAAAGAATTAACAATGAACGATTCTAGCCTTTTCTAATATCATTTTCACTTATCTAGTCTGCCTTCTTTACAAGAGAAGGGGACAGCCCTTTCATGTAACACATTTTTAATCGGAAAAAGGACTGCTAAGGGGTCAAAATTGAAAAATTGGTATGTGGGAGTCATCATAGTTTTATCTGTAAACTGTTTCACGAATGCACATGTGTGAATCGTTCACATGACAGGTTCCTTATGTTAAGAATAAGTAAGTTTGAAAACACTTTTTAAAGAACGTGTCACACTGGCCTAATGGTTATCATACTTGACTCACTGCCTTTAGGTTTTGGTTTCAATCTCCACGTGGGTAGGGTTTTTTTTTTACTTAAAAAGAAGTGAACTGTTTAGAAAAAAACATAATACTCGCACATGTCTTAGTTTCTTTATGATTCAAAATATAATATTTATGCATATTTTATGATCGGGCAACGCTGAGTGGCCTGGTAGTATTTTGATAAAATAAGATTTTCTTAAATACTGAAATGAAAGGCCAAATCTAGCAAAATGAAGGATTTTTATTTAAAATCTTTCATGCCAAATGCTAAAAAAAAAAACCAGTTGAAGATCCAGATCTAATTTTTGGTATCAATATTCAATAATGGAATATACACTCTTGATATTTATTGAGTATACTTTTAAAGAGAGCAGTTGCATCTCGTATATGTACATCTGTATCATCAATATAACGTGTATTGTTCGATTTATAAAGAGTTGACATACAGCACACAACACTTAGTCTCACACCGTCAATATCTGCAACAGAGAGATGAAACTTTCAGGTCATGAATGCATAAGTTTAGTCATCAAAACAATGCGATTTGCAATTCTCTCTAATCCATTAGGGCGGAATAAAAAATAGGAGGCATTACTTTTGGCGTGGTCCATGTAAGTTTTGTAATTTATTGCATGTTTGAATTTTATGGTACGAGAATGATAGGGGAGCGGGAGAACTAGTGAATTGAAATAAACGTACATAAACCACTATTAATCAATCGATCAACAAATGCCGACTAAAATGAGATTTTTCTGAATTTATGAGATTAGAATTGATTATTCGTGCTATTCAGATACGTTAGACTACTGTTCTCATCTTGAGTTTAATTTTCACAACGTTTCAGCCGATGTAACTTCGGACTTTCTTTGGGTGTATTTTGTCGAACTCAAGAAGCTTTCTGTCAAACTCTGGAATCTACATGGAATCTCAAACAAAACCTTTTATTTAATCTACCAGGGTAGTGTTGCTACACAAGGGAAGTGACACGCCATGATTCCGAACAACACCGTCGATCAACACAACACGATCCCGAACAATACCGCCGAATTGACACGCCATGCTCAGCTGAGCATTTGCCATGAAAATAACGATAAAGCAGAAACAGGCTCGCAACGTCTCTTCTGTGGGAAAGAGATTGCAGGGAAGAGAAAAGAGCATTCCCCACTAAGCTACGAAATCTATTTTGAACTCTATCAAGGCAGGATAAGCTGCTTCTAGCAGCTCCTGCCCAGATGTGGCAACAGTACTCCTGGCTTTTATATAGGTAGAGAATTGCACCAGGAGTAAGATATTTACTGGAGCGGTAGAAGGATCCTGCTATTTTTCCAGCGACCTTGGCAATTGATTTGATATACGTGTTCCATTTCAGGTCAGGAGTAAAGGTCAAGCCCAGAAGCTTGTCAAAACATGAAGCCTCCCCAAGACAAGAGCCATTCATTTCAACTGATGCCAGATTGGCATCAGAACGTAGATGGTGTAGAGACAGAAGCTTGGTTTTAGATGCATTAAAAGTAACCAGCCACCTCTTTCCCCAAAACCATTAACCTCCAGAATGTCACTTGAATTTAATTTAACTGTGAATTGAATTAAAACTGTGTCTGTTATACAAATATTTTAATGGAATGTGTTCTGATGAACTCGTTTCACTTGTATCCCCTCGACGCACATATCCCCAACAAATCTGCTTAGCAATAAGATCTCACCCCTTCACTGTTGTTGTCCCTAAATGCCAGAAAGCTTTCTATTCTAATAGTTTCTTCCCTCGAACAGCTAGACTTTGAAATTCCCTTCCTGTTGCCTGCTTCCCTGGCTGTACTGATATGCAGAAGTTTAAATGTAACATAAACAAACATCTTGTTAATATTTCCTAGACATGGCCCCAAATAGTAGCCCCTTACGTCCAAGTGGCGATATGCTTTGTAAGGGGTGAACATGACTAAAAAAGAAAAAAAAAATTATCATACCATATTATGCAAGGATCTGTGGTGTAATGGGTAAAGTACTACTTAAAATGCAGTTGTAAAGTTACACTCTTCTGGAGGTTGAAGGTTCAATCTTAAGTGCGGGCAATACTAAAAATACAATTGCACATTACTTCTAAAGATTTCTACCTGGTCATGGTTGATGGAGCGAAAGCATGCTACCCTCATGGATTAGAAAAAAGGAATCTTATCGAAAATCCAAAGAATTTTTGAAGTCATCAAAACCAGTGGAGGTAGAACTCATTAAATTTGGTTGTTGAATGTTCATACACTTTTCGTACAATTTTGAAGAATTAATACTCTTGGTCTTATAATTTTGATCAAGTGTAAAATGCTTCATTTTATAAAAAAATATAAATTTCTGAATTAAACATTTGGTTGGTTGGTTGTTTTTGTTTTACGGCATATCAACCCTTTCAGGTTATTTAATGCTGAATCCAAAGATTTTGAAGAAAAATTTTTTTAATAGAATATATTTGTTGTTTTCAAGTCGGTTTCTATTTAACCCATAGTTGGGACCCTAACAGGTACTACCATTCCAGGTCAGAGTGGACCTGGGAGCAATGACAATTAAAGGATGGCTCCACACTCCCCAAAGCCCGCAAGCTGGGGCCTCACCACTGGATATAGTTTAAGGTCATATCCAGGACCTAAATATTTGAAGTGTAGCTTTGTTTTTTTTTCCAGTAACCTTTTAGGTTGTAGTATTCGTAACCTTTAGTGAGAGTTTAAAATCTATCGTTAAAAAAACATTTTCTTTTTAAAGATTTTCAAATGGTCTGAAATTTTGGATTAGCTGTGTATTTTTTTTATTGCTTATTATTTCTTGTAAATGGGAGGACTAAAGGTGTGACACTACTTGCCCTCACTGAAAACATCACTGACTGAATGTTTTGTGCCGTGGATCTTTCTTTCACCTTCTCTTGTTTTAGCTCTATCCATGTTGTCATTTTTTTATGCATTAGCAGTTGTCAGTGGGATACACACAGGTTCACAACTACAAAAATATCAAACAAAGTAAACAAAAGAAAAACATACTCTGATACATTCCCCATACATATTAGTCAGACTCGGAGTGCGTGTGTGACACCCGTGACCCTCTAAATGCTAAAGTCCACATCTACATCTACTGTTGAGGCTGCGTTTGTCAGTCATTTGATCAATACATTTTCCCATCTGCTCTGAGCCACACCATATGTTCGAACTCCAACTGAACTCTGAAACCCCTCGCTAATTCTAAATATATCTCTATTGTTTAGTCCTTTGTCATTTTAATAACTGCCCCACCTTGTCCTTTTAATAACTACTGCACCTTGTCATTTGAAATTTTTACATAAAGGGATTCAGACATGCAGCAAGCTTTTTAATAAGTTTTTTGGTCGAAAGTTTGGTTGCCAAGAGGTCAAAGTTGAAAGAGTTGACTTTTGCAAACTCTACCAAACTCCTCCGTCAATTTTGGGTCTAAACACTTGAAATAATAAATGTAGGTTACCTGGACATGAGCAGAGCTGTACATTGCAAGTGAAACAGTCGCATTTGTGAGTGATTTTTCAAAGTGGCGACTAGAAAAAATGAAACGCTTATCTTTTGGCGATTGTATATCTTTCATTGATAATCTTTCAAATCTCACTACTGAGTGAAAAATATCTTTTCAACTTCTTTTTAATAAAACGAACAAAGTTAATTTATTTAAACAATAAAAGTTTAATAAAACAATATACTCTTTTTTTAACGAAGCCTGTTTAAAAAAACATCTGAAGAAATTAGAATGTTTATACCTTCAAGTATCAACATAAATTTTCTTGTGTATTTAGAATTACACTTTTTTAAAAAAATACAGAAAAAAGTTCATTATGTACATAATCGTCACAGAACTAAGATGCCATATTCTAAAAATCACGTTGGTTTGGCTAGTAGCTTTTCTATTTGGTTAGTAAACGAATATATTTAGTTGTCAAAGGTCAACTAAAGATAAATTTGTCCGTAAAGCCCTGATGAGTCAAACGTTTTAATATATAAATATACATATGCACATTAAGTTATGAACAGTACATAGGGCCCGAGCAAAGCCAGGCTGAACTGCTAGTATATATCCCCCCCCCCAAATCAACAAAACATAATGATAACACAAAATAACCAACACTGAACATTGTACAACATTTAAATCAGTGTGGAATGCATTCCATGGGTCACTTTCCTCTCCAGTATGATATGCGTGTATTATTTTTCTTTTTTTTACTTTTTGTCTTTACTGTTTTTTTCATCTACATCGACATAATCATATTCGTACATGTTTGCTTTTAAGGAAAATAGTCAGCAGGTAGAGAATTCCACAATCTTGCAATCCTTGGAAAGAAGCTACTGGGATAGAAAGCTGTATTACAGTGAGGTATTATAACAGTGAATCAATGAAGACCACTAGACCAATGAATCAAACGAGCTGGAAAAAAGGAAGCAGGGAATAGATCAGAAAATTCTAAAAAAAAAAAAAATACATGCCATAATAGTATTTGTAGAAAAAAATGAGACTGGCAACATCATGTCTGTGAGAGAGAGGTTTGCAGTGAAAAAGAAAGTGTGCGGCCAATCAAATTACAGATACGTTTCTGCTATTTATCAAGAACCTTCAAATGGGACACAGATTGACAAACCCAAATATGACAACAGTATATGATACATGGCTTAATAATAGATTTGTAGAGATAGCATGAAGTGTGAGAAAATGTTTAGAGCGATGCAAAGAACTGATTTTATTAAGAAACAGAAAGAACAATAGATTTAATATATAGACTTAATATATAGATTTAATATATAGACTTAATATATAGATTTAATATATAGACTTAATATATAGATTTAATATATAGACTTAATATATAGATTTGATATATAGACTTAATATCTAGATTTAATATATAGACTTAATATATAGATTTAATATATAGACTTAATATATAGATTTAATATATAGACTTAATATATAGATTTAATATATAGACTTAATATATAGATTTAATATATAGACTTAATATATAGATTTAATATATAGACTTAATATATAGATTTGATATATAGACTTAATATCTAGATTTAATATATAGACTTAATATATAGATTTAATATATAGACTTAATATATAGATTTAATATATAGACTTAATATATAGATTTAATATATAGACTTAATATATAGATTTAATATATAGACTTAATATATAGATTTGATATATAGACTTAATATCTAGATTTAATATATAGACTTAATATATAGATTTAATATATAGACTTAATATATAGATTTAATATATAGACTTAATATATAGATTTAATATATAGACTTAATATATAGATTTGATATATAGACTTAATATCTAGATTTGATATATAGACTTAATATATAGATTTAATATATAGACTTAATATATAGATTTAATATATAGACTTAATATATAGATTTGATATATAGACTTAATATCTAGATTTAATATATAGACTTAATATATAGATTTAATATATAGACTTAATATATAGATTTAATATATAGACTTAATATATAGATTTAATATATAGACTTAATATCGAGATTTAATATATAGATTTAATATGTATACTTAATATATAGACTTAATATATAGATTTAATATATTGACTTAATATATAGACTTAATATATAGATTTGATATATAGACTTAATATACAGATTTAATATATAGACTTAATATATAGATTTAATGTATAGACTTAATATATAGATTTAATATATAGACTTAATATATAGATTTAATATATAGACTTAATATATAGATTTGATATATAGACTGAATATCTAGATTTAATATATAGACTTAATATATAGATTTAATATAGAGACTTAATATATAGATTTAATATATAGACTTAATATATAGATTTGATATATAGACTTAATATCTAGATTTAATATATAGACTTAATATATAGATTTAATATATAGACTTAATATATAGATTTAATATATAGACTTAATATATAGATTTGATATATAGACTTAATATCTAGATTTAATATATAGACTTAATATATAGATTTAATATATAGACTTAATATATAGATTTAATATATAGACTTAATATATAGATTTAATATATAGACTTAATATATAGATTTGATATATAGACTTAATATCTAGATTTAATATATAGACTTAATATATAGATTTAATATATAGACTTAATATATAGATTTAATATATAGACTTAATATATAGATTTGATATATAGACTTAATATCTAGATTTAATATATAGACTTAATATATAGATTTAATATATAGACTTAATATATAGATTTAATATATAGACTTAATATATAGATTAAATATATAGACTTAATATATAGATTTAATATATAGACTTAATATCGAGATTTAATATATAGATTTAATATGTATACTTAATATATAGACTTAATATATAGATTTAATATATTGACTTAATATATAGATTTAATATATTGACTTAATATATAGATTTAATATATAGATTTAATATATAGACTTAATATATAGATTTAATATATAGATTTAATATGTATACTTAATATATAGACTTAATACATAGATTTAATATATTGACTTAATATATGGACTTAATATATATATTTAATATATAGATTTAATATATAGACTTAATATATGGACATAATATATAGATTTAATATGTATACTTAATATATAGATTTAATATATAGACTTAATATATAGATTTAATATATAGACTTAATATTTAGATTTAATATGTATACTTAATATAGAGATTTAATATATAGACTTAATATATAGATTCAATATATAGACTTAATATATAGATTCAATATATAGACTTAATATATAGATTCAATATATAGACTTAATATATAGATTCAATATATAGACTTAATATATAGATTCAATATATAGACTTAATATATAGATTCAATATATAGACTTAATATATAGATTCAATATATAGACTTAATATATAGATTCAATATATAGACTTAATATATAGATTCAATATATAGACTTAATATATAGATTCAATATATAGACTTAATATATAGATTCAATATATAGACTTAATATATAGATTTAATATATAGACTTAATATATAGATTTAATATATAGACTTAATATATAGATTTAATATATAGACTTAATATATAGATTTAATATATAGACTTAATATTTAGATTTAATATGTATACTTAATATAGAGATTCAATATATAGACTTAATATATAGATTCAATATATAGACTTAATATATAGATTCAATATATAGACTTAATATATAGATTCAATATATAGACATAATATATAGATTCAATATATAGACTTAATATATAGATTCAATATATAGACTTAATATATAGATTCAATATATAGACTTAATATATAGATTCAATATATAGAGTTAATATATAGATTCAATATATAGACTTAATATATAGATTCAATATATAGACTTAATATATAGATTCAATATATAGACTTAATATATAGATTCAATATATAGACTTAATATATAGATTCAATATATAGACTTAATATATAGATTTAATATATAGACTTAATATATAGATTCAATATATAGACTTAATATATAGATTTAATATATAGACTTAATATATAGATTCAATATATAGACTTAATATATAGATTTAATATATAGACTTAATATATAGATTCAATATATAGACTTAATATATAGATTCAATATATAGACTTAATATATAGATTCAATATATAGACTTAATATATAGATTCAATATATAGACTTAATATATAGATTCAATATATAGACTTAATATATAGATTCAATATATAGACTTAATATATAGATTCAATATATAGACTTAATATATAGATTTAATATATAGACTTAATATATAGATTCAATATATAGACTTAATATATAGATTCAATATATAGACTTAATATATAGATTCAATATATAGACTTAATATATAGATTCAATATATAGACTTAATATATAGATTCAATATATAGACTTAATATATAGATTTAATATATAGACTTAATATATAGATTCAATATATAGACTTAATATATAGATTTAATATATAGACTTAATATATAGATTCAATATATAGACTTAATATATAGATTTAATATATAGACTTTATATATAGATTCAATATATAGAGTTACTATATAGATTTAATATATAGACTTAATATATAGATTCAATATAGAGACTTAATATATAGATTCAATATATAGACTTAATATATAGATTCAATATATAGACTTAATATATAGATTCAATATATAGACTTAATATATAGATTTAATATATAGACTTAATATATAGATTCAATATATAGACTTAATATATAGATTTAATATATAGACTTAATATATAGATTCAATATATAGACTTAATATATAGATTTAATATACAGGGTCGTGCAGCTAAATTGGGACTAACATAACTTTTTGTAAATTCGCTATTTTCAAAGGCAAATAATGATAAAACGTAATTTTAACTTATATTTATTTCTTCTTTATTGTCTACAGTACAAAATCATTTGATGTGAGCACCCTTTGCGTCAATAATTTGGGAGATTCTCGAGCGAAACCGTGAACAACTCCTTTTTACATCCTCGGGGTCAAGTTTACGAAATGCCCGATGAATGGCGGCCTTCAGAGAGTTGACACTTGGATGTGAAGTTACGTTAGACTCTCCCTCAGACAGCCAATAGTCACAAACATTCAGATCTGGGGAGCTGCTGGGCCAAATATCCTTCGGGACCATCAAAGGAAGATTCTCCTTCAGGAAATCCTGAACTTTCTTTGCTCCATGAGCGGGCGCAGAGTCTTGAACAGGCATCACTTTGAAGGGTTGGTAGTTTCTACGTATCCAAGGCATCAAAACATCTTTCAGAATTTTCAAGTACTCCGCTGTGTTGATTTTAAGGCCCGCTTCGATGAAATGAGGAGGCATCACCTTACCATCACTTGCGACGGCTGCAAAAACCATCACAGAGGCGGGATTTTTGCTCTGCATCACAGGAGGACGTTCTGAAGGATCGTAGGCAATTACCCGAGTGTTCTGGCGATTTGCAACCTCATCAACAACGAACTTTTTCTCGTCAACAAAAACGCGGACAGGTCCTCCTTTGTGTTTCAGATAGTTCAGAAGCTTTGGGCATCTTTCAGCTCTTAGGGCTTTTGCGCGGGTAGTTAAGAGGTTACGGACTCTCCTTACGTATGACTTCATACCAAGGTCTTCCTTGACTGCCCTGCTGATGGTGATAATACTCACTCTGCGCTTTTGTGCCAGTTTTGACATCGACTGACTTGGGTCTGCCTTCAACGTCCTTTTCAGCCCAGCAAGGAATGTTTTGGTTCTCTTTTGATCACTGCGGGGACTGTGTCGACTTCTCTGAACCTTACCCTCGGCATCAAAAGCAGCAAAAACTCGATAAACAGTCGATTTCGCATAGCCTGTGCTCTTAATAATGTCTGAAACAGAGTTCCCGGCGCGTCTCATTTCACATATCGTTGTTCTTCGTGCTAATTCCGCCATATTTGAGTGAAGTATGCCAGATCTTGATCTGAAATATTAAAGCAAAGGGTTTTATAGATTGACTGCAAAAAAAAATTTAGTCATAGGTAAGAAATTACGGAAGATATGTGCTGTTAAATTTAGTCCCAATTTATCTGCACGACCCTGTATAGACTTAATATATAGACTTAATATATAGATTTAATATATGGATTTAATATGTATATTTAATATATAGATTTAATATATAGACTCAATATATAGATTTAATATATAGACTTAATATATAGACTTAATATATAAAGTTAATATGTATACTTAATATCTAGATTTAATATATAGACTTAATATATAGACTTACTATATTGACTTAATATATAGATTTAATATAATGACTTAATATATAGATTTAATGTATAGATTTAATATATAGATTTAATATATAGATTTAATATATAGACTTAATATATGGATTTAATATATAGACTTACTATATTGACTTAATATATAGACTTAATATATAGATTTAATATATTGACTTAATATATTGACTTAATATATTGACTTAATATATAGATTTAATATATAGACTTAATATATAGACTTAATATATAGACTTAATATATAGATTTAATATATTGACCTAATATATTGACTTAATATATTGACTTAATATATAGATTTAATATATAGATTCAATATATTGACTTAATATATAGATTTAATATATAGACTTAATATATAGATTTAATATACAGATTTAATATATAGATTTAATATATAAATTTAATATATAGACTTAATATATAGATTTAATATATTGACTTAATATATTGACTTAATATATAGATTTAATATATAGACTTAATATGTATACTAAATATATAGATTTAATATATTGACTTAATATATTGACTTAATATATAGATTTAATATATAGACTTAATATATAGATTTAATATACAGATTTAATATATAGATTAAATATATAGATTTAATATATAGACTTAATATATAGATTTAATATATTGACTTAATATATTGACTGAATATATAGATTTAATATATAGACTTAATATATGGACTTAATATATAGATTTAATATATAGATTTAATATATAGATTTAATATATTGACTTAATATATAGACTTAATATATAGATTTAATATATAGACTTAATATATGGACTTAATATATAGATTTAATATATAGATTTAATATATTGACTTAATATATTGATGTAATATATAGATTTCATATATTGACTTAATATATAGACTTAATATATAGATTTAATATATTGACTTAATATATTGACTTAATATATAGATTTAATATATAGACTTAATATATAGATTTAATATATTGACTTAATATATAGATTTAATATATTGACTTAATATATAGATTTAATATATAGACTTAATATATAGACTTAATATATAGACTTAATATATAGACTTAATATATAGATTTAATATATAGATTTAATATATAGATTTAATATTTTGACTTAATATATAGATTTAATATATTGACTTAAAATATTGACTTAATATATTGATTTAATATATAGATTTAATATATAGATTTAATATATAGATTCAATATATTGACTTAATATATAGATTTAATATATGGATTTAATATATAGATTTAATATATTGACTTAATATATTGACTTAATATATAGATTTAATATATAGCCTTAATATATTGACTTAATATATAGATCTAATATATAGATTTAATATGTATACTTAATACATAGATTTAATATATAGACTAAATATATAGACTTAATATATAGATTTAATATATTGACTTAATATATAGATTTAATATATTGACTTAATATATAGATTTAATATATAGACTTAATATATTGACTTAATATATAGATTTAATATATTGACTTAATATATAGATTTAATATATAGATTTAATATATTGACTTAATATATAGACTTAATATATAGATCTAATATATAGATTTAATATATAGATTAAATATATAAACTTAATATATAGACTAAATATATGGACTTAATATATAGATTTAATATATAGACTTAATATATAGACTTAATATGTATACTTAATATATAGATTTGATATATAGATTTAATATATAGACTTAATATATAGATTTAATATATAGATTTAATATATAGACTTAATATATAGATTTAATATGCATACTTTATATATAGATTTAATATATAGACTTAATATGTTTACTTAATATATAGATTTAATATATAGACTTTATATATAGACTTAATATGTATACTTAATATACAGATTTGATATATAGATTTAATATATTGACTTAATATATAGACTTAATATGAATACTTAATATATAGATTTGATATACAGATTTAATATATTGACTTAATATAAAGATTTAATATGTATACTTAATATATAGATTTAATATATAGACTTAATATATAGATTTAATATATAGACTTAATATATAGACTTAATATATAGACTTAATATATAGACTTAATATATAGATTTAATCAATAGATTTAATATATAGATTTAATATATAGATTTAATATATTGACTAAATATATAGATTTAATATATTGACTTAATATATGGATTTAATATATAGATTTAATATATTGACTTAATATATAGACTTAATATATTGACTTAATATATAGACTTAATATATAGACTTTATATGTATACTTAATATATAGATTTGATATATAGATTTAATATACAGACTTAATATATAGATTTGATACATAGATTTAATATGTATACTTAATATATAGATTTGATATATAGACTTAATATATTGACTTTATATATCGACTTAATATATAGACTTAATATGTATACTTAGTATATAGATTTGATATATAGATGTAATATATTGACTTAATATATAGATTTAATATGTATACTCAATATATAGATTTAGACTTAATATATTGACTTAATATATAGATTTAATATATAGATTTTATATATAGATTTAATATATAGACTTAATATATAGATTAAATATATAGATTTAATATACAGACTTAATATATAGATTTAATATATAGACTTAATATATTGACTTAATATATTGACTTAATATATAGATTTAATATATTGACTTAATATATTGACTTAATATATTGACTTATTACATAGATTTAATATATAGATTAAATATATTGACTTTATATATAGATTTATTATATTGATTTAATATATAGACTTAATATATTGACTTAATATAGATTTAATATATTGACTTAATATAGAGACTAAATATATTGACTTAATATATAGATTTAATATGTAGATTTAATATATAGATTTAATATATTGACTTAATATATAGACTTAATATATAGATTTTATATATAGACTTAATATATTGACTTAATATATTGATTTAATATATTGACTTAATATATTGACTTAATAAATAGATTTAATATATTGACTTAATATATAGATTTAATATATAGACTTAATACATAGATTTAATATATTGACCAAATATAATGACTTAATATATAGATTTTATATATAGACTTAATATATTGACTTAATATATTGACTTAATATATAGATTTAATATATAGACTTAATATATAGACTTCATATATAGACTTAATATATAGATTTAATATATTGACCTAATATATTGACTTAATATATTGACTTAATATATAGATTTAATATATAGATTAAATATATTGACTTAATATATAGATTTAATATATAGACTTAATATATAGATTTAATATACAGATTTAATATATAGATTTAATATATAGATTTAATATATAGACTTAATATATAGATTTAATATATTGACTTAATATATTGACTTAATATATAGATTTAATATATAGACTTAATATGTATACTTAATATATAGATTTAATATATTGACTTAATATATTGACTTAATATATAGATTTAATATATAGACTTAATATATAGATTTCATATACAGATTTAATATATAGATTTAATATATAGATTTAATATATAGACTTAATATATAGTTTTAATATATTGACTTAATATATTGACTGAATATATAGATTTAATATATAGATTTAATATATAGATTTAATATATAGATTTAATATATTGACTTAATATATAGACTTAATATATAGATTTAATATATTGACTTAATATATTGACTGAATATATAGATTTAATATATAGATTTAATATATAGATTACATATATAGATTTAATATATAGACTTAATATATGGACTTAATATATAGATTTAATATATAGATTTAATATATTGACTTAATATATTGATGTAATATATAGATTTCATATATTGACTTAATATATTGACTAAATATATAGACTTAATATATAGATTTAATATATTGACTTAATATATTGACTTAATATATAGATGTAATATATAGACTTAATATGTAGATTTAATATATTGACTTAATATATAGATTTAATATATTGACTTAATATATAGATTTAATATATAGACTTAATATATAGACTTAATATATAGACTTAATATATAGACTTAATATATAGATTTAATATATAGATTTAATATATAGATTCAATATATTGACTTAATATATAGATTTAATATATTGACTTAAAATATTGACTTAATATATAGATTTAATATATAGATTTAATATATAGATTTAATATATAGATTTAATATATTGACTTAATATATAGATTTAATATATGGATTTAATATATAGATTTAATATATAGATTTAATATATTGACTTAATATATTGACTTAATATATAGATTTAATATATAGACTTAATATATTGACTTAATATATAGATCTAATATATAGATTTTATATGTATACTTAATACATAGATTTAATATATAGACTTAATATATAGACTTAATATATAGATTTAATATATTGACTTAATATATAGATTTAATATATTTACTTAATATATAGATTTAATATATAGACTTAATATATTGACTTAATATATAGATTTAATATATTGACTTAATATATAAATTTAATATATAGATTTAATATATTGACTTAATATATAGACTTAATATATAGATCTAATATGTAGATTTAATATATAGATTAAATATATAGACTTAATATATAGACTTAATATATGGACTTAATATATAGATTTAATATATAGACTTAATATATAGACTTAATATGTATACTTAATATATAGATTTGATATATAGATTTAATATATAGACTTAATATATAGATTTAATATATAGATTTAATATATAGATTTAATATATAGACTTAATATATAGATTTAATATGTATACTTTATATATAGATTTTATATATAGACTTAATATGTTGACTTAATATATAGATTTAATATATAGACTTTATATATAGACTTAATATGTATACTTAATATATAGATTTGATATATAGATTTAATATATTGACTTAATATATAGACTTAATATGAATACTTAATATATAGATTTGATATATAGATTTAATATATTGACTTAATATAAAGATTTAATATGTATACTTAATATACAGATTTAATATATAGACTTAATATATAGATTTAATATATAGACTTAATATATAGACTTAATATATAGACTTAATATATAGACTTAATAAATAGATTTAATATATAGATTTAATATATAGATTTAATATATTGACTAAATATATAGATTTGATAAATTGACTTAATATATGGATTTAATATATAGATTTAATATATTGACTTAATATATAGACTTAATATATTGACTTAATATATAGATTTAATATATAGACTTTATATGTATACTTAATATATAGATTTGATATATAGATTTAATATACAGACTTAATATATAGATTTGATACATAGATTTAATATGTATACTTAATATATAGATTTGATATATAGACTTAATATATTGACTTAATATATAGACTTAATATATAGACTTAATATGTATACTTAATATATAGATTTGATATATAGATGTAATATATTGACTTAATATATAGATTTAATATGTATACCCAATATATAGATATAGACTTAATATATTGACTTAATATATAGATTTAATATATAGATTTTATATATAGATTTAATATATAGACTTAATATATAGATTAAATATATAGATTTAATATACAGACTTAATATATAGATTTAATATATAGACTTAATATATTGACTTAATATATTGACTTAATATATAGATTTAATATATTGACTTAATATATTGACTTATTACATAGATTTAATATATAGATTAAATATATTGACTTTATATATAGATTTATTATATTGATTTAATATATAGACTTAATATATTGACTTAATATAGATTTAATATATTGACTTAATATATAGACTCAATATATTGACTTAATATATAGATTTAATATGTAGATTTAATACATAGATTAAATATATTGACTTAATATATAGACTTAATATATAGATTTTATATATAGACTTAATATATTGACTTAATATATAGATTTAATATATTGACTTAATATATTGACTTAATATATAGATTTAATATATTGACTTAATATATTGACTTAATATATAGATTTAATATATAGATTTAATATATAAATTTAATATATTGACTTAATATATAGACTTAATATATTGACTTAATATATTGACTTAATATATAGATTTAATATGTATACTTAATATATAGATTTAATATATAGACTTAATATATAGATTTAATATATAGACTTAATATATAGACTTAATATGAATACTTAATATATAGATTTGATATATAGATTTAATATATTGACTTACTATAAAGATTTAATATGTATTCTTTATATATAGACTTAATATATTGACTTAATATATAGATTTAATATATAGATTTAATATATTGACTTAATATATAGATTTAATATATAGACTTAATACATAGATTTAATATATTGACTTAATATAATGACTTAATATATAGATTTTATATATAGACTTAATATATTGACTTAATATATAGATTTAATATATAGATTTAATATATAGACTTAATATGTATACTTAATATATAGATTTGATATATAGATTTAGTATACAGACTTAATATATAGACTTAATATATAGACTTAATATATAGACTTAATATATAAACTTAATATATAGATTTTATATATAGACTTAATATATAGATTTAATATACAGACTTAATATATAGATTTAATATATAGACTTAATATATAGATTTAATATACAGATTTAATATATAGATTTAATATATAGATTTAATATATAGACTTAATATATAGATTTAATATATTGACTTAATATATTGACTTAATATATAGATTTAATATATAGACTTAATATATAGATTTAATATATTGACTTAATATATAGACTTAATATATAGATTTAATATATTGACTTAATATATAGACTTTATATATAGATTTAATATATTGACTTAATATATAGACTTAATTTATAGATTTAATATATAGACTTAATATATAGACTTAATATATTGACTTAATATATAGACTTTATATATTGACTTAATATATAGACTTAATATATAGATTTAATATATAGACTTAATATATAGATTTAATATATTGACTTAATATATAGACTTAATATATAGATTTAATATATTGACTTAATATATAGACTTTATATATTGACTTAATATATAGACTTAATATATAGATTTAATATATTGACTTAATATATAGACTTAATATATAGACTTAATATATAGACTTAATATATTGACTTAATATATAGACTTAATATATAGATTTAATAAATAGACTTAATATATAGACTTAATATATTGATTTAATATATAGACTTAATATATAGACTTAATATATAGATTTAATATATGGACTTAATATATAGACTTTATATATAGATTTAATATATAGATTTAATATATAGATTTAATATATTGACTTAATATATAGACTTAATATATTGACTTACTATATAGACTTAATATATAGATTTAATATATAGACTTAATATATAGACTTAATATATTGATTTAATATATAGACTTAATATATAGATTTAATATATAGACTTATTATATAGACTTAATATATAGATTTAATATATAGACTTAATATATAGATTTAATATATTGACTTAATATATTGACTTAATATATAGATTTAATATATAGAATTAATATATAGATTTAATATATTGACTTAATATATTGACTTAATATATAGATTTAATATATTGACTTAATATATTGACTTAATATATAGACTTAATATATAGATTTAATATATTGACTTAATATATAGATTTAATATATAGATTTAATATATAGATTTAATATATTGACTTAATATATAGATTTAATATATTGACTTAATATATAGACTTAATATATTGACTTAATATATAGACTTAATATATTGACTTAATATATAGGTTTAATATATAGACTTAATATATAGACTTAATATATAGATTTAATATATAGACTTAATATATTGACTTAATATATAGATTTAATATATAGACTTATTATATAGATTTAATATATAGATTTAATATATAGATTTAATATATTGACTTAATATATAGATTTTATATATGGATTTAATATATAGATTTAATATATAGATGTAATATATTGACTTAATATATTGACTTAATATATAGATTTAATATATAGATTTAATATATAGATTTATTATATTTACTTAATATATAGATTTAATATATAGATTTAATATGTATACTTAATATATAGATTTAATATATGGATTTAATATATAGACTTAATATATAGACTTAATATATAGACTTAATATATAGACTTAATATATAGATTTAATATATAGACTTAATATATAAACTTAATATATAGACTTAATATATAGATATAATATATAGATTTAATATATAGATTTAATATATAGACTTAATATATAGATTTAATATATAGATTTAATATATAGATTTAATATATTGACTTAATATATAGATTTAATATATTGACTTAATATATAGATTTAATATATTGACTTAATATATAGATTTTATATATAGACTTAATATACTGACTTAATATATAGATTTAATATATTGACTTAATATATAGATTTAATATATAGATTTAATATATAGATTAATATATAGACTTAATATATAGATTTAATATATAGACTTAATATATTGACTTAATATATAGATTTAATATATAGACTTTATATATAGACTTAATATGTATACTTCATATATAGATTTGATATATAGATTTTATATATTGACTTAATATATAGATTTAATATATAGACTTAATATATTGACTTAATATATAGACTTAATATATAGACTTAATATGTATACTTAATATATAGATTTGATATATAGATTTAGTATATTGACTTAATATATAGATTTAATATGTATACTTAATATATAGATTTAATATATAGACTTAATATATAGATTTAATGTATAGATTTTATGTATAGACTTAATATGTATACTTAATATATAGATTTGATATATAGATTTAATATATTGACTTAATATATAGATTTAATATGTATACTTAATATGTAGATTTAATATATAGACTTAATATATTGACTTAATATATAGACTTAATATGTATACATAATATATAAATTTGATATATAGATTTAATATATAGATTGAATAAATAGACTTAATATATAGATTTTATATGTATACTTAATATATAGATTTAATATATAGATTTAATATATAGACTTAATATATAGACTTTATATGTATACTTAATATATTGATTTAATATATAGACTTAATATATAGATTTAATAAATAGACTTAATATATAGATTTTATATGTATACTTAATATATAGATTTAATATATAGATTTAATATATAGACTTAATATATTGACTTAATATATAGATTCAATATATAGACTTAATATATAGACTTAATATGTATACTTAATAAATAGATTTGATATATAGATTTAATATATAGACTTAATATATAGACTTAATATATAGATTTAATATATAGACTTAATATATAGATGTAATATATAGACTTAATATATAGATTTAATATAACGACTTAATATATAGATTTGATATATAGATTTAATATACAGACTTAATATATAGACTTAATATATAGATTTAATATATAGACTTAATATATAGATTTAATATATTGACCTAATATATAGATTTAATATATAGATTTAATATATTGATTTAATATATTGATTTAATACATAGATTTAATATATAGACTTTATATATAGACTGAATATATTGACTTAATATATAGATTTAATATATTGACTTAATATATAGATTTAATATATAGACTTAATATATAGACTTAATATATAGACTTAATATGCATACTTAATATATAGATTTGATATATAGATTTAATATACAGACTTAATATATTGATTTAATATGTATACTTAATATATTGATTTAATATGTATACTTAATATATAGATTTAATATATAGACTTAATATATAGATTTTATATATAGATTTAATATATAGACTTAATATATAGATTTAATACATAGATTTAATATATAGACTTAATATATTGACTTAATATATAGATTTAATATATTGACCTAATATATAGATTTAATATATAGATTTAATATATTGACTTAATATATAGATTTATTATATAGATTTAATATATAGACTTAATATATTGACTTAATATATAGACTTAATATATTTACTTAATATATTGACTTAATATATAGATTTAATATATAGACTTAATATATAGATTTAATATATAGACCTAATATATAGACTTAATATATTGACTTAATATATTGACTTAATATATTGATTGAATATATAGACTTAATATATAGATTTAATATATAGACTTAATATATAGACTTAATATATAGACTTAATATATAGATTTAATATGTATACTTAATATGTAGATTTAATATATAGACTTAATATATTGACTTAATATATAGATTTAATATATAGACTTAATATATAGATTTAATATATAGACTTAATATATAGATTTAATATATAGACTTAATATATACATTTAATATATAGACTTAATATATAGATTTAATATATAGACTTAATATATTGACTTAATATATAGATTTAATATGTATACTTAATATATAGACTTAATATATAGACTTAATATATAGACTTAATATGTATACTTAATAAATAGATTTGATATATAGATTTAATATATAGACTTAATATATAGACTTAATATATAGATTTAATATATAGACTTAATGTATAGACTTAATATATAGACTTAATATATAGATTTAATATATAGACTTAATATATTGACTTAATATATAGACTTAATATGCATACTTAATATATAGATTTGATATATAGATTTATTATATAGATTTAATATATAGATTTAATATATAGACTTAATATGCATACTTAATATATAGATTTGATATATAGATTTATTATATAGATTTGATATATAGATTTAATATATAGATTATATATATAGATTTATTATGTAGACTTAATATATAGATTTAATATATAGACTTAATATATTGACTTAATATATAGATTTAATATGTATACTTAATATATAGACTTAATATATAGACTTAATATGTGTACTTAATATATAGATTTAATATATAGATTTAATATATAGACTTAATATACAGACTTTGCAATTTAGTGTTTGCCTGTAAAAACAATTAAAGGTCTAATTGTTATGTTGGAGACTTGGAGAAAATTATGGAAAGTAAAATTATGAAAAAGAATGTTCCTATTTACTTGCCTCCCCACGAGGGCAGAGTTAGAAACAAGGTCAGTTTTTAATGTGACAATTTTTTATTTTTGTTCCTATCCAGAGTGTCCCTTTCTGGGGAGCTGGATTTTCCCCAGATTAAAAACCGACTTTGTGTCTAACTCTGCCTTCATGGGGAGGCAAGTGTGTGCTTATATATATATATATAATATAAAGCTGTGTGTGTGTGTGTGTGTGTCTGGTCACGATTAGGCTCCTATATGGTTGACTATTTTAAAAAACTGATTACATATAATGATAGAAGATATATCGAGGCACAGGAATGGATATGTTTGATCTGGCAGAACAGTGGTTCATTAAAATTGTGGGGTCTCCGTACGCGCCTGGTCCACAGTGTATGGAAATAAAAAATTTAAAAATTAAAAAGAAGTTTACAAGTGTTTTTGATATAGATGTACATAAGAATACTTTGATAAGTATGTTTTAACTTAAATAGGGATGGTATAATAATATTGTGGGGTCTGCATTCGCACCTGGCCTCCATAGAATGGAAATAGGCACAAACTTTAATAAAGACTTTCCATATCTATCTGCGTAAGTATACTTTGATAATTATGTTTCAGTTTGAAGAAATATGGTATAATAAAATTATGGGGTGTTCGTTCGCGCCTGACCCCCATAGAATGGAAATATGTCACAAAGTTTAACAAGGTTTTTTATTATAGATCCACAAAATATTGTGATAAGTGTTTCAGTGTGAACAGGTATGGTATAATAAATTATGGGGTTTATCTATTTTATTTTTACTTTCATCATATTTTGCTTTGGTTTTGATACCCCCAAATTCAAAGCTATCTCTTTACAACCCTTCGTTTTCATAACCTATCATACTTTCATAAATCAGAGTCCATTTTCTGTAGGCTGTTTTTTAACCCAGTCAACGACAGGTACTTTTGCTAGTATATATATATATATATATATATATATATATATATATATATATATATATATATATATACACACACATACATACACCGTACTTTGGGATAATTGTGCCAACTAGCAAAAAGTGCTCTTTTGGCAACCAGGCATATAAAGATCACTTTTTTTTAGTTGCCGCAAATTACCCCTGGATTTGGTGCAATTACCCCAAAGTAAGGTGTGTGTATATATATATATATATATATATATATATATATATATATATACTACCAGGGAGACCTGACGTTGCCTGGGATTGAATGATGATCAACGAATATTTCACACATATTTTTATTGTCATCGAAATCCGTGAAATCGCCCGGGAGGAAGCTTCACATGCCTCCATGCAGTAACTTAGTCCAAAATATGTGCTATTCTACATTGCACTCTAGAGAACCTAATGTTTCTTTTATAAAATTATTTTAGATTATTTTATACAAACTTCTTTCCAGGTAAAAAAAGAAAAAAACATTACAAAATTTATGTGTGGACTTTGGACCTACAGACCACATAATGAAAAAAAAACAAAAAACAAAAAAACATCTAAATTTTCACGTCTTATAAAATTTCTTTGCAGTTAAAAAAAAAAAAATTAAAAATTATGTGCAGAAAAAACAAATTAAGAAATTTATGTGCAGAGTTTGAACCTATGGATCACATGCAAAAAAAAAAAAAATCCCCCAAAAAACAGGCTATCAACTTACCCACAGTAGAATTTTCATGGCCCCGTTGTTCTATCATTGTTGCTAAGCAACGACATAGAAAAAATGGCTTTACCGATGATAGATAAATTAAAATAGCAGTTTCGATTATCGGTAATTATTGGGGTCATTCTGAGACAAAACTTAACTAAGATTACTCCCAGACTTATACACTTATAGTTCTGTAATTTTTTAAGAAAATCTGTTCAGCCACTTTGGAGTCTATAAAGCACAAACGCACACACACAGACAAAGTTATATTTATATAACTGTAGATATATCTTATTTTTATTTTTTTTTTATTTTTTGATACAATATAAATATAAAATTTGAATAGAAATAAAATGATATAATATAATCGTACACTGTGATCTTTGCTCGAAGGCCAAGGAGCTTGCGAACTTAAATTTTGTGCAGACAAGTAGTTTATTGAATATTAAGACTTGTTTAATCAAAGTAACCTATTATGTTTTCATTGGTGGCCATGTTTTTCACTAACTGAACAAATACTAATATGCATGCGTGTTACAACCCCCCCTCCTCCACAGGTTAATTTGAAAAATACTATTTAAAAACTATCACGCAGTAAGAATGTAATTAAATTTTCAGATCGACCTTCACCATTAAATAAAACGCCTTGCTCTTAGATTTGATGGTTATAAGCATTCTTGTACCCAATATTAATGTGAATGATATTATTATTTTTAATTTGTAACAGTGACAAAGTAAGAACTAAAGTGAAAACAACTGCCCAACAAAAACATGATGAAATTGTTTGTTTTTTTGTTTTCTTTTACATAGGAGTCACCACTTATCAAGGCCCAGAGGTTACTCGAGGATAAGGATTAAAGGGTGTACAGTATCAGAATCATAGTAATCGTTAGTAGTGGAGATCTTTTTTTTTTTTTACATAGGAGTCGCCACTTATCAAGGCCCTGAGGCCACTCGAGGATAAATGTTATACAGTAATCAATGGGATAATATCGTAGTAGTCGTTATTAAGGGAAATTTGGTAGATTGGATTACTTAAATGCGCGGGGGGGGGCGGTTTATCAAGAATTTGTTTATGTTGGACTTGAAGACAACCAAGTTGTAGTCAGCTGGGTCCTTTAAACCAAATAAGATGATTAACTTTGATCATCAGGCTCATGTGTTTATGAACTCATAGTGCATACCTACAAAAACTCACAACAAAACTCCACAGTTTTATAAATTTTATTGTAAATTAGCGGCTGCGCCGCATCTGCATATACAGTGCGGAGTCAAACACAAAATCGAGTACACTCAACATCATCTTACCATCAACGTTTACCTTGTGAACTCGGAGTATGGGAAATTCCCATATGCACAAAACAAAATCACTAAAAAAACAAAAATATCTTAACTAAGTTTAAGGATAATGAGTAAACGTTGGATAAAACGATTAAAATTATTACGAACTTGCCAGGATTCGAACCTGGGATCTTCTAATCCGTAGTCAGATGCATTATCTATTGTACCACTAGTCCTGTCCGTATGCCGAAAGATGTTACCGCGACTGTATACAGACAGTGCTAAATTCCATTGACATAGGCAGGTACCTTTTTTGAAAATTGCACGAAACGGCCCAAAAACCCTTATTTCGGGCTTTATGTGTGACTCGGTGTTGTTCGTTACGAATCATATATAGATAAAGACAATCTAGGGATTCACACCTTTCAGGGAAAAAAAAGAATTTTTCAATTCGGTGCATCCGTTCGAAAATTTTATTGGTATATATACACACATAAATAAATAAACATTTAGAATTTTATTAATAGTATAGATGTGTATGTCACTTGTTGGTTTGAAATTAAAAGAAATAATAAATTCCACAATCAGCACGTGCAAATTTTTGATATGATTCAGAGGATTAAGGGACAGCTTCATGAAATCCATCAGATCTCATTAAGAAATATGCAAGGTCATACAATTTTGGGTATTATTTTACTTTAAGGCCCGTCTCACGTTCGTATATAACAAAATATTTTTTTGTAGATTTCGGTGTGCTAAAAACGAATCTGCAAACCGTTTCCGTCGCAAAAAAATAGTTCCCATGATATAAAGAAATTACTTTTTCGAAAAGTGGGTGATCACTTTCCCATCTAAATTTAACTTAAAATGAGCACCCCATTTTCTGGCCACCTGAGAGAGGGGTCATTTTTTGTGTATTTATTGGCTAAAAAGTTTTTTTGTTTGATTTCTTTTGCATGGTATTAACCCCTGAATTTGGGACTCTTTTCCATTTCACAGTCTAGCCTTTGTTTATGCTATGCGCGAGCATAAACGAAAGCTGTTAAATGTACACTCGCATACCAAACTGCCTTGTCACAGTGTAGTATTAAATTCAAATTCAACAAAAAACAAGTAGTTTTCCAAATATTAAACCATATAATTCTATATGTTATCATGGGTGGTCATTTTGTACGCACACGTTTTTTTTAAAATTTGGGCCATTAGGTAAGTAAATATTTATTCATATATCACTGACTCAATTATTTATTCTAATTTATAGAATCGTTTTTAAAGATTTTATCTAATTTCACTATAATTATTGGCGCTTCTACAGAATTCAGACAAGATTTCTAGTCGATAAACAGAATTTTCAGATAAAAAAACAACGGTTTTAACTGATTTTTTTTGTCAATTCTAATAAATTACAATGGTAGCTTCCAAATTATGCAGTCGAAATTACCCGTATATTACTGAATTATTAAACAAAACAACATTAATCGTGTTAGCAGGTGAAAAATTGCTGCTATCTTCTTTAAATCAAAACAGAAAATTACTTCCCTTTTGAACTCTCTTGTATCTTACGATCGTTTTCATCGAATTCTATTTTTTATTTTCTTTAAAAAAAAATTTCTACGTTATCGATTTTCGTAATTTTTGGATAGAATCATCTTAAAAATACGAGGAATATGTGGATACCATTGTTTTTATGTGAAATTCGGTATTACGATTTCCGAAATTTCGTCCCAATAGTGTACAAGCGCCTAATTATTATAGCAGTACAGATTGGTATTTTTTTAATAATTCAACAAATTAATTTTTATATTCATTCAGGAGTAAGGAGTCAACCAGGAAAAGGTTAAAAAAGAATACAACCTATTAATTTTAATTCCACACTGAATACAATTAATAGATTTTACATTATGCAGCATTTTTTAACCACCAATGATGGAAGATTTTTCCTAAATCTGAACTTCGAGAATCAATGATAAATTTTTTTTTTTTTTTTTACACAGTGATCACCACTTATCAAGGCCCGGAAGCCACTCAGGAATAAGGGTTATTGCAAGTACATTACGTTAGTGTGGAGATTTGATGAAGTGTTTACTTAAGGGGGCGGTTCATTAGGAATTTGTTAACATTGGACTTGAACACATCCAAGTTGTAGTCCGATGGGAAGCAGGCAGATGGAACAGAGTTCCACAGGCGTGCAGTTCTAAGAAAGAAGCTTTGTTCATGGAATTCACGTTTTGATTTAGGCACAGATAAAGAGTGGGGGAAATTTTTCACAGTGGATTCGGCTAGACGGGTGTTTTTCGTGAAAGATTGGCGAGGGGGGGACCAGAGATTGGAGTTTAGATGAGCACCTGCCATAGAAATAACGATAAAACAAGGATGGGCTCGCAACGTCTCTTCTGTGGGAGACAGGTTGCAGGGTAGAGAAAAGGGCATCCCCCACTAAGCCACGAAGTCTATTTTGTACTCTGTCAAGGCAGGATAGGCTGTTTTTTGCAGCTCCTGCCCAGATATGGCAACAGTATTCCATCCTTGGACGTAAATAGAACCAAGCCTGACTTGCCAAATTTGCTCTCACTTTCTCAGCAAGTAGGACAGGCAATTAAGTTAACAGAAGCTTCACAAACTGAATATGGTTTTGAAGCAACATATTACAGCCAAAGTTTTGAATCAAAAATTGGAACCAACATTTTGGTCTAAAGGCTCTTATAGGGAGCAATTTGACTCTATATTAAACTCTATTAAAACAGTGTTTGGTTTTTCTTTATTTGTTAAATATATTTTCAATTATAACAGAAAATCAATTTTTAAGGTATTCAAATATTATTGCTCAATTCTGTGAAAAAAATCTACAATTATAAGCAAGCCCTTCATTGGCTGTTATGGCCACCCACTGTTTTTGTTTAGACCAATCAAATTGATCGTTGTTTTAACTGGCGAGCAATGCACCTGTCGAGAAGTTGAATACTTTTTCTTCAGTTCCAGACATGCAGCCGAACGAGAAGGAAGGAACTCAACTCTCTCTGGATATTTTTTGTAAATATAATTCAGAAATAATGAATTTAAAAAAAAAAAGTTGTTTTGGGCGTAAAAAAAGAAATTTAAGTGAGGAGTCCATTTCACATATAAATTTAACATAAAACGATCCCACATTAACGCACTTATGGATTATAATGAAGGGGAGGAACCTACTTTCTTAGGCGATTACGTGTGGTTTCACAACTTTGCCATTCAGTGGAAAAAAATAGGGCTGACGTACACGAGTGAGGCCCCTGTAGCAAAATATGCATTGGCTCTGATGTTGTACGTAGTTCGTTTGAGGGAGCGTTCTTTATAACGAAAAGGAAAGAAGTTTGGCGTGTGTTGTTTTTTTTTAAATTATTTTTGCTTGATTATTTTGTTTTTTTTCTTTTTTTATGGATATATATATATATATATATATATATATATATATATATATATTTTGGTTTGCCCAGGTTTTTTTTTGGGGGGGGGAGTTATAGTTATAGGAAAATTGGTGCAAGTCCAGATTAGCAATTGTGGCGATAAACAAAAACCTTTATGAGTACCTTTTATTTCCTTGATTTAAAAAAAAAAAAAAAAACCTAAACGACAAAAACACGACTGTTTTTGTTTTAATAATTATTTTCTATTCAAACTATAATCTCTTCCTCCTAAAATCCCCCCCCCCCGGTAAATTTTTACGACGTGCCCCAGTGTATTATAAACACCCCAACCTCCCCATGTTAAGAACGGCTTTCGGAATAAACACCCCCAACCTCGAAAGCCATTCTTTACATAAGGGTTGGGGGGGGGGTATTTTGAAAGCCGTTCTTACCATGGGGTGGTTGGGAGTGTTTGCTGGGTCAGGTTGTAAAAAAAAAAAAATACCCATCCAAAACAAAAGAAACCATAACAAAATAATCAAGCCAAAATAATAATATAACAAAAAAACCCGCCAAACTTCCCTTTTCGGAATAAAGAACGCTCCCTCGAACGAACTGTGTACAACATCTGAGCCGATACGTATTTCGCTATAGGGACCGCCTCATTCGTGTACGTCCGCCAAAAAGAATTAACTGCCCTAAAAAGGTAGAATAGCTCTTCTTTCCGCCAAGAGACTCATTTGCGTAGGTGTGGGGATTTAGCAGAGTGTATTATTAATCTACAATAGTACAAAATAAATGCTCAATCTAAATAATTTCATTTGTTCGAAATAA
Organism: Euprymna scolopes; assembly: GCF_053919585.1. NCBI lineage: Eukaryota > Metazoa > Mollusca > Cephalopoda > Sepiida > Sepiolidae > Euprymna > Euprymna scolopes. The sequence goes on along the minus strand of NC_136499.1, from coordinate 105,065,780 downwards.
TTTACGTCGTCGAACGTAACTTTTACGAACTTATCTTGGGGGGGGGGGGGGGGTGAAAGCGCACCCGTGTCATTGCGTACGTAACTTTCTAAGATTTGTCTATCAAGGGAGATAACTCTAAGGGGGAAAGAAAAATTGTTTTCTTTGGTTCTTCTTGCACGACGAGATTCAGAACAGATCGAAAATTTTAAATATTTAAAAGAAAACAAAATTTAACGTGAAAAGATCTTGCTTTTCTGAGTTACGTCATGTTCTCTCGACTGGTAAGAAAATAGTTTGTTTAATTCTTAATTAATAACTTTCTTTATAATTAGAAAATAAAAAACAGATTTCATTTTTCTTACGACCTTAAAAAACAAGCACTAAATGAATGAATAGTTTAATTAATTTTTCTGTAGTTTATTCTTTCTTTTTTTAAAAGCAATATTCTTTTTGCCCCCCCCCCCATCAGATGCAATTAAATATTTATTTCCACGTAATAGATCTTCTGTGCCTGCTTATAAATCCGTTATAACGACAAATCAGTGCAGGTTCTCTCTCTTTTTTTTTTTTTTTTTACGGAAAACCAGAAGTGCAACTTTCGAGTTTCTATTTTACGACGACCTTACCTTAATATCCTGATATTAATAACACCAATAACACTTCACGAAGAGAACTTCTGCGCATTTTTCACCTCTACGTGATTTACGCATTATTTTTTAAAAATATTTTAGCAGAATACGGACCGTGCTAAAAAAAAAAACAAAAAAAAAAAAACGAACAAACTAACAAAAAAAAAAAAAAATTATTAGGTACTTTACTTGTGACCGCGCTGAAATAATAACGCTGTTATTTAGAAAGCCATTCTTAATATAAAAAAGAAGGGTGTTTTGTAATTATTCGGTACTTTCACCGAGTTTGTATTACTGTACACACAGATTCGAAAAAGTTGTCACAAAACAAAATATAACAAATAAATGTTATCAAAGGCAAGATAAGTTACTCTTCTACCTAACTGGATATGCTTTTAGTGCTTAATGTAACATGTTTATTCAGCTCGAAAAACAGTGTTTATCGATGTATTGGAAAATTTAAAATGGTGGCCGACTCTCTCTCTCTCTCTCTCTCTCTCTCTCTCTCTGAGACGGTAAGTTTGGGAAAATGAGTTATAAATAAAAAACCAGTCAAAATACTATTAAAAACCCGCCGAATATATGTCAGCCTATGTCACGGTAACATATATTCAACGAGTTTCTAACAGTATTTTGTCTGTGTTTTTTTTTTATTTATAACTCATTTTCCCAAACTTGCCGCCTCAAAGAGAGAGTCGGGCGCCATTTAAAATTTTCCAATACATCGATAAACACTGTATGTTTTTCGAGCTGAATAAACATGTTACATTAAATATAAACACTAAAAACATCCAATTAGGTAGAAAAGTAACTTATATTACCTTTTATAACATTTATTTATTATATATTTGTTTTGTGACAACTTTTTCGAATCTATGTGTACAGTAATACAAACCCCTTTCACCTAACAATTTAATAAACCAATATATCATAAAAATATTGAATTTAACTTGAAAATACTAGTTAAGGTGCTTCTGGATTTATGAACCCGCGATTTCCACGAAGTTACTCGGGTGTGTACGGCGGATGACGGGGAGAACCGGAAACGGCCGGGCGAGTGTTATTACAAAACGACACAAATTATTACACCCTCTCCTCCCGATGTTAAGAATGGCGACGATCACTGAAATGCACAAAGTAATACATTGGAAAATAATATCTTAATATTTAAAAAACTACTTGTCGACCGTTTCCGGTTCTTTCCATCATCCGTTGGCCATTGGCCACACCCGAAGGTAAAATTTTACTTTAAGGCTCGTCTCACGTTCATATAGAAAAATATTTGTTTTATTTTTATTTATTTATTTATTTTTGAGATTTCGGTGTGCTAAAAATGAATCTGCTAACCGTTTCCGTCGCAGAGAAATAGTTTTCATGATATGAAGAAATTACTTGTTCAAAAAGTGGGTGATCACTTTTCCATGTAAACTTAACTTAAAATGAGCATCCACTTTCTGGCCACCTAGTGAAGGGGCATTTTTGTTTGTTTATTGTTTAAAAGTTTTTTTTTTTGTTTGCTTTTTTTCTGCTTTCATATTTCAATAAAGACCTGAGGAAATCGAAAAATAAAGAAAAAGCTGTATACTATGCTATCAGTTGTGTATGCTTAAGCGCTGCAAACTAGTTTTTCGAATAATAAACAGTGTAATTCCTTATGTTATCAGTGGTGGCCATTTCTATACACATAAGTGCACGCATATTTTTGATGCGCATGCGTTAAAAATATGCACGTATAGAAATGGCCACCACAGATAAAATAAGGAATTACATTGCTTAATATTTGGAAAACTATTTGTTTTTCATCTAAAATTTTTCGCCAAAGATTACTACGCTATGTAAGAAAGCAGTTTGGTACACGATCATTTATGCTACCGCGCACTTGCGCTTAAGCTGTTAAATGTTGGAAAAGAGTCCCAGGGTTCAGGGGTTAATATCATGCAACGGTTATCATATTCGGGTTTGTATTACTATGCACATAGATGCAAAAAAGTTTTCAAAAAACAAATATATAACAAATAAATGTTATCAAAGGCAAGATAAGTTACTTTTCTACCTAACTGGATAATTTTTTGTGTTTTTATTTAATGTAACATGTTTATTCAGCTCGAAAAACATAAAGTGTTTACCGATGTATTGGAAACAAACCCTCATATTCTTTTAAAGCACGCCGAAATGTACAAAAAAAAATATAATTTTCTATACGAACGTGAGACAGGCCTTAAAGTAAAATAATACCCACCCGAGTAACTTTGTTGAAATTGTAGGGTCATAAATGCAAAATTACAGTATTTTAAAAAATAGCGCAATGCAATAAGTGCATAAGCCCCCGCTAGTCTATATATATATAAAAGCGAAAATGTGTGTATGTATGTTCACTTTTTGTGTATGTCCAAGAAAGGCTTTTTTCCGAGAAGCGGTCGATCGGCTCACAACTTCTTAAAACTTTTTATATCACATATAAATGATAATATCTACGAGTTAACAACGGAGGTCGCCTGTCTATTTAATTTGCTCGACTTCGAAAAGATAAATATTCAACATCTTTTGCTCGCCGCATGTAGATTGAGCTTTTTCGTATAATAAAAGCGACACTAATTCTGGCGGTATTTTTCCGGTCGCGATCGCTGGAAATGTCCGAAAGCAATCAGATTTTATCAATGTGGAAATATTTTCCTTATATTAGACAATTGCTATTCAATTTTTATGGGGTGCTGGTCCCCCCCCCCCCAACATCTTGGGAAAATAAAAATAAAAAAAGCGTTCCCACAGTAAATGAAATGCTACCCCGCAGTCAAAGTTGACCTCATTAAGTCATTAAAACATGCAGCTGCCAATTCTAAATAGTTAAATAAATTCAAACGTGTTTCTGTTAGTATTTCGTGGTGGCCCAATGGTTAACGTTGCACTTTTTTTTTTTCTTTTTTCACACTTTAATTTCCAACTTTGCCTCAAGGGTTCGGATTCGATCCTCATACTTACCTAATTCCCCCCCCCCCCGGAGTTTTGATTTACCCAAAACCACACACACCTCCAAACACCTGAGCAACGCCGGGTACCCCCAGCTAGTTGCTTCGATATCTATTCTTGAGGATTGGTGGGGGGGGGTCTTTTTGATACTTATGCAGAATACGTTTTTTTTTTTTATATAAAATTTTTGGTATTTATGCTGAAAAAGTATTGTGTTGAAATAATATGTTTATATCTAGAAACCCCTTCTCGAGGGTGTTTTGTAACTATCCTGTAGTTTCACATAACAATAAACGAAAGCTACCGTAAAACTCGAATTTAACTTGAAAATACAATAATAAAAAAAAAAAAAAATAGCACGGTACCTTCTCTGCATAAATACCGAATTAAAAAAAAAAATTTTTTGATTCTACAGGGTGGTCGCTAGAAAAGCGGGAAATTTGTCAAACAACAATTTATTTTTACGAAGTTTTTCAAAGACAAATGTTATATTATACTCATAGATACTCAAAATGCCGTCCATGCACTTTCACTGCAGTGTCAAACAACAATTTATTTTTACAACACTCACACGGCACTTCACTGCAGCGTCTTAACCTAGAAATCCAAGCTCGACAACAAAAGAACCAATCAAAAAATAGCAATCACGCATTTTATTCATGATTTAAGCTGACCTTCAAATTTCCCGCTTTTCTAGCGACCACCCTGTATTTTCACCCCAAACAAGGCACAATGCTACTTTAATGTAGGGGGCTACTATCAAGGACGAAAGTTGCAGAGATACTATGTAGGGAGTTAAGCAGCAAGATATTTGTTCACATTACATTGGAACTTCTGCATGTCAGTACAGTTGGGAAAACAGGAACCCGGAAGAGAATTCCAGAGTCTAGCAGTTCTGGTGAAGAAACTATTAGAGTAGAAGTCCTTCTTACATGTAGTGATCACTACTGTGTAGGGGTGGGACTTTGCTGATTGTCGAGTTTGTCAGGGTTAGGGTATTTACGCCGAGAGGGTACAAAGGCTTGCAGTTTGTCAGATCCTCCACCATTAAAATACTTGTAGAACAGGCAGGGGGATGCAACATTTCGTCGATGGGACAAAGGCTGAAGTCTAGATGACAGTTTAGGATCTATCAGGTTGGCGACTCCTTTTTGAATCCTGTCCAAGATGAGACTAGTAGCAGATGCTCCAGCCCATGGATGAATGGTGATTTTGTAGAGGTACGGGATACTTTGAGGCGTAAGTAACTTTCTAGCATGGTAGAGAGAGAGCCCACCTTCCTTGCAGTTGCCCTAGCAATGCTCTCAATGTATCTGTTCCAACTCATGAACATTAAGCTGAGGAGTTTGAACGAAGTACTTTCAGGTAATGTATAGCTATTGGTAGTTGTGAAGGTTTCTTGTAATTATTGAAGCAAACAAACTTAATCTTGGAAGCATTGAATGTGACCATCCATTTTTGTCCCCATTCCACTACAGATTGTAGGTCTTCCTCTAGTGTTCCTGCGATTTCCTTAGATATGTGTTCATTTGTTTTCCCCTCGTGCCTGTTATAGAGCATGGTGTCATCAGCAAATATACGCATCTCAGAGACAATTTTATCAGGGAGGAGATTTATGAATATTAGGAATAATAAAGGTCCAATGATTGACCCCTGAGGTACACTCACATTTATATCATTGTTTATATGTATGACTGTCGAGGGCAACCTGGATTCTTCTCTTATTTAAGAAGGATTTAATTATGTTAAGTAGTCGTCCAGTGATACCGTATGATCTAATTTTCCTGAGAAGACAATCATGCTATACCCTATCAAAAGCCTTAGATATATCTAGGGCTACTGCCCTACCCTACCCTGGTTTGTCCACTGTATGGAGATTATCGTTTGGATATATGTTGTAGAACGGGCTTGCCTAAGAACATATTGTTGGTTTGTCAGAAGTTTAGCAACTGTAAGGCGATGAACTAAAGCTTGATTAATTATGGACTCAAATATTTTGGCAAACGTAGGAGGAGGCTAATGGGCCGATAATTTAATGGATTAGTTCTTTCACCAGAATTCTTGTAAACTGGTACCACAAAAGCAGTTATGATAGCCAGATTTGTTAAGGTATTTGTTGTAAAGTTTGGAGAGCAACCTCAGCGAAGCATTTTTTTTATAGCACAGCCGGGGTGAGATTAGTTCAACATGCTTTTGAGGTTTTTTATATCATGCACCTGAAAAGGGGTGATTTTCAAATCTTCCAGTTTGGTGTCAGTCCGCAAAGATAAGTCAGGGGGAGAGTGGTTTGCTGGGTCCAATGTGGAGTTTGAGGCAAACCGACTGGCAAGTATGTTAGCCTTCTTAGTTGCAGAGCAAACAACCTCATGATTGTTGGATAGTGGGGGAATTGTTGATTGCCCAGTATTTACTACACTGTTGTAGATTTTCCAGAAATCACAGGTTCATAATTACTGTGCTTTGATGCATTTTCTGGTAGTTTCAGTAAATTCACTCTTAGCTGTCGCTATTTCTTTCTTACAATTACTTCTAGCTTCTATATACTTCTGTCTGTTTGCACTGGACTTATGTCGGATAAATCTGCGGTATGCATGCTGCCTTTGTGCAATGGCAGCTGCACCATTGAGGAGAGTAGGGTTTGTTATAGAATTTCCGCGTGGAACATGTGCTTCAATTGCCGTTTTGAACCATTCAGTTGTCTCATATGCACACTATTCAGCAGGAAGAGAAAAGATATTTCCCCATGGGGGGTCTCTGATGAGATCCCTGATGGCTTCCCAGTCAGCCTTCTTATAATACCTTATTATTTTGAGCAATGGCTCTTCAGTTTTGGGTCAAGAATTAAGGACAATTTCTACCATTATCCAGCGTAATCAGCATTCCCGAGTGAGCTATGGGCATTCATTGCACAATCATCGGGAAATGTGGTCAGAAATAGATCTAGAAGTGAGGCATGTTGATCTTGCTGATCTGGGAAACGTGTCGGAAACAAGATATAGAGAAGCTATGTGTTATGCTACCAGCTGCATCTGTGTAAGTAGAGAATCCAAGCCAATTACTGTGTGGGACATTGAAGTCACCAAATACATGTACTTGTGCGCTAGTATCAAGGGAGAGTGCTGTATTTATGCTGTCATAGACTTGATTGATTAGCGTACAGTCCTGGGTTGAGGGAGAACGGCAAAGAAAATATAATGTAGCTAATGTTATGTCGCATGTTAAGTCTAAAGCACATAAAACTCTGGTCGTCTGATTCAAGTTTTGTTTCTTTAGTAAAGTAAAAAATAAGAATTTTTTAGACTTGAAATATTGCAGCTAAAAATAAAATTTGAATATTGATAAATATTTTATTTATTATTTGCATATGTTGTTGTTTATTGTTGAGTTAGAAAGGGTGTCAGTCGCTGGATTGAACTTATTTCCCCCTATTATTTGCATATATTTATGTAGTGAAAATTAATTTTATTCAAACAATTTTCACTACATAAATATATGCTTAAGTCCGAAATTGAATGAATCGAGACACATTCAAACCCCCACCACTAATTCCGTTCGCAACCAAATTTCAAATAGGTCATATAGTTGGATAGAACACCTCATTAGCTACATTTTGAAAAAAAAATTTCGAAAATTGGTTCAGTAGAAAAAAAGTTACAACAAAATATGTGGGTTCACAAACAGGAGAGTAAGTACATAAGTGACTAACGCTTTTTTTTTTATTTTGCATAACTTTTTTTTGTATATAAATATTTTTTAAAAACCGAACTTTTTTTTAATAACTAATTTTTTTTTAACTCTCCTTATAGTCAAGGGGAGGGTGTTTCGAATATCGACTCCAAGTCCGTCCATATTTCTGTCTGAGTCCTGACGGCAAAATGGGAGATAGAGGCATAAAGTGGTTAGTGAGTATGGAGGTTAATTTCACTTAGTGCTAAGGTATTCAAGGTGTTTGCTAGGAGAAATTACTCAACATCATCTAAGTTAGTTATAAGCCCACAGATGTTCGTAAATGCAAGCCTCAAGGGAGGAGGCAAGTTGGTTTTGTTTGGGTTTAAGCCTGGTTTAATCATAATTTTTGATTGAACAGCCATTTTTTTTTATTTAAGAGTTTCAGGTTTAGGGTTGAAGGTGCTGGACAAAGCGGTTGTGCATAATATTAAACATGTAACACAAACGATCAGCCGACTCCTCATCTACAGGATTGTGGCCTCGGGGAAAGCCCACCGAAGATGGGTGCAAGGTCCTTTTTCCACACGTGACATAGCACTACAATCATCCTGATATTATGCAACTGATGATAGAGCAGTCGCTCTAAGTGCTACCAAAGAGTTAGGGCTCCTGTACTGTTAGTCAGAAACAGCAGCCAGAAACTGTCAATATGGTGCCTTCAACCTATCGGACAAAAATCAACCCAATATTCCAATTGCATTGGCATATGTCACTCAAGTACACCTAAAGTGCCCAGTTTTAGGGGATGGGATGTAACAGGAACGGGGAACGGTGTTCATTGCCCTAGTCAGGAAACAAGGTCAACCACTGGGTGTTTATGTCGAGTCCCTGTAGTTGCACTTCTTTCTAATAGGCAAAGAAGGAGTATGAAAGCCAGGTAAGCAGTTTAGGTTTGCAAACTGATAATTTGTTGAAGTCGCCAGCTCTAGGAAGGTCATTGTCCAGGACTGAAGAGGCCTCCTTCCCCTAGGTTTAGCTTCAGAGTTTTCCTTCTCCTAGATGGATAACCTAAGATCTGTGGGTCCATCAGCACTGGGAGGGTTAGCCATGCATCTGGGTCCTAAACCAGGTATTTCTGCAACCCCGCATACGTAGTTAATGTTGATGGGTTAGTTATTAAAGGTGATATATCTACTGAAAAATTACAATCCTCAAAATAATTAAAAAGGTCATTACTATGTTTTCCATTTCATTGTTACTCAAAGAAAGGATAAGTAAAAATTCATGCAGTGGAAGTAACTAAATTTGCAACTGGTTGGTTTGAGATGGAGGAGTTAATATTTGATTAAAATATTGTTCATATGTTAGTTTAGGAAGAGGATAACATGTTAAAATATGATTAAAGTGATATTCGGAATTAAATTAAAGTTTGATGTCCGAACTCTGGATATTTTTAAGATGATAGGAGAGATAATAAAATGTATTTCTTCAATATAAAGTAAAGTAGCGGCATATCTGTGATTTGAAGTACAATTCAATACAGGTATAACTAGAAATAAAGTATAAGCTATGGCATATTCAGTATGTATAATTAAGTATAAATAGAAATATGCACATATTTACAGTATATGCGAACATATAGAAATTGTAGATATTAAGTATATTTCTTAATAAAGTTCTTCTGACTTTTAACGAAGAAAAAAACTGCCTTTCGTTAATAATTCGGAATTGTATTTTGCATAACGAAGAATATCGGCTCATTTTTTTGTATCGTTTTCACCCATCTAAGCTCCCGTTACTCTCGCTTCTCTTTATTTGTCCCTCAGTCCTCATTTTTAATGAGTGATTTTTCTGACAAAGGGCGAAGAAAAAGCTGTTTTCTAGGTTGGCAGTATTTTGCGTGAACAGTCGCCAGGGATGTCGGAAATTTTCTGTTCCTATGTCTATCCTTGTAGCCATGTCACTAGTAAGGGTGCTGGAGGTAAACGTTTTATCTGGGCTGACGTTATCCGCCTGATAGTCAGGGACCCAAACCTTGGATTAACCACAAAGGAGGCTGTCCTATCAGCAGGTGCAAAGTACTGGGGCTGCTGTATTGCCATTTGGTGAATGAATTCTGGACCATGCAGTAGCTTCTGGTGGGGCCTCTCGATGCCATATTAGTGGGTAATTGTTACGGCTTTACCTTATCATGTTCTGCAAAAAACAAAATATATATATATATATATATATATATATATATATATTTCTTCATTTCTATTTCTCTCTTACTTTCCCTCTCTGCCCTGCTTCAGGCATGTCTGTCGATCTAGTCCACAAATCCCAAAACACCATCATGAAAAGTCTCAATAAAAAACACACGATTAAACCCAGATCTCCAACTTCTAACGTAGACCCCCACTACCAGGTCCCTTTCTCTAACATCAGGGGTCTACATTCTAACCTTCCAGAGGTTGAAACCCAATTACAGGAGACTAAACCAGACATATTATTTCTAAGTGAAACTGGCATTGGACAGACCATTTCCCTAGATGAGTTCGTAATTAAAAGATACGCTAATTTAACTTCCACATCTGATCCCCAAGATCGCCATGGGCATGGAATATGTGCATATAAAAGATGGCTTTCCATGTGGTAGGGACATCTCCAGAGAAGATCCTAACTTACCCTATATGTGCTTCCGGGTTGCACTAGCTCAAACTACTGCATTTATATTTGCTATCGTCCCCACAACAGCGGAGTTACTATCTTTAAAAGCATAGCTGAGAAAATTGACCATGCCCTATCTGCTTATCCTTCAGCTAATATTCATGTCTGTGGAGACTTCAATGTTCACAATGTGGAATGGTTAACTCACTCAAACAAGACCGATGATGAGGGGAGGTTCTGTCATGATTTCTCCATTGCTTATGACCTCACTCAGATTGTTCACGAACCCACCCGTGTTCCCGATACTGACGGCCAGTATGCAAGTCTCCTAGACCTCTTTCTCACAACTTGCCCTGAACTGTGTTCAGCTTCTGTTCTGTCTCCACTTGGATCTTCCGACCATGTTTAAAAAGGATGTGTCCTCTATACTATCAGACTTGACAGAATGGTTAATTGTAGGCATAGACCGTTTCATACCCTTGAAAAAATTCCAGCAAAAATCTAACAGCCAGCCGTGGTTCTCTCCGGAATGTGCTGCTGCCATTGCGCATAGAAATCACTTTTTCCATTGCTTCCAACGTAATAGATGTACTGAGACTAAAGCCGCTTTCAAAACTGCCAACAACCACTGTAAAAAAGTAATAAAGAATGCAAGAGAGTTGTATGCTGAGTCCGTCAAGTTCAAAGTAGCTGAGCAGCGGCTTGGTTCCCACCAGTTTTGGCAAATAGAATCTTGAACAGACGCGTGTGCTCTATCCCAACTCTCATAAATGGACCTGAGGTAATCTCGTTAGCATCAGACAAAGCCAAACTCTTTGCCAAGAACTTTGCAGCTAATTCTAACCTTTGCGACCAAGGCTGCCAACCTCCAATATTTCCTCCTGTATCAGAAAACATGCTATGTGATATACAAATATCTGTACGTGATGTTGCCAAGCTAATCAGAAACCAGTAAAGCAACCGGCCCTGACGGTATTCCAATTATAGTACTCAAAAGACTTCAACCAGAACTTCCGGCCATCCTTACAAAACTGTTTAAACATTGTCTTAAGGAGAATTGCTTCCCGTCACCCTGGAAAATCTCATCAGTATGCCCTGTATTTAAGAATTCAGGTGATCGCTCATGTCCCTCTCAGTACAGGTCAATAAGTCTCCTGTGCGTCATGAGTAAATTGCTGGAATCTGTTAAATAGAGAAGTAATCAACCATCTTAGCAAAAATAATCTTCTTAGTGACACACAATATGGTTTCCGTTCTGCTAGATCTACAGCAGATCTGCTTACAGTTATATCTCATAGGATTAGTGAATCTCTCGATGGAGGCTACCTTTCTAGGGCAATTGCTCTTGACATATCTAAGGCCTTTGATAGAGTATGGCATAAAGGTTTACTTCACAAGATCTCCAGCTACGGTATAGCTGGAAATGTCTTTTCAATTATTAAATCATTTCAATTATTAAATCATTTCTCTCTGATAGGCTCATAAGAGTAGTGGTTGATGGGCAGAAGCTCTTAGTATTAATGCTGGAGACCCTCAGGGGTCCATCCTGGGCCCAACTCTCTTCCTGATCTATATTAATGATCTTCCAAATCACATCCTTACATCATTCGTAGACATCTATGCTGATGGCATTACTATCTATGGTAGCACATCTAAGACCGTAAATGTCCAAGTTCTCTCTGATTCTCTCTCCTCTGATCTTGAGCAAGTGGTACAATGGGGAAAGAGGTGGCTTGTTAATTTTAATGCATCTAAAACCAAGCTTTTATCTTTACATCATCAACGCTATGATCCCCATCTGGCATCAATTGAAATGAATGGCTCTCGTCTTGGGGAGGCCTCATGTTTTGACAAGCTTCTGGGCTTGACATTTACTCCTGATCTGAAATGGAACACGTACATCCAATCTGTTGCCAAGGTCGCTGGAAAAATGGTGGGATCCTTCTATCGATCCAGTAGATATCTCACTGCTGATGCAATTCTCTATCTATATAAGAGCCAGGTACGTCCAGGGATGGAGTACTGTTGCCACATCTGGGCAGGAGCTGCTAGAAAGGACTTATCCTGCCTCGATAGAGTTCAAAATAGACTTTGTAGCCTTGTGGGGGATGTCCTTTTCTCTTCCCTGCAACCTCTTTCTCACAGAAGAGATGTTGCGAGTTTGTCTCTGCTTTATCGTTATTTTCATGGCAGGTGCTCGGCTGAGCTCCCTTCTATGGTCCTCCCTCACCAAACTTTCACAAGAAACACCCGTCTAGCAGAAAACATTATCACTAGTTTCCCCCACTCTTTATCTGTGCCTAAACTTAAGCGTGGATTCCATGGGCAAAGCTTCTTTCTTAGAACTGCACGTCTATGGAATTGTGTTCCGTTTTTCTACTTTCCAGAATATGGTTGTCTTCAAGTCTAACGTAAACAAGTTTTTGATGAGCCGTTCCATATAAGTTAACAAATTTACCAAATCTCCATTACTAACGATTACCATATTGTCCAATTGACTACTGTACACTCTTTAACCCTTATTCTCGAGTGGCCTCTGGACCTTGATAAGTGGTGATGGCTATGTAAAAAAAAGAAAAAAGACATTAGGGTTCAAAAGATGGTGTTAGGGTATTGGTTAGCATAGAACTTTTGCAGTGACTAGTCTGAAAATAGGAAATTAATCTATCATGATTTTTCTCATTTTTGGGGGATGGAGGGGGTGGGTGACGAAATTCAATTGTGACAAAAGAAAAACAATAAAAAGATTTTTAAAAAACAGTATGTTTGCAATGCTTAGGATTTCAACATGTTTCATTTTTTTTTTCTTTTTTTTTTTACAAGGAAGTCACCATTTATCAAGGCCCGGAGGCCACTCGCGGATAAGGGTTATTGCGTGTACAGTAATCAATGGGATAATATTGTAGTAATCGCTAGTTATGGCGATCTGATTTTACTTAAGGGGGTGATTCATCAGGAATTTGTTTATGTTGGACTTGAAGACATCCAAGTTGTAGTCAAGTGGGAAACAGGCAAACGGAAGAGAGTTCCACAGGCGTGCACTTTTGAGAAAGAAGGTTTTTTCATGGAATCTACGTTTTAATTTAGGCACAGATAAAGAGTGGGGACACTTGCTGACAGTGGTTTCAGCTAGACTGGTGTTTTTCGTGAAAGATTGGCGGGAATTTGAGCTCAGACGAGCACTTCCCATGGAAATAATGATAAAACAAGGACAGACTCGCAATGTCCCTTCTGTAGGAGACAGGTTGCAGGGAAGAGAAAAGGGCATCCCCCACTAGGCTATGAAGTCTATTTTGTGGCAACAGTACTCCATCCTTGGACGTACTTGGCTTTTATATAGATAGAGAATTGCATCAGCAGTGAGATATCTACTGGAGCGGTAGAAGGATCCCACCATTGTGATATTGTATGCTTTTTTTGTTTTCTCTTATATCTGAGGGTTCAGACCAGGTTATTAACACCCTCAGATGGTTTTCATAAGATAATACGGTATCATACTTAAATAAGGTTCTGCCGTCTTCTATCCGAACAGATTAGAATTCAGACATTAAGTATCATCTATAAATATAAAAGCGAAAATGTATGTATGTGTGTTCCCTTTTTCTGTATGTCCTCAAAAGGATTTTTTTCGGCGGCTTCTTGAAGCCATCGCTCATTTTTAAAACTTTTTATATCACGTTGAAATCATAATATCTACGAGTTATGAATGGAGGTCGCCCGTCTATTTAATTTGCCCGACTCTGAAACGTTAAATATTCAACATTTTGGGATCGCCGCATGTTAACTTTCGTTTTTCGGTATTAAAAAAGCGAAACTCGATTCGAATCAATGGCACCAATGGTCTCTAGAAAGCGATGTAACATTTGGTCAATGTCGGCATACCGTTATCGTCATATCAGATGGTTGCTTTCATTTTGAGACGATACACTCCCCTAATAAACGGGGGGGAGTTGTTTTCCCCAAAGTTAGGTAAAAACAAACAAACCGGGTCATTGACCTCATTAAAAACTGTCCTGCAGAAAACGTTAACTGCTGAATAGCTATTGCTTACGTCGTTGTCGTAACGCTCGCACAAAATGTTAACTCTACGACTTCCGTGCGGGCACCTGTCAATTTTGTTCTTACTCAAATAAATTAAAACATCTGTCAGTAACTCATTCTGGCTGGCCGAACGGTGAATGTTTTTTTTTCACATTTTATTTTCCAACTTCGTCTCAGGGCTTCGGGTTTGATCCTACCAACTTACCAAAACTTTTTACTCCCCCCCCGGTTTCTTTTTAATTTAAGAGCACACACACCTCGAAACAACCGGGCAATGCCGGGTACCCCTGCTAGTACTTAAATAAAGTTCATTTAGGTGATAAAGTTTCAGAAAATAAAAAAACAATCCACTTTACAATGGATACGATATTGTAATTATGTCTCAGCCTGGGAAACAAACTCATTATTTTGTATTAATTTAGATTTGAAGTTTGAAAACTGGTTTAGTAATAATGTATTAAAGAACTTTCTAGATACCAGAAAACTAACTTGAGGGGGTTTAGAAGAAAAGAGAGAGAAAGAGAGGGTGTGTGTTTGAGGGAGAGAGTGGGAGAGCGTTTAGAGAAAGAAATAGTAAAAAAATATATAGAATCCTAAGAGATTACCCCCCACTCCACCCTCTTCATTGACCTGTTAAGTACAGGACACGTTGAATGGTTCGCAGTCAAGGCCATTCTTTTCAGCACTGAGCATTCAAGGGAAGAACACAGACGAAAAGAAAAAAAGATGTCACTTTATCATTGATATTTTCTTAAAAAATAAAAATCTGTGATGTACGTACCCATGATGGAACGAAAATATCATATTCCAAAAAATCATGTAAATTGTTCAGGTTTTTTTTTTATATAAAGAAAATAATTTTTCAACGATTTAAATGGGAAATCGTAAGCATTACGAGGTTGATCTAGCCAGTTTGAATTATCGTTGAGTTATCTCCCTTTGTTTCTTCAAGATGGCGACGCAAGATCGTACCTCCTTGCTCACTCATTTGATTTTCTTAATTAAAAATAAGACTACTTGATCACTTACGTGATTTTTGGGTTCAGTAAAAAGTACCACCTGCTCTTATATCGATGATGTACTGGTGAATGAGACAGTTTGACTGCAGAAAGAGTGGGAGATCATGTCAAAATATACGGGCTGATTGCTAAACCATCAGTCATTAGGAAATGGAATGGCTCTGGGATTGAAATTACATCGGAATAAAACTGGAAAGTTGATGATTGGACAAAGAAATGAGATCACTGAAGTCAAGGATGGCCTAACCGCATGAGAACGTTTTCAGTCTGTGCGAGATTAGTTGGTCATTATCTTGTGGTCGGATGGCTGTGAAGTGCATGCAGCTTTATTAAAAGGCAAACTGGTAGAGACCGATGGAAAGATAGAGGTGCTGCGCATGATATAAGAGACTGTTGCGGAAGTGAAAAGGGCAGACCCTGTAAAGAGAGAATGGTATATAAAAAGGAACTCAGAAGGGATAATATGGAGTGACAGAGCAGCCTGGCATTAAGGGCTTTGTTAGAAATAGGAGAGTAACTGTTAAAGATGTTGTTTGGCCATGAAAAAGGATGATAGTGTTCAAATCAACGTTTTACATCTGCATACCACCCATGTGGCAATGGAATTATAGAAGGGCACCATCAAACTATAAAAACTGTGGCAACAAGAGGCCAAATTTCAACCCAGGAAGTGGTTTTTCGTCTTACATGGCACTAACGATTGGTCAAAACAAAATATCAGTGTCACATTGATCTGTTTCTATGTACAAACTAGTCTGGGTGTCCGGCGTTGCCCAGGTGTTTGGAGATGTGTGTTGAGCAAAAAAAAAAGAAAAAAAAAAATGGTAGTAGGCAGGCAGGCTCGTACCGTGAAGGAGGAAAAGAATGTGCTGTTGAGCCCATCGCTAAACCGGAAGTGACGTAGGTTAAAATTAAGGTTAGTCAATTGAAAAGAGGGGATGACTTTTGAAAATATTGGCAGAAAAAGTGACCCATTCCCTGTAGAAAAGTGCCCAGTTGAGGGTGAAGGAATAATGTTTGTGGCCAATTTTTCAATATTTGTTGTCCAAAGAGTCAAGTTTCAAAATGATATCGATCTCTTGAAAATCCGTCGCCTCTCTCAAGTTTTTGCAAGATACACAAACATACATATATACATTTAAACAGACAGGTGAGATTTATATTATAGATAGCGACATCTGCTAACCATAATGGAGAGAATGGGACAGACGCAGGCAGAGATCACGGTGGGTGAAGAGATGTGGGTGAAACTGGCCAATTCTTGTTGTACAATGCACTGGAGAAGAGGGACATTAACTGAAGTACTCTCCAAGAACAAAATGGCAGTTAATGGAGTGCTTAAACAACAGGAAGTTTACTTACCAGCCAAAGAGGAAGTCAATGAATTCCCTAAAAAAAAAACCCATATGACGGTCACACAGTGAACGACGATGCCCGGCTTTAATGATGGAATATGAGACTAATTATTTATCTTGAAGATGAAATCAGCATCTGAAAATTGATACAAACCTCATTTTGTGCAGCCTGTAAGGTTCAGTGCAGACAAAAAATGAAATGCTTGTGATCTTATCACCTCATATGAAAATGAGATGCTTCTGGTTTGAAATAAAACATTTGTTCTTTTCAGACACTCATTGATTTGGATTTGGACATTAGAATAGCAAGTTCTGACAGCAGTGTGTCGAATTCAATCCTTGAAATTGTTAGTTGCAAGTGCAATCCATTGGGACAAGTGTAGAATAGTTATACATTTGATTATTTAACCAAAAGATAAAAGACCAAAGTTATATTTAAAAGGAGGAAAAAATATATATTTACATTTCAAAAGAATTACAATGACAAATATTGAAAAAAAAAAGAATTCATTTGAATTTCAAGTCCGAGTAAATCAACTTTAAAAACCTCTGGAAAAATAATTATGTGGTTTTTCAGAATAAAAATGAAAATGGAAACATTGAATTTCAATAAAAACCAATGTTATCTACTTATGTTACAATAAGTAAAATATCCAAAAATTATGAAAAATTATAGATTAGAAAATTAATTATTAATGAAAATATTTTTTCAAAATAAATTGTATGCTATGTTTCTGAATTTTTGAGATGAGGATTCGTTATTCGTAATATTTGGATTCATCGGACTACTGTTCTCATCTTGAGCATCATTTTCATAACGTTTCGGTTGATGTAACCTCCGACCTTCTTCAGGTGTATCTTTTCAAACTCGGGAATGTTTCTGTTGAACCCAAGACTTTGGACGGATTTCAAACGGAACCCTTTGTTTACTTCACGGGAGTAGTATGCTCTTGTTCTGTCAGCCATGACTGGACGGGTCCCAAGTAATTCGCAATGTTATTTTCCTCAAGGACCCATGGCACAGTGGTTAAAGTACTTGGAAAAATCAATTGTAAAAGTGATATCCTGAAGGTTGAAGGTTCAATTCTCAGTGTGGGCGGACAAAAAATAAAATTGCAAATTACTTATGACTTCTATCCGGTCATGGCTGACGAAAAAAAACAAAAAAACTCTACAATCATTTGCCTTGATTATGCAAGGTGTAATAATTCTGTCTTAATTTAATTTTGTTTTAATTATTTAATTATTTTTGAATGCAAACTAGAATTTTTTTTTTTTTCTAAAAAAAGTTTCATATTTAACTTTTTTATTCAATAATACTGTAACATTATTGATGACGTCCGTTAAATGTTTTTGCTTAGACTTTGAAATAAAACTTTTATAAAATGTTCAAAACTTTGTATTTTTTCCATATGAACTGCATACTGTATCAATTTTGCATTACTCGATTTATTATTAAATTTTATTATTCATTAAAAAAAATAAGCTAAAACAATTTTTTATTAATGATTAAATAGAATTCAAATTTTAGGGAAAATTATTTACTAACAAAAGTTATTAACTTACTTTTCATTTTTTAACCATTCTGTCCATCCATACTTTTCCAAATTAATCATTGGTAGAAATTATTCCCTTTTTATAATTTTTTTTTATCTTAGTAATCCTGGACCTTAATTTTTTCAATTTTGCTTTTTTTATTTTCAAGATTATAAAAAAATTTTTTACACTGATGTTTACACATTCAAGCATACAAAAGAAATGTAATATTACATTTAAACTTTTCCAGAAACTGTTAGCATTAAAATCATGTGACATATTTTTTGCAATTATCAAAAATATTGATTAAACACTGCGTAATTCAATGATTATATCGTTATAGTTCAAGAAATGAATTTTTCTTCAAATTTATATTGATTTCATTAACACGGACTTTAGGGACTTTTTTTGTAATATTCCTGCAATATTTAAACATTTTTTTATTGCTAATATCTATGCTGCTTTGTTTACATATATAAAAAAATAAATTTATGTTTTTTTTAGGACTTAAAACTATAACTTTCGTAAAGGTTCTTTTTGTTTACACAAAATAGTGCATTTTCACTAAGATTTACAAAATAATTATAACACATTTACTTTTGAATTAAAAAAAAAAAAAAGTAGCTGTAAAAAAAGTTTGAAAAAAGTTGCCACAGCTTCTTTTTTTTAAATGTTTCCATCTAATAAAAATATCGTTGGTTTTCTCTTAATAGCCGCGTTAAGACTACATTTTATATTATTACTGTTATCAACTTTGTTAGATTAAAAAAAAAAATTGTCGCAGCTTTCTTTTTTTAATGTTTTGATTTAATAAAAAATGACGTCAGATTGAGCGTCCTAAATTATGAAAAAATTGAACGAATCTCTTAATAAACAAGAGTTATCTCCCTCTGCACAATGACAAATTGTAAATGTACGTGTCACGGTTTCCAGATTATAAATTATTCAATCAGGAGATCCTGTTTATTAAAAAGCAGAATAGGCGATAGCACACTACAAACATTATATTAGTATATAGATACGCTAATTAACATTAAATTAGTATATAGGTACGCTAATTAACATTAAATTAGTATATAGATACGCTAATTAACATTAAATTAATATATAGATACACTAATTAACATTAAATTAATACATAGATACACTAATTAACATTAAATTAATATATAGATACACTAATTAACATTAAATTAGTATATAGATACACTAATTAACATTAAATTAATATATATAGATACACTAATTAATATTAAATTAGTATATAGATACGCTAATTAACATTAAATTAATATATAGATTCACTAATTACCATTAAATTAATATATAGATAGGCTAATAACCATTAAATTAGTATATAGATACGCTAATTAACATTAAATTAGCATATAGATACACTAATTAACATTAAATTAGTATATAGATATGCTAATTACCATTAAATTAGTATATAGATACGCTAATTAACATTAAATTAATATATAGATACGCTAATTAACATTAAATTAGTATATAGATACGCTAATTAACATTAAATTAATGTATAGATACGCTAATTAACATTAAATTAATATATAGATACACTAATTAACATTAAATTAGTATATAAATACACTAATTAACATTGAATTAGTATATAGATACACTAATTTTATGTTCGTAGTATGTTATCACCTTCTATCCTTCTTTTTAATAAATAGGATCTCCTGATCACTGAAGAGTAATATAAAAATTTTCAAAAAATTAAATAAAAAAGAAAATGGTGTCTCTTTTGGGCTGTACATGAAACTAAAATATACCTTTTCGGTCTTCTGGCTAGAATCCAAAGTTAGTATTTTTCCTGTGTAATGATGGTATAATGATATAGTGAGGTTTCCGTTCGTGCCAGGTGTCCATACAATGGAAATATGTCACAGACTTCTATAAGAATATTGGAGATAAACTGTAATAACCAGATATATTCTGATACTACATTAACCAGATTACTTAGATAAATATTTTTACAGTTTTAATAAAAGGGCTACAATGATATCACGAGGTCTCCATTCATACTGAATGTCCACCAGCAATATATTACATATGAAAGATGCTGCTGTTCAATTTCCACAGGTCCTGCTAGTATATGTATATATATATATATATATATATATATATATATATATATATATATAATTCTTGGTTCGTTAGTTATTCATAAAACGATATTTCTACATTACCAATTTAATTGAAATTTTCAGACAGTCTATCCTTAGAGTCGAGGAATGTTTTTATGCTATTAAAATAAATTAAAATTGCAAATTATAAATTAAATAAAATAAAAATATTTTTCATAAGTTGATTCTGCGAGACTCTTTTCTGGTAGAACTGAACTTCCGTTTCAATTCATACACCACGATTTGACAACTCGAATTATAAAATTTCATTTTCTGTTTACTCAATAAGTAAAAAAAAAAAAAAAAATCCCCTATTTTAAAAATATAAATTCATTTGTTTATCTTCCCAATTTTTTAAGTTTAAAATATTTTTGTTTGTTATATCAGGCAAAAAAAAAAAAAAAATTGTTCGCCAGGTGCGTTTTGAGTTGAAACATAAAAGTCAAAGAACCTTAACAAAGCCTATGTCACGGTAACATATATTGAGAGAGTTTCTGACTATTTTGTATAGTTTTTTAGTTTTAACTCATTTTCCCAAACTTAACGTGTTCAACACAGTCTGCCGCCATTTGTATTTTTCAAATATACCGATAAACGCTGCATGTTTTCAAACCGATTAAACATTTTACATTAAATAAAAACACTGAAATCTTATCCAGTTAAGTAGACAAGTAACTTATCTCGGTTTTAATAACATTTATTTGTTATATATTTATTTTTTAACAACTTTTTTGTATTTTTGTATCTGTGTTTAGTAGTACAAACCCGTTTTATTTAACGTAACGTTTAGTCGGCTCGAAAAACAGTGTTTATCAGTGTATTTGAAAAATACAAATAGTGGCGGACACTGCTGACTACAATATGGTTATCTTCAAGTCCAACGTAAACAAGTTCTTGATGAGCCGTTCCCTTTAAGCAATCTAATTTACCAAATTTACACTAACGATTCCTGTGATATTGTCCCATTGACTACTGTACACTCTTTAACCCTTATCCTCGAGTGGCCTCTGGGCTTTGATAAGTGGTGACTCCTATGTTTAAAAAAAAATTTAAAAAAAGAACTTTTTTTTATTCACTTTTTATTTTTTTTCTTTAATTTTTTCTTCTAGGTCAGTCTTGCCATCGGCATTTATGCCGGTATCTACTTGGACCAGTATTATTCGGTGAGTTTTGCTTTTTTTTTTTCTTCAAAATTTGAAAAAATTCTTTTAATGGAGCTAGTCTCTATTTCTACAAATCTATTATCTGACCATGTCTCAAGTATTCTTGTCATATTTGGGCATCTCTGTCCAATTTGAAGGTTCTTGATAAGATTCACAAACGTACCTGTAATTTGATTGGCCCAATCCTTTCTTCTCTGCAATCTCTTTGGTTGCTCTTTAGCCTAGTGGGGAATGCCCTTTTCTCTTCCCTGGAACCTCTTGGCCACAGAAGAGACGTCGCAAGTCTGTCTCTGCTTTATCGTTATTTTCATGGCAAGTGCTTGTCTGAGCTCCAATCTCTGGTCCCCTTCCCCTTGCTAAACTTTCACTAAACCTAGATTCTATGAACAAAGCTTTTTTAGAACTGCACGCGTGTGGAACTCCGTTCCATTTTCCTGCTTTCTAACTGACTACAATATGGTTGTCTTCAAGTCCAACATGAACTAATTCTTGATGAGCCATCCCGTTAAGTAATCCAATTTACCAAATTTCCACTACTAATGATGACTGACATGTTCCCCTTGGCCACTGTACACTCTTTAAACCTTATCCTCGAGTGACCTCCTGGCCTTGATGAGTGGTGACTCCTTTGTAAAAAAAAAAAAAAAAAGCTGGCATTCCTCAGGATTCTATTCTAGGCCCAACACTGTTTCTTTATATCAATGATTCTACGGCGAATACTGTTCAGAAGATAACATCTAAATATGCTGATGATGCGACTCTCTATTCTGGTGTTGCTTCTTGTCTGTCTCCCTCAGATTAGTTGAAATATGCAGTTGATATAGAAGTTGACTTACGTTCAGTTATCCATTGGCGGGGGGGGGGATATGAAATGGCTTGACACTCAACTTGTATCTTTCAATTATAGGCGTGTACCTATACTTCCTGAGGCATTGCTCTTTCAGATGGTACCAGTTTTGACCCAGTTGGATACGGATGATAAAAGTTTTTAGCAGATATACAAACACACAACGACTTTCCTTTATCTAATAGAAGAAGTCGTGCAATGTGTGAACAGCTTTTCTCCTTACCATAATGTGCGAATTTTATTTTGAACTAGCCTGGATGCCTGTTGAGCAAAAAAAAAAAAAAAAAAAAGGGTATTAGGCAGGCTCAAATCCGTACTGTGACGGAGGAAAAGAACGTGGGGGAAAAAAAATGTGACGTCTTTGCCGTTGCGCCCATCACCAAACTGGAAGTTGTGAAGGTTTAAATTAAGGCTAGTCAATCAATAAAAGAGAAGATGACTTTTTAAAATATTGGTGAAAAAAAAAGCGACCTCTCCCTGTAGAAAAGTGCTCGGTGAAGGAATTAATGTTTTTAGCCAATTTTTCAATATTTGTCGTCTGAAGGGTCGAGCTTCAAACCGTTACCGATCTCGTGAAAATCCGTCGCCTCTGTCGAAAGTTTTAGGCAGACGTACATACAAACGTACATTTAAACAGACAGGTGAGATTTATATTATAGCTGTATGGCTTCTTGATTTCTAAAACATATCACATGTACCAGTATCTTGTTTAGAGGAGAATCCATGTTTTGCTTTCTTAATAAAATAAGATTATACTTTCAATTTGTGTATTTTTTTTTTTTTTTTACATAGGCATCACCACATTATCAAGGCCCAGAGGCCACTCAAGGATAAGGGTTAAAGAGTGTACAGTAGAAATTGGTCAATATAGTAATCATTAGTAATGAAAATTTGGTAAATTTAATAACTTATATGGAACGGCTCATCAAGAACTTATTTACTTTAGACTTGAACACAACCATATTGTAGTCAGCCGGAAAGCAGGAAAACGGAAGACAATTCCACAGGCGTGCAGTTCTAAGAACTAGTCTAGTCATTATCAAAAGTTTTAACTCAATAGTAAAAAGTGAAGCATGCATAGTCCCCTTTGAGTGCATGGTGAAAGAGGCATAAAAAAAAAATGACTAAGTTCAGCATTTGACCCCCCCCCTCCCCTCCCAATTTAGCCCCAAAAGTCCATAGGGAACGTCAAATCCTGGCGAAAATGAACAAACGGTTCAGTTTTAGGCCTTAACATATGTAAATTTGAGTTCTGCACCATGCAAAAAAAGAAATTACTAGGTCCATCATTTGAACCCATTTTAGTCATTATAAAAAGTTTTAACTCAATAATATAAAGGTTAGATAGCCTGGGACTTAATGAGTTAAAATGCATTCTTTCTATTATATTTGTTTGATGATTATACAAGTCTTGTAATGCAATTTAACTCTTTGTGTAAACTGCTTTGCACTTTACCATAATGTGTAATTTTTATCTTGATTTCTAATACATAAAATATAAAGGCTCCTTCAGTCTTTGACAGACTATGGATACCCACAAAGGGGTGCCTACATGTGAAATTTTTGTGGCAGGAGGTTCGTAATCTCCAACCACACCTCTCTTAAGTCGACATATACCAGTGGCAAGTTAAGTGTATGTACAGAACGACTGGAAACAATGCCGAGATAAGCGGAGAGCACATACAGCACCTAAAATTCCCAAATGGTCACCCATCAAGTACTAACCAGGCTCAACATTGCTTAACTGTAGTGATCTGACTTGAACCGGTGTGTCAACGTGATTATACATCACATGTATCCAGTGTCTTATTTTATGGAGAGTTGATATTTCGCTTTCTAAATAAAATAACTTTTCCTGTTACTTTGTGTATTTTTAACTGACTTTTAGTCATCACATCAAGATTCAACAGAAATAGAAAAAAAAAATGTAAATACCCTGAGACTTAATTGGTTAATTTCAATACAAATTATTTTGGACACTTTCATCTATGCTCTAGATTGAATGGACTCAAGGTCAACTAAAAACATAACACATACAGGATTGAATAATAAAAATGTCGCCCTAAAAAAAAAAAAACGATATTACAGCTTTATTTTAAAACTTCTATTATAAACATCAATTCAGGTAACTTGATTATGTAGTAGAACTGACATCTATTAAATGTAGCCGCCTTCAGCCTCAATCATCACTTCGATAGGAGTTTGGAACTGGGAGCATGCCTTTTCCACAAGCACTCGCAGGAATTCAGTGGATGGCGGCAATCAGGCTAGTTTTGATGTTGTGGGAGGTCATGTTGGTGATGTTCTCAACGTATGACCAAACTAAGTAATCCAGCGGGTTCAGGGGGGGGCAGCGAGAGAAGAGTACAAAGTCGTAGCACTCCATCTGAAGCTAAGCCTGGGTCTCTTTGGACTTGTGGGCTGGCATAGAGTCCTGCTACCACACCCAAAGTCTTCCAGAGGATCACCACACTCTTCAGCACATCCAGGTGCACTTTGATGTTCGTGTTGACTTTTAAGCCGTCTTTGAAGATGTGAGGCGGCATGATATGGCCCTCACTTGAAACCACACCAAAAATCATAACCGTGACCGGAAACTTCGTCGAGCTGTGCCCTCAAGCATTGAACTGTCCGGATTTACATTTTGGGGAAGCTGGCAATGGCCCTGTTGTCATAACTTAGATAGGTAGAGCATGAGTTGTACAGCGGCGCATCTCCGATCTCGCTCATTGAACATTGTGTCACTTTCAGACATGATTGAAGGCTCCTATCGCTTTTAGGATTTGTACACAACTAGCCAACTAGTAGATGGTCTGCAACAAAAAAAGGAAAACTGGTTTTTATCAAATGGAAATGGAATCATGTCGTCTTTTTTATCTTTTTATCGTTCTACCCGTAGTCTGTGGTGATATCCATTAGAACAATTATTTATTTTATTTGTTTTCAATTTCTTTTCAGCTCCCTAAAATAGTTGGGCCGATGGACTTGTATGACAAGATAAAAGATGAGATGGAGAAACACAGAAAGGACAATCCAGGCCCTGGCAGAGACGACCGATGATGTTTCAGTGCAAACGAAATTTATCATTTTTTTTTTTGTTATTATTTTTTCTTTACATTGTTATCGAGTCACGATAAATAAAAAACCTTCTTTCATGTGGAAAGATTTTTTTAGTTCTTTATTTTTAGTTGCCTTTCTTCCTCCAAAAAATTCTTCATTATAAAAGACTAGAAGATGTGGTTATCTTAAATGTAAAAAAAAAAAAAAAATTGAAATGTTAATGAAAAAGATCACTTGTGCGAACATTATTTTTATTTATTTTATTTATTTATTTTTTTTTTCAGAGGATATTTTTTTTTTTTTTAAATCCAGTTTATTTTTTGTAAATATCTTTTTAGATATGGATCTACAATATTTTTCGCTGACTTACTCAGAATATCACGTGAGTCACAGTTGATTGAAAAGCGAATCAGCAGCAGCAACAATTAGTCGTACATTAATTGTGACTAATTTAGATGCATATCTATAAATATAAAAGCCAAAATGTGTGTGTGTGTATGTATGTATGTTCGCTTTTTGTGTATGTCTGCAAAAGGCTTTTTTCTGGTGGGTTCTAGAGGCCATCGCTCCTTGTTAAAACTTTTTATATCACATCTAAATGATAATATCTACAACTTAACAATGGAGGTTGCCTGTCTATTTAATTTGCCCGACTTTTACCAGCTTGCCGCGTCTTCGAAAAGCGAATGATGGAGTGGGGAAAACAGTAACTGGCTTGCCACGCAAAACTAGTTCAAACATCACGTACTTCCTCACACCTGTATATTTCACTTTATAACCCTTAACTTAACCCGCTTATCAATTCCTCTCCCCTCGTGGCCGAGATGATTAGGTGGCTGGCTTTTTTTCCCTTTTGTTTCTACCTTCGCGTCAAGGCTTCGGGGTTCAATCCTACCTTCCTACTAAAACTTTTTTTCTTTTACACCTCCAAACACCCGGCCAAGGTTTTTTTTTTAACACACACACCTCCAAACACCCGAGCAACGCCGGGTACCCACCGCTAGTAGCCAATAAAAAATTACTTTACAACCTACCTGCATCATTTTTTGGTATTTTTTAAGTAGTTTTAAACACTTTTTATTTCATCTCAAATATTAGCTCTCTTTTCAACTTTTAAATTTTCAACCAAAATAGCTAATGTCTTGTCCATTTTTTTTTAGTCTGTTTTCAGTTATCACAGTTTTTTTTGTTTTTTTTTTCCAGTAGGAGAGGGTAATTTGCCATTGGAGAGTCTCGTCTGCACAAGAAAAAATTGGGGGGGGGGGGGCATTTTTATTTATTGTGGCTGCCACTAACCCTCCCCTGTTGTAGCCCCACGGCAAAATGTGTACATATATATATATTTTTGCTCTCATTTTTATATATATATATATATATATATATATATATATATATATAGGAAATTTATTACTGTGAGTCCAGAATGAGTTTACAAATTGTTTCAACTAGAGGAAAATCCTCAAAGAGAGGAAAAATCCAACTAGCATCATCAGAATTCATAGATGGACTAAGTTATAAAGTCAAATAAAAATGGAAAGATCGTAGATAAAGGGGAGTTAGAAAAGAAGGGGGAGTGGTGGGGAGAGGACGTTGGAGTTTAAAGTAGTAGGAGTGTATTAAAAAAAGAGAGGGGTTTATAATTAAATATTAATTATGTGTAAATTCTTATATACGTGTTTTTTAACGGTTTAAACTTAAAAGACGCTACTTTTGTTGATAACGGCATAAGTAACAGTTAATTTAAAGGATCACCATGGCAACAGGTTGGAGAGTTAATGTTAGTGAAGGAACGGGTTGAAAATATATATAAATGAGAGCAAAAATACAAGAAATATTAGGTTAGTGCAAAAATAATGTTTTTTGACATTCAATTATATATATAAAAACATTATTTTTACACCAACCTAATAAAAATGACCCCCTCCCCCCTAAAAAACAAGTAATTTTGTGACAAAGGGACATAACTTTTGTATCCACAATAATACGATACAATTTCAGAACAATATATTTCGATTTTATTTTCAATATTCAAAAAAATATTTTAATGGTATTTTTATTAATACTTAAAAAAATAATTTAATAGTATTTATTCCGATTTTATTTTTAATATTTTGACACACATTTTTACTGGACATAATATGATTTTCAAGGTAATAATAGAAATAAGAACTTTTCAAGCTTGTGCGAAACCTGGACATCAGCAGGTCACGCTACATTAGTGGAATGGCCTTCTATTTACACAGGCCATGCTCGACTAGATTAATAAATTAAGACTTTTAATGATATGTTAATAAAGCATTCTATTAAGAATTTTGGTACTTGCGCAGTTTAATCAAGATATTAAAAAAATGAAAATATCGAAAAAGTTTAAATTGTATGTATCTGTTATGGAACGAAGTTCTCCGAAAAAAAATTTCACTTAATTTCATCAAGTAGTTTTTTTTTATTTACAGCGGAAAAAAAAAACAAAACAATTTATGATACTGAGCAAAAGGTTTGATTTTTAGGAAGAAAAGCTAGTGTTAAAGATGGAGAGGGAGTGTCGGTGCTTTACATGGAGTTATCTCCACATGGCGTTTCTAAACTCCAAACAAAATTTAAGAAAAAATCCAAGATGGCTGCCTTCAACGCGCTCTCATAAAAACGTGTTTTTCCGCTGTAAAAAAAAAAAACTACTTGATCAAATTAAGTGAAATTTTTCTTTTCGGAGATCTGTTCAAAACGGATACGTACAATATAACCTTTTTTTTTTTTTTTTTCGATATTTTCATTTTTTATGTCTTGATTAAACTGTACAAGTACCAAAATTTTATTCTGCCAACTCCTACGCCAAACTTGCTGTTCCTTTAGATCTAACATCAAGATGTCACACTGCCCAGGCTAGTATCCAAAAGATGCATCACCCATGGTTGACCCTGACCGATGGAAGCCTACTTACTATATAGCATAGAACAGTTGCTGTAATTTCTGTGATGAATTTATCCGTAACTGATTGACATTGTCGGACTGACTTCCTCATCTTGGTTGTTATAGTCACAACGTTTTGGCCGTTTTGCCCTCCAGCCTTCATCAGGTGTTTTGTATCGAACTGGGGAACCGTTTGTTAGGAGTCTCGAACCCAACCCATTACTATTATTATGGGGGTACCGTGTTCGGACTCCAGCTATGCTCTGGGACATAGTTGCTGATTCTCTGTTGTGAATGTTACTTTTCACTGCCTTCGTTCAGAATTGAACTCAGCACCTTTAGGGTAGCTGTAAACTTTGATACAACGTCTAGAACCACTCGGCCATATGTCACTAGGACAATTCTTAGTTGGTTTTTGTTAATGTTAAACCTATGTTGTTATTCAAGGTTTTCTCTCTCTATTCTGCATTCATCTATGCTTGGTTTGCTCAGTAGGTTGTTATGTCCGAGCATGTGAGCTGTTTCTTTAAGTTTCCTCACTTTCCAGTGGGTTTCTCTGTTTATTATTTTTACTTCATCCCACAGTCCCCCCTCTCCATCCAGACATGGTTGGCTATACCCGATTTTTCCGTCTCCCCTTTAATTACCGCTTTTTGGTGTTCTTCCACACTTACTTTAAGGGGGCGGCATGTTTCACAAAACAGAGAATCAGCAACTATGTCCCAGAGCCTAGCTGAAGTCCAAACACGGTACCCCCGTAATAATAATAAAGGGTTGGGTTCGAGACTCCTAACAAACGGTTCCCCAGTTCGATACAAAACACCTGATGAAGGCCGGAGGGCAAAACGGTCGAAACGTTGTGACTATAACAACCAAGATGAGGAAGTCAGTCCGACAATCTCAATGAAAACACCTCATCTCAAAAAAAACAAAAAAAAAACAATACAGACAATTATTATCCATAACTGTAAATTAGTGTGAAAAAATTGATTAACAAAAGTAATCCTTATGGAAGAGACTTCAGCTCGGCACCGGTTTCGTCCAAACTAATTTTTAGTCAGAAGTTACAATCCTTGTTTGTTATACTCAATTACAATCAATGTTAACATTTCACGGATAAAAAAAATTGGTGCTTCTACAGAATTTGAACCGAACCAAACCAATTTTTGCTAAATTGAACCTAAAACTTAAGTTAGGGTTAAAGCAATCAAAACAATTCAGTTAAAATTCTGTAAAAATATTTTTAAAATTTTAAGCGGAAGTTACAATTCTTGATTATTATATCCAAAACATTAACTTTCCACAGACAAAAAAAATTGGTGCTTCTACAGAATTTGAACTGAACCAACTTGAGTTGTTTACAGTTTAAAAAAAAAAACATTCAGTTCAAGTTCTGTAAAAACACCCAAAAGTTAATTAAAAAGCCTAACAATGAAGAATGCAATTAAGAAAGAAAAAAAAAAATTTTTTATACAAAATATGCACATATACATTCATATATTGTTTTTTAAATAAAAAGCATAAAAGTTCTCTGAACAAAACAATTATTTTTATTATTTATCTTAATTTTTTTAACTAGTCAAAAAAAGGTGCTTCTACACTATCAGAACCAAATTTTATAGTCGATAAATGGAGTTTTCAGATAAAAAACCATGGTTTCAACTGATTTTTTTTTTGTCAATTCTAATAAGTTACAATGGTAGCTTCCAAATTATGCAGTCGAAATTACCTGAATATTACTGAATTATTGAAAAAAAAAAATAAACAACTTTAATTGTGTTAGCTGGTGAAAACTTTCGGCCATCTTGTTTTTATAAAATAAATCGAAACGAAAACAAACAAGGGAAGTAACTCTAAACGTTTAATATGGCTAATGCAAAATAAATAAAATAAACATAACATATATACAGTGTTCATGAGCATGCAGGAAATTAAAAAAAAAAAGATTTTATTCAAATAAAAATAATAGATATCGCACTGATTCAATTTCTTCAGGTCCATTTGGAAAATTAAAAAAATTTTCCTGAGTTTTGCAAGAGGAAAATGAGGAAGAAATTACCTCCCCTTTGAACTCTTCTGTGTCTTACATAAGCAAATACAATTCTTTTCTTCAAATTCTATTTTCTTTAATAAATAATTTTCTACCTTATTGATTTTCATATTTTTTTGATATAATCATCTTGAAAATACGAGGGATATGTATATACCATTGTTTTCATGTGAAATTCAGTATATGATTTCCGAAATTTTGTGCTTCTCCAGTATTCACAGTAATATTGATAGAAAATTATAAAAATTTGTCAATAATTTAATTTTTCACATATAAATTATAGTTTACGATGACCTACAGAAAAAGAAAAAAAAAATACTGTTGATTTTTAGAGTGAAAGATTCTTTTTAAATTCATTTCAAACGGTAGTTTGTCTTCTTTTTTTTTTTACACAGGCATCCTACATTATCAAGGCCAAGAGGTCACTAGAGGATAAGGGTTTAAGAGTGTACAGTGGAAATTGGACAATATAAAAATCATTAGTAATGAAAATTTGGTAAATTTGTTAACTTATATAGAACGGCTCATCAAGAACTTATTTACGTTAGACTTGAACACAACCATATTGTAGTCAGCCGGAAAGCAGGAAAACGGAAGACAATTCCACAGGCGAGCAGTTCTAAGAAAGAAGCTTTGTTCATGGAATCTATGTTTAGGTTTAGGCACAGATAAAGAGTGGGAGGAATTATTGATAGTGTTTTCAACTAGACGAGTGTTTCTTGTGAAAGTTTGGCGAGGGGTGGACCATAGACTGAAGCTCAGTCAAACACTTTCTATGAAAATAATGATACATCAGAGACAAACTCGCAACATCTCTTCTGTGAGATAGAGGTTGCAGGGAAGAGAAAAGGACATCTCCTACAAGGCTATGAAGTCTATTTTGAACTCTATCAAGGCAGGACAAGTCCTTTCTAGCAGCTCCTGCCCAGATGTGGCAACAGTATTCCATCCTTGGACGTTGCATCAGCAGTGAGATATCTACTGGATCGATAGAAAGATCTCGCCATTTTTCCAGCGGCCTTGGCAACAGATTTGATGTACGTGTTCCATTTAAGATTAGGAGTAACGGTCAAGACCAGAAGCTTGTCAAAACTTGAGGCCTCCTCAAGACGAGAGCCATTTATTTCAATTGATGCCAGATGGGGATCAGAACGTTGATGATATTTGCTTTCTCGCTTCCCTTCATCACTTGAAATGGTTTCATGCGGCACGTTTTTTACTCACTAACTAAAGTTAATGTTAACATTGCCATGTTGAATTTTTGGGTTTTGACAATGTGGAATTTAGAACCCTAAAATAAGCATTTAGCATTTTTTTTTTCACAAAGGTGTCAGTCTAAAGAAGGACCTAGTTTTGGCCCAATATTTTCCTGCACAAATTGAATGTTGGGGATTTTTGTAAAAGAGCACCAGCACTTATGGAAAAATAGGTTTTTGTGAAAAAAAGGAAAAATAAATAAAATAAAATAAAATCGAAATAAAAGAGACAGGAAAGAAAAGAAAATAAAAACAGATTATGGAAGGGGGGGGGGGTAAACATGTAATTTTATCGAAAAGACACCTCTCTCTCTCTCATTTGTTTCCACTGAACAATCCAGCAAAGACAATTTCCACTGAAGATAATTGCTTCCCAACCTGGGACTCCACAAAGGACTACTGTCTGACCTTCCACACTCAAAGAACTTTCTATTCTTTCTTTTTCTCAGTCGGACACAGTCCAACTTTCTGCTGCCCAAATAATTCCTTTTGTTGTTTTTGTAACAGAGCTGCTGACATTGGATTAGTAGCAGCAGCAGCCATATGCAAATGACCTTGCCAGCTGCGTGATGTGATGTCACAGCAAAGACAAAAGGACGCACTTAGATGGAGAAGTGGTTTTCAGAGAAGCACATGTTCGAAACGTGTTCAGAGAAAGAGAGGTGGTCGAGACGGGTGTTCAGAAAAGCATGTGTTCAAGACACGGGGGTGACATCACACAAGAGATGAAAAGTCACGCGTCCGGAGAAGGAGAAATGGACTGTTTAAAATATTTAGAAAAAGTGTGTTGTTGGAAATACCAGTTATAAAGGTTTTTGTTTAAAAAAGAAAATGAGTCAAGGTTTTTCCTTTTAACGGAGTCTACAACATCTTAGGTATGTTAAAAAATAACAACACCGTGTATGTTACTGTTCAAACATAAAAAAAGATTATGAGATGTAATAGTGTTAAACATCAATTCAGTATTACACATGAAATAGGAATTAAAAACAAACTTCTTAAATCAGTAAATTAGCTGACAAACTGGCATGCAGTATACTCTCAGTTGTTTGCATGTCACCATTTGCATATTTGTGGGTTAACCCTATCGCATCATATGCTAGTATACTCGGCTAGTGTCATAAGAATGGTGTTGTCAATTTAGTTTTCCAGCTAGATCTGGAGATTTAGTTTGGAATATAGCGTAAACAATATTAAATTTTTTTCAACTATTATTGCAATACAAGCCATTAGTTTCTGTATTTATAGTGCATAGACTGTATTAATGTTCTTAATTGTATCTTATTACTGTACTATAATTCGCTGAGTTGTTCTGACTGTATTTATCTAAGTTTGCCACTTTCTATCAATTTTTTTATTTATTTTTTTTTTTTTTACAAAGGAATCATCACTTATCAAGGCCCAGAGACCACTCAAGGATAAGGGTTAAAGAGTGTACAGTTGTCAAAGGGACAATATCATAGTCATCATTAGAAGTGTAAATTTGGTAAATTAGATTACTTAAGTGGAACGGCTCATCAAGAACTTGTTTACATTGGACTTGAAGACGGCCATATTGTAATCAGCTAGAAAACAGGCCAACGGAAAAGAGTTCCACAGGTGTGCAGTTCTAAGAAAGAAGATTTGTTCATTGAATCTACGTCTAGGTTTAGGCATAGATAAAGAGAGTGGGGGGAAATTATTGATAGTGTTTTCAACTAGATGAGTGTTTCTCGGGAATGTTTGGCGAGGGGGGATCATAGATTGGAGTCAGACGAGCACTTGTCAAGAAAATAATGATAAAGCAGAGGCAGGCTCGCAACGTCTGTTCTGTGGGAAAGAGGTTACAGGGAAGAGAAAAGCATCCCCCCACTAGGTTACAAAGTCTATTTTGAACTCTGTCAAGGCAGGATAAGTATTTCTAGCAGCTCCTGCCCAGATGTGGTAACAATCCTCCATCCTTGGACGTACTTGGCTTTTATATAGGCAGAGAATTGCATCAGCAAGTAGATATCTACTGGATCGATATAAGGATCTTGCCATTTTTCCAGCGACCTTGGTGCCTCTACCAGGGGGCTTCAGTTCTGTTATCCATATCAACCCTCACAGAGTGGTCAACATGGGAGAATCCTGGAAACAACTGGGTTCAGTGACGTTGTTCCCACCAATGTAGAAAAGTTCTTTAGTTGGATGTACTGGACCTTCTGCTTGCTTTTCAATTTGGGTGTTGTTTGCAGAAAGTCTGACCCACATATCCTGTCTCCTGGCAGGAAAAGGCATTTCTTGGTCCGTTCTGCATAGACCAGACATGGAGTCAGTGGTAAATCCTCCTCAGACGCAGCCTCTTCCTTGGATTCTGGTAATTTTCTCTTGCTCTAGGTAGAGGGCGTCTGAGTTTCCAGTTCTGTGTTGGAAGCCTACAGTTCTGGTGTGGTTTTTAGTTTGTTTACGGTCATCGTGTCTCTGCCTGGTTGCTTCGCTGTAGGTTTACCTTTTCTAATGACAGTAGACTAGCTGATTTCTGCTACTGAGGCGGTAGTTGTCTTTAATGTTGGTTTAACACGGACTTTGGCAGGATGTCTTTTTGGGCAGTTTTTTGCCATGGGTCCCTGTTCTGGCAGTGGGACCTCCTGCCCTCTATGGTTATGGACAGTGTTCACTGCTCAAATTTCAGCATAGCCGGGATGTTGTTGAAGCCTGCACGGTCCAGGATCATTTGAAGCTTGTAATCCCCAGTCATGATGTTAGGTTGACCACATACTGAAGTTACCGACTCTACATCCCTGTACGGCTAAAAACTGCTCCCAGTTGTTTGGCTTCCAGCTAGCAGGGGACATTCAGTATGGAAACAGTTGTCCTCCTACAGCTCAGGTATTCCAGCTGAAGTTTGATGTTTTTCCAGTGGTGGTTGCATCTGGACAACCTCTCTGAATCCTCTTGGGTTGGGAGCAACACCTCCCACATGGCATAGCTTCTCCTGCAGATGTACTTAGCAGGTATCTTCTGATTCAGGAGAAGCTCCACCATGGTGTCTTTGTTGACACCCATAAGACCTTTAGTTCTCAGGTCTGATGTGACCAGGGATATTACTCTCTACTACAACTCCTCCAATTGTCCCGGCAGGGGTTTGATGGTGTTCCCTTGCATGTAGTCCTTATAGGTGGAGTTGAGGAGCTCCCTATATATCTCGGGTGTCAGTTGGTCCTGAGTCTGGGGCCCTATGCTGCTCCCTGATCTTAGTTGGCGTTGGACGAACCAAGGCAAGGAGTCGCTGGTACTGTCACATTGTTGCTGCTGCTTCTGCTGTCTTTGGGGGGGGGGGGAGATATACTTGGGGCAATTTGGTGCAAGAGCTAGCCATTCTGCTCGAGCCACTGCAAATTAGCTGTTGCCTGCTCTCTGAACCTCCCCCTTCTTCTTTCTGCTTCTTGCTTCCTACTACACTTTGATCTTAGCCTGAAGGCCAGATTGAAGCAGTTGATTTTCCAGAATAGCTTATAAAACAAAAAAATAGGGGTGTAAGTGATGAACTGTACATTTCAGTTGACCTATATTATTTTGCCCTATATATATTTTTGCGCCTTAAACATTTCCTGTCTGGGTCAGTTTGACTTTTGTTTCCCTTTATTTTATATTTAACTTTATCATTTTTTTTTTTCTCCTTTCTCTTCCCAGATTTTTTTTATTTATAGTTATGTCTTGGAAGTAGAGTGAAAAGCACATCTTAGTTTTCTTTTATTAATATTATTTTTTTCCTTGTACACATTTTTGTGAATTCTGCCTTTGGATTATTATGGACCATCTTCTTCCAATTATGGGATTTCCTTGGATTTTACTTGTACAAATGGAAATTCTTTTAACTTTCTTGAAGTTTTACATTTGGATTTTACCGTCACTGGATTTTTTATCTTCCACCAGACTATCCATTAATGTGTGATCACCTTTTTCTTTACCATATTCCCTCTGCTTAACTTATTTTGTTTTCAAGTAAGATCTTTGACTTACTTGTTGTTTCATCAAATACTTCTGCATGCAAAATCCGATCCCGCATTTTGCTAATTCCTACCCTCTGATGAGAAGGAGAGTATTTCTTCAAAACTCCGCGGATTAAGGACTATCCATTTATCTAGTGTTTCCTTTTCAGATTAAATATGTTTTTAACTCATTTCAAAGTGTTTTTTAACATATTTCATTAACTGTTTGCTCATATATATATATATATATATATATATATATATATATATATATATATATATATATATATACGTACATACATACTAGGCACTTCCAACGATATATGTAGAAATGCCAAGGTTTTACAAAATACTGGTGATGTCATCATTTGGTGTGTACATTACTTTCTGTGTCAATTCTATGGATGCTCAATGGCGCTATAATGGTTAATGGAAGTAACTTTTTTTTTTGCTATTGGATTTTCATATATATATATATATATATATATATTTTTTTTTGTTTTACATAGGCATCACCACTTATCAAGGCCAAGAGGCCACTCGAGGATAAGGGTTAAAGAGTGTACAGTAGAAATTGGACAATATAGTAATCGTTAGTAATGGAAATTTGTTAACAAGTGGGACGGTTCATCAAGAACTTGTTTACATAAGACTTGAAGACAACCATATTGTAGTCAGCAGGAAAACAGAAGACAATTTCACAGGCATGCAGATCTAAGAAAGAAGCTTTGTTCATGGAATCTATGTTTAGGTTTAGGCACATATAACAAGTGGGGGGAATTATTGATAGTGTTTTCAGCTAGACAACTGTTTCTTGTGAAAGTTTGGCGAGGGGGGATCATAGACTACAGCTCAGTCAAACACTTTCCATGAAAATAACGATACATCAGAGACAAACTCGCAACATCTCTTCTGTGAGATAGAGGTTGCAGGGAAGAGAAAAGGACATCTCTTATGAGACTACAAAGTCTATTTTGAACTCTATCAAGGCAGGACAAGTCCTTTCTAGCAGCTCCTGCCCAGATGTGGCAACAGTATTCCATCCTTAGACATACCTGGCTTTTATATAGATAGAGAATTGCATCATTAATGAGATATCTACTGGATCGATAGAAGGATCCCACTATTTTTTCAGCGGCCTTGGCAACAGATTTGATATACCTGTTCCATTTCAGATCAGGAGTAAAGTTCAAGTCCAGAAGCTTTTCAAAACTTGAGGCCTCCTCAAGACGAGAACCATTCATTTCAACTGCTGCCAGATGGGGATCAGAACTGTAGAATATTGCTAGGGTGAGCCAGCTAACCCAATGAAGATGTTGTGCTGAATGGATGCAATAATTGACAGAGTGTAGTTCCTGGCAGAAGTCTAGAACAGTAAAACCCCTGAATGCCAGAGCAGCTGGCATTTGTAGAGTGGCACCTGCCCCTCCTGGCATGTTTAGCCAATCAGGCGCCTCAAAATAGAACAATCCACCATCCCTGACTAATTGTAGGCTGGTCTAATGGCAATTAGCATACCACTAATTGCTACTGAATAAATATGTTGAAATTAGTTAAATGGTCCATAATGGTGGAGGGGGAAGGTAAGCGCATTCTTGATTCTACAAGAACGTTGATGATGTAAAGATAGAAGCTTGGTTTTAGATGCATTAAAAGTAACCAGCCACTCCTTTCCCCATTGTACCACGTGGTCAAGATCAGAGGAGAGAGAATTGGAGAGAAGTTGGTCGTTTACTGACTTAGATGTGCTATCATAGATGGTAGTGTCATCAGCATAAATGTCTACAAATGATGTAAGGATGTGATTTGGAAGATCATTAATGTAGATCAGGAAAAGAGTTGGGCCCAGGATCGACCCCTGAGAAACTCCAGCATTAATACTGTGAGCTTCTGATTTTTGCCCATCAACTACTACTCTTATGACCCTGTTAGAAAGAAATGATTTAATAATTGAGAAGACATTTCGAGCTATATCATAGCTAGAGATCTTGTGAAGTAAACCTTCATATATTGATTTAGAAAAATTAATAATTTAATATGTATATATATATATATATGTATTTATTAATCCGCTTGGCTTATATTTTTCACTATTCAATAAATCTATCATTTGAAAAAAAAAAAAAAAAAAAATGAAACTTATTTTTCAATATTTTTTTTTAACAATTGCATTGAAATTTTATTTCAAACGGATAAAAAAAAAAAAAAAATTATCAATTATTCTGTTTATTTGCTTATATAAAAAAATACAATCTCTCATGATGAAAGCAATAATAGTTTTTTTTTAATATTGTTTATTTTTTTTAATATAAGTTATTTTGATACTTGTACAGTTTAATCAAGACATTAAAAAAATGAAAATATCGAAAAAAGTTTAAATCCTATGTATGCGTTATGGAATGAAGTTCTCCAAAAAAGATTTTCACTTAATTTCATCAAGCATTTTTTTTTTTTACAGTGAAAAAACAATTTGTCATGATACCAAGCAATAGGTTCGATTTTAGGAAGAAAAGCTAGTATTAAAGATGGGGAGGGAGTGTCGGCACTTTAAACTGAGTTATCTCCCCATGGCGTCTTCTAAAAATCCAAACAAAAATTCAAAAAATTCAAAGATGTCTACCTTCAACATGCTGTCATAAAAATGTGTTTTTCTGCTGCAAAAAAAAAAAAACAAAAAAAAAAACTACTCGATCAAATTAAGTGAATTTTTTTTTTTTTCGGAGATCTTCAGTTCAAAACGGATACGTACAATATAACTTTTTTTTCGATATTTTCATTTTTTATTGTCTCGATTAAACTGTACAAGTACCCATTATTTCTATACAAATATCAAGTCCTTATTCAAAAAGTCTGTTTCAAATTCGTATTTGTTCAAGTAATAAAATTCAATATAGGAATCACTTGAATAATGGATGTGATATTTTTCTTGATGGAAACGTCAAATGTTTCCAGTAAAAAGACGTTTTTCATTTTCAGTATTCCACCAATGTTTGTGCATCCGACCATGGATCCTTGGAGTATGGTGTGGAGTTTGTCCCCCCACCCCAAAAAAAAAACAAAAGAAAAACATCTGACTCATCAGGAAAATGCAAATGTAAAACAGAAACAGAAAAATCTGATAAACTTTTCAATTTCCTTTATATTTGTCGGTAAATTTTACATAAGAATACACTTTCAGATTTGATGTACATCATCAATCCTTTCTTTTTTACATGGAACACACAAACATGCACATAGGCATTGAGTTTTATGGCATATCAACTGTTTACTGGTTATTTAATGCCGAATCTGGTCATTTTGCTAAAAGTCTTTATACTTCAAGTTTTTGGGTTCAGTCATTTTGGTAAAAAGATTTTACGCTTCAAATGTTTGGTTGTTTTTTTGGAGGAAAATTGTTGTTTCTACTTTTGCCTTTATAGCACATGATTTAGATTTTCAAAGGGAAAAACAACAAGAAAACAATTAACATATTTGGTTAATTCTAAGTCAGAAAGCCAATATCTTCAGACTGATCTGGTAGCAGATGTGTATGTGTGTGTGTGTATACACATGCACGCATATATATGTAGAGAGAGATTTAGTAAAATTAAAATTATTATTATAGTATTATTTTATTAACAAAATGTATTTTGAGATTATTTCCTTTGTATTCGTCAGATTTTCTTCCTCCCTCTTCCTTTGTTGTTTTGTCTGCCCACCCATGATACATCTCATTTGTTAAGGTTTTATTTTCTAGGACTTATTCATCACAACGTTGTCTACTGGATGGACAACTAAATGAAACTAACACAAACAACTCATATTATTAATGAAACTTTGGATATTATTTCTTTTAGCTTTTATGAGGTTACTTACATTTTCTATGTTAGAATTTGGTGCCTGTTTGATTTTTTTCAACTAATTCCCCAATAACACTTTCAACATACATGGAATGTGGTCTGGCTGATCATAAGATGAACTCATTTGTACGTTCTCTGTTGACAAAAATTATGTAAATAATGAAACTGTTAATCAGAGACTTATGTACATTTTTTTGAAAAAAGGCACAAAAATAAAATTGACACTTCTTCAATTCAAACAATCAAATCAAAATGAATTTTTTGAGGCTGATGCTGGATTTTCGATGCCAATAG
Source organism: Euprymna scolopes (assembly GCF_053919585.1). NCBI lineage: Eukaryota > Metazoa > Mollusca > Cephalopoda > Sepiida > Sepiolidae > Euprymna > Euprymna scolopes. Next base: position 105,026,411 of record NC_136499.1, on the reverse strand, counting down.
TCATATATTCTATTTTTTTAATATTGGAAACGTGTTATTAAAAATTCTATGTTCTTCATCTCGTGGAATACTGGAATTTAATATCATTTAAATCTTTTTTAATATAATTATTTTTTAGAATTCTGTTTTGTTTTTGTAATTTAAATAATTATATTACTGAGAAAAAAAATATTATCGAAAAAAGGTGTTGTTTTTTTTAACATAATAATATTGATTTTAGGTCAAATTTTAAGGTAAAGGAAATAAATTATATACAGATAAAAATAATGATTTTTTAAATTATTTAAACTCCTCAGCTTTAAAAACTGTTGCAAATTTTATGGACCTAAATTTATTTTGTTTAGTTTTTGTAACATGAAATATAGGGCGGTAGAGCACCTAAAAAAAAAAAAATAAATAAAAAATAAAATAAAATGGAAATTAGGAAGAAAAGGAACAGCAGTCGTTTGACACCTGGCTTTACATGACTTGCATCTCCACATGCACCCGTCTATTTTAGAGGAATTCTTATAGCAGCACATTGGTATTTGGCTTCACATGTTTTGGTGTTGCGTATTAGGCATCTGGATTTCATTTGCAAACATGACAGTAAAAAAATTCCATTTAACCTCATGCAATGCCTACAGCGTTAATACCTGATCAGCAATTTGTTGGCGAATTGCTTGCATTTTCGATTAACTTTATACCATTATTAAATATTTATTAAATATTTATTAAATACTTATTAAATACTTATTAAATACTTATTAAATACTTATTAAATACTTATTAAATATTTATTAAATACTTATTAAATATTTATTAAATACTTATTAAATATTTATTAAATACTTATTAAATATTTATTAAATACTTATTAAATATTTATTAAATATTTATCAAATACTTATTAAATATTTATTAAATTCTTTTACAATACTTTCAATTCTTAAATTCTATCTGAACTTTAAAAAATTCTTTTAACTGGAGAGCTAATTAACGTTTTTTAATTTAAAATAAAAGTAAAATAGTTCACTATAAGTCAGCGATCGAATTGTTACTTAAATGACTAACTTTTAAAAATGCTTCTACATTAATTATTTTTATACTATTATTAAATTTTTTTACAATAATTTCAATTCTTAAATTCTATCTTAACTTTAAAAATTTTTTTAAATTCTAAAAATACTATTAATCATTAAATACTTAGTTATTAAATTCTTTTCCAATTCTTTTTCAACAATTTCAATTTTAAATTTTATCAATATTTCATAGTAATGACGTCATAATTTCTCTATCCAATCAAATTTCATTCTTTCAACCGGTGTCAGACACCTGCTGTTCCTTTTCTATCTTCCTAATTTCCATTTGCCTAAAGTGCAAGAGGGCCAAATATTCCCCTCATATATTTAATTTATTTTAAAAATGAATATGGAGGCAGGGGGCTAAATCACACACACAACAAATAAATGTTACCAAAGGCAAGCTAAATTACTCTTTTTACCTAACTGGATAATTTCTATGTGTTAACTTATTTTAAAGTGTTTTTTACTTAAAATTAAAGGTAATGCAAAGCCTCTCGAGTTAGAATGAAAAACAAAATCACAATCTTATTAGAGCCCTAGATAATCACTCCATAATCGAACATTAAACAAAATACTGATAGAAATACATCCAATAAATGACACCAATCATGTGAAAATGTAATGTTCTACCAGTATTTTGTTTAATTTTCGATTTTTGAGCAAATATCGAGGTTCAACTATGACTTGAATGAAACCACGACTTTTTTTTTTTTAATTCTAACATGACAGGCTTTACACTACTAGCTTTTAAAAAAGAAAATACTTTAAAAGAAGTTAAAAACAAAAAAAATTATCCAGGCAGGTGGGAGAGTAATTTAGTTTGTCTTTGGTAACAATTTTTGTGTATTTTTTTTCCCCCCCCCCTTTTTGCTTTGTTGGTTATTTTGAATAATCACCTATTTTTTTTTTTTTTCCTTTGTTTTGGTTGGTTGTTTTTGTTTTACGGCATATCAACCCTTTTCAGGTTATTTAATGCCAAATCCAGTTATTTTGAAGAAAAGTTTTTTAATAGAATATATTTTTTTCAAGTCGGTTTCTATTTAACCCATAGTTGGGACTCTAACAGGTACTAACCACTTTGGGTCAGAGTGGACCTGGGAGCAATGTCAATTAAAGGGTGGCTCCACACTCTCCAAAGCCCGCAAGCTGGGGCCTCACCATCGGATATAGTTTAAGGTCATATCCAGGACCATCTTGTTTTGGATGGAGGGAGGTATTAGGTAAATTAGGTCTCATCTACAGTAAATCCACATGTTGTTGGTTGGTTAGTTGGTAACAATTTTTGTGTATGAATATTTTTTCACCCCCCCCCCCTTTTGGTTATTTTGAATAATCACCCATTTTTTTTCTTTGTTTTGGATGGAGGGGATTATTGGGTATCATCTACAGTAAATACACATATTGTTGGTTGGTTGGTTGAAGGGAAAAATGTTTTATATGTTTTTTCCTCATAGAAATCAACGTTTTGATTTGGAAATTTTTGCCTGACGTTTTTTAATGTGTTTCGGAGTTTTCTCCGCTCTGGATTTCTGCTTGGTTTCCTTAACCAGCTTCTTTCGATTTTTCCGACTATTTGGAGATTCGTTCCGCGGCCGAAAATTCACAGCAGTATCAATGGTTTTACAATTATCCCTACTTTCGTTATTGTCTTCTTGGCCGCTTTCGTATTCTGATTCTGAAGACGAAGAACCCGTCTTTGTGCTGTCATTGTCACAAGGATGCTTCTCTGCAGATTTGATGTCACTTTTCTCCAAAAGGAGCGGAACGACTTGCGGGCCTGATAAATCCGTCTTCTGACCCACCACGGTTTGGTAAAAAAGCTGATCGGTGTTACCCTTGTTGGCATTTAGGATGTCTCGTTCGAAATTTGCAACGTCATCAAGATTTCTTGGGATGAAGACCTTTTTAAAAACTTCTTCATCAACTTTATCTTGTTCGGTGATCTCCTCCAGCGTTCGGTTGGCGGTCATTGCCATCGCTTTGTCTAAATAGTCGTCGATGTTTGCTTCGTTTATCGTGCTGTCTGTGACAAATTCAAACAGTTCTTTGACGGTCAAGCCGCAGACAGACCTTTTCCGGAAGAAATTTGTGATGTTGGTGCAGTCCTTGCGAAGGAAAAACAGCGCGTTTGGGTGATCATGTTCAACGGATTGCGACACGTCAATAACATGAAGCTTTCCCTCATGAACGATGATATTGAACTCGCTCAGATCGGCATGCACGAGTTTGCATACGTGGTACATAGTCCGCATCATAAGTATACAGTCGAGATACAGTTCATGTGCTTTGGATTCAGAGAGTTCAACCTCGTGCAGTAGAGGAGCCGGCCATCCATTTGTTCCGATGAACTCCATTAAAAGCACATGGCTCCGTAATAATAACGGTTCTGGGCATTTGATCCCGGATTGGTGGATCCGAATAAGGTTCCTCATTTCTTTCTCGGCCCACGTCTGGACCATTTTTCTTGGGTTCCGCTTGCAGTAGCCGTGCCGAAAGCGGAACTCACCCGTGACGTATTTGTCACGATCTTTGAAGACCAGAATGGAAGTCTTGAAGACCTTAATGGCGACGTCTCTGCCGTTCTTGTCGGTCGCGTGGTAGACGTTCGCCTCCTTCCCGGTGCTGATGCAGCCGTTGACGTCGGTGATGAAACCTTTGCTCATCAATTTAAATATGATCATATACGTGCGCGGATCAAGCGCTTGTTCGGTGGTCGCCCGGTCAGACTTGTCTTTATCGCGTACGTCTTTCGTCTGCATTTTTCGACAGGTACTACCCGTACCGAGACTGGAGGGGCCCTCGTATTTCGAAGTCGAGACTTTGTTCGCATACATGGACTGAAGAACTTTTTGACTCGGTTGCAAACCGGGCCCTCCAGATTTCATGCTGACGTTTGGAGGGCCACCATTTGTGGTGGTGATGGTGGTGGTCGTGATGTTGTTTTTCTGACCTGCCACATTTCTCGCAACCCCGGATCGAAAAGAATTGTATTTTTTGGTGAAATCGCGTATCTGCCCTCCCCAATCGAAACAATTATCGTCATTATCGAAATCATCTTCACTTTCAGAATCAAACGGACCGTCTTCATCGTCACTACTTTCCCCGTTTTTCTTATCGGGACATTTTGGGGTATCCGAATCACTTGTATCAACAGACGAGATTCGCTGGCTTAAATCTTCAACTTCAGCATCGTCAAACTGTCCGTCAGCCATTAAAAATATTCTTGATATTTTTTCGTGATTTGTTTTAAAAATGTAAAAAAGAAAAATGTATATATAATATATTTATAAACAAAAAAATCTTACCACAAGTAACTTCTTTAAACTAATACGTATTTAGAAATGAAACACGTGTTTATGAAACCGGATGTTGAATCTGGCCTTCTGGGAAATGTATTTATTTATTTATTTATTTTTAATGCATTTACAAGAAAGAAAAAAAGTAACACTTTGAACTTAAATATTGATATAGAAAAAAAAAAAGAAAGAAATCTTAAAAAATTTGATTAAAAATATGAATTAAGTTAATGGAATCGTAACGGTGACCAAGGAAATTCTGTACTCTCCGAAAAAAAAAATCACAATTAAACGCAGCAGGTGGCTATAATAAACACTTGATTTCGAATGAAAGAGACACTTTATAAAAGTGAAACGATAATTACTGCCAATAATAAAATATTTTAAGATCATTTTATTTATTTTAAATAAAGTACTTAGATTTTTATTAAACAATAGACTCTATTCAATGAGTTTGTTATTTTGAGGGAGAACATATTTTCAATATTCACCGGTAATATACTATTCGTAAATTAACTAGATAAATAATAAAAATAAATAAGCTTGAAGTTTTTTTTGTGTATGCTTGTTTACAGTTAAATTATAGCAGTATTTTTTTTTAATGTCCTTTTAAGCAAAAGCGTAATTGGTATCTCGAAAATCGCAATATATCCCAAAATTACGAAATTTGATCGCGTAGAACATCTGCTATTAGTTTAACAAATGCATAGATATTACGGAGTGCTTAATTATAATTAATCTAACTTCCACCAACTTTTGAAAAAAAATCTACAGGTCGACCGTTTTATTAAATAATATGTCATAAATTTTATATTTAATGCGTGTAGCATAATATATAAACACAGGCGCATGTGTCAAAGGGTGGATAATGCAAGGGGGATAACTAGGTTTCACTAAAGCACGAAGGCCATTCTTAAAGTATGTTGGGTCCTGTGTAGTTCTAAGACCCTCATTCTTCCAGGCTTTGTCTGCTCTCTTTGAGAAGGGGTTAGTTCATTGCTAATCGCCTGAGATGCCCCTACTGGGGAAAACCAACGAGTCTGCCCAGACATTTTTTTTTTTTGCAGGCCAGAGTGCTCTTCCTCTAGGGTACTGGCTTTCCAATACCACTTTCCGACCCATGTGTCGCATCATCCCGCCGTGGGAGAGATATAGGTACTTGTTAGGTACGGGAAAAATGAATGCCGACGCTCAAAATGTATAAACATTTTGACCCCTCCTTTTACTTAAAAATTCACAAAAAGTCAGGAAATTAACCAATTTTAATAAAAATTTTCAGTATTTATCAAATAATGATCGCGGAATATAATGAACTACTTATTTTTTACTTAAACCTTAGTGGAAATGTATTATTTTGTTTAAACAAAAAATACCTTACTAAAGTTATGGCTTTCAGTAATAAATAAAAATCGCAAGAATTTATTTTTGCTTTTTTTTATATATATATATGAATGAAGCATCGTAATTTGTAACAATAAAAAAAAAAATTTTTTACAGGAACATTACGGAAAAAGCCCTCAAGTCCGTATTAATGAATTCGATATAACGCGAATAAAAATGAATTTCTCGAACTACCGATATTACCATTGAATTAAGCATTGTTTACTTAATATTTTCACAAAAGAAATTATAATAGTAAAAATATTTCTACTTTTTTTTTTAATTATAGATTTTGCATAATTTTTATATGCAAGATTTGAATAATTTCCTTGCTCGCAAGAATGTGAAACTTTTGGCGTAACATAATTTTTATATAATATTGGCCAATAATTAAAAAAAATTATTTAAAAACAGGAACATAGAAAAATAATTAAATTAAAAAGTGGTAAATGTGTAATAAATTGCGAACAGACGGGCTTACCTGACAAACGCTCGAGGTGTGCACTCTGCAAAGCGGGCACGTGCAAAGAAAAATGGCAAGATGGCGGCGGCCGGTTAATATTGCCAAGTAATCACGCAAAATCTCGTGTTCTCTCGCACACACGAGAGTTCAGCTTAGGATAAAAACGGGTCACTGTGAGCAAGAAGCGAGTAGGAAAAACGTAGTCAAGACAGAGACGACGCTTCTGACGACTGAGAAGAAAAAAGAAGAAAAAGAGCAAGAAGTAGAAGAGGAAGAAGAGAACGATACATGAGAAGACGAGGTGTGTGCGGTTTTGAGTAAATCGAAACAGACAGAAAAAAAACTCTGATTTCAAGCTATCTCGGCTTTGGTATGGAGAAATTTGACATCAGATTAATTCCGGAATTCGATGGCTCCCCCACTGGTCCCTCGGTGGTCGAATGGCTGGAAAAGGCTGAGCGCGTTTGCCGGTTGTGCAAGATTAAAGACCCAGCTATGGTTATCCCATTGAGACTCACTAAAGGGGCTTATGCCGTGTACCAGCAGCTAGGGGAGGATCCGACCATGGAGCAGATTACACAAGCGCTATACGGGGCATTTGGTACAGACCCTTTTGTCGCCTGGAGGCAGTTTTCCGAACGCCGACTTGGGCCGGGGGAGACAGTGGATGTCTACATGGCCAACTTGAAAAAGCTTGCCACTCCCTTCGGCGGTGCAAGTGATCGCATATTGGCATGCGCCTTTTTGTCGGGACTTCCGGATGAGGCAAGTCGACTGCTGCGAGCATCGTCAAGACTCACTGAGATTAGATTGGAGGAGTTATTGGCGAGAGCACGAAACATCTTGAAAGACGATCGAGAACTAGTCTCCGCAGCTGTTGACACTCTGGACTCGCCAACGAGGGGTCTACGATGCTATACCTGTGGTGGCCCAAACCACTTTTCCAGAGACTGCAAAAGCGGTACAAGGCGCACCCCTAATTATGGAGCACGACAAGTAATATGGTGTCACCAATGCAATAAGCCAGGCCACATAGCGCGGAATTGTCCGGGAAACGGGCAAGGGGAGGACGCCGCAGCGCTAGCACCCTCCCCAACGCTGCATTGAACAAAGCGCTGCCTGCAGTAACAGTTCAAGTTGATGGATGTGAACGTTCAGCGCTGGTTGACACCGGCTGTACCCAAACCCTTCTTCGAAAGGAATATTGCGCCACATGGAAGAAACGAAGAATCCCTGTACTTACTGTCGGCCAAGGCTCATTGGTGTGTTGTGGGGTCAGCGTTGTTCATATCAGCATTGGCAATGGCTCTCCGGTTGCTGTGACGGTGTTAGTGGTCGATGGGGAGCTGCTCGGATATGACCTTCTCCTTGGAATGGACGCTATCACACAGCTAGGCGTAATTACTGTGAACGGCGCCGGTGATGTGAGCTTCTCTCGACCAAACAAACAAATGTGTGCAGCAATCACTCTCGATGAGCCCGACTTCCATGCAGAATACGATAAGGGCACAAACACTTGGACAGCGTCCTGGAAATGGGCAGGCGACCAGCCACCAGTGTCATTGCGGAATCGACTTATAGAGTATCCCCCTCCTGCGTGGCTTAGGGGGCAGTACGAGGCAGAACTTCAAGTGTGGCTGGATAATGGCTGGTTAGTTCCATACCCAGAGGATGAGCTCGGGCCCCCGCAGGGGCTAATTCCCCTGATGGCTGTCAGACAAGAGAACAAGCAGAAAGTTCGACCTGTTCTTGATTACCGGGAACTTAATGAATACGTTGACCCACACACTGCGGGGGCTGATGTCTGTGCTCATAAACTACGGGAGTGGCGGCGGCAGGGTGCGGAAGCAGCCATACTGGATTTGCGAAGAGCGTACTTGCAAATACGTGTTGAGAAATCGCTGTGGCCGTTCCAGACGGTGGTGATCAAAGGAACTCGCTATTGCTTGACCAGGCTAAGATTCGGCCTGAATGTAGCCCCTAACATCATGACAGCAATCATGCAGGCGATCCGCCGTCAAGATGAAGCGGTGCAACATGCGACATCGTCATATATAGACGACATTTTTGTCAATGAGAGCCTCCTGTCTGCCCAGGCGGTCAAAGAACACTTCGAGCACTTCGGATTGTCGTGCAAGGAGCACGGGGCGAAAGTGCTCGGACTGCAGGTGAGCGGAAGTGCAGATGGCCTTCAATGGGGAAGGAGTGGTGAAATCCCGGAAATCCCATCTACCATCACACGTCGGAGCACGTTTTCCATTTGCGGAAAATTGGTGGGTCACTTCCCTGTGTGTGGGTGGCTCCGAGTTGCTGTAGCGGCCATAAAGCGACGGGCAACTTCTATGTCAACTGGATGGGACGATGAGGTGCATGATCCTGCCCTGCGAAGCATGCTGGTGGAAGTTGTGGCCAGAGTGACCAATGATGACCCTGTACGGGGGAGCTGGTGCATCGATGGGAGTGAATTTACAGTTTGGGTAGACGCCAGCTCACTTGACCTTGGCGTTGCTCTGGCGGTCGACGGAAGGATAATAGAAGATGCCTGCTGGCTTTGGCCGGAGAATGACGCCAAGCATATAAACCTAGCTGAACTCGATGCTACACTGAAAGGCGTCAATCTAGCGCTTCAGTGGCAGGCTAGAATCCTTTACATCATCACGGATTCCACGTGTGTGCATCGGTGGATGACCAATGCCTTGAACGGAAAAGCACGTCTGACAACGAAGGCGTCGGCCGAAATGTTGATCCGGAGGCGGCTTGCTACCCTAACCGAAACCACTAAGGAATATGACTTGGTCATAGATGTGACACTGGTGCAGTCCTGTTTGAATCAGGCAGATCGTCTGACCAGAGTGCCACGCCGTTGGCTAGACCTGCCAAAAGAAGTGAACGAGTCAGCACCTGTAAATTGCGCTGCAGTGGGACATAGACTCAGCCCGGAGCATATTAATGATGTCCATTGCCAAAGCGGGCACCCCGGTGTAAACCGAACGCTTTACTTCGCCAGATTGGTTGACCCCTCTGTGTCTCGAAGGGCTGTGAAATCTGTTGTGAGAAGCTGCAACACCTGCCGATCGATCGACCCAGCACCTGTCCGGTGGAAGAAGGGAATACTCAGTGTGAAGCGTAATTGGGATAGGATTGCGATGGACATAACGCACTACAACGGGAGGCATTTTTTGACGCTTATCGACTGTGGACCATCTAGGTTTTCATTGTGGCGGCCCCTTCGCCGGCAGGACGCGGCTGCCATTATCCATGAGTTGGAAAGTGTGTTCCTCGAGCGTGGCCCTCCTTCTGAGATACTCACCGACAATGGCCACGCTTTTGTTAGTGAGCCGTTTAAACAGTTTGCAGATGGCTGGGGTGTCCATCTGCGTTTTCGGTGTGCCCATGTTCCCAGTGGAAACGGGCTTATTGAGCGCAATCACAGAACTGTTAAGACAATCGCAGCGCGGAAGGGGTGTATGGTACCTGAAGCAGTCTATTGGTACAACGTCACCCCTAAGGACGATGTTTCACCCTCCACCGCGCCAGCCAACGCGCTACATACATACCGTGTCAGGGTGAGAGGTTTGGAGAGCAGCTCACTACCCGAACCGGAGCCACCACAAAAGAACATAAAAGAAGGAGATGTCGTCTGGGTTAAAAAACCCCGAGGCCAGTGCACGACTCGCTACGGAACCGGTCATGTCACTGAAGTGATCAGCCCGCAGGCGGTGCGAATTGATGGAGTACCTCGTCATATTAAAGACTTAAGATCAGTATTCCAAACGCAGCTGCCGCTTGACGAAGATAGTGAAATTGAATCCGTGACCAGCGACCCATCATTCTGGTTCATGACGGCTTCAACGCACAGCGACACTGAGAGTGGTAGCCTTCAAAGTACTGACCCTCCTGCTGATGATGAAGACCCGGACAGTGATACTGCGATGCTCAGCTTTAGGTTCGCCGACCTTCGTGTCACGGAAGACAGCGCAGACGATGATGAAGCCCCGAATCCCACTCTCCGAAGAAGCACTCGAAGAAAAAGGCCACCGCCTCCCTGCTCTTTCTGTGATAATGAGATCAGGGGGGAGTGTGTAATAAATTGCGAACAGACGGGCTTACCTGACAAACGCTCGAGGTGTGCACTCTGCAAAGCGGGCACATGCAAAGAAAAATGGCAAGATGGCGGCGGCCAGTTAATATTGCCAAATAATCACGCAAAATCTCGTGTTCTCTCGCACACACGAGAGTTCAGCTTAGGATAAAAACGGGTCACTGTGAGCAAGAAGCGAGTAGGAAAAACGTAGTCAAGACAGAGACGACGCTTCTGACGACTGAGAAGAAAAAAGAAGAAAAAGAGCAAGAAGTAGAAGAGGAAGAAGAGAACGATACATGAGAAGACGAGGTGTGTGCGGTTTTGAGTAAATCGAAACAGACAGAAAAAAAACTCTGATTACAGTAAAATTTATACAAACATTTACAATAGAAATGTACGGATGCTCGTCTGGGGGAGGGAAGAAACCCAACACCCCTCCTTCCGTTTAATTACATGACGTCATTCTCAGACAGTTTTTCGACTGTCTCAGATTTTGGGCCTCCGTATATTCCGTATTTCCAAAAGTATGGTCTGTCGTGATTTGTTATGATACCGAGCAAAATGTTCGATTTTTAGGAAGAAAAGCTAGTATTTAGAGATGGGAAGGGGTGTCAGCGCTTTAATTGGAGTTATCTCCCTTTGGCATTTCTAAACTTCAAACAATTTTTTTTAAAATCCAATATGGCCGCCTTCAATGCGCTCTCATAAAAACGTGTTTTTCCGCTGTAAAAAAAAAAAAAAAACTACTTGATGAAATTAAATGAGATTTTTTTTCGGAGACCTGCGTTCTATACTGGATACATACAATTTAAACTTTTTTCGATATTTTCATTTTTTAATGTCTTCATTAAATGTATAAGTACCAAAAATTATGATAAATCGGCTTTCAAAACTAGGTCCCCCATCCTTATTCGTTAACTTTGCCTATACCTAGTACTTGTACAGTTTAATCAAGACATAAAAAAATGAAAATATCGAAAAAAGGTTATATTGTACGTATCCGTTATGGAATGAAGTTCTCCGAAAAAAAAAATCACTTAATTTCATCAAGTAGTTTTTTTTTTTTTTTTTTTTTTTACAGCGAAAAAAAACAATTTGTTATGATACCGAGCAAAAGGTTCGATTTTTAGGAAGAAAAGCTAGTAATAAAGATGGGGAGAGAGTCTCGGCGCTTTACATAGAGTTATCTCCCCATGGCGTATTAAAAATTTCCATAATGGCTGGCTTCAAAAGCGTGTTGTTCCGCTGTAAAAAAACAAAACAAAAAAAAAAGTACTTGATCAAATTAAGTGAAATTTTTTGGGGGGAACTTCAGTCCAAATGGGATTGGAACTGTTTACTCTTTTGACTCCCAATGTTTCGTCTGCTAAAATTTTAATCACGTGATTACAGTGTAACAAACATCAATAAAATAAACCATTAATTCAAGTGCCGCTTATTATGGATTTAGCTGAATATGATATTAAAAATCACTTTTTTGGTATGCACTTATGTTGCCGGGCAAGCGGGTGTATTGTAACTATTCTGTACTTTCACCTATGTTCGAACATGCTTTTCTTCACATATACACACCCACACGTGCGCATGCACATACGCACACACACACGCACGCATATACACATCCTCATACACACACTCACATTCATGCGCATACACACACACACACACGCTAACGCACATACACACACCCGAAGCAGTATCAGAATTTTGGGGGAATTTTTGACACCCCTAACAGAAAACTGCGAATAAAATATAGAAAACTTGTAATTTCTCTTTCTAAAGTGGGTTATTTATTTTCTTTATAGAATATGCTTCCAAAATAAACTATTTAAGTTGTTTAAAAAATAATAGAAATATTATTTTTCATTGTTTAAAAAACATTGTTTACAAAGTGCGTGCGTGCGCTCTGGGGAGCCATTTTGTTACGTAGTGAAATCAATTGATTTTTATGAGATGAATATTTTTCAATTTTTAAACTTTAAAAATCTATCAAAATTTTCCTATTCGTTCAATTGTTACGTTTTTTTCAGGGTGAATGTAAAATTTTATGCTCTTTCCGATAAACTGAATATAATATTTTAGACAAACGTTGTTTTATAAATTCACCCCCCCCCATTTTGAAATGTCTATGAGAATTTTAATAATTAATTTTGGTCGGCACGTTTTATATATCACAAATTGAAGATAAAACATGAATAAATAAAACACTCAAATTTAAAAAAACAAAAAATATCACTTATCTGTAAATTTACCGGTAAAGTCCAAAATGTAAATCCTTCTTTTTTCGATAACCACGTGTTTTTTTTTTTTTGTTTTTTTTTTTTACGTGGAAGCTTAATTTTTGTTTAGATTTTTCCAGTCATTAATGGTCGGTCAGTGTATATTTTTATATTTAAATCCTGGTTTCCTTTTTTTCGATATAAAAAAAAAAAAAAAAGACGAAACCCGATAATGCAGATTTATAGTATAATAAATAAAAAATTCAGGTATTTCTTTAAGATATTAAAAAAAAAAAATAACATTGCATATCTTCGTCATTTCGTAATCCGTGTAAATACAAAAATGAAAAATCCCAGTTTTCATGTACGATAGCGTAAAGGCGCAAAAATAAAAAAAAAGGACAAGTTATTAAGGTTCCTGAATTAGTGTTTTTTTTTTACACTTATAGGCTTCCGTACATAAGTAACTGATAATTTTCACTTCCGGTGTCTTTAAAACTTTCTTGAAAGACACGCGTTGTCGCTATGTGTGTTGGAAAAATCCTTCCATTTAAAAAATACATGGATTATAATACATAAATATGAATACATTCTCATACAGGAAGATTAAAAGAAAGCATATCTTACTCATTAACCAGGTAAGTTCTTTATTTTGCAGTTAAAATAATTATCGCAAGATTCAAGTAATATGTTAATTGACAATCCGTGTAATGTTAAGTGAAGAAATCGAAGGAAAAATAAATAAAATTGTTTATTTCTCTATTAAAGCTTTTATGATATTAAAATTTGGTCTTTGCTCGTTTTATTGAAATAAAATTTACGGGTTTAAATTACGTTTTCATATTATTAAAATCTGATAGAAATATAGGTGTATATTCAAAATGGCGACTCGGCTGAAAATTCCCCCAAAATTCTGATACTGCTACCCGAACCGTGACGTCACTCCCTTTTTAGTGAAAACCAGACATGTGCACCCAGAACACTAACTCCAGTATAAAAGTCAACAAAACCTGTCAACTTCCCTTTTTTCGTCCGGACCAGCGTCACTTTCGCTGCTACTGTAATGTGGGATAAGCGCACGTACACTTTATATGCTTTCTCTCTCCATGAACTGGATTGACTTTCTCACTCTATCTTCCCTACGGCTTTGGTCTATCAAAACAGACATGTGTGCGACGCTCTACTGAGCTTAACCCTCTCTTTCTACAGGCCGGCTTGCCACTTTGTGTTTCTCTATTACATTCCCCTTTCCTTCCACGCGCGTAGTCATCAACGGCTGAATGAACACGTGTACACCCAAGACTTTCATTTCTCAACAGAAAATAAACGACATGTTTATTTTATTCCAGCATTTGAGTTCTGTGTTTCCTTCATTCAATTCGTTTCATTATTTTTTCTTGTAGCGAGTTTAGGGTGTTTATATCCTGGTGCGCAACACCTAACACTTTAATAAACAAAAAGATATCGTAAAACTTGAAGGACCGTTTGAATACATTGATTTAAATCAAAGAGTAAAAAAAATCAGTTGCGCTTTATTTATTTTTTCACAATTATGAATGAATTCGCATGTACTTAAAAAAAGATTATTATCGATTAGACACTAAGCTAAAGCAGGGAAAAGTATCCGAAAGAGAGGCAAACAAAGAATTGGTAATTCAGAATTCGGTACTTATGCACTTATGTTACCGGACTGGCGAGTGTATTGTAACTATTCTGTACTTTCACCTAACAATTTAATAAACAAAAAGATATCGTAAAACTTGAATTTAACTTGAAAATACGGGTTAGGATAAATCTCTATATATAAAAGCGAAAATGTATGTATGTATGTATGTATGTACGCTTTTCCTCGATGTCCACAAAAGGCTTCTTTCAGAGAAGCGCTCGCTCGGTTCACAACTTCTTAAAACTTTTTATATCATCTATAAATTGTAATATCTCACAGTTAACCACGGAGCTTGCCTGTCTATTTAATTTTATTGACTTTCAAACGTTAATTATTCCACATTTCCCACATCGGCACGCATTATATTCGGTTTTTGGTATAAAAAAAAGCGAAATTCGACTCTAATCACTGGCTGAAAGCAACTGGGTGCGCGCCCTCCGGGGCCCGGGCGACAAGATCAAAGTGTAGTATCTTTTCCGACAGATACTGCAAGCAAAGACCAGATGTGGGGGCAACCCCACATGCCTGACCTTTAACCAGCTCCCATTTCCCACCTCTCGGGAGCTGGTCCTCTTTTACCTTCCCCCTCCCTTCACTCCTCACATTAAATATTGGCCTTATGCCTAATTTGCTCGGGGGGGGGGGCAAATAAATACCCACTGGCCAAAAGCCAGTGGTCTCTAGAGAGCTAAGTAATGTTTGGTCAATGTCTTCATCATATCAGACGGTAGCTTTCATTTTGAGACGAGATGCTCCCCCTAATAAACAGGGAGCGGGTTTTTTAAAACAAACAAACCGATTTATTGACCTCATTAAAAACTGTCCCGCACAAAATGCTAACTGCTGAATAGCTATCGCCGTCACATCAATCAAAAACGCGCACCTGTTTTTTTTCACACTTTACTATTTTCCAACTGCGCATCGTCAAGGCTTTTTTTTTTTCACGGGCACCTGTTTTTTTTCACATTTCGGGTTTTTTTCACACACACCTACAAACACCCGGGCAACGCCGGGTACCCCTCGCTAGTCTATATATATATAAAAGCGAAAATGTATGTATGTATGTATGTATGTTTGTGCGTATGTTTGGATGTCTGCTAAAAACTTTTGACAGACACGATCAAAATTCATAAACTCGGTATCACATCGAAGCTCCATCCTTTGCTTGGAAAATATCGAAAAATTGGCCAAAAACGTTAACTTTTTCACCCCGAAATCGACAATTTTCGACAGGGGGGGGGGTCAACAAAAACGGTCCTCTCGTGACAATGACCGATTCTACGCATGCGTCAGATGACGTCGTGACCTAATTTACTTTAAATAGTTGAAAAACTGAATTAATTTTGTGAACGTCGCGTTAGCTCAGTTGTTTAAGGCCTTTGTTCATTATCTAAACGTTTTGGGTTCGAATCGTGGTGTGAGATGTGGGTTTCTTTTTTTCAATTTTTAAAATTTTAATATCGAAACAGGCTTATTTAAGCCATTTTTCACGTGTTCATTTTTCTGTTTTCATCGTTCGTTTGCCTTACGTTAGTTTTTTTTGTGTTTTTTTCCCGCTTAGTGTTAACGTTGTTTTCTTTTTTTACTTCGCTTATAACGAACAAACCTACGTCGTCGTCGTAACGCTCGATAACTTCCGACCGCGCCCCTGTCAATGTGGTTCTTAAATAAATTCAAACATCTTTCACTAACTCATTCTGGCTGGCCAATTTTATTTTCAAACTTCGCTTCAGGGCTTCGGGTTCGACCCCCCCACCCCCCCGGGTTCTTTTTTATTTAACACCACACACACCTCCAAACACCCGGGCATCGCCGGGTACCCCCCCGCTAGTCCACAATAAGCGGCACTTGAATTAACGGTTTATTTTATTGATGCTAAACCTTAATCACGTGATTAAAATTTTAGCAAACGTAAACAGTTCCCCTTTTTTTTCGATATTTTCATTTTTTAATGTCTTGATTAAACTGTACAAGTACCGAGATATGAATAAATTAAAAAACAAAAACAAAAAAAAAGCATAAGGTGAAAAGAGAATTTAGGACGCTTGTAAATAAGAGTTGTCGAGTCTCTCAAGTTAGTTTCGATAACTATCTAAAAATATTTTGTTGCTTATTAAGATAAAGTCGACAGATCGATTTTTAAAATATGGCTTTGTCAGCAAAAATAATATTAATTACTTAACTGTCATATCAAAAATAGTAACATATCCAAACATTACGAAAATTCATCAAGTAGGATGTCATTTATAGTTGAAAGTAATTTTTACGAAAAATGGGGTAAAATTGCATTTTTCGTAGATGTTTTAATGTAGACAGTAAGATTTCAAACACAAAGAACATAACTCAGAGGATAAAATGTTGGCTACTCTAGAATGGTGACTAAGATTTTAGCCTATAGCGATAAACGTTTATTTTACTCCAAACACAGTAGCATTTTCTACTTGATAAAATTTTTGTAATATTTGGATATTAGTCCTCGCGTGAAAGAACAGGACACAAAATGTTTTAAATAATAATAATAGAATAACAATGACAAAGACTTTCGCTGGCGAGGACTACTATTGACTGTAACCAGTTATACAGTCCTTTTGAAATTTTCATCTCTATTTTTATCGTTATGTACTGAATATTTGTTAATGAAATCTGTATGAAATATGTTCCTTATTAAATTTTGAAGATTTTCTATTCTGAAAGAAGTTTTACAAAATTTAATCTAAAAAAGTTATTTTAAATTTTTTGCTAAAAAAAAAAAAAAAATTCAGATTTTCTCATTATTCAGACCTGTATTACAAAGAGGGAGTTGCAAAGATTGAGTTGAGGTGTGAGGAGAAATACAAACTGAAACAGAGAGAATATTCAGACCTGTATACAAAGCGGGGGTTGCAAAAAATGAGTTGTGGTGTGAGGAGAAATACAAACTGAAACAAGGAGAATATTCAGACCTGTAATAATACAAAGAGGGGATTGCAAAAATGAGTTGTGTGAGGAGAAATACAAACTGAAATAGAGAGAAGGAAAGTTTTAAAATATAATCTTAAATGATACAAGTTAGAAAAGCATTTCATCCAAGGCATGAAACTTGTTAAACAAAATGTTTTTACTATAGACTTTAAATATAAAGGTACAAGATTCAATTTGAAATTTATTTATCTTCAAAGTGCACTTTCATAAATTTTACAAAGTAAGGTATAAAAATTTAATTTAAATTAAATCAAAAAATTACCTTGGATTTATTTTATGTAATGTACATTTTGTTGCAATTTAAAAACATTATCTTTCATCTAGCAATTAATGATATAGATATAAAATTTTCAATGATTTTTTTAAAACTGCAACAGAATGTACATTACATAAAATAAATCCAAGGTAATTTTTTGATTCAATTTAAATTAAATTTTTATACCTTACTTTGTAAAATTTATAAAAGTGCACTTTGAAGATAAATAAATTTCAAATTGAATCTTGTACCTTTATTTTTAAAGCCTATAGTAAAAACATTTTGTTTAACAATTTTCATGCCTTGGATGAAATGCTTTTTAACTTGTATTACTATTTTTCACACAACAATGTAGTAAGTGATGTTATTTTTGCTTACGACGACATATTTCAAAACTCGATCTGTTGACTATCTAAACAAGCAATGAATAAACACATTGGAGATAATTTGGGATGCTGAAAATGTATGCAACTTATTAGATGGTAGTTATAGAGTTTGTTTAAATTTATTAGACGCCAATTTTAATATATATATATATATATATATATATATATATATATATATATATATAAACAACAAGTAGTTCATAAAACATGTTAAAAAACACTTTGAAAAAGAGTTAAAAACATATTTAATTTTAAAAAGGAAGCACAAAATAAGTAGATAGTCCTTAATCCGCGGAGTTTCGAAGAAATATTTTCCTTCTCATCAGAGGGTAGGATTTAGCAAAATGCGAGATCGAATTTTGCTTGCAAAAGTATTTGATGAAACTACAAGTAAGTCATAGATATTACTTGGTAACAAATAGTAAAGCAGATGGAATATGGTGAAGAAAAAGGTGATTTCACGTGAATGGATAGTCTAGTGAAGGGTATATATATATATATATATATATATATATATATATATATATATATATAATGTGAGTACAAGAATGCTAGACCTGAACAATAAAAAAATGTTATTCGTAAATCTAGAAGAATTATTGAACAATGAAACAATTTTATTATAATTTTAGGTGTAAGTCCAGAATTCAATTTATTTAAAAAAAATAAATAAAGACCAATTTTTATATTCGTCATGGAACGAAAAATTCCAAAAATTCCGTAAATTGATTAAGTAGTTTTTTTTTTTTTTAAACTAAGAAAATCAATTTTATGAGGAAGCAAGAATTGTGTTTCGCTTTTTCACCATATATAAAAATTCATCACTGGTTATCTCACCCTTAATAACCTCTCTTGAAATAGAGATCAAAATCAGCTTTGTAATTACTACAATAAATAGTAAATCGCTAAAAATAGTAAAAAAAAAAAAAAAAAAAAAATAGTTTTCTATGAATTAGTGATGGGACGATTTCAATATTTTTTTTTTCCAATTACGATACAATTCCCGATTCTGATTCTTTATAAATTTACCTATAAAATGGGTACTTTGTCTCAATTACCGTAATTGTGTTTTTATGGTAATCAAAAGGAAGCAGTAGTGTGTGAATCTGGAAGTCCTCAGATTCATCCATCTATCCCATCCATAGCCCTTAAGCCCCTGGAGGGGCATAGGCCATCTACAACTTTGTAGATGCTTTTGTAGCGAGGAGTTCTTTTCACAGGTTGAGGGTGCTGGCCCCACGCCCAACTTTCCTAGAAGGTTCATACAGCGCCTAGTCTTCCCAAATGGTCACCCATCTGGTACTGGCCAGGCTCAATGTCGCTTAATTTCGGTGATCTTGCAAGAACCGGTGTGTCAACGTGATTGTGCCGTACCCTCAGATACAAGAATAACACAATTATGCAAATTTAGGTGCTGTTGGGAGTCCAAAGTGGCAGCATAAAAAGACGGATTTTTTGCGCAACAAGAATCTTGTTTTTTTGGATGCTGCCTCATTCGCGTGTGATTTTGTTGTTAGTTAAAAAAAAAAAAAGAAGAAAAAGAAAAGGACTTCTGCTGTTTAAAGGAACACAAAATAATCCGACTTGAGTGTTTGTTTTCTTTTCAACTCGAAATAATTTGTCACTGAAATAGGAAATAATTGCCTAAATACATCTTTCTGTCACATAAGTTATAAACAATCTTTCCGGACGATATTGGTGAATAAGATCGATTTGTCTCCCATGATGTCCAGCTTTATGCATCTGCAAAATGAGGATGACAAGAACCCCATCCAATATTGTCTATTGCAAAAACAGTTTCACTCACTGTTGAAATGCAGTGCGCTTTGTGAGAAACCTTTGAAAAAGTGTAAGGCTTTCGTAAAAAAAAAAAGAAAAAAATGGAATTTGTTTCAATAGTTGCTTGTCTATAGTACACATCAAAATTTTGCAGATTAAAGAGTATTAAATGCAATGAGTGAGTATTAAATGCAATGAGTATTAAATACAATGAGCGAGTATTAAATGCAATGAGTGAGTATTAAATGCAATGAGCGAGTATTAAAAGGAATGAGTATTAAATGCAATAAGTGAGTATTAAATGCAATGAGTATTAAATGCAATGAGTGAGTATTAAATGCAATGAGTATTAAATGCAATGAGTGAGTATTAAATGCAATGAGTATTAAATGCAATGAGTGCAACAGCAAAGGACATCCATGACCAACACCTCAGACCATCAACGGAAGATTGTCTTTGGAGTATGGCGGGGATTATAAACCTTCAATAGAAACTGGAGTGGTTTTACAGTGAACACAGGTTAGCAGTGACAACCTCTCAGGGGAGGGGGGGGAACCCCAGGTTCTAAAATATGTGTTACAATATTTTGGGTTATAATGGGGTATAATCCCGCATAGTCAGGAGATTCTATTTATAAACGATGCTGCTAGGAACTGACGAATCGAATTAATTCAACCAATCAGAAGCCAGAATTGCTCCATAAATATTAAACCTTTCTGTAGCAATTTCGCATATGTTTTCTCTGTCTCAACACAGGAAGAATCTTTTGCTCTGTGGATTCCAACTCTAGTTCTGTCTACTGCAAACCAGTCACCTCCTAGGACTTGTGTAAAACAACGAACCATCGGCAACTGTTTTGTCTACTGCAAACTAGTCACCTCCCAGGACTTGTGTAGAACAATGAACCATCGGCAACTGTTTTGTCTACTGCAAACTAGTCACCTCCCAGGACTTGTGTAAAACAACGAACCATCGGCAACTGTTTTGTCTACTGCAAACTAGTCACCTCCCAGGACTTGTGTAAAACAACGAACCATCGGCAACTGTTTTGTCTACTGCAAACTAGTCACCTCCCAGGACTTGTGTAAAACAACGAACCATCGGCAACTGTTTTGTCTACTGCAAACTAGTCACCTCCCAGGACTTGTGTAAAACAACGAACCATCGGCAACTGTTTTGTCTACTGCAAACTAGTCACCTCCCAGGACTTGCGTAGAACAATGAATCATCGAAAACTGTTCTGAAACTAAACATGGCTTACACTTCTAGAATATGTTTCATCGATTTTCCCCCCATCGACCAACCAGATAAGGTGATAAGAATGTATATCATCATCAATAGCCAAAGCAACCAGCCTTTAGCATGCTCAGACTTCTTTGACCCCTTCAAGAATGATGGGCCCAGTTTCCTCTATTCTCTTAAAACCTGTGCTGGAGTGATGCAAACTGCAGGAAGAAGACCAGCATCCAAACTCATAAGGCAGCTCTTCATCATTCTCATTTATTTGATAATGATAGTTCATCTCATCACTTCTGAGCTTCCATGAATGCGACAAAACTGCCATCCCAGCTGCCAAAGCAGTTCTTTACTATTCGACAACAACGCCTCGAAGAGAGTCGCCAACCTGATAGGTCCTGAACTGTCATCTAAGCTTCAACCTCTGTCCCATCGACAAAATGTTGCATCCCTCTTTACAAGTATTTTAATGATGGATGCTCGGATGAACTACAAGACCTCGTACCCTTCTCGAATTAATTTCTCCCAACAAACTTGACAAGCAGCAAAGTCCCACCCCTATACAGTAGAGATCCCCAGATGTTAAAAAAAGCTTTCTACTTTAATAGTTTTTTCCCTAGAACTGCTAGACTTTGGAATTCTCTTCCGGGTTCCTGCTTCCCCAACTGTACTGACATGCAGAAGTTCAAGTGTAACATGAACAGACATCTTGCTGCTCAACTTGCTACATAGCATCCCTGCAACTTTTGACGAGTGACTTTTGTGCTCGGGAATTTATTTTTCTGCATAGTCACCACCATTCTCAATGTGCTTTTACCAGGAATTCAGTGATGTTGACTGAGGTTTTAAATGTTTCATGCAGTGTGATGTGTCGGTTGTACGCATGTGTATCAAAATAATAAAAACATCCACTAAAAAGCACTGTTGATATTGGAATTCCAAATTTATGGGTTACCCCCCCCCAAAAAAAAACTAAGCAATTCGTAGAGGTACTTTCAATAAGTTTCCAGACATTTTTCGTAGAGGCACTTTTATTGATAGTACACGCATGAAACTCTAGTCCCCTTCGAAGTAATCTCCTTTGGCTGCAATGCACTTGTACCGTTCAAACAACTTTTGGAAGCCCCCATGGAAGTCCTCTTGTATGAGCATGTCAATGACCCTTGTCACAGCCTTTTTCATCTCAATTGTCTCATAAGAACAGCTTCTAACGTTTTCCTTGAGCTTAGGGAATAATCAAAAGTCACAGGGAGCAAGGTTTGTACTATAGGGAGGGCGAGGAACTGTCTTGATGCTCATCTTCGTCAAATAATCTGTGGCAAGGATGGAATTGTGAACTGGTGCATTTACGCAAATTTTCCTCATTTCAGTTCGTTGCAAATAATTGTGTGTACAGTTCCCACTGGCATCAAACTGAGCACTTATTGTCTCTATAGACACATGACGATCCTTATTCATGAAATTCTTTATTTGGCCAATCAATTCTGGTATTCTGACAGACTCCTCGCCTCTTTGAATCTCATGCCACTCAAAAATTGATGCCCAATTCATGCAAGATGGTCCAAAAGCAGTCTGAAGTATTCCATACGTTTCTGTTGCATTTTTTCCAAGTTTAAAAACAAGATTTTATTGCATATCGTTCTTCTAAAGTGTTCTTAAGTCCAGATTGCATTTTTGAAATTCACCAACTATGACAATTGGTCTTTAGTAGCATGTATTCCAATTCTTGCTGTAGTTGTTCATTTAAACCTCAACTCATAAAAATTGGTCAGTCACTTTATAACATACTGAATTTTCAAGATTCTATGACAATTTTAAATGTTTGTACAAAAAAGTCTGGAAACTTATTGAAGGCATCTCATATGTGTGTGTACAAAGTAGTGGTGGGATGATTAATCGGAATCAGAAAAATCGGAATTTTTGAGGGTATCGGAATCAGAAGAAAAATTTGTACCTACTTTCCGATGCCAAAAACGATTCCTTTATTTGTATTTTTTTTTTATTTGATTTTGCTGGTTGTAATGATAAAATCAATAAAATTAAAATTTAAAATGTATTTCTTTTTACGTTTGAGAAAATTTCTGCACATTTTAAACATGTTTTTATAGTAATCGGGAAAAATAACGACTCTATAGTTAAATTTTTAGTGATTTATAGAATATTGGAATCGGGAAAAATATTGAAATCGTCCCATCACTAATACAAAGTGACAAACCAATATGAGAGAAAGCAATTCATTTATCTCAACCTTGCGCTGGTAGAAGTCACAAAATAAAACAACAAAAAAAGTGAAGCATGCATGGTCTTCTGTTAGTGCACAGTTAATGAGGCATAAAAAAATGAGTTCAGCATTTGCCCCCCCCCCCATTTAGCCTAAAAGTCCCCGGAGGATGTCAAATCCTGTTGCAAATAAACAAACAGTGCAGTTTTAGGCCTTAACATGTAAATTTGAGTTCTGCACCATGCAAAAAAAGAAAAAAAAAAAAAAGAAATGACTAAGTCCATCATTCCCCCCTCCCATTTAGCCCCAAAAGTTCCCAAGGCCTTAACATATTTAGATTTGAGTTCAGCACTAGTCAAAACTGCTAAATAGACATACACAGAAAATTTTGGACAAATATGTTAAAATAGTCCCAAAAATGGAGTGTTTGCATTAACCCTAAAAGAGCCCCTGGGTCACACCCAAGAGTTATCGCAAAGTATAGACAAACAAAATTACATAGAAATCAGTTAGTTACAACTTTTCAGAAAGTTTTATAAAAATCCAAGGCGTCAATTTTTTTTAATAAGCACAAAAGTGTCAATCTTAGCCATTTTAACCCGAAAGGCACCCCTAAGGGGGGGGGGCAACCGGAGTTTACCTGAAACAGCCGTTCTGTAACTTTTTTTTACTCATATCATGTTTAATGTTTGTGCAAGATTTCAAAAAATTCCAAGAAAATTAAGAATTCCAAGAAAATTGAGAAAAGTGCAGACAGACGAACGGACAAGGGTGAATTTACAGATCCACCCTCCTTTTGTCGGAAGAGGGGGGGGGCAAAAATTTAAACAAAACAAATAATAAAGAAAAAAAAAAGAAACACACACACATGCAAAAAAAAAAACACAGAAAAAAAACAATAAAAATTTTAAATAAAAACAAAAACAAATTTGTCTTTGATTCTCTTCATTCTCGAAGATGTCAACATTTTTTTTTTTTCACAGCCTTTTTATTTTTAGCAAATCTGTTTAACATTCTGAAAGTATTTTTTTTTTATATAATATAAGAAACAAAACAGACAAAAATAATCGTATTCTTTGTTTTAAAGAAATAAATATTTATTTATATTTTAATAGTTTAAATTCACACAAAAGTTTGGTAATAGGTGAGTACTGTACATACAATCAGAGCTCAAAATATAATTTAGTAAATGAATTAGTTAAAAAAAATTTTTTAATTCAAACAATTGTTTCTGTCCATTTCAAATCATACAGTGTTTTGATAATTAAATTCAAGATATTTTTTAAAATGTCATCAATTGAATTATCACAACAATTAAATCAAAATATGCCTTACTATATAAGTGCCCCACAAAAGTTTACAATACACATTTGAAACTGTCAGTTTTTATATTTCTAGCTTCCAAATAGTAATGAAACTTTTTATAAACATAGAAAATGTATTGAAACTAAGATAGAAACAGTGGGAAAAATAAAAATAACAATTTAACACGATGCAAAGAGAAAACTCAATAATTAGCACAGCAAAAGTTTACAACACATATCAAATTCATTAGATTTCTCAATAATTTTATGACGGTTTATCATGGTAAAATGCTTAGAAGCTTCTAGAATGTTCAGGAATATGCAATAGTGTTGTGAGACCGGATCTCAGCCCATAATGGACTCGTCTAGATCCTATATAATCAGCTCCTAAGGCTGGTAAGGTGGAGTGAGATCTCAACAGATATTGTATCTCGGGGGAGCGAGATCTTACTGATACGTGCAACTACTACTATTCTCTTTATCTTTCTCTATATCCTTGTACCTTTCCTTAATACACTTCTAAACTACCTACTACGTGTTTTCCCATGTCGTTCTTGTGAACCCAACTGAGCCCCACAATAAAATAGACATCGAAGTAAGCAATTAGTAAAAGTATTGCGTTATTCTTTATCTAATAACCGTATTGTAAGCAACCACATCATGGGAAAGAATAAAAAGATTGGTCAAGAGCTCAGAAAACGAATTGTAATTCTTCACCAAAGTGGATTGGGATATAGAACAATATCCAAACAATTGATGGTTCCATTGAATTCTGTTGGAACAATATTTGGCACTGGAAGTTTCACAAATCAACCCTTCCTTTGGCCAGATCAGATCGTCCTCAAAAAATAACCAAACGTGCTGAAAGGTTATTAACAAGGAAAGTTATGAATTAGCCTAGAATTAGTCTTGGAGAGCTGCAGAAGGACTTAGAAAACAGTGAAATTAAAGTTAGCAAAGACACAATCAGTAGAACCCTTCACCTTAAAGACATCTTCTCTAGATCTGCAAGGAAAACTCCCTTTTTTAAGCCAAAGCATGTTCGTGCTAGGCTTGAATTTGCAAATGAGTATGCAAGCAAGCTTCTAGAGTTTTGGCATAACGTGCTTTGGTCAGATGAGACCAAAATTGACTTATTTGGCACTCCAAAAACACCAAAAGTTTGGAGAAAAAAAAAAAGGTACTGAATACCAGTAAAAAAACACCATTCCAACAGTAAAATTTGAAGGAGGATTCATTATGATCTGGGGTTGTTTTAGTGCAGGAGGTGAAGGAAAAGTGGCAATAATAAAAGGAAAAATGAATGGAGTACTTTGTAAGAGTATCTTGGAGAAAAACCTTAAAGAAAGTTTGAAGTTGCTCAAATTGAAATCAGACTGGATCTTTCAACATGATAACGATCCAAAACACTGCAAAACTCACACAAAATTGGTTTAATTCAAATAAAGTGAATTTTTAAAATGGCCTAGTCAATCTCCCAATCTCAGACCTATAGAGAATTTATGGGGAGAATTGAAATTACTAGTCCATAGAAGCGAACCTTCGAATCTGCGAGAATTGAAGCGATTTGTATGGAAGAATGGAATAAAATAACACACATGTAAGAAATTCGTTGGAGATTACTCAAAACATCTGCATGCTGTAATCAACAATAATGATTATACTACAAAATATTAGATATTATTTTGTAAATGTGTTGTAAACTTTTGCGTTGCTAATTATTGAGTTTTCTTTTCGCGTTGTGTTAAATTATTATTTTTCCCACTGTTCCTATCTTAGTTTCAATACATTTTTTATGTTTATAAAAAATTTCATTACCATTTGGAAGCTAGAAATACAAAGACTGACAGTTTCAAATGTGTGTTGTAAACTTTTGCGGGACACACACACATATATATATCCCCAAAACCTGTGGACTTTATGGAAGGGAGACTAAAACTTGTTGCTATGGTTTCAAATGATCTGAAATAACAGCAAGGGGAGACTTGATTTCAAATATTTCTCACATGTTATATCTCCCCTCTTTTGAAAATAGGGTACGATTATGAATATCTCCAGTATCAAATAATCCTTACACACTGTGAAATTTACTTTATGTATGAAAACCAAAGAGGGGAGATATAACATATGAGAAATATTTGGAATCAAGTCTCTCCTTGCTGTGATTTCAGATCATTTGAAACCATAGCAGCAAGTTTTAGTTTCCTCTCCATCAAGACCAGAGGTTTGGGGGAAATATCAGATATTTTGTAATTCATATGCAAAACTAGAAAAATAATTGACTATGATTGAAATATTTTATAGCTGTAAAAACGTGCGCGAGCCTTTTCTAGTCTCACACAAAAACACGCGTTCACATCTCAAGCCATTTTTCTTGTCATATACATACGCACACACAAACATACGCGTGCACGTACACACACGTACATATATTCATGTTTGCGTACATACATTCACATTCACGTGTATACACACACACGCTAACGTACACACATATGCGCACACATGGGCAACGTCACTTCCCCTTTAAAGGAAATCCACACATGCACAAAAGACCACCGGAAACAACTATAAAAGCAAGAGCAATAAGCTGCTTCCTTCTTTTCAATTCAAATGAAAAAAAGAAATGGAAAAAAATTTAAAAAAAAAATGAAAAAAAATAGAAAAAGGGGACAAATAAATTTAATCAATAATGTGGAATGTTAACAGTTGCAATTTTTTTTCTTAGTTAATTGATAAAAATTCGCTAAGGAAGCCTTTTAAAAAATATCTTGAATTCTGTTATCAAGAGACTACGCGCTTTTAAATTGGCAGAAATAATTGTTTGAATTAAAAGTGATTTTTTGTGAAAGGAATTGTGTTTGAAGGCTATATCAATGTGGTTCATAGCAAACACTGGACATATTACGACAATATTAGAAGGAATTTCCAATAATTTACAATTATATTAAATTTATTTACCAACATAATATGTCATACAAGATGGTAGGTGTTGATGTTCCTAATTTTCAAGAGTATTATCTCTTCTTCAGGGAAGAAAATAAAAAGAAACATTTACAACTGTTTGGTGAGATACTACTCTCGAACAGCAACATCTCAAACACGTAATCGTTAACTAAAGATGATCATCCCATAAGAAAACTGAAAAAACTAATAGGAAATTAATTAAAATGTTTAAAAGAATATGTAAATTAGCTAGATCTTTTGCTAGTGAATACAATTCCACGAACCATATATAACAAAGTTGTATTTTCTTTTTTTAAATAAATAGAAAAAAGTTTTAAATATGAATACAAAAAAAGAAAAAAATTATAAGAGTATAGATTTTGTTTCTTACAAGCCTATTTATATTGTATCAAGCAAACTAGTCTTTAGTTCCAATATTACGATCGTTTCATCAGTGTTGCTATACAATCAAAACAATGTTAGAATTTTACAAAGTTTTAATTTTATAGAGGAGATGCGTCTTGAAAAATACAGCAAAGATGGCCGCTTTGAAACTTTTTCTTTGGGAGGAGAGATGTCAACCCCTGTATCACGATATATGGTTGTTTTAGCAAGCCGTATAAATATAAGTAATTTTTTTTTTTTTTAGCTTTGTTGAAAACGGAATCAATTTTTATTTATTTCAAATGGAAATCGCTCGAGACAAGGTCTGAAGCCACTTGATGTAAGAAAATAAAAACAAAAAAAAAAGTCACTTCAAGGTCAATAATAGCCAACAATAATTGTTTGATACATAGATTCTGACTCAAAAAACAACAATTCTTTTCCCTTTGTCAGAAACATCATACACAGAATGTGAGGACTAGAGGATAAAATAAGGGAAGTGAGAGTTAACAAGGCTGCCCAAAGTAAACCCAAGGTCTACTTTATACTTTTCTGATTATATATGTTTGTGTTTGAAAACATTAGATTTACTTACATAAATAGTTTCATATTTATCAGTGACTTGAAAACAAAGTGTCATTAAAATCAAGATTAGAAAAAAAAAAAAAAAAAAATTATGACTAGATTTTGTAAAATATTTGTCAAGCAAAAATAAAAAAAAAAAGACTCAAAAATATTTTATCTTACTTGTGTTTGACTAAGCAGAGTTATTTCCCTTGGCATTTTACAGCGAATGCCATTTATTTGCTTAGTTATGGATGAAAGAAACTAGGAGAAATTATCCAAGTTTTACAACGATTTATTAAGGCAGAATTTCAGTTGATCAGAGAAAGGGGATGATTTTGTTCATTTATTATTTTTATGTTTACTTATTTTATTTTATTTTTTTTTTTTAAATGTTTTTAGTATGGTTAAAAATTTCATTAAAAGGAATCAATAATTATTAAAAAAAATATATGATTAAATGAAAGGCTTTTTCTTCTTTTTTTAAACGGCATATCAACCTTTTTGAAATTATTTAAATATTTGTAATGATGCCATATTCTTATGTCTGACTTAAGGCCATTTACTTTTAGTTTTTTTCTCTAGTTGTTTGAAGCTAAGTTTGTCTATAATAGAATATTTTGCAAGTGTTTTTTCACATAGTGTACTACTGACCTTGTACCGTGACAATAAAAATACCTCCAATCCACCCGACTAATAGCAAAATCCCACATCTTCACCATAAAGGTCCCTAGATGCTGATAAATTTTCTACTTTCTCGGACCGCTTGCTTTCGGAATTCCTTATCTGCTTCCCGTTTCCTTGGCCACAGCAACATGCAGAAATTTAAATGTAATGGGAACAAACATCTTGCTGTCTAAATCTAAGGTTGGTGACTGACAAGTGTTTACAGGTTGACCTATTACGTAAATCATTTATTTACGTGCAGCGAGAAAGTTTTAACAGGATATTGCTCGTATCCTGATGTTTGGATTTTTACTTCATGTTATCCAAGTGAAATCATCACTTAACACTCATTTTACATGCTGCCATGTGTTGGTCGGCTTTAAAAAAATTGAAGCCACATGATTGACATGCCGGCAAATGTCATAATCAGGCACCTAATTCAAATCATTGAGGCCCTCTCTGTGAGTTCCAAACAGAATGCCTATGGGAATTACTGTTAAATAATGAGGGTCTGGCAACATAGAAATAAGCAAAAATGAGAGTTAAGGTAGCAAAACTCTTGGACAGCACCAAATGACCCAAGAATGGATAACAAAAGATTAACCCAA
The DNA here is from genome assembly GCF_053919585.1 of Euprymna scolopes. NCBI lineage: Eukaryota > Metazoa > Mollusca > Cephalopoda > Sepiida > Sepiolidae > Euprymna > Euprymna scolopes. Next base: position 104,996,928 of record NC_136499.1, on the reverse strand, counting down.
ATTTTGACCTCTGATGTAAGAGAAAAATGTCAACACAAACAATGGAAAACAATAAATCTAGAAGAATGCGGTCTTAACAAAAACAAATAGTTTTTGGAAAAAAAGCTTGTCATGAGAGACGAATCCAGCCAAGACACGATCTGTCGCCCCTCCCTCGTTCCAACCATATATCTAATTATCAAATAACCTTTTCCTTGGCCTTCGAGCCAAGATCATAGTGTAGTATCTGTTCTGATGCTACACTTCACCTTTTGTTCTTGGTCAGTGGAGGAAAAATCCTTTACGACTGAGACAATTTTTATTTTTGTTCCTATCCAGAGTACTACGTTTTGGGGAGCTGGATTTTCCCCACATTAAAAACTGACCTTGTGTCTAACTCAGTCCCTGTGGCGAGGCAAGTCAATAGAAACAACACTGTCTTGATAAAACGAATTTGTCATTTATTTGATAAAAACAGTAATATTTCGAATGCCTTATTTGATGTCATTAAGAGCACAGTTGAAAAGGAAACAGATGTATAGAAAAATATACACATTATATGAATGAACTGGAAGAAGAATTTAAGGCATGGAAACAAAAGAGCTAAGGGCGAACACTGGAGAGACAAAGAAGAACTCTGCTCAGTACTCATGTGGTATGTAGAGGAGGGAACTGGAGTAATGTGATACAATGTATCTATTACAATTTATGGGCACACAAAATGTGCAGTGGAGTGCACAATAGGCTCACACTGGACCCAGATTTCAGATGTAAAAAAGGTCTAAGACTAGCATGCCCAACTGAGGGCAGCCCTTACACAGAAGTTGAAATAGGCAACAAGTGGTAGATTCCTTTTGCTACCTAAGATAAGAGATATGATGAGTGCTGGACGTGGCTGTGAACTAACTTCAACCATCAGAGACAAAACAGTTGGGAGAAAGATCAAAGAACTTTCCTCAATCCTAACAAATTGAAAGGAATCACCACTTATCAAGACCCAGAAGCCACTGAAGGATAAGGATTAATGAGTGTACAGTAGTCAATGTGAAAATATCGTAGTAATCGTTAGTAGTGGAAATTTGTTAAATTGGATTACTTAAGGGGACGGCTCATCAAGAACTTGTTCACGTTAGACTTGATGACGATCATATTGTAGTCAGTCGGAAAGCAGGAAAACGGAAGAGAGTTCCACAGACCTGCAGTTCTAAGAAAAAAAGCTGTGTTCATGAAATCTATGTTTAGGTTTAGGCACAGATAGAGTGGGGGGAAATTATTGATAGTGGTTTCAGCTAGATGAGTGGTTTTTCGTTCAACTCCGGAGAAAAGATAGGACAATGATTAGATGGATATGCAATGGTAAAGCCAGACTATCAGGTCAGATAATCTACATGAGAAATCGACCATTCCAAAACTTGATATCATGATAAGGCTAAAACTTCTCCATAGATTCAGCTATGTTGAAAGAAGCAAGGGGTATACCAGCACTTGCAGAGATCTAGGACTGGACCACAAAAAGAAAGTCAAGCAAAAACAGACACAAAAAAACCCATCAGTCAAGACTGCTAACGACTTCACTCTCTATCTGTACCCAAAACTATGAAAATTCCATGAACAGAGTTTATTTTCTAGAACTTGTTGCTCTAATGTTTTGTATGACAGTGTCTCTTTTTTGATAAACGAGTAATAGGACGATATCAATATTGAAATGAAAATTTTGTTTTTAAGGATAAGATAAAAAAAAAAAAAAATGGACGAATATTAAGTTTGTTCTCTTTCATTTGAACTTTGAAATTTTCTGAGAATAATTTTTTTTGGCTTTTGATTAGATTAAAATTTGTTTTGATTAAAATAATCTTCGTTTTGCATATACATTTCAGTTTTGTAATTATATTATTTAAAAATTTAAGGCAGACAAATTTTCAATCAACATAAAAAAAAAAAACACTTTTGCTGAAAAGGGTCCTTTACAAAAGGTTACAAAAATAATATACTTTTTGAGTTTGACTAGGTCCTGGAAAGCAGGCAATTAAATATAATGAATTGGGAGGGGAATTCATGTTTGTGTTACATGCATACACACACACACACACACACACACACACACACACACACACACACACACACACACACACACAAAATAAAGTTGGTCGGATTTTTAAAGTCAGACACAAATAGCAATGCATCAAACAATTGGTCTTCATCTTTCTTCTACTGTGTTCTTTCCAATAAAATAATGTATTTCATTTGAAGTTTCTTTGGAAAAAAACAAACAAAAAAGAAAACAAATTAAAAACAAACAAAAAACTATTTCAATTAGGAAAAATAATATAAAGACATTTTGACTAGAATCTGGTAAACAATTAAATGTAATAAATTGGGGGTTAGGTTTTCATGGTTGTATTATATATATGTATGTATGTATGTATGTATGTCTAATTTATAAAAGGTATATGTCTGTTTTTCTGTCTCCATATTTTCAAACTATCTCCCCTGAAACTAAAAGTCGCAGAGCAGTGCTAGGGCCTAAAATGATCGGATTTTTTACGAACTGTCCTTTTATGGGTCTTTAGCAAGTTATAGTTTTTAAATGGTCAAAAAATGGGCCAAACTGGAAAAAAAAAAAAAAAAAAAATCACTATATAAATTTTGTATATTCATCTTAATTTATTTTTAATCAGTTCATATGCGTGTCAAGTTGGTACAGTGGTAACGTCACCGGCTTTGAATGCTACAATTTCGGTTCCAATTCTAACTGTGGCTCCCAAATACTTTTGAAATCACGACTCTATAATAATATATATGAAATCTGGACAAATTAAAATATCATATTTAAACGTATTTTATGACTGGGCAAAGCCAGGTGCTTCCCTCACCCCGCTAGCATATATATATATATAGGAGAAATATTTACTGGCACTGATTTGTGGTCCGATGGTTATAGGTTTGACCCACAGCTGTGAAAAGGTATATCTCTAGCCACACAGATGAGTTGTGATACAACGAAACAGTACTGTGTGTGGATGACAATTACATATGCAGCTACCCTTACAGGGATATCCATTGTCCCTTGAGACTGAGTAGAGGCATTGATCGACCATGTTCTTTGCAGAGGTTAAAAAAAACACGGAAGAAGCATCTCGTCAGGTAATTATTTAAATTTGTCTCCATTGTTACAATCTTCCTTGTTGAAACAAGGAAGATTGCAACAATGGAGACAAATTTAAATAATCACCTTAGAGATGCTTCCTAATTTCGTTTTTTTTTTTTTTTTTCTCCAAGAAAAACACAAATACTGTAAGGGACATAACTGCTAACTTTTCAATGAAAAATAGAGTTAACTCCCTTACGTACCCCCCCACCATTTTTTTTTTTTTTTTTTTTAGATTTATTATCATCTATATTATATTTGTCTTAATCTGTCTGTCCATTTTTTTTTCTCGGAAACTACTGGGTTGATTTGGTTGAAAATTTGTTTAGACTTTTATGATAAGGTGCAGTGAACTATTATTATTTTTTTTTTTTTACAAAGTAATCACCACTTATCAAGGCCCAGAACCACTCGAGGATAATGGTTAAAGAGTGTACAGTGGTCAAAAGGACAATATCATAGTAATCGTTAGAAGTGTAAATTTGGTAAATTGGATTACTTAAGGGGAACGGCTTGTCAAGAACTTGTTTACATTGGACTTGAAGACGACCATATTGTGGTCAGCTGGAAAGCAGATAAACGGAAGAGAGTTTGACAGGTGTGCAGTTCTTAGAAAGAAGCTTTGTTTATGGAATCTACGTTTAGGTTTAGGCACAGATAAAGAGTGGGGGAAATTATTGATAGTATTTTCAGCTAGATGAGTGTTTAGCAAGAGGGGACCATAGATTGAAGCTCAGACGAGCACTTGCCATGGAAATAATGCAGAAATAAAGCAGAGACTGTTAATAGAGATTAGTATTTAATGAAAAAGATGAGCACAAATTCAACCATCAATTCGGCATAAAGCACTCATTTTAAATCAAACATCCATAATTTTTGCCAGTTTTTTTTATTAACTCTTGTTAATCAAATATTCATTGAACCATGACTCAACAATAAAACCTAAAATGTTAATTAAAAATAAACTACAACTAGAATATATATTAATTAGCAGGCCGCCCGGTATTGCCCAGTCGTAAAATATGTGTAAATATAAATATAGTATTTATGCAAATTTCGTAGTTATTATTATAGAGCCAATTCTCTATTTATTATTATATTGTACCCAATATATAAGTAGGGCTATGACAACAGCATATTCTTTTCCTTGTTTTGATTCTCAGGTATATATCCATTGATATCTTATATGATTTTATGTAGATTGATATGATGCGATCCTCGGTTGATTAATGTTCTTTAATATCTCTGATGTCCACACGTGTAAAACAATCCTTTTTAAGATGTATTACTTAAGTAAAACTTTGATGCTAAAAGTGATGCAGTATGACAACTGTATACTTCCTCTGTTAGTGTAGGTCCTGGATATGACCTTAAACTATATCCAGTGGTGAGGCCCCAGCTTGCGGGCTTTGGGGAGTGTGGAGCTACCCTTTAATTACCATTGCTCCCAGGTCCACTCTGACCCGCAGTGGTAGTACTTGTTAGGGTCCCAACTATGGGTTAAATAGAAACCGACTTGAAAACAACAAATATATTTTATTAAAATTTTTTTCTTCAAAATCTAGGGATTCGGCATTAAATAACCCGAAAAGGGTTGATATGCCGTAAAACAACGAACCAACTGTTAGTGTACCAATCTGTAACCTAATAACACCATCCTATTCAAGGATTAATATTCTATTTGGATACCCAAATCTCAGATCCTTTCTTATTTCAACCCTTTATTTCTTTCTCTATGTCCTTTAAAAAGATTTAATCTTTAAAATATATTTTTATGTGTGTGCTAAATAGCAAAATTATATCAAACTAGAATTAATATTTTGCTAATGACTTCTCCTCTGAGGAGATGAGGCTACATCGAAAATCCATGGATTAAGGATTGGTTGGTTGGTTGTTTTTGTTTTACGGCATATCAACCCTTTTCGAGTTATTTAATGCCGAATCCAAAGATTTAAGAAAAATTTTTTAATAGAATATATTTGTTGTTTTCACGTCGGTTTCTATTTAACCCACAGTTAGGACCCTAACAGGTACTACCACTCTGGGTCAGAGTGGACCTGAGAGCAATGGTAATTAAAGGTTGGCTTCACACTCCCCAAAGCCCACAAGCTGGGGCCTCACCACTGGATATAATTTAAGGTCATATCCAGGACCCCCATTGAGGGACTTTTACCCTCTGCAGGGGGGCAGTCGGCATATTCTAATGCCCCACTGACAGGGCCATGGATTAAGGAAATTAATATAAATATTGTATTCTTTGTCCAAACAATAAATTTTCGTTTTGAAAATTATATTTTTTTCTGATTTAACTTTAAATATAAAAACTGTAAATTTTAATTCGCTCTAATATATTGAGCAATTTTATTTGGCTGTGATTGTCTTATATAAAAATATTACCTCCCAAAAGTATTTTGTAAAAACTTGAAACCACAAGATTCATTAATCTGTGATTTAATTCATCTAATTATTCTGATCATATATCTATATCTATAATATAAAGCTGAACGTCTGTGTGTGGGTCTGGTCACGAATAGGCTCCTATATGGTTGACTCTTATAGAAAACTGATCACATATAATGATAGAAGATGTATCGAGACGCAGGAATGAGTATGTTTGATCTGGCATAATGATGATTCATTAAAATTGTGGGGTCTGTGTTCGCGCCTGGTCCACAAAGTATGGAAATAAAAAATTTAAAAATTAAAAAAAAAAAACGTTTACAAGTGTTTTTGATATAGATGTAGATAATAATATTTTGATAAGTATGTTTTAACTTAAATAGGGATGGTATAATAAAAATGATGGTCTGCGTTCGCGCCTGGCCTGCATAGAATGAAAATAGGCACAAACTTTAATAAAGACTTTTCATATCTATCTGCGTAAGTATACTTTGATAATTATGATTCAGTTTGAAGAAATATGGTATAATAAAATTATGGGGTGTTTGTTTGCGCCTGACCTCCATAGAATGGAAATATGTCGCAAAGTTTAACAAGGTTTTTTAATATAGATCCACAGAATATTGCGATAAGTGTTTCAGTGAGAACAGGTATGGTATAATAAATTATGGGGTTTATCTATTTTATTTTTACTTTCATCATATTTTGCTTTGGTTTTGATACCCGCCAAATTCGAAGCTATCTCTTTACAACCCTTCCTTTTCATAACCTATCATACTTTCATAACTCAGAGTCCATTTCTGTAGGCTGTTTTTGAACCCAGTCAACGACGGGTACTTTTGCTAGTATATATATATATATATATATATATATATATATATATATATATATGCACACACACACACATAAATTGTGTTAAGTCTGAACACATTGTGTCAACTTAATCCTTTATTGATCCGTGATCCGTCTCATCAGGTTCTTGATATCCGGTTGAAATTAGTCAAGGAGGGCACCAAATGTTCAATAAAATATACAAACAAAAACGCCTAATAAATAAACACGCATATATATATATATATATATATATATATATATATATATGTGTGTGTGTGTGTTTGCTGCAAAAAAAACAAGCCTGTGTCTTAATGCAAAACACTTATAGAGTGGGGAATGTACTTTTAAACCACTTTAAATATAACTTAAATGAAGTGGGGGGGGGGTGTTTAAGCTTGGAGCAGTCGGCTCCAGATAAGTAGATCCCAATTCAGGATACAAATTTTATTCCTGCAAACTTATTTCTCATGATCTTCCATTTCTCTAAGCTTGTCAACAGGATTTACTTTGTCATTATCTATAAAGAAAGAGTTTTTCTGAAGTAGAATTTTATTTGCATCACTGAAGTATATAACTTATTATTTCATGCATGCACACACATAATATTATATAAGATTATATCATATATTGTATATAGCTTGCTAATATTTACTTCAGTATTTCTCAATACACAGCTACTAATATATACTAGCGGGGAAGTGTTCCCGGCTTTGCCCGGTCATAAAATATGTTTAAATATGATATATTAATTCATCCAGATTTTGTATATTTTATTATAAAGTTGTGATTTCAAAGGTTAAAAAAAAAGAAAAAAAAGTATCTGGGTGCCATCAGCCAGAATCAAAACTGAAAGCAAAACTATAGCATTCAAAGCTGGTGACGTTACCACTGTACCAACGTGACACACATATGAACTAATTAAAACTTAAAAATTAAGAATAAACTAAGGTGAATGTAAAAAAATGTATAACGATTTTTTTCAATTTTGACCCATTTTGGACCTGTAAAAACTATTTTAACCAGCTAAAGACCCATAAAAGAACGGTCCGTAAAAAATCCAATCATTTGAGGCCCTTAGCGCTGCTCTGCAACTTTTAGTTTCGGAGGAGATAGAGTTTGAAAATATGGAGACAGACAGACAGACAGGCATATAGCCTTTTAGATATTAGATTATATTGCCTCCCCCCCCCAAAGATGATCATAACAATGCCAGGTTTGTCTGTATGTCTAATCTATAGGACAATGTAATAAAGCTCAACGTCTGTGTGCCTTTCTGCCTGTACATCTATAGGACGAAAAGGAATGTAAGATACAAAAAGAATGTAGAAAACAAATATCAGTTTAAAGGGATTCAAGTTATTTATATTGTTATATAAATCAGTCCATTTTTAAAGACTCTTTTTGAACCCAGTCAACGACAGGTACTTCTGCTCGTGTATATGTACTAAATATTGATTGATTGATTAAGTTCAAATGTACTGAACTAAGAAAAACATCTTTTAAAAATTGCTCAATATATATGTAGAGTTTTTATATGTAAAATTATGTAAATATCAGAAAAATCCCTGTGCGGAACATTGCAACAACTGTTTTGTCAGGGAACCCCACTGTGCATTAGTTACAAAAAAAAAAAAAAAAAAAAAGAAGAGAACTTTATTAATTTCATTCAGATCAATGAATGCCTTCAAGAAAACTTTCTGAAAACGTTCATTGACCTGAATGAAACCGGTAAAGCTATCGTTTTTGATCTTTTATTCCTATTTAATGCATGTTTTCATTTAGTCTTTTTTTTTTCAAATTCCTGTCTTCATGGTATTTCATGATATAATTTGTCTTGATTTTGAAAAGTTGAGATTTCAAGTTCAATCCGAATGAAAAAGTTCATTCTAATATTATAAAATCTATACAAAAGATTATATTTCTGACTAGAGAGCTCAATGTATTCAGCATTCAGAGCATTTATAGCTACAGTAGAACCCCGGGATACGGCATTAAAAATTAGTAACAAAATACAGTACAGTATATAATACACATGTATATAATCAAATAACATTATAAATCAAACCGTAAGGTGGGACAGATACTGTAACCAGGGGTCGGAAAAACATTGTATTCCACATCGTAGCCTGAAAAACAAAAAAGTATCCTAGGCCCACCGTATCCCGGTGTTCCACTGTATAGGGTAACTTTCAGACAATAATTACTTCAACCTACAGGCCCGCTTATGTGTGTGTGTGTGTGTGTGTGTGTGTGTGTGTATTACCTGTTATATTCATAATGATAGAGAGTACTACATCTGTGAGATAAATAAATATATCAATATGATAATAAAAATAAATAAAAAAATACGGCATAATTTGAAAAGAAAAGAAATTTGAGAAATCGCTTTAGTTCAACACTGATTTCAAATTGTTTGCTGTTCCTTTTCTTGTTTTTTGCCTTCTAACTTAAAACTGCCTAAACATTTCGTTTTCTTTCAATAAAAAAAAAAATTATCGACATTTCTCCGGACATCTACAGAGAGTTTGCATTACTCAGACTACTGTTCTCATCTTGGATGACATTCTCCCAATGTTTTCAGTTCCATGCAACCTCAAATTTTTGTCAACTTGGCAATGTTTTTGCCGTACACAATAATCTACACAGAATTTTGAACAAAATTCTATTTAATCCATTAGGGTACCAAACTCTCGTTCTGTCAGCCAATGACCGGGTAGAAGTTTTAAGTAATTCACAATTGTATTTTTAGTATCGTGAAACCTTTGGCGCAACGGATAAAGTACTAAGTAATTCAGTTTTAAGCTACACTCTTCTGTAGGTTGAAGGTTCAATCCTAGTGCGGGTAATACTAAGAATGCAATTTTGAATTGCTTAAGACTTCTACCTGATCATGGTTAACAGAATAAAAGTATGATACCCCGCATAGATTGAGACAAAGATTCTGTTTGAAATTCGATGCAGATTTCAACACAAAGATTGTCTGAATTCAACAAAATCCATTTGAAGAAGGTTACATTGGTTGAATCATTGTTAGAATAACACTCAAGATGAGAACGGTAGTTAAAATAATCCAAATTATCAAATCCTCATCTAAAAAATTCAGAAATATATCAACAGAGAGGCACGGAGGGAACAGATAACTTTTTTTTTTTTTTTTTAACAAAGGGTTTCTTTGGTAAAAAATAAAGTTGAAAAATAGTATAAGCTTTAAAAAGCTTACATTTCAAGCTTTTGCAAAGGTAAAAAAATACATTTCTTTTTTTTTTTTTTTTACCATATCTCATATCGTGATACTGTTTTAATATTGATATTTAAAAAAAAAAAAAAAAAAAGAAAAGAAAAAAAAAGATAAATATATAAATGTAAAAGCGAAAAGAATAAATCTTTCATTGGTGTAAAATTGAGTCCAGACAGAAAACCTTGTAATTTATGAAACGTTTAGTATCCTGTTGGATAACGCCATATCAATACATTTTTTATTATTACTTATGTAATATATATATTATTATTGCTATTATGTATCGATTTTCAGTATTTATTACAACAGGGTTCAATATGTGAGTATAGCCAAGTAGTAAGTTTGGAAAATATGGCAATTAAGCTACACAGAATTTTCCATGTTTAATCGTCATGAAAGGCAGAAAATTCTGTGTAGCTTAATTGCCATACATTTTCAAAACTTACTAAAAAATCTCTTATAGTAATTGCTCCACTTTTAAGCTTCTACTATGTTGATAGGTTTGTTTGCTAAAGATTATTTGTATCATTATCAATATATATATATATATATATACACACACACACGTATACATTCAATTACAGTGAAAACTGTTTATTATGATCATAATAACAATTAAATTGAGCAAAGAATATCCAATTTATTGTATTTATTTGCTTCCCCACCAAAGCAAATTAGGCACAAGGCCGTTTTTAATGTGGGGTAAAAACCATCTCCCCTAAAAGTAGGCAAAAAGGGGGCACTCTCGTTACCAAAAATAATAATTGTCCCAGTATAGAGGGTTTCCCCTCCATTGACTGGGACAAATTATCTTAAGTGTAGCAGCTGCAGAACAGATACTACACTTTGAGATATTAAATCCTTTATTCATGTTAAAAATACATTGAAAATCAACAATGAACAAAAAACTTAGGCACATGGCCAACTCAAAAGGAGGGATTGTGGGGGTCGTTGGTCATCCTTGTCACTCCAGAACTAAACAAAATCAAAAGTTTCTCCCATCTAATATCTTCTTTCACCATAATGCCACATTCACCCTTTCATACTGGGGGACGTCCTACTTAACTCCCAATTTTTAAAACATTTTTTATTGACGTGTAAATACAAAAAAGATAACAATTGATCCCGGCCCGAAGGCCAAGAACAACAGAAAAAGGGCAAGCCTCTTTGATTATTTCAACTAATATTGCAATAGGAACGTGCTTGTCCAGAAATCCCCCTCCCATGAAAAAAAAAAAGAAAAGAAAACTCTGCATGATGCATGTACTCGTGACAGAAAATATTGCACACCCAAAATCATGTAAATTGATGAAGTAGTTTTATAAAGAAAATAATTTCTAAGAGAATTTGAGGTTTTGCAATAAACTTTCATGTCAAGAACGACTTTCTAAATCTCTACTTAAAGCTATCTCTCTTCTTCCTTCAGGCTGTTTAAGATCCTTGCTTGTAGTTTAGCAAGAAAATTTGATTTTCTTATTTAAAGATAAAACTACTTGATCAATTAAGATTATTTTTGGTGTACGATATTTTCTTTCCATCATGGGTACATATATCATACAGACTTTTCTTTATTTTTTATGAAGGGAATTCTAGACAATCATCCAATAAAATATGTTTAATAACAAATATGAAACTTACTTTAACTGCTATCATGTATTACCGACCATTTATTTGAAAATGGTTCTTCATTACTTAGATGTGTTGTGTGTATCTGATTATTAAAATGATGTGTATATTTTTTAATTTTTCAAATTTCTAATTGATTTAAAATATCAAATTGCCTTATGCTAGACCAAGCTATACCATTTTAGAGCAGAAGTTCCTAATCCTGGGGTCATTATTATTTTTTTAATAATTATTTGTTTTTTGAGAGAAATCTTTAAGTCATAACGATAATTATCTAATTATTTTGTTGCCCAACTCCCCACACAGGGTTTTCCTATAAATCTGGTCGCTAACACAGTAGTCCTCTTATACATCAGTGGTAGTATTCCTTGTTTTGGCCCATTTAGTATAATGTTAAGAGTGTTCGCTAATGGGCTGGGAGATCAAGGTTCAATCATAGGTGAAGCCATACCAAAGACTTTAAAAAAAAATAGTACTTGATGCCCCTTTTGCTAAAGAGTCAGCATTATAAGGGGGGGGGGATCAAGAGCAAGTGGAGCAATCCTGGGAATGGAGTGGTTCCCTTTCCTACAGAGTGGAATAAAATTGTCCCCTTAGAAAAGACAAGATGATTCCATTTCCGTTTGATGAAAACTAGTTTTCTTTTTTGTTGCAGACCATCTACTAGTTGGTCAGTTGTGTATAAATCCCAAGAGCGATAGGAGCCTTCTATTATGTCTGAAAGTGACACAATGTTCAACAAGTGAGATCAGAGATGCGCCGTTGTACAACTCATGCTCTCTACCCATCCGAATTATGACAACAGGACCATTGCCAGCACCCTCAAAATGCATTGTTGGATTGCCACGAATAACAGGGATGTGCCCAGAGTGATGAAAATAAAGTTTCCAGCCACGTTTATGAGCTTTGATGTGGTTTCATGTGAGGGCCACACCATGTCATATCTTCAAAGTCAGTTTGAAAGTCAACACCAAAGTGTACTTGGATGTGCTGAAGAGTGTGGTGATACCCTGGTACAATCAGGTGACCGATGGCAGACCCTGGGTGTGGCAACAAGAGTGTCAGCCCACAGGTCCAAAGAGACCCAGGTTTGGCTTCAGAAGGAGTGTTATGACTTTGTAACACTCTCTCACTGGCTTCCTCCTCCCTCGACCTGAACCCACTGGACTACTTCGTTTGGTCATACGTTGAGAACATCATCAACATGACCTCCTATAACATCAAAGCCAGCCTGATCACCACCATCCACCGAGCTCCCGCTGACATTTGTGGAAAAGCCATGCTCTCAGTTGCGGACCTGTATCAAAATGGTCATTGAGGCTGAAAGCAGGTACATTGAATAGATATCAGTTCTACTACATAATCAAGTAACCTGAATTGATTTTTGCAATAAAAGTTTTAAAATAAAGCTCTAGTGTTGTTTTCTCTCAGGCAACAAATCATCGTCCCACCCTGTATATCTCAGTGTAGCAACTAATGAAAACAGAGTCTTCTGGTAGTCCTAAACTATAGTTGGCCACTTAGCTTTTTTTTTTTTTTACTTTTTATGAGGAAAAAAAAAGGCAAGAATCTATATATGTATAAGTAGTAATATGCTTTGTTTTAGCTCATTTAGTATAAATGGTAAGAGTATTCACTAATAGGCCAAGAGATCGGGGTTCAAGACTTAAAAAATGGTATTTGTGCTCCCTTGCTAAACATTTAGCATTGTAAGGGGAGAAATAAGGGCAATCCTGGGAATGGAGTGGTGTGTTCCCCAAGCTAATGAATAGGGAGTCTTCAGATCGTCCTCTGCTATAGTCACTCACCTAACTTACTAGGTGACGGACTTAAGGTGTAAGAAAGTAAAAAGAGCAAGAATCCAGCTCTTTTGTATTGTAAGATTGCAAAGTGACTATAACTCTTGAGTTATTTCCCAGTTGTCTCTCTTTATTAAAAGGGAGACAACTATATCTTGTAAGTTAATGTCCAAAAGAATATTGTTAACCAATAAAGGAAAATAACTAGGAAGTAACTTTGGCACTTGTACAGTTTAATCAAGACATTAAAAAAAAAGAAAAAAAAGGTCATATTGTACATATACGTTTTGGACTGAAGATCTCTGAAAAAAATTTCACTTAATTTGATTGAGTAGTTTTTTTTTTACAGCGAAAAATTTATGAGAGCGCGTTGAAGTCAGCCATCTTTAAATTTTTTTAACACACCATGGGGAGATAACTCAATTTTAAACGCCGACACTCCCTCTCCATCATTAATACTAGCTTTTCTTCCTAAAAATCGAACCTTCTGCTTGGTTTCATAACAAATTGTTTTTTTGCTGTAAAAAAAACAAAAAAAAACAAACTACTTGATGAAATCAAGTGAAATTTTTTTTCCTGAGAACTTCATTCCATAACGGATACGTACAATATAACCTTTTTTCGATATTTTCATTTTTTTAAAGTCTTGGTGGAACTGTACAAGTACCGTAACTTTAAATGAAATATTTCCTTTGGTACATTAAATTACAGCTAAGAATTAAGCAAAGAATAATTATTTAATGTAATTGTTAATAATTAATTCTTTTAGGCATTAATTTTCAATATATAGCTTTGTTTATTGATGGAGTCTTTTTTAAAATTGAATTTAAAAAATTAAGTAAGAAAAAATTATTTCCAAATAGTCAAACAAGAGTCATGTTTATATTCAGGACCTTAATATACAAAAGATTCAAGAATCTTCCATCCTAACGTGGATATGTTTAAATTTAAATCAGAAATTACTAAGATCGCTTTAAGTACAGAGTTATTTCCCCTTTCTTATTTCCTGTTACATTGAAATTAAAAATGGTTCTTATCCAGAACTCTCCCTATATTAAAAATAAAAACATTAAAAATCTATATGATGTACATACCAGTAAAGGAACGAAAACATCACATGCCAAAAACCACATAAATTGAGCAGGGAGTTTTTTTTTTTTACACTAGGAAAATCAGATTTTATAAGTAAGTAAAAAGGGACTGTCTCACGTCGCCATCTTGAAGAAAAAAAGGGCAGATAATTCCACAATGATTCAAACCTACAAGATCGACCTCATGATGCTCACAATTCCCCATTAATCACTTGTAATCGTTAGAAAATGATTTTCTTCATAAAAATAAAATTTATCAATTTATATGATTTTTGGAATCTGACAGTTTCCTTCCATCATGGGTATGTACATCATATAGATTTTTCTGATTAAAATATATATATATATATATATATATATATATATATTTTAATGTAGGGTGAATTCTGGACAACCACCTTAAAAATAGAATAGAAAGATAAATCTCTGTGCTAGCCGCATTCAGAAGTTCATATGAAGGCACAAAGTTGTGTTTGTTGTTGCATGTTGGACAAGTTTGTGTTTTGGTGCTTATTTAAAATTACACTTATTAAAAAAACAAAAATACAAAAAAGAATCTTTATGATGTATGAATTCGACACAGAACAAAAATATCATATTCCAAAAATCATGTAAATTGATCAAGTAGTTTTTGTTTTTAATTAAGATCAACTTTTATGACTAAGTGAGACTAGTGTTTTGATTGGCCATGATTTATAAATAAGGTGGAGATAACTCAGTTTGTAACTAACTACATACGCCTTGTAATGGATACATCTAGTGTTAAAAAACTGCTAAAAGATCGTAAGTTTTTATTTTCTTCCAAAGCAAAGTATTTACAAAAAAGGATGAAAAAATGTAGGCCAGAATGCAAGAAGTGAAACGATGCGGTTCACAATCCAGTCTACTCAGCCTCTTACATTAACTTCTGCCTCTTCATCTTTACCCAACCATAAATCAAAGATGTTCGGCTACAAAGGCACTTCAGATATACAAAAGTTACTCCCTAAAAGTGTAAAATACAACTAATAAAGAAAACTTTTTATCTAACATATAAAGTTATCTTGTTGGAACTTCAAAGTCAGGCCCAAATAGCATTTAAACTAACAAATCAAATTTTGATTCTGACTAACCAATTTTCAGTTGTTATTGTTGTACCATGTTATTAGCAATATAATAAACTTAGTTATAATCTTTTTTGTATTACTTAATCTCATATGATTGGGAATAGACACATTTTTGAATAATCACCTAAAAATAAAAATCAGCATCTTTCTATTGATAAATATAATGGGGATTATCTGCCTTACACCTAAAATTTTAGATTTCTGTGTATGTTTAAAAAGCGAAAACAAAGAAAAATTAAAAACTAAAATGACTTCAATGCATCTCCAGCAATACTGAGTAGGTAAAGATCATTATTTATAGATCTTTTATCTTGTGTTTGTTTTTTTAACACCAATAATTTTCAATAAATAATAACACTCACCAATCTCCATTGTTGATTGAATGAGAATATGAGTAATTATAATAAATATTTTTTTTTTTCCTCTTTCTGATGCACTGATTTTTATTAGAGCCAATCGGCAAGATTATTTGCGATTATAATAAGCAAAACGCATAAAATTAAAATCTTTGGTCCAATTTCTTTTTTTGTCTGGAAATCTGGTTCCAGATTTTTTTCTTCTGTAAATCTGGTACCAGATTTTTTTCATCTGTAAATCTGGTACCATTTTCTCCTGCTAATCCAGCTCCAAACATCCTTCTTCTGAAAAATCTGACACCAGACACCCTTCTTCTGAAAATCTGGCACCAGACATCCTTCTTCTGAAAATCTGGCACCAGACATCCTTCTTCTGAAAATCTGGCACCAGACATCCTTCTTCTGAAAATCTGGCACCAGAAATGTTCATTCTGTCTGACCAATGAAACAGCCAGGAAAAATGTGTTTTGAACTGGATATAAAATAATGGAATTTTTTAAAGTCTGGAATGTGATATAAATTGGAAGGAAACAAGGTAGGCAAGTGAATGCAAGCGTAAACTGTATAATATATATATATATATATATGATTATTTGAAAAGGAAAGCCGAGAATTTATAAAATAATGTTAATCAACATTTCGCCCCTATTTCAGGGGACATCATTCAGGATTTTTGAGGTAAAAATGTAGAAGAAAATGATCATAAATCACATGCAAGTGAACATGAAAAAAGTCTTACACGCACATGTGTGGACATTCTGCCCAGAATGGAAAGGATTTAAGGACTTTTTTCATGTTCACTCGCATGATTATAATTTTCTTCTACATTTTTACCTCAAAACTCCTCCTGATGTCCCCTGAAATAGGGACGAAACATTGATTTACAATATTTTATAAATTCTCAGTTTTCCTTTTCAAATAATCATAACGTACACCATGGCTTGTATTTTTTATCTTATTTTTACTCATATATATATGTGTGTGTGTGTGTGTGTGTGTGTGTAAATATATATATATATATATATATATATATATATATATGAGTGTTTGTATATTGAATAATATATTGTCAAATTATTAGATGTAGGAATGTGAAATGGAAGGAATAATTTCTTACATATATTGTACATATCAAAAAAGAGTGATGAGCCAGTGAATTGTACTCCTGGTATACTTGACTATACAAAGCAACTACAATGCTATGTCAATTATTATATTGCTTTGTCTAAGAAGACACTGAGCACTGTATATAAGTATAAATGTAAAATGTTAAAAGTTGATAAACACTTTTAATATATATAAATATATTATTGTATATTATTAAAATCTGGGATGGTAAAACATTTTTTGATATTTGCTCCCCTTTTTACAAAGAAAAAAAAAGAAAAATTCAGTCCGTCCGAATGAAAGAAATCATCCAAGATGGCTGCCTTTTAACATTAACAGCAGGTCATATTTACAAATGCGAAAGATGTATTACAAAAAATAAATAAGTGTGAGGATTAATACCTTAAACATTGTCTTCAATTGTTTGCTTTTGTTCATTCTCACTTTTACCATTATGGTTTTCTGCACTGCTACCATCCTTCATAAATACTGACATACTCATTTCAAGTATACACATTTAATATTATAAGAAGATATATATATATATTATTATTAGTTACTTCAACAGTTCTCAATACGCGAGTAGAGTCAAATAGTAAGGCATGAAAATATATTTGTGGCAATTAAGCTATAAAAGCGTCAGTGTTTCATCCCAGTAGGAATCATCAGGCTATATATATACATATATATATATATATATATATATATATATGCACACACATACCAACAACTGACTGCAGGAATCTTCTTTTTATGCTGTTAATATTACTGATTTGTATACGTACGTATACAGTGCTCAATTCTTACTTAGACAGAGCTTAAAACCACTTATTTTTTAATATATATTTTTTGTGATAAGGAGTTACCTCCCTTATCAAAGATTATTTCTCTTTTTAGAACTCGTTAGGTGAGAAATAACTATAAATATTAATGGTGCTTATGTATGTAAGCACACGTGTGAAATATAGCAGTCAAAAATAAAATAACAGAAACACTAGGAAATGCTTATTATTAAACAAAATATTAACATAAACCGAAATTTATTGAAAAGAATTGCATAGAATTTTAATAAAAATTCTAAAGATAAGTGATTTTATGCTGACAGAATGCAAAGAGGAGACAATCCGTGAGTTAGTGACATTAACTAAGCTGTAAATGGCTAAAAAATGGTGGACTCTGAATGGTAGTTAACTCGCTTAAATAACAATACTCGAAATTAGCAAAAAATATTTGAGTATTTTTATTTAAAGAAATTTACCCGAGTCAGGTTTGGTTTGGTTGTTTTACAGCATACCAACCCTTTTCAGGTTATTTAATGCCGAATCCAGTTATTTTGAAGAAAAATTTTTTAATAGAATATATATATTTTTTTTTCAAGTCAGTTTCTATTAAACCCGTAGTTGGAACCCTAACAGGTACTACCACTCCGGGTCAAAGTGGATCTGGGAGCAATGGCAATTAAAGGGTGGCTCCACACTCCCCAAAGCCCACAAGCTGGGGCCTCACCATCGGATATAGTTTAAGGTCATATCCAGGACCACCAGAGTTAGAGTTGGCGATTTTTTAGCTTCTATCAGAGATTTTCATCTTAGTTAATGTAACTGATTCACTGATTATCTCCCCTCGATGTTATACCACATAAAATTGCAGTGCTTCTTCAGTATAAGAGTGAAATTCAAAAATCGAAATATTAAAGTTCAAGTAAAACCAATACTATTTACTTAAGTGTCATGCCACAGTAATGAACATATCCAAAAATTCTGAAAAACGATAATCCAGAAAAATAATTATTAACAAAAACAGTTTTCAAAGACAAAAGCTGAGTTTTGCTAAATTGGCCTAAGATTTTCAAAGTTTTCATAAAATAATTATCTCCTTTGTTACTGTTTGGCCTCACCTGTTTATTTATTATTACTTTTTTTTTTTTTTTTTAGCAAAATTCAATTTTTGCTAATTTTTTTTGAAAATTAATGAAATTAATTTTCTACCCCATTGCTTTTTTTGGATATTCTCATTACTGCGACATGATAATTAAGTAGAAACCATAGGTTTTACTTGGAATTCAATATTTTGATTTTTGAATCTCGTTAATAAAAGAAAGAATCAAAATCACTAATCAATCTTAATTTTATTTTATTTTCTATTAAAATTCTACTTTATTATTTTCTGTAAATTTTAATGTACGCAATTTTTTTTTCAATATTGAGTATTTTTTTAGTTTTCATGGTATTTTATTTACAACTGCCATATTTTATTAGTGTGTTTACATACAGCAGTGCCGGGCATTTTGCAGTATACATAAAAAAAATAAAAATAGTGTTAAAAAAACAAAACAAATATATAACAAATAAATGTCATCAAAGGCAAGATAAGTTCCTTGTGTTTCAACTAATTTTCAAGTATTCAAAGTACACAAGTAGTGCCGAATGTAAAGTTAACACAAGAAAAAAAAAAGGTTGGCAGTCATCTGGGATATCTCGATCGCTCAAAAATCGAAAATTAAACAATACTGGTAGAGAAACCCACGCAATAAATGTCACAGTGATATTTTTCATTTTGTTGTCTTTACTGCCAAATGCCACTGAAACGCTAGGTTTGTATTTGCAATCGTAAGGGGAATAATTTGGCCTGTTAAAAGGTCGAAATAGGATTTTTGGTTGCTAAATGAGCAGATTTGAGTGGACGCAATTAATGGATTTTTTTTCTTATAATTAAACGTTTTACAGCTTGCTGCCAATCCTCATGATGACGTTGGAATTTTTTTTTTTTTTTTTTTTTTTTTTTACAGAAATGAGTGGATTTTTAACAATTAAAAAATGTGCATTTTTTACATTAAACAATGAAAATAAATTTAGATTACTAGAAAAAAAAACAAAAAAAAACAATGCTTCTTTGGAGAAAAAAAAATGTTTTTGATTTCCATCCATTTTTTTTTTTTCGCTTATAATCGATTGTAAAAAGACATGGAAATCAACAAAGGTTAAAAAAAAAAAACAACAAAAAAAATTGCTGAAATAAAATAAATAACAGAAAGAATGAAATAATAAAAACAAGGGAAGAAAAATAAAAATAAATAAAAATCGGCGGGGGTGGGGAGTAGGAAAACGAGGGGAGGAAAAGTTAATGAGAAAATAAAAACTGTAAAAAAAAAATTTAAAAAAAAAAAATATATATGGAGGAGAAAAAAACGAGGGAAAAGAAAACTGGGGATGGACGTGGGGTAAAAAAAATGGGAAAAATTTTCAAAGTTAGTAAACATTAAGGACACTTTTGGGGTCAGTTTGTTCAACGATGGGGTTAGAAGGTGATGAGGACGATGACGTCATCGCAGTGTCGTTCATCATGGCTAAACTAATGAGAATTTCTGCCACCTCATAGGTCGCATCTTTTAATTTCTCTTGATTTCTGAGTTCAGATGTCCGATCCTCGCCAGGCCTCCGACGTTTTTTGTTTTGGCTTCCAGATGAACTGGACATTTGTCTGGCATTGCTGAAAACTGTCGGGACATAGTCTACGTGACTCGTTTCATCGACTGGACGACCTGAAATTAGATTCAAACATTGTTACATATTAATGTTGCATTACGGTGGGAGGGGGGTCAGAATAATATAATGGGGTGCACAGAGATGACGACTCAATTGCTTGGGTAGTTCACATTTATAATAGCGGCAATAGACAGTGGAGATGTATAATGGAAGTCTTTAAACAGGAGGGGAGATGCATTATTGAAGAGGGGGATACAGTCAATATTTGGAAGGGCTTTTACATACAAAGTTCATTATACAAAACGATGAAGACAAAAACACATTACCTTGCGGTTGATGACAATGAAGACAAAAGACTTACATAACAAATAGAAGAACCAGCTGATGATTGGAACTGAATGCCTGGCTAAATTGCTATATTTTATCATCCTAACTCCTCCACTTCCCTAGGAGTTTCAATTAACTCTCTACCAGACTAACTGATTTCTCCGACTTGCACTCTCTCGAACTCTGACCATCTTCCTAGTTTAACTCAAGTGCATATATTAATTCTATGTGACGTTAACACACCAGCCAAACATATGCATCCCATGCACGTTTGTAATACGTGTCCTGGGAACACAGATCACATATTTCTCTGTAGACATTCAATTCATGGTTCTATTATTTTGCTCTGACCTAAACTTTGTTGTATAGTTATTTCTAACTATAATGGATAATTCCACTGCATTCCTGGAATCGTATCTAACACTGTGTATTCATTTTATCTTTTGATAACTGCGTTCAATTCCAGCATTTTCTTTAAATAATAATTATATTTGATCCTAATTAATTTGTTTCTCTAAAAACCATGAGCTGTCCCCTTCAATACACACCATTAATTGTTTACGTCGGTTGCAAACAATTTCACAAAAATATAATAAAAATTGTATTATTTTTATTCTTTGGACTATTGTTCTCATCTTGGATGTTATTCTCACAACGTTTCAGCCGATGTAAACAACAACTTTAAAGGATTCATGGGATTTTGTAGGCATTCAAATCTGTTGGCAAGGTCGCTGGAAAGATGGTTGGATCCTTCTACCGTTCCAGTAGATATCTCACTGCTGATGCAATTCTCTATCTATATAAAAGCCAAGTACGTCCAAGGATGGAGTACTGCTTCCATATCTGGGCAGGAGCTGCTAAAAACAGCCTGTTTCCCACCTAACTACAACTTAGATGTATTCAAGTCCAACATAAACAAATTCCTGATGAACCGCCCCCTTAAGTAAGACACTTTATCAGATCTCCATTACTAACGATTACTACGATATTATCCCATTGATTACTGTACATGCAATAACCCTTATCCCCGAGTGGCCTACAGGCCTTGATAAGAGGTGATTCCTTGTAAAAAAAAAAAAAAAAAAAAAAAAATAGTTCAACTCAGTGCATACACATCTAATTTATAAAACTCACTATGTCCGTATTTCTGTCTCCATATTTTCAAACTATCTCTTCTGAAAATAAAAGTCGCAGGGCAATGCTAAGGACCTCAAATGATTGGATTTTTTATGGACCGTTCTTTTATGGGTCTTTAGCTGGTTAAAATAGTTTTTAACGGGTCAAAACTGAAAAAAAAAATCATTATACATTTTGTACATTCATCATAGTTTATTATTAATCTGTCCATATGCGTGTCATATTGGTACAGTGGTAACATCACCAGCTTTGAATGCTACAGTTTTGCTTTTGGTTTCGATTCTAGCTGATGGCACCTAAATACTATTTTTTACTTTTGAAATCAACTCTATAATAATATATACAAAATCTGGACAAATCAAAATATATTTAAGCGTATTTTATGACCAGGCAAAGCCAGGCGTTCCCGGCTATGTATGCATATCAAGGCTTGATGAACAGGGCTTTTAAGAAAATGAGTGGTCTCAGCAATGACAGCAAATGCAGGTTCTGCCATACAGAAGTAGAGATTATGAGCTACCTGACATCCAACTGTTAGATTCTGCTGAGGGATGGTCACTATACGACTTGACACAATGGAGTGTGTAAATATCTCCACTGAACCATTTGTAAAAAGTTGAATATCAAATGCAACAACAAATCCTGGGAACATGTTTACCAGAAAGAACAGTTGGAAATAAGTTATACACCATAACTATGCAATCCCCTGCAGCTACATACCGAGAAAATGGGATCATAAAACCTGACATAGTGATATGGGGCAAGAAGGAGAAAGAAGCAACCTTAGTAGAAGTTTGTGTCTCCAATGATGCTGGGTTAAACAGAACCGAAACGGAAAAGTTGACGAAATACCAAGGTCTTATGTATGACATGAAAAGAAATTGGAATTTTAGGAAGATCTCCATAATTGCAATAATCATAAGAGAAACAGGATTCATGAAAAAGAATTTCAAAAACTACCTGGCAAATATACCTGGCGAACCAAGCGCAAGAAAGATTCAAACAATTGCACTGAAAGAGACGGTCAAAACCTTTAAAAGATCTCTCGGTTGGATATCAGGTGAATGTTTTGCATTCAGTAGAATGCTTCATCCCCAGCTTGAACAAACTGAGAAGAAAATAAATTATATATATATATATATATAAGAGCAAATAGTTAATAAAACATGGTAAAAAACACATTGAAAAAAAATTAAAAACATATTTAATCTGAAAAGGAAACACTTAATAAGTGGATAGTCCTTAATTCACAGAGTTTCGAAGAAATTTTTTTTTTTTTCACAGGCATCACCACATCAAGGCCAAGAGGCCATTCGAGGATAAGGGTTAAAGAGTGTACAGTAGAAATTGGACAATATAGTAATCATTAGTAATGGAAATTCGGTAAATTTGTTAACTTATATGGAACGGCTCATCAAGAACTTGTTTATGTTAGACTTGAAGACAACCATATTGTAGTCAGCCGGAAAGCAGGAAAACGGAAGAATTCCACAGGAGTGCAGTTCTAAGAAAGAAGCTTTGTTCATGGAATCTATGTTTAGGTTTAGGCACAGATAAAGAGTGGGGGGAATTATTGATAGTGTTTTCAGCTAGACGAGCGTTTCTTGTGAAAGTTTGGCGAGGGGGGACCATAGACTGAAGCTCAGTCGAACACTTTCCATGAAAATAACAATACATCAGAGACAAACTCGCAACATTTCTTCTGTGAGATAAAGGTTGCAGGGAAGAGAAAAGGACATCTCCTACGAGGCTACAAAGTCTACTTTGAACTCTATCAAGGCAGGACAAGTCCTTTCTAGCAGCTCCTGCCCAGATGTGGCAACAGTATTCCATCCTTGGACGTACCTGGCTCTTATATAGATAGAGAATAGCATCAGCAGTGAGATATCTACTGGATCGATAGAAAGATCCCACCATTTTTCCAGCGGCCTTGGCAACAGATTTGATGTACGTGTTCCATTTAAGATATATATATATATATAACTTACTGCCTAGGTCTACCTACGTATTGAGCACTGTTGAAGTAAATACTTAAAGTTTACGCATAAAATTATACTTTCGTATATTAATTTATGTGATTAAATGAAGTAGTCATATATATATATATATATATATATATATATATAAGTGGTTGTATTTAAATTCTGAAAAAACAACATAGACACATATATTCGAATTAAGAATTTATTGTTTGACAAAAGGAATATATAGAAGAAGTTATGAGGAAATTAACATTACCCCCTTCTATATATTCTTTTTGTCAAACAATAAATTCTTAATTCGAATATATGTGTCTGTATATTGTTTTTTTCAGAATTTAAATATAACCACTAAACTTATATATTGCTCTATGCTTAAATATTGAGCTTCTCCTTTTTGGCTAGGATCGCCCTGAAAGTATTACTTCAAGTAATATCTATCAGGATCTTTCATCTGATTTCTAATCAGTGTCTTATCTCGATTATACACACACACACACACACACACTCCTATTTGAGTAATTGTGTGAGGAGCCATGAGATTTTGTTTAAGAGCGCTTCAATACTTGAAGCTATAGACCTTATCTGTGAAGTTGGGTTAGGGTTATGTGTCTTGATGAAGTGGTAAAAAGTTGTGAGTCTGCTCTTGTTCTAGCTATTAAGTTGTATTTATTACCAAAGACGATCACTGAGGCAGAAAATCATGTCAGAAACGGTTTTGTTGTTAACAATAGTCCACCACGAACCCTGTAGCTTAGAATTTATCAACACTTCTACACCTACTCCCATCAGATGATGCAAAATAAAAAAAAAAAATTAAAAAAAAAAAAAAAATGGTACGTATATGGAGAACAATGCATTTTTCTGTGAATGTTGTGTCGGCATACTCCGGCAGCTTATGTAAACTGCCAGAATATGCTAAGCTCTGATCACATTTTAAAAGCTAGAAAAAAAAAAAGAAAAGAAATCATGATAGAAAATATTTAGCGTATATAATTTCAATGAAGAAAAATTGAAACGCAATAAAAATTAAAAATCAACCTATAGTAAATATTATAGATAAATATTAATTTCTTTCCAAAATAATGTGTAGTAACAAGTGAAAATCTTTTTGTTTGTTTATTTTTTTTTGGGGGGGGTATTTTTTTATAAGAAATGTTACTGTTATAAGGACATTTTCTTTTTTGGGAGAGGACAAAAAAAAATTTATGACAAAATGATTATTTTTTGTCTACTTCATTTTTTTCCTGGTGCAGTGTTTTTATAATTTATGTCACGTATAACGGAAGCGCATACATTGTATGAGCCGTAATATACCGTAATAACGTGAACACATGCGTTAAGTGCCATGAAATAGCTTTATTAAATAGTTGTCACTAAATTGTTGAAATTTGGGGGAGAACGACATATCATAAACACTACATTTCCTAACCTACTAAAAAAACCGTCATATCATCACCGAATGCATCATATCAAACTTAGGCCTATAGCCACGTCTAGAGAGTGAACATTGTGAGAACTATTCCAATAACTATTAACCCTCCCACTAAAAAACCGCGCATGTGCTTACATACTGGCAAACACACTGCAGTGCGATTAATTACTAGGATTACCAGTATATACCGAGTGCACAAACAAAATGGCATTTTCTATGTTATGATTGAGTGCCGAGTCACTCTTTAACAACATTTTCAAAAACATTACATCTGTAGAAGTCGAACCCCCCCCCCAAAAAAAAATAACCTTAAAATCCCAGAAATTTGACTTCTACAAAAGTATGTACGGTATGTTATTTTGAATATTTAGTTAGGGTTTACTTGTAAGAGGGGGAAAATATCCTAATTCCAGATTGTCCTTGTACAGAGAGATCTTGGACCATCGGGGACAGTGTCTAGAACACATTCAAATTCTCTTGTGTGCGTTTGTTCTTTAGTTTTCTCATCATTTTGTTTGCGCTGTAGAAATTCACCAACTATCTCATACATTCCATCCGAGAGATCTTTTTAAGATTCTAACTGTTCTTTCAAGTGTAATTGTTTTTATCTCTTGCATTTGGTTCACTGGATATATTCGCAAAATAGTTTTTGAAATCATTTTTCTGGAGTCCAGCTGCTCATCTAATTACTGGTATTTCGTTATTTCTCCCTCTCAGCTCCGTTTTTTTTTTTTTTTTTTTTTTTTTTTTTACATAGGTATCACCACTTATCAAGGCCCAGAGGCCACTTGAGGATAAGGGTTAAAGAGTGTCAATTGGACAATATGGTAATCGTTAGTAATGGAAATTCAGTAAATTTGTTAACTTAAGTGGAACGGCTCATCAAGAACTTCTTTACATTAGACTTGAAGACAACCATATTGTAGTCAGCGAGGAAAACGGAAGACAGTTTCACAGTGCAGTTCTAAGAAAGAAACTTTGTTCATGGAAACTATGTTTAAGTTTAGGCACAGATAAAAAGTGGGGGGAATTATTGATTTGTGTTTTCTAAATGAGTGTTTCTTGTGAAAGTTTGGTGAGATGAGACCATAGATTGGAGCTCAGTCGAGAACTTGCCAGCATCATTGTCACTGACTTTTACCAGGGTTGCTACTTTCTCTTTCTTGTAACATATCACTATGTCAGGTTTAATAGCTCCGTTTTCTAAGTACACAGCTGTAGGAATCGCATAGTCATAGTGGATGGTGTATGACTTATTTCCAACTGTTCTTGCTGGTAAACATCTTGCTAGGTTTTGCTGCTGCATTTGATATTCAACTTTTTACTGATGGTCCAATGGAGATATTTACACACTCCATTGTGTCGCATTGTAAAGTAGTCTTCCCTCTAATAGAATGTTACAACTGGACGTCAGGTGGCTAACACTATCTACATCTTTGTGGCAGAACCTGCACTTGTTGTCATTGCTGAAACCACTAATCTTAAAAGGTCATCAAGCCTTGATCTTGAGCAGCCATTACAATCCTCTCCCGATCATAGTGGAGCGATCCTCTTTTTAACCTGTCTATGGAGCCTTCCTTATTTATATGGTCCTATATGTGTGAGATACGTAAAATCTCATCTGTTTTAATTCAGCAGGCAAAAATGGAAGACTTGAAATGTGTTGGAACAGACAAAAGCAGTGAGAAATTTATTGTCGTTAGCAACGGATGCCTGCGCCAAATTTGATTGCGAGCAAACTCCAATAATTTTGCAAAACTAATTTGTCTTTTTACAGCTAAAGCATTTTAAGTCATGTTGTATGCTGGTTCAAATAAACTCGCACAGAAAAACGACACAGACCGAGAGGTGGGGGGGGGGAACGAACAATAAAAGTGGTCAGAATATAAAAAAAAAAAAAATAATAATCGTAGTACATAAACTCTTCAATTCGTTAATGCGGTTATCTTGACAAGGTGTGTTGTTTCCTATTTGTTTGGGACTGACTAATCTCGATAAAAACAGACAAGGCATGAAACAGGCAAGGGAGTGGAACGAAAGAACGTAATATCTTAATATAACACACACACAAAAAAAAAAAAGAAAAAAAAGAAAAAAGAAAGTAAATTCATATGACTCTACTTGCAATGACTTTTTTCACCGACTCGACCATTGGTTTCCTCAATTCTTTCTAGAGCCAAACACTAACAGGAAGGTTGGTTGCCAACATCCATAAATGAAAGCACGTCAAAAATTAAAAATAATTATTCATTCTTTGAAGGTCAACTTGATCAAGTTTCTAGAGCTAAAAAAATACAGGAAGAACAGCATGAAGGTTGCCAACATCCATAAGTAAATCTAAAATCTATATATTAATACGATAGCGTGTTTGTTATTTTGTGTGTCACACTTACACCTTTTTCCTTCCGAGTGACTGTCGTTCAATTGTTATGATCTTCCATTTTTTGTGATAAATAATTTTACCAAGAATTCTTCACAAGTTTTGGTTTCTGTTTTGATTGTAGCTGAATGAAGTTTATATATATATATTTTTTTTTCTTCATAAGTTTTGGTTTAAGTTGATGCACCCAAGTAATATGGACATATTTTTTTTTATTTTGGAAATCACAACTTTAAAATATATAATAATCAATAGAAAATTGACTTTATAATAATATATACGAAATCTGTATAAATTAAAATATCATATTTAAGCATATTTTATGACTGGGCTATGCCGGGCGTCCCTGCTAGCTTAGATAAATAGATAATCTCTATTTACGCTGAACATCCACAGAATGCCAACATCAATATTTTACATATGAAAGAGTGTGCTGTGGAATTTCTACAGGTCCTGCTAGTTAAAAATAATTATTCATTCTTTGGAGGTTATCTGGGCCAAATTTTGTCAAGGGGCGGCGGCGGTTTTTCAGCCATTTATCCATCATATAAAGAAGAGATGATTTGGGACTGACGAGATTCAAATTTTGCACACCCAGATTGCTAGTTTACATGGGTATCCACTTTACCATTGCCACCAAACTTCTTGATAACCTCAATAACTTCATCATTGAATTATACTTTCTCCACATCAGAGTTCTCATCCATCTTTTAGCATCTTACACTTGTTAAATGATAAATTGCTTATCAACTCTCAACCTAACTGCACTTCTTACGTACTCGATGCCTTTTTGATAATTTCCCTTCTCATTTATGCATGATTTAATAGTTAATGTGTTGGTTGCTATTAATGATGTGATGATTCCAAAATATTTACTGACTCAGATACAATTATCGATTCTGATTCTTTTCAAATCTCTGAATATTTAGTTGGATTTTTTTTGTTTTTTTTTTACTTGGTGGGGTGGGGGTGGGGATGGGGGCTCACCACTTATTAATGTCCGAAGGCCACTCGAGGCATTCGAGGATAAGGGTTAATGAATGTAAGGTGGTGGAGTAGTAATCACTTATCGTGTAAATTTTCTTTTATATTATTTTTAAAATTACCATAAACACTCATGTAATATATGCATACAATTTTGCACATGTAAAAATACACTTGAAAAAGGTGATATATTGTTTTATTAGTATTTTAAAATCAATAAATATTTGATTTTTATTAGTATTCTGAAATCGATATTTGATTTTTATTAGAATTTTGAAATCAATATTTAGTTTTTATTAGAATTTTGAAATCAATATTTAGTTTTTATTAGAATTTTGAAATCAATATTTAGTTTTTATTAGAATTTTGAAATCAATATTTAATTTTTATTAGTATTTTGAAATCAATGATCGGTTGGTTTTTGTTTTACGGCATATCAACCCTTTTCAGGTTATTTAATGCCGAATCCAGTGATTTTGAAGAAAATTTTTTAATAGAATATATATATATATTTTTTTCAAGTCAGTTTCTATTTAACCAATAGTTGGAACCCTAACAGGTACTACCACTCCGGGTCAGAGTGGACATGAGAGCAATGGCAATTAAGAGGTGGCTCCACACTCCCAAAGCCCACAAGCTGGGACCTCAACATCGAATATAGTTTAAGGTAATATCCAGGACCTTAAAATCAATGAATATTTAGTTTTATTAGTATTTTAAAATCAATAAATATTTAGCATTATTAATATTTTAAAATCAATGAATATTTAGTTTTTATTAGTATTTTAAAATCAATAAATATTTAGCATTATTAGTAAATAAATATTTATCGATTTGAAAATACTAATAAAAACTAAATATTCATTGATTTTAAACATGATGACACTAAAATCTAAAAATAAGCTTAAACCAGGCCTAGGGACAAACAAATTCAACTTGCCTCCTCCCTTGAGGCTTGCATTCACTAACATCCGTGGGCTTAGAACTAATTTAGCTGATGTTGAAGCATTTCTCCTAACAAATACCCCGGATATCTTAGCACTAAGCGAGACTAACCTACACTCCTCCATCCCCTCTAACTACTTTAACATGCCTGGCTATCTCCCACTCTGCCGTAAGGACTCTGACAGACATATGCACGGACTTGGAGTCTACATTCGTAATACCCTCCCCCTTACTAGAGAAACAAACCTAGAAACGGACGATCAAGCCTTTATGTGCTTTAGACTAAACATACAAAGCAACATTAGCTACTTTTATTTTCTCTACCGCTTTCCCTCGACCCAGAACTGCACCATAATAAACAAAGTCTCTGACAGTATAGACACAGCACTCTCCCTTGACAATAGCGCCCAAGTCCATGTATTTGGCGACTTTAATGTTCACCACAAAAACTGGCTTGGATTCTCTACTCACACAGATGCAGCGGGCAGCACAACACATAGTTTTGCTATATCTCACTCCCTATCACAAATGTTTACGTTTCCAACCCGTTTCCCTGACCAGCAAGAACAACAAGCATCACTTCTAGATCTGTTTCTGACTACAGTTCCCGAGGATTGTACAACAAATGCTAACAGCCCACTCGGGAACGCTGACCATGCAGTGATAATGGTAGAAATCGCCCTAAATTCTAGACCCAAAACTGAAGAGCCAGTGCTCAAAACAACGAGATATTTTAAAAAAGCTGACTGGGAAGCCATCAGAGATCTTATCAGAGATGCCCCATCGGGAAATATTTTTTCTCTTCCTGCCGAACAGTGCGCAAATGAGACCACTGAATGGTTCAAAACAGCAATGGAAGCACATGTTCCCGTGCGGAAATTTTATAGCAAGCCCCACTCTCCCCAATGGTTTACTTCGACTTGCGCAACTGCCATTGCTCAAAGGCAGCATGCATACCGCAGATGTAACCGACATAAGTCCAGTACAAACAAACAGAAGTACATAGAAGCAAGAAATAACGTTAAGAAAGAAATAGCGACAGCTAAGAGAGAATTTACTGAAACCACTAAAAAACGCATCGAAGCACAAAAATTAGGAAATCGTGACTTCTGGAAAATCTACAACAGTGTAGTAAACAATGGGCAATCAACAATTCCCTCACTAACCAACAATCACGAGGTTGTTTGCTCAGCAACCGACAAAGCTAATATGCTTGCCAGCCGGTTTGCCTCAAACTCCACACTGGACCCTACCAACCACCCCCTGCCTGACTTTCCTTTGCGGACAGACGCCACGCTAGATACTCAGCTCAGGTACATGCTATCATAATAAATCTTGACACTTCCAAAGCATGCGGACCTGATCTCATCCCAACTGTGCTATTAAAAAAGTGCTCAGCCAAAGTAGCTCCAGTTCTCTCCAAACTCTTCAACAAATGCCTTAATGAATCATGCTTTCCGGGCTGTTGGAAAACCGCTTCTGTGGTACCAATATTCAAGAATTCTGGCGAAAGAACTGACCCATCAAATTATCGCCCCATTAGCCTCCTCCCACTTTTCGCCAAAATATTTGAGACCATAATTAACCATGCTCTAGATATATCTAAGGCTTTTGACAGGGTATGGCACAAGGGTCTCCTCAGGAAAATGAAATCATACTGGTAGAATACTTAGCATAATTGAATCCTTCTTAGACAAGAGAAAAATCCAGGTTGTCCTCGACGGTCGAACATCTAAACAGTGTGATATAAATGCGGGAGTGCCTCAGGGGTCTATTCTTGGACCTCTATTTTTTTTTTTTTACATGGGTGTCACCACTTATCAAGGCCCAGAGGCCACTCGAGGATAAGGGTTAATAGGTATACATTAGTCATTGTGATTTTAGCATAGTAAACAGTGGGAATTTTGTAACTTGGATTACTTAGAGGGACGATTCAATTAGAACTTGTTCAAATTGGACTTTTTCTTTTTTTTTTTAATAGGTATCAACACATTATCAAGGCTAAGAGGCCACTCAAGGATAAGGGTTAAAGAGTGTACAGTAGAAATTGGACAATATAATAATCATTGGTAATGAAAATTTGTTAAATTTGATAACTTATATGGAACGGCTCATCAAGAACTTATTTACGTTAGACTTGAAGACAACCATATTGTAGTCAGCCGGAAAGCAGGAAAGTGGAAGACAGTTCCACAGGCGTGCAGTTCTAATAAAAAAACTTTGTTCATGGAATCTATGTTTAGGTTTAGGCACAGATAAAGAGTGGGGGGAATTATTGATAGTGTTTACAGCTAGACGAGTGTTTCTTGTGAAAGTTTTGCGAGGCGGGACCATAGATTGAAGCTCAGTTGAACACTTTCCATGAAAATAACGATACATCAGAGACAAACTCGCAACATCTCTTCTGTGAGATAGAGGTTGCAAGGAAGAGAAAAGGACATCTCCCACCAGGCCACGAAGTCTATTTTGAACTCTATCTCTATTTTGAACTCTATCAAGGCAGGACAAGTCTTTTCTAGCAGCTCCTGCCCAGATGTGGCAACAGTATTCCATCCTTGGACGTACCTGGTTCTTATATAGATAGAGAATTGCATCAGCAATTTGTTCCTGATATTTATTAATGACGTCCTCGACAAAACTGCCTCTGAGATGGGTATATATGCTGATGACACTACACTCTAGAAAAGGCATGACAGGAAAACAAATGAACACATATCTAAAGAAATGGCAAAAACACTAGAGGATGACCTCCAATCTGTAGTGGAATGGGGACATAAATGGATTCAATGCTGCCAAAAAAACCAAACTGGTTTCCTTCAATAACTACAAGAAACCTTCTCTGCCACCAATAGCAATGGCCAGTGACTCCCTGTCTGAGAGTACATCTTTCAAACTGCTTGGCCTAACGTTCACAGGAAACATGAGCTGGAACAATTATATTGAAAACATTGCCAGGGCCGCTGAAAAAAGGTAGGCTCTCTCTACCGTGCTAGAAAACTGACACCTGAAAGTACCTGTATCTCTATAAGGCCACCATTCGCCCATGTATGGAGTATTGTTGTCACATCTGGGCTGGTGCGTCTACTACTAGTCTCTCGCTCCTAGACAAGGTTAAAAAAAGTGTCGCCAATCTGATAGGCCCTGAACTGGCATCTAAGCTTCAGCCTCTGTCCCATCGACGAAACGTTGCATCCCTCTGCTTGTTTTACAAGTATTTTAATGGTGAGTGCTCTGACGAACTGCAGACACTTGTGCCCCCACGTCGCAGACACCCTCGACAAACCCGACAGGCAGCTAAATCCCACCCCCACACAGTAGAGATCCCTAGATGCAAAAGATCCTTCTACTCCAGTAGTTTCTTCCCCAGAACCGCTAGACTCTGGAATTCCATTCCAGGATCATGCTTCCCTAACTGTACTGACATGCAGAAGTTCAAGTGCAACGTGAACCGACATCTTGCTGCCCAAATCTCTACATAGTGCCCCCGTAGTTGCTGACCCTGATAGTAGCCCCCTACATCTGAGTGGCAATGTGCCTTGTTTGGGGTGAAAATGTAATAAAAAAAAAATAAAAAAAATAAAAAGTATTTTAAAATCAATGAATATTTAGTTTTTATTAGTATTTTAAAATCAATAAATATTTAGTATTATTAATATTTTAAAATCAATAAATATTTATTTTTATTAATATTTTAAAATCAATAAATATTTAGTTTTATTGATATTTTAAAATCAATAAATATTTAGTTTTATTAATATTTTAAAATCAATAAATATTTAGTTTTATTAATATTTTAAAATCAATAAATATTTAGTTTTATTAATATTTTAAAATCAATAAATATTTAGTTTTATTAATATTTTAAAATCAATAAATATTTAGTTTTATTAATATTTTAAAATCAATAAATATTTAGTTTTATTAATATTTTAAAATCAATAAATATTTAGCATTATTAATATTTTGAAATCAATGAATATTTAGTTTTATTAGTATTTTAAAATCAATAAATATTTATTTTTATTAATATTTTGAAATCAATAAATATTTAGTTTCATTAATATTTTAAAATCAATAAATATTTAGTTTTATTAATATTTTAAAATCAATAAATATTTAGTTTTATTAATATTTTAAAATCAATAAATATTTAGTATTATTAATATTTTAAAATCAATAAATATTTAGCATTATTGATATTTTAAAATCAATAAATATTTAGCATTATTAATATTTTAAAATCAATATTTAGTTTTTATTAGTATTTTAAAAATCAATAAATATTTATTTTTATTAACATTTTAAAATCAATAAATATTTAGTTTTATTGATATTTTAAAATCAATAAATATCTAGTTTTATTGATATTTTAAAATCAATAAATATTTAGTTTTATTAATATTTTAAAATCAATAAATATTTAGTTTTATTAATATTTTAAAATCAATAAATATTTAGTTTTATTAATATTTTAAAATCAATAAATATTTACCATTGTTTTCAAAATGAAAACCAACAATGGGGAATCAAGTTTTTAACACAATTTGTGGGTTTGTTAGTATTTATTTTCCAATGCCAAAAACGATTCTTTTAATTGTTTTTTTTTGTTGTTATAGTCATCTAACATACTTCCTAACTTTTGGCATGGCAGCTACCGGAAGCAGTGACAAAGCAAATCAGTTCCTTCACTTTTATTTTTTTTCAGTATTTCTATTGTGAAGCGATTTATTAAAATGAAATAGAAGAAAAGGACATTATTGAAAAATATACAATAAAAATTAATAAAGTTATACAAATAAAAAAAAACACAATCTTTATTTGCACTTTTAGTCACAAAAAGTTTATTTTATTTGAAATGTTTATCAAATTATAAAAATGTTCGCTTTAATTTTAAAAATAATTTTTTTTATTTGAATTATATAATAAACATATGTGTACGAAAGTATAAAAATAAAATATTGAAATCAAATAACAAAATTTCAAACATCATAAAAAAATATATCCAATGCATAATATTCTCAAAACAGTTTTAAAAGATTTAAAGTGTTCTCACTAATTCTTTAACAAAAACAAAAAAAAAAAGAAAGAGTGCAAAAAGTGTTTTCAATAATTAAATATATATATATATATATATATATATATATATATATATATATATATATATATATATATAAAACTTTCAATAATTCTTGATTAAATAAGACTGAAAAAACTTTTCAATGATTATTAAACGAGAAAAGAATGTAATAATAATAATAAAAAAAAAAGGTAATCTCCAAAAATACCGTTAGGGCTTACAACATGGCCGCCAGAAGAGTCAACAAAAAACGTTCGTAGACATTTTGTAAACATTGTTCGTAGACATTTTGTAAACATTGTTTTTAAAAAATAAAAAATAATACTTCTATTATGTTTTAAACGACTGTAATAGTTTATTTTGGAAGTATATTTCATAAAGAAAATTGACAACCCACTTTAAAAACAGAAATTACGAGTTTTATATATTTTATTCGCAGTTTTTTGTTGACTCTTCTGGCGGCCATGTTGTAAGCCCTAACGGTATTTTTGGAGATTACCAAAAAAAAGTATATGCACAGGGGAGATATAGATGTGTGAGAAAAAGTGAAGGAACTGATTTGCCTTTTCACCACTTCCGGTAGCATCCACGCCAGAAGTTAGGAAGTACGTTAGCTGACTATAACCATTTTTTTTTTTTTTTTGTAAAAATAATGAAAAGAATCGGTTTTGACATTGGAAAATAGGCACAGATTTTTCCGATTCCAATATCTATTCCGATACTTCCAAAAGTTCTAATTTTTTGATTCTCAATTCTGATTAATTCTTCCAACACTAATTGCTGCAGATACTATTCATAGTGAGTTCGTTCTACACTGAATGCCCCTCCTCTATAATCAAACACGTTGTAGATAAAAAAAAACAAAAAAAAAAAACAACAACCACAGATAACAATTGATAAACATTATATTTGTTATTGACATTTTTTCTCTCAAAGTCTACAATCAATGAAAACATTTTTGGAGCACAACAAAAACAAATTATCGAGGTCAAATTAAGTTCATATTGTTTGTTCCTTTTTGATGACGTATTCTTGCCGCGCTGACCAGTCTGTGTTCTGAGTTATACATTTTTATAAATATTATTTGGACTCACTAGGAGTTCTCACACAGGTCATGATCAGAGGGTACTCACTAACAACAACCGGTGGTATACCCTGAATCCTGAGTGACAACAATTTCCCCAGTACTATCTATCCTTTCCCATAATCTTTGCAAATGAATCTGTGTTATCGCAACAGTCGTTATCACTGGAATTTGGGTGGCAATAAGCTAGTCCTCTTCACACTTATCCAGTGGAGGTTTTGTTAGTGCTTTCTCTCTTTGGTCTTTCCATCGTCTTTGACCCTTCTTGACTATTTGGTGCGATACCAGTCAATGCAGACACTACAATTTTTCAGTTTCAGCTTTCTTGGAGAGTTTTCACTTCTTTAAAATAATTGGATCATTCTACCACTCTAGAAAGTACCTGGTGGTTATAGTTAAGGTTGTCTGCTCTTTTGACTTCCGGTTTCTATTCAACAGGTGGGACGCCAGGGACGAGCAGGATATGATCCCTTCTAATTACCTTCCGTTCAGATAACATAAAAGCTCTTCTCTTTTCCCATGTTAAGAATAACTTTTGTTTGCTCGACCATGTTTAATTAGCCAACCAAAATGAACACCTGAAACCAGAAGTCAAAGGGAGTGCACAATCTTGACTAACCTTCCTAACACAATTCTTTACCATTTTGAGAGTCAGATACATCCTAAGATTGAGTATTATTTAGGATTGATTAGGATTTTAGGATGATGTAGCCCAGAACATCCATTCCTGCCTTGATAGAATACAAAATTGACTTTGCAATCTAGTGGGGGATGCTCTCTTCTCATCACCTCCCTTTTTCACAGAAGAAACTATGCTAATATCTCTCTCTATTCTATTCTTTTTATCGTGTAAGTGCTTGACTAAACTCCAATCACTGATCCCCACCTCCAGTAAAACCTCCATAGCAAGAACTCATCATCCAACCATTGTGACACCACATGGATCCACCGACAAGTCACCAATCACAAGACTGTGCCACGGATTTCTCCTTTCATTTGTCATTCTGATTCTGACTGTTTCATCATTTACGCACTGACGATCGCAGAGAGAAGCACATGGACTCAAAAGTATAAAAATAAAAACAAACAATAGGAACAAAAGAAAACACAGACTCCAATGCTTTACATATATGTTGGTTACACTCTGGGTGCATGTATGACATCCCCGACCCTCTAAATGCTAACTACATCTACTGTTGAAGTCATTTCCGTCAGCTAGTTGATCAGTTCATTTTTTTCATTTGCTCTGAGCCATGACCGGTCTTCAACTGTGTCCAGCTTATGACTCACATTAAAGGCCAATTGGACTCAACTGTGTCCAGCTCATAACTGCTGTAAGCGTCCAACTCATGACTCAACTCTTACTGTCGTACACTGGACTTTGTCATTAAAATCCCATTGACTGTCGTAAACCCATAGCCACTCTCCAGAGTGATAAAACCCATCGTCAATCCTAAAGTACCTGTAAACTAAATCTAAATATGTCTCAAGTCTATTGTTCAAGAATTTTGTTTTTTTGTTTGTCCTATTGTCTACTGGTAAATCTTTTTATTGCTCGCTAAACCTACTTCCTTTTCTTCTTTTATATATCTATTTTTTTTTTTTTTTTTTTACTTCCCACTGTCTGGGGATGGGGTTGCTTATAATATTACGCCATCATTGCAAAGAACTTTCCTTTCTGCGGCTGTGTTCCTAAAACCAAACAGAACTTCCATGAACAGAGTTTCTTTCCCAAACTTCCCATCTGTTGGGATTTTTTTTATCTTTACTTTTGTTCACCTCAAAAGAGGCATACTCCCACCAAAACACAAGTGAAAGTGTGTTATGGTCACATTTATAAGGGGGCAATCTGTGAGAAGATGTGAAGAGTAGAATGTGCACCCTAGGTTTACTTTCGGCAGCCTCATAACTCTTACTTTCCTTATTTTGTCCTTCAGTCCTCACATTACATCAACGATGTTTCTGACAAAGGGGGGAAGAATTGCTATTTTCTAGGTCAGAATATATTCCATCTAACAATGTTGGCTCATTTTTAATCTTGAAGCAGTACTTTTTAACTTCTTACATCAAATAGATTCATGTCTTGTCTAGAGTGATTTCCATATAAGAGGTTTGTTCACATAACATTTAAATTTCTGCATGGTCATATGGTCAGGGAAATAGAGGGTAGGGAAGGAGTTCCAAATGCAAGTGGTCTGATGAAAGAAGAGTAGCTAACTACAGCATAGTCATCTTAAAGTCCAATGACAACAAAGACTTGTTGAGCCATCCCCTTAAAGTTATCAAATTTTTCCTTTTCATCCATGGTTTTCATTCCTCTCCTCGTATTGTTCATTATACAATTGATTTAAATATCCTTGAGTGGTTCTTGGGACTTGATAATTGATGAACTCATTGTATTAAAAACGTAAAAAATAAGATTGACACAAACTGCAACATTTTCCAAGAAATAATCTAAATTAATGGTTAGAGAGGTGAATTAAGAAATCAGCATGCCAGGTTTGAATCCTATCATTTCTCTTTAGAATAGAAAAAGGTATGCACACCCCCTCTACGTTGATTTTACATCCGGGTTTCTGTTTACAACATAAATAGATAGGTTCATATAATCCTTATCTTTCTTGGCTCAGATATATGAGGGTTGTTCCGAAAGTAAAGCCTCCTATATTTTTTTTTTTAACTCAAAAAATTAAAGAGTTACGAAAACAGGAGTGGTATGGTATCATTAAAACGAGCAACTTTTCATACTGTATGCCGCAGAAATAAGGTGATTATCGAAATTGGCTGGATATAAGGGATGAAATCTTGAGAACGCTGTTAAAATGGCTTTTGTGAATGGTTTTCTTGACCACATCTTGACGGAACTGCAATGATTGGCTGAGATTAGAACTATGGAGATAGAGGAAATTCTGAGGTAAGTCACTTCCACGCTTGCTATATGTGGCAACAAGGCATTTTATCACAGATGTCTTGTAAAAATATTTGCTTTGATTCTTCTGAGATAGTTCTCATCAGAACCCAATCCAAAACGAGGCCAGTTGAGGGGTGGGGGTAACCTATGTCTGTTAATAAACGAAATGAAAAGGAAAATTGACAGACAGCATATAAAATGGTAGTGGTAGTGGGGTGTCAAATCACATACTATGATTGAGGGTGAAAGTGATAGAAATTTAATGAGAGTCATATTGGCGAGTTAATTGCAAATTACGGCTAGTTAGAAAAAAAAAATTAAATGGAAATTTCTCTAAATATAACCCAATTCTAAAACTGAAGAATATTTCTGCACATATTTTATGTGATTAAAATATATAAGAAAAAAAAAAAAAAAGACTTCAAGAAACAAACGTTGATTAACTCAGTTTCAGCATAATAGTAGATAGATCTAGTAGAGTACCTGTTCGATGAAAATGAAGAGAAACGTTTATTTCAACAAATCAAGTTGATATCGCTGAAATCGGCAAACATTTTATTCAATCCAATGAATTGGTAAAAAAATACAGCAAACATGATCCAGCAGCCACTGATTGGCACAAAAGAGGATACAATGGCTAGCAGCTTTCCAAGTTTGTCTTGGATTGCTGCATAGTTGGCGAAGTTACTACATCTGCTGGATGTCCATTCAACAGCGCAGATTTTGATTAAGAAAGCGATCCCCTTTCAGTTCAACCGAACTCGGCCGTGAAACATCCCAATAAAATGTATTACTCTTTAAACGCTGAACTATTTTGCTACATGACTCATGAAAATCCGTTTCATTATCGAAATAGTCATCCACATCCGGAAGTGTAAACAATTTTCTTGAACTACATTCAAAAATGGTAAAGTCAAATGCAAGGTCAGTGAGGATCTAGCAAACGATAATGATGACCCATTTTCAGAGAGGTTGGTAGTCATATTGTTTTTTTTTTTTTTTTTTTTTTTTTGTATTTTGAAAACGGTATTGCAGGGAAAGCATTAAATGACATATTGTCGTTTATTTGTGTATCTATTATATAAAGGGCAGTTGTCTGTGTATATGTGTTTGTATGTCTAGCTAAAAGTAAAAAAAAAAAGAACAAAAAACACCCACAAAGTTGGTACATTCACGTTAAAAAAAAATGTTCATTCTTTGGGGGTCAAACAATTATTGGTATTACGAGATTGCTGTTCTTTAGGTTCCATATTCCTTTCAGTTCTGCTAAGTTCTGCATATTTGTTTTGTTTGTCTGTCTCATTGATCTTCACCCTGCTTGTCTGTCTCATTGATCTTCAAACTGCTAAATTGTAGATTTTGCCGTTCCAGCATACCACAGTATGCTAAAACGGCAAAATCTACAATTTAGCAGTTTCTTTCTTTCTTGTTAATTTTTTATGAAATTCGGTCTTCTTGCTTGAAGGAGTTTATCTGTTTGTATCTCCAATCCCCCCCCCCAATTTTTGTTTAAAATTTTTTTATAATAATAATCTATATATTAATATTGTAATACCTTTAAAACGTATGCGTGTCACACTTTCCAGATTATAAATTATTCGAGTGGGAGATCCTATTTATTAAAAACATATTTCGAACATTAAATTAGCATATCTATTATCAACATTAAATTAGCATATTACGAACATTAAATTAGCATATTACAAACATTAAATTAGCATATTACAAACATTAAATTAGCATATTACAAACATTAAATTAGCATATTACAAACATTAAATTAGCATATTACAAACATTAAATTAGCATATTACAAACATTAAATTAGCATATTACAAACATTAAATTAGCATATTACAAACATTAAATTAGCATATTACAAACATTAAATTAGCATATTACAAACATTAAATTAGCATATTACAAACATTAAATTAGCATATTACAAACATTAAATTAGCATATCTATTACCAACATTAAATTAGCATATTACAAACATTAAATTAGCATATCTATTACCAACATTAAATTAGCATATTACAAACATTAAATTAGCATATTACAAACATTAAATTAGCATATTACAAACATTAAATTAGCATATTACAAACATTAAATTAGCATATTACAAACATTAAATTAGCATATCTATTACAAACATTAAATTAACATATTACAAACATTAAATTAGCATATTACAAACATCAAATTAGCATATTACAAACATCAAATTAGCATATTACAAACATTAAATTAGCATATTACAAACATTAAATTAGCATATCTACATGCTAATTTAATGTTCGCATTATGTTATCACCTATCATCCTTTTTAATAAATAGGATCTCCCAATCACAGAAGATGTTCATAAAAACAAAATTTAAATGATGTCGCTTTTGGGCCGTATATGAAACTGAAATATACCCTCTTGGTCTTCTGGCTAGGATTCAAGGGTAGTATCTTGTCTGTCAAAAAATGGCATAATGATATTGTGGGGGTTTCCATTTGGGCCAGACGTCCATATAATGGAAATATGTTACAGACTCCTATAATTACTATGATTCCACTATTTGAGATAAACTATAAAACCAGATATATTCTGACACTACGTTGATCAGATTACTTAGATAAATACTTTTACAGTTTTAACAAAAGGTCTACAATAATATTGCGGGGTCTCCATTCACATTGAACATCCACAGAATGCTTAGTAGCAATATATATTACATATGAAAGATGCCACTGTGGAATTTCCACAGGCCCCCCACTAGCAACAATAAAATTAATAAAAGTTCACTTAGTTCTAAGATATTAAGGGTCTCTTCCTGCGGCAAACACTTCATTTCTTTATGAGTTAAAAATAAGTTCTTTGATATAAAGTTAAGATCGACAGTGTGTATTTTAGACCTGCTATCGGTAGTTCACTACAACTAACTCTTCTAGGGATTATGTCTATGTATTTTTAAAGATTCTCTTTTTTCATTAGGTCAGTGACCTCTACCACACACTTTTCAATGTTCTTTTCAAGTCAAACTTGGGGTCCAGATATTTTGTGATGTTTTTTACGTTCGACTTGATTGCGGCTATAATTATTCATCGTTTGTATATGTATCTGTGTGTCCAGCTAAAAGTAAAAAAAAAAACAAAAAAAACTACACAAGACAAATTATACCAGCGAAACTGATATATTCTTTCTCATCATTGCCTCAGACAGAAGATCAGCACATTTGTATTTTAATACTCATTCTTTTTTGTGGTGAGGGAGGGCAATATTAGGCTGATTTTTAATGTTATTATGTAGTAATTTGGCAACCTTTTCTTTACAGTTATGAGACAAAGAGAGGGAGATTGAGAGCGAGCCGAGGGGAGGGAGATTAAGAGCGAGCCGAGGGGAGGGAGATCGACAGCGAGCCGAGGGGAGGGAGATCAACAGCGAGCCGAGGGGAGGGAGATCGACAGCGAGCCGAGGATAAATAAAGAGAGCTAAGGAGAGAAAGTAATTCTAAAACGAAAATGTTGCAAACACTTCTGTTTTGTTGTTCATGCACCTGGGCAATGCTGGGTTACCATGCTAGTCTCAAATAAGGATCCTAAAACTTATCAAACTCATCACTTGTTAAACAAGTTAATTCTATAATTTATTCAACAACGATGAAGTGGAAAATATAACCTCATTTGTATTATTTGGATTAATCGAATTATTGTTCTTATCTTGAATGTCTGGTAAAACTTGTGGAGAATGCTATGTTTAACGGTTGTTGTAAAAAATGGAACGGAAATTTAGATTTTGTTCCCTTTTAAATTCGGTAGATTTTTACATTTCGTCCAACTCATTCTTCACATTCAACATACCAATTTTTATAGGTTTTCGGGTATGTTGACAATGTTGGAGGCGTCTCTTCCGAAAGCTGTTCTTAACATGGGGAGGTTGGGGTGTTTATTCATTGTAGGCAGACCTGAAAACATTTCCAATGTGAACAGTGAGTTGGACTTATTTTAAAAAAATACCAAAAAGATATACCAAATCGACTTTCTCTGTTTAAAAATGAAATTATTTCGTTTTTATTAATAAAATTTTATTTTTATAAAATAAAAAAAAAATCTTTTGTTTTTAATATTTATAAAAAGTACGATTGTTGAATGTTTTTCTTTTGATTACTTTCGTTTCTGGGAGCACAATAAAAAAAAGAAAGAATTACAATGGAACGAAATTTGAATTTCCATTCCATTTTTACAACAACCGTAAAACAGAGCATTCTCTGCAAGTTTTAGCAAATGTCATTCTCACAATGTTTCGTCGGATGCCACCTCCAACCTTCTTCAGGTGTATCTTGTCAAATTAATAAACCAGTAGAGTGTTATCAATTTTCAGAGAAGGAAAGAATTTATCAAGCATATGTATACTGTGTGATGATGTATGGAAGTTAGATTTGGCAACTATAGGTTGAGGATATGTGTTGCATGGAGAGAAATGATATGGGAACGATAAGATGGATGTGTGGGTTTTAAAGACGGGTTTCTGGACATTATGTGAGCTGATAGACTTTGTATGGCCATGTTGAAAGAATTGATCAGAGTTCTTGGGTCAGTAGATGTAGAACAATTGCAATAGTAGGGAACGAAAACATCGGATGACATGATGAGGATGGTGGCGATGATGATGATGATGATGATGATGATGGTGGCGATGATGATGATGATGATGATGATGATGATGATGGAGGCTATGGATTTATTACTGGAACTGAAACAAACAAAAAAAAAAAAATCTCATTTTGTGCTAAAAAGCTGCTACTGCCGATTTTCAAACAATGAGCACAAATCTTAGACATACACATATACACACACATGAAATAAGCATATACATTGATATACATTACATAGCTGCTGTTTCTTCAAATGTCATATAGCTTACACATATAAACATGCATAAAATAAAAACATTAAATAAAAGTTATCATTAATGTCATACACATATGCTGCTGGTATTGTTACTTTCGTCTATGGACGCAAAGAACATCGATGCATAACATTGAATGCATATATAGACTCAAACATATAGGAACTTTAGAAATTGCTATTTTTTTATCTTGATATATTTGGTTTTAAACTAGTGATAGCAAATGCAGGTTCTGCCACACAGAAGTAGAGAGGGTGAGCCACCTGACATCCAACACTACAGCTCTGATTGAGGATTGCTACTATACGACCCGATACAATGGAGTGTGTAAATATATCCACTGGACAATTTGTAAAAAGTTGAACATCAAATGCAGCACTAAATGCTGGGAACATCTTTAAATCTCTGTATGTGATGTTGCCACGCTAATCAAAAACCTTGATTCCAGTAAAGCAACCGGCCCTGACGATATTCCAATTATAGTACTCAAAAAACTTCAACCACAACTAGCACCCATACTTACAAAACTGTTTAAACGCTGTCTTAAGGAGAATTGCTTCCCATCACCCTGGAAAATCTCATCAGTATGCCCTGTATTTAAGAATTCAGGTGATCGTTCATCCCCCTCTCAGTACAGACCAATAAGTCTCCTGTGCGTCATGAGTAAGTTGCTGGAATCTGTGTTAAATAGAGAAGTAATCAACCATCTCAGCAAAAATAACCTTCTTAGTGACACACAATATGGTTTCCGTTCTGCTAGATCTACAGCAGATGTGCTTACAGTTATATCTCATAGGATTAGTGAATCTCTCGACAGAGGCAACCTTTCTAGGGCAATTGCTCTTGACATATCAAAGGCCTTTGATAGGGTATGGCATAAAGGTTTACTTCACAAGATCTCCAGCTATGGTATTGCTGGAAATGTCCTCGCAATTATTAAATCATTTCTCTCTGATAGGTTCATAAGAGTAGTAGTTGATGGGCAAAAATCAGAAGCTCACAGTATAAATGCTGGAGTCCCTCAGGGGTCGATCCTGGGCCCAACTCTTTTCCTGATCTACATTAATGATCTTCCAAATCACATCCTTACATCATTCGTAGACATTTTTGCTGATGACACTACCATCTATGGTAGCACATCTAAGACAGTAAACGACCAAGTTCTCTCCGATTCTCTCTCCTCTGATCTTGATCACGTTGTACAATGGGGAAAGGAATGGCTGGTTACTTTTAATGCATCTAAAACCAAGCTTCTATCTTTACATCATCAACGTTCTGATCCCCATCTGGCATCAATTAAAATGAATGGCTCTCGTCTTGGGGAGGCCTCAAGGTTTGACAGGCTTCTGGGCTTGACCTTTACTCCTGATCTTAAATGGAATATGTACATCAAATCTGTTGCCAAGGCAGCTGGAAAAATGGTCGGATCCTTCTATTGATCCAGTAGATATCTCACTGCTGATGCAATTCTCTATCTATATAAGAGCCAGATATGTCCAAGGATGGAGTACTGTTACCACATATGGGCAGGAGCTGCTAGAAAAGACTTATCCTGCCTTGATAGGGTTCAAAATAGACTTCGTGGCCTGGTGGGAGATGTCCTTTTCTCT
The DNA here is from genome assembly GCF_053919585.1 of Euprymna scolopes. Classification (NCBI taxonomy): domain Eukaryota; kingdom Metazoa; phylum Mollusca; class Cephalopoda; order Sepiida; family Sepiolidae; genus Euprymna; species Euprymna scolopes. The sequence continues at coordinate 104,951,988 of NC_136499.1, read as the reverse complement.
TCACTGCAACCTCTGTCTCACAGAAGAGATATTGTGAGTTTGTCTCTGCTTTATCGTTATTTTCATGGAAAGTGTTCGACTGAGCTTCAATCTATGGTCTCCCCCTCGCCAAACTTTCACAAGAAACACTAGACTAGCTGAAAACATTATCAATAATTTTCCCCACTCTTTATCTGTACCTAAACCTAAACATAGATTGCATGATCAAAGCTTCTTTCTTAGAACTGCACGCCTGTGGAATTGTCTTCCGTTTTCCTGCTTTCCAGCTTTCTATAATATGGTTGTCTTCAAGTCCAACGTGAACAAGTTTCTAATGAGCCGTTCCACTTAAGTTAACAAATTTACCGAACTTCCATTACTATCGATTACTATATTGTCCTTTTGACTACTCTACACTCTTTAACCCTTATCCTTGAGTGGCCTATCGGCCTTGATAAGTGGTGACGTACTATGTAAAAAAAAAAAAAAAATAAATCTCATCTGTCTGTTTAAATGCATGTATGTACGTATGTATGTCTGCCTCAAACTTTTGATAGGAGGTGACAGATTTTCACGAGATTGGTATCGTTTTGAAGCTCGACCCTTCAGACTGCAAATATCGAAAAATTGGCTAAAAACATTAATTCCTTCACTCTCAACTTGGCACTTTTTTACAAGGAAGGGTCGCTTTTTTCGCTGATATTTTCGAAAATCATTCCCTCCTTTTGATTGAACAGCCTTAATTTAAACCTTCGACACTTCCGGTTTGGCGATGGACGCAACAGCAAAGACGTCACGTTTTTTTTTTTTCTTTTTACATTCTTTTCCTCCTTCGCGGTATGAATATGAGCCTGCTTGATACTACTTTTTTTTTTTTTTTTGCTCAACACACACCTCCAAACACCTGGGCAACGTCAGGAACCCAGGCTAGTATATCAGAAAGAACAATGGGAAATAAGTCATACACCATCCAGTATGACTATGCAATTCTTACAGTTATGTTCATAGAAAACAGAGCCATAAAAGCTGACAGTGATTTGGGACACGAATAAGAAAGGAGCAACTTTAGTAGATGTAGAATCCCCGAGTGATGCTAGGTTAAAGGGAAAAGATGACGAAATACCAAAATCTTATGTATGACATGAAAAGAAATTGGAATCTTAGGAAGATCTCCATCATTCCAGTAATTATAGGAGCAACTGGAATCATGAAAAAGAATTTCAAAAACTACCTAGCAAATATACCCGGTGAACCAAGTGCAAGAGAAATTCAAACAATTGCACTTAGAGGGATGGTCAGAATGTTAAAAAGATCTCTTGGTTGGAATACATGAGTTAGCAGATGAATGTTTGGCATCTGGCAGAATTCTCCATCTCCAGTTTGAACAAACTGAAAAGTGATAGGACGATTCCAAGATTTTCCCCCCTCCAGTTCCGATACAATTATGGATTTTGTTCGAAATTCCTGATATTGATATAATTACTGATTTTGTTCTGAATTTCCAATTCCATTCTAAATTTCTGATTCTGATACAATTACCGATTCTGTTTTAAATTTCTGATTCTGATACAATTACCGATTCTGTTTTAAATTTCTGATTTCGATACACTTCCTGATTCTGTTCTAAATGACTGATTCTGATACAATTACCAATCCGTTCTGAATTCACGATTCCGACACAATTACAAATTCCGTTTTAAAAATCACCTAATTACCTAAAAAGTAAAATGAGTTTTTTTTGTGTATGTGTGTGAGAGGGGGGGGGTACTTTATCCCCATTTTTCTTTTCCCAAACTTCTTAACGTTTTTCCTTTTTGTATTCTATTCAAGGTTTTGATAAACTCATTGTAAAATTTTCAGCTATATATATATATTTTATTGGGAGGAGGGTGTCAATGCTTATGAAGGCCTGCAAGCCACTCTAGGATAAGGGTTAATAAGTGTTAGGTACATGATGAGACATGATCAGTAATGGTGGAACTTGGGTAGGGCTTGATTGTTTAAGAAGACAGCTCAACAGGAACTCATTTACATTAGATTTGAAAATGACCTTGTTATAGTCAGCTGGGAAGCAGCCCCACGGTATTGTATTTTACAGATGGACTATTCTAGGAAAAAACTCTGTTCATGGAATTTTCATTTAGTTTTAGGCACAGATATAGAGTGAGGAAAGTTGTTAACAGTTGTTGTAGCTGGACAGGTATTTGTTAAAATATTTTAGAAGGAAGGGGGATACCACAGATTGGAGTTCAGTCGAGCACTTACCATACTTACCAAAGTAACAATAGAGCAGAGACAGAATTGCAACGTATCTTTTATGAGAATGAGAGAATAGGGAGGCAAAAAGATCCTCACCCATTAAATTTCAACGACGGTTTTGTACCCGGTCAAGACAGGAAACGCTACTCTTAGGAGCTCCCCACTCCCTCCCCAGTGTGGCAATAGTACTCCATCTTTGGACGTAAACATTTTCCCTGGCTTATTCATACTAAAGCTTGAAATGACAGCTTTAAACGGTTCCACGCTTCTCTCGAAAAGCCGCCGTCTGTCCGTTGGACTGTTACGCTTAAGTTTCAAATAATGTTTTCATCGCAAAATGCGCTTATTGGATGAGCGTTTCTTGAGAATCTCTTCTTTTTTTTTTAATATCAGGAACCTGTAGGAATGGGGATGGTAAAAGGGAAATAAACTTTTTCTAACCATATTTTCAAAGGCATGAAAACTCAACATAAAAAGAATTTGAATTCCTACTGTAGAGAACTTGAATGCCTACTAGACACTATCCTCGAGTGTCTAAGGTCTCTCTGTACAGGAGTTTGTCAGAACAATCTGGCATGAGGATATTTTTCCCTAGAAGTAAACCCTGACTAAATATTCAAAAAAACATATTTGTGGCCTAAATAAGATCTCCTCGGTATGGCTAACCCACACTGGCTTTTATGAGGAATCGTGCATCTTCTGCAAGTGATGCTTAGATGCTATCTCAAGTAACAGCACAAAGCTGATACTCCACCAGACTAAAATAATTCTTGTTCTGGAATCCGCTAAAACCAAGAGACCACATATAAGAAATAACATATTTAACTGGTCAATTGGGGAGAGGAAAATTATGTTCTTGCCTTCTTCACTAACTCGGTGTTTGAAATGTACCTATTTACTATGCCTCCCCACGGGACAGAGTTAGACACCAGGGTCGTTTTTTTAACGTGGAGAAAAGGTACAAAAATAAAGATTGTCTCAGTCGTGAAGGATTTCTCCTCCACCGAAAGAGCTCAAGAAATAGAAGTGCAGCAATGGAGAACAGATACTACACTTTGATCTTGTCCCGAAGGCCTATCAAGTGTTAGTCCTGATTTCTAAGAACTTTGAAGTAAAATGAAACCAAAAATAAATATAATTGAGACATTACGTCATTATGACAAACGAACTCATTTATCAAACATTTTTGCTATGAAGACAACGAAAAAAAATTAATCAAAAAGCAGATATAAAAACAAATAATTGTTATCAAGATAAGTTACTCTTCTACCTAGATGAATATGATGCTTGTTGTTTTAAAGAATTTATTAGAAACAAAAGTAGTGTCGACTTTCGATTGAGTTAGAATAACAACAAAATTAATGGCTGACATTAGACGGTTATTTGAGGAGTCTCGATAATCGCTAAAAAATCGAAAATTAAACAGAATACTGGTAGAACATGACATTTTTGCCCAACTGGTGACATTTGTTGTTAGGGTTTCTATATATTTTCTATGGTGCCCGGAAAACTCGTCCCGGGAAAACTCGTCTCGGGAAAACTCGTCTCGGGAAAACTCGTCTCCGGAAAACTCGTCTCGGGAAAACTCGTCCCCTTTCGCTAGGTAGGAAAACTGGTCCCTTATTGAATTAATATCGATTGAAAACACATTTTATGATCGTTCTTGAAGGAGAAATTGTTTTTTTAAAATAGACTATAGCCCCCCCCCATAATATTGAAAAAAAATTTTTTTTACTTGTTTGATGTTTTTTTTTTTGTTTTTTTTTTAAATAAAATCGATTTTCTAAGTGTCCGTTTTCTACCTAACTGGCTAAGTTCTTAGTGGTTTCACTTATTTTAAAGCGTTTATTATGTTCATAAACGAGACCGCATATTTTTTTATATTAATATAAAAAGAATTTACTTATTTACTGTTGTTATAAAAGGGTAAAATCGATTTGGGTTTGTATTACTGTACACATAGATTCGAAAAAATTGTCAAAAAACAAATATATAACAAATAAATGTTATCAAAGGCAAGATAAGTTACTTTCCTACCAAACTGGATATATTTTTCGTGTTTTTATTCAATGTAACATGTTTATTCAGCTCGAAAAACATACAGTGTTTACCGATGTATTGGAACATTCAAAATAGCGGCCGACTCTCTCTTAAACAACCTATGTCACGGTAATATATATTGAGCGAATTTCTAACAGTATTTTGTCTAGTTTATTATTTTTCGAATCTATGTGTACAGTAATACAAACCAAAATTTTAATATTTTTTGAAATATAGTTTAGAGAGGGGGGGGTTATATCTCCCTCGGAAAAACAACCAACAAAAAATGAAATTAAAAAGATTCTTGATAAACGATAGCGGAGTTTTCAATAAAATTGATTAATAAATTTATTTAGTGATTACTTTTTCTCTGAATGATTGATTTTAGAATTTTGAAGTAAAAATTAAAAAAATTAAAAATGAGTTAACGAGAGATTGTTAGCACATGGCATCTCTCGCGCCAAAAAAATATTTCGCTTTTGATTTATTAGTTAATTTTTGCAAAATTTGACAGGACGACAATAAATGTTGATAATTGATAGAATTATAATTTTAAATAACGCATGAGTGCATTGTATTTGGTATGAGAGAAAACGAAAACATAACAACAAAAAACTATCATAATTAAAAAACCAAAACAAAAAAGTAACGCTCCCAGTTTTTAATTTTTGTGTTTTGTTTTTATTATTGTTTTTATGACTCCAAAAAACATCGTTAAAATAAGAACCAAAAATTTTTTTAATTAACTTTGTATGAACATAATAAACGCTTTAAAATAAGTGAAACCACTAAGAACTTAGCCAGTTAGGTAGAAAAAAAAACAAAAAAAAACATTAAACAAATAAAAATATTTTTTAAAAATATTATGGGGGGGGGGCTATAGTCTATTTTAAAAAGCAATATCTCCTTCAAGAACGATCATAAAATGTGTTTTCAATCGATATTTATTCAATACGGGACCAGTTTTCCTACCTAGCGAATGGGGACGAGTTTTCCCGAGACGAGTTTTCCGGAGACGAGTTTTCCCGAGACGAGTTTTCCCGAGACGAGTTTTCCCGGGACGAGTTTTCCTAAATTCATTTTCTATATATCAGGTGTCTAGTCAAAAGCAAAAACAAAATGATGGAAAAGAGTAAAAAGCAAAAACACAAAAGAAAGAAAGAAAAGATGAAAACAAAAGAGGAAAAAGAAAGAAAAGAATAACGATAGAGAAAAAAAAAGAAAATAAACTAAAAAAAAAAAATAACTTAAATAACTAACTAACTAAATAAAAATAACACGCCACTTGTTAGTAAATTCCAGACTTTCCACGAATAACAAAACAATAAATTCGTTCGATTTTTAAACAAAAAACAAAATTAGAAGAATTTCAAAACATTAGATATTATTCGTTAAGCAGAGACAAAAACAAACTTGATTGCCGTGGTGCAAACTTTGCAAATCATAGATTTGGGGTTCTACTCAACTTTCGGTATTTGTGCATTTTAGGTTTGGACGACAATTTTTTTTTTTTTTTTTTAGTTTTTAAACAACAGAATTTCAAAAAAAATCTTTTGTATTTATATGAAAATGTATGACTTTTTTTTAAACGAACTTTTTAATGAACGGTTTCTCTAAGAAAACAAAATTCTGAAATGAATGAAAGGTACTGTATGAAAATGCATGATTACCACTCACTAATTTTTATAATAATCATGGTAATAGTCAGTTAACGTCTTCCCTTATTTTCTGCCTGGCGCTACACCGAAACCGGTAAAAAGGCAAAACAGTATCTTCGCTTTTTTTGTTATTCAGTAAATGTATTTTGAAGCAATTTATTGAAATATAATTTAAAAAAGAATATTAATGAAAAGTATACAATAAAAAATTATCAAATTTAGTCTTTATTTACACTTTTAGTTATTCTAATTTGAAATTTTATAATAAATATACGTTTATGAAATTATAAAAATAATTTGTTTTTATTTGGAATTTTATAATAAATATATATTTATGAAATTATAAAAATAATTTGTTTTTATTTGAAATTTTATAATAAATATATATTTATGAAATTATAAAAATAATTTGTTATTATTTGAAATTTTATGATAAATATATATTTATAAAATTATTGAAACCTAAATATACTTTTCAATAATGTCCTTTTTTAGATTTTATTTCAATAAATCGCTTCAAAATTCAAATACTGAAGAACAAAAAAAAAAAAAAAGAAAAAAAAACGATGGGACTGTTTAGCCTTTTTCACCGGTTGCAGTTCTGGTAGTACTATTCAGAAAATTAAGGAAGACGCTAGCTGACTATTATTATAATCATTAAAAATTACAAATAGTTTTATTTATTTATTTGTTTATTTATTTGTTTATTTATTTATTTGTACTTGGGAGTAACTACTTATCAAAGCCCAGGGGTCATTCTAGGATAAAGGTTAAAGAGTGTTAGGTGGATGCTGAGACAACACCGTGATGATCAGTAATGGTGGAATTTGGGCAGGATTTAATTATTTAAGAGGACGTCTCAACAAGAACTTATTTACATTAAACTTGAAAATGACTATGTTATAGTCTGCTAGGCAGGAGCCTCATGGTATCGTGTTCCACAGACGGACAGATCTAGGAGAGAAACTTTGGAACATATACAGAGTGAGGGAACTTGTTCACAGTTGTTGTAACTAAACGATAACTTGTTACGAATGTTTTGCAGGGTGGGCCACGAATTGGAGCTTAGTCGAGCACCTACTACAAAAGTAGCGATATGGCAGAGACATATTCGCAACGTCTCTTCTATTGTTATCGTCATGCAATCTTTAAAGTCGTTTAATGTTGTATCATGTATTTTTACTTTAATATCATTATTCTGCTAGCAGGGAGTCCCGACGTTGTCCGGGATTGTACAAGGATCAACAAGTTCTACCCTCCTATATTTTATTGCCATCGAAATCGGTGAAATCGACCATTTTTCAATCAAATCCGTTGATTGCTTGTTCTACTTAGGAACCCCCACTCCCGCTGTGTACCAGGAGGAAGTTTCACATGCCTCCCTACAGTGACTTAGTCCACAATACATTGTAGTCTACATTGCACTGTAGAGAACCTACTGTTGATTTTATAAAATCATCTTTAAATAATGGCTTGACTTAAAATTTAAAAGTCAAAAGTAAAGTTTCAATGTTCAATTATGCTCTAAACAGAAACGTTCATTTCAAACGCGCTTCTGTTTTATCAAAGAGCCTACTGTCAATTTTATAAAATTATTTTTACATAAATTTCTTGAATTAAATTTAAACGCATTGTTCAATTGTGCTCTAAAAAGAAACAATTTCAAACACACCCGTCTTATAAAAAAATCTACTGTTGATTTTAAACGTGGGTCTTTCTGCTTGAGCGGCTATAAAACTTCTGAAATGCACTTGTGATGTTAGGCCGTATAAAAGTGTTAACTTTGGTCAAAATCAGACTTTTTTTAATCATATTTTTTTAATTCTCGATTTTCGATTCTTATCAGGGGCATTCTGATATAAAAGTTACGCAAGAACACCCTTAGATACATTAAGTTCATTCGTGTGAAATTTTTTTAAAAATTGGTCCCGCCGTTTTGGAGTCTACAGGGAACTCTCTCTCTCACAGTTCCTTTTATATAATAGTAGAGATAGAGATACCTATCGTGAATACTTCAAAATGTTGTTCTTGATTTGCTATTTAAACGTTTGAACAACCATTTGTCTCCTCTTGTTCCGAGTGGAATTCTTGAAAAAAGGAAGAAAGAAAGAAATATAAAAATTCTCCAAACCTAAAGTGCACAAGCACCAAACTTTCTTGACTAATAATTTCGTTTCGGCTATTTTCAGTTTTGTATTGCCTTTTCTTACTGATGTTAAATGTGTACCTGATATTTAAGTACTTCCAAAGCATGCCACAATTACGCCCCCACCCCATATGTAACAAGCTGTAGGTTAACATTGTCCTAAAACTTTTTGGTAAATTTTCACTTTCTTTCCAACTTAACAAGCACCTTTAAAATTACGACTTTTGTAGGTTTTCAGGTATGCTAAAAACGAATATTGCCTTTAAATTTGGCACAAATATATGTGCGCTTGCAAAATTTTGGCGTCAAAAATATGCACACACTTATGCGTATAAAACAGCCACCAGTGATAACATAAGAAATATAATTGCTTAATATCCAGAAAAGTACTTCTTTGTGCCAAATTTAAATGCGATATTCGTTTTCAACATACTCGAAAACTTTGAAAAGTTATTATTTAAAAGGTGATTTTTACGGTGGAAAGAAAGTAAAAATTCATCAATTTTTTTTTTTTAAAGAAAAAGCTTAACTAAAATAAACTAATAATAATTATAAAAAAATTTCAGCATATGCAATAATGAAAATGCGATACTTAAATCGTTTTTACATTATCAACGCCTTAAAATAACGTTCCTATGAAGCAACAAATTCGAACTGTAGACAACCGTTTTTAATAAATCTAGCAGAAATCAACTCATGGTCAGACTTTCATGAAATTTTCTGTTTATTCATTTTTTAATTAATTTATATTAAAATGCAGTTCTCGTAAAATATATGAGAAGAAATATTTTTTTGTTACGTGTTCCCCCCTCCCCCGTTCTATATTTAATTTTATGAAATCTGAACAAAATAGATTAGGATTGAACTAGAGAACTATAGATTTGTAACAAAGCTGTAGGGTTAAAAAAAAATATACCCATGACCCGTTGAGTCAGTATGTTATATGAGCTATGGAATTAATGTATGAGCGTGACACTTGTGACGTAAAGAATAGTTTTTTGTGACATAACAGAAACATTTCTATGAAAGTATATTAAAATGAAAAAAGAATATAGATAGGTTTCTATGAGTCGTTATGTTTATAATTGTTTATTTTTGAAAAAAACTTACAGCCATTGAATTATAAGTGGTTTGCCATACTTAACAGATACCATAATACTTAAAATTAAATTCAAATTTTGATATATCTTTTAATTTTAATGCGGAAAAAAAAAAACTGGGATGCTGAAGACGTACACAGTAAAACAATACATTGTAAAATGCTCTTATGGGTGTCAACCAGTTAAAGTAGATTTATTTGTGAGAAAATTGCGTTAAAATAACTTAAACGTAATACGGAAATGAACCATGTAAAAAAATGCAGAAAGTATTAACACTTGCTATTTGGAAAATTTAAACGCGACCCCCCCCCCCCAAAAAAAAAACCCCAAACAATTGGGACGCTGAAAACGTATAGAAAAACAATACGTTGTAAAATTCTCTTATGGTTGTGAACGGGTTTAAGTAAATTTATTTGTAAGAAAATTGCGTTAAAATAACTTAAACGTAATATGGAAAAGAACCATGTAAAAAAAACAAGTATTAACAATTGTTTATTTGGATAATTTAAACGCGAAAAAAAATGGGACGCTGAAAATGTACACAGTAAAACAATACGTTGTCAACGGGTCAAAGTTGATTTATTTGTAAGAAAATTGTGACATTATACTTGTAATACAGAATAATTGCAAAACATCCCTACTCTTCCCATGTAAAATAATAACATTAATATTTCAGTGCGCAGGTCATTTCATTTTTTAATGGCTTGATTAAACTGTACAAGTACCTACAATAGTTTACCTTTTTACCATAACCTGGTCGTCGACATCCGATGATGTAAAGTTGTTGGGTGTGTGTATCCTGTGTAGTGTCTGACTATTAGCCGAACATGCACGCACAATTTTCCTTTAATCAATCACCTATCAAATACCATATCTGATCTTCAGGTTAGGATCAAAGCATAGTATTATTCTGTTCTCGGTCAATAGAGGAGAAATTTTACACCGAGAGAATTCTTTATGATGTCACAGATGATGTCACAAAGAGATGACGTCACAAAAAGATTACGTCTTTTAATTAAAATTAACGCATAAGACACCTGGAAATTCTGATCAAAGAGCAGTTTTAATGAAATGATTGTATATAAACGTTGTTCTTTATTTTCATTAATTTAAAAAAAAAAAAAAAGGGCAGGTGCTTCTGCATTTATTGACCTGCGATTTCCACGAAGTTACTCAGGTGTGCCCCCCAGTAGATTGACGGGACGAATCGGAAACGACCGGGCGAACCTTATTACAAAAAAACACAAATTGTTACATCCCTCCCTCTTCCCATGTTAAGAATGGCGACGACCACTGAAATTCATTAAGTAATACATTGGGGGGGGGGGTGAATGTCTTAATATCCAGAAAACTACTTGTTGACCATTTCCGGTTCTTCCCGTCATCTGCTGGGCACACCCGAGTAACTTCGTGAAAATCGCAGGTTGATAAATGCAGAAACAAAAAAAAAAAAAAAAACGATTTTTTTTTTTTTTTTACATAGGCATCACCACATTATCAAGGCCAAGAGGCCATTCAAGGATAAGGGTTAAAGAGTGTACAGTAGAAATTGGACATTATAGTAATCATTAGTAATGAAAATTTGGTAAAGTTGATAACTTATATGGAACGGCTCATCAAGAACTTATTAACGTTAGACTTGAAGACAACCATATTGTAGTCAGCCGGAAAGCAGAAAAATGGAAGACAATTCCACAGGCGTGCAGTTCTAAGAAAAAAGCTTTGTTCATGGAATCTACGTTTAGGTTTAGGCACAGATAAAGAGTGGGGGGAATTATTGATAGTGTTTACAGCTAGACGAGTGTTTCTTGTGAAAGTTTGGCGAGGGGGGACCATAGATTGAAGCTCATTCGAACACTTTCCATGAAAATAACGATACATCAGAGACAAACTCGCAACATCTCTTCTGTGAGATAAAGGTTGCAAGGAAGAGAAAAGGACATCTCCTACGAGGCTACGAAGTCTATTTTGAACTCTATCAAGGCAGGCCAAGTCCTTTCTAGCAGCTCCTGCCCAGATGTGGTAACAGTATTCCATCCTTGGACGTACCTGGCTCTTATATAGATAGAGAATAGCATCAGCAGTGAGATATCTACCGGATCGATAGAAAGATCCCACCATTTTTCCAGCGGCCTTGGCAACAGATTTGATGTACGTGTTCCATTTAAGATCAGGAGTAATGGTCAAGCCAAGAAGTTTGTCAAAACTTGAGGCCTCCTGAAGACGAGAGCCATTCATTTCAATTGATGTCAGATGTGGATCAGAATGTTGATGATGTAAAGAGAGAAGCTTGGTTTTAGATGCATTAAAAGTAACCAGCCATTCTTTACCCCATTGTACTACGTGCTCAAGATCAGAGGAGAGAGAATTGGAGAGAACTTGGTCGTTTACTGTCTTAGATGTGCTACCATAAATGGTAGTGTCGTCAGCATAAATGTCTACAAATGATGTAAGAATGTGATTTGGAAGATCATTAATGTAGATCAGGAAAAGAGTTGGGCCCAGGATGGACCCCTGAGGGACACCGGCATTAATACTGAGAGCTTCTGATTTTTGCCCCTCAACTACTACTCTTATGAACCTATCAGAAAGAAATGATTTAATAATTGAGAAGACATTTCCAGCAATACCATAGCTAGAGATCTTATGAAGTAAACCTTTATGCCATACCCTATCAAAGGCCTTAGATATGTCGAGAGCAATTGCCCTAGAAAGGTTGCCTCCGTCGAGAGATTTGCTAATCCTATGAGATATAACTGTAAGCACATCTGCTGTAGATCTAGCAGAACGGAAACCATATTGAGTGTCACTAAGAAGGTTATTTTTGTTGAGATGGTTGATTACTTCTGTATTTAACACAGATTCCAGCAACTTACTCATGACGCACAGGAGACTTATTGGCCTGTACTGAGAGGGTGATGAGCGATCACCTGAATTCTTAAATACAGGGCATACTGTTTTAGGAAAATTTGAATAGGGCGGCCCCTGGAATAAATGTGGTATTATGGTGATTGATGATTCTATCTAAGAGTAGGACTTTTTTCTGTTTTTTGTTTAAAAAAAAAAAAAAAAAAAAAAAGTACGCAAAAAAGTATATATACAATTTTTATAAAAAAAAAAAAACGATTGAGGAATTTATTAAGTAGGTTTAACTCCCCGGTGTGCATGCCGTATTATGATAAATGGTGTCAGTCAAGAGTATTCTTCAAAGTTTTATAGTCCTTTTAGAAAGACCCTGTACTCCTCCCCCAACTTCTTACAGGGCTTCATACCTAAGTTTGTTTATTTATGAAGTTTGGATTTGAGATTGTCGGACTGACTTCCTCATCTTGGTTGTTATCGTCACAACATTTCGTCCGTTTTGCCCTCCGGCCTTCATCAGGTGTTTTGTATCGAACTGGGGAACCGTTTGTTAGGAGTCTCGAACCCAACCCTTTCATAGTTGCTGATTCTGTTTGGAATGTTACTTTTCACTGCCTTCGTTCAGGATTGAACTTAGCACCTTTGGGTAACTGTAAACTTTGATACAACGTCTAGGACCGCTCGGCCATATGTCACTAGGACTATGTCCCAGAGCCTAGCTGGAGTCCGAACACGGTACCCCCGTAATAATAATAAAGGGTTGGGTTCGAGACTCCTAACAAACGGTTCCCCAGTTCGATACAAAACACCTGATGAAGGCCGGAGGGCAAAACGGCCGAAACGATGTCACTATAACAACCAAGATGAGGAAGTCAGTCCAACAATCTCAATCAATGAAAACACCTCATCTCAAAAATACAGACAATTACTAAGTTTGGATTTATTGTTCAAACATTAAATGAAATGTTTTACGAATGAATAAACTATATAAATAAGAGTAGGATAGACATATTTTAGTTATGATGACAAAGGATGAATAACGACACCCATTTTCTCACACATTCGACTGGCCTTGTGCCTTATTTGTTTAAAATGTAAATTCATTTATTTAAAATAAATATGTATTAGATACGTTTGAAGGCAAAACAACGCATTATTACAAAATAAACAGATATTTATTTTGTTTGAAATTTATATTGAAATTTATAAATATATTTCGAAGGAAACCTTCATCAGTATGTTTTTCTTTCTTTCTTTTTTTCCATGTTGTTGTTGGCGCATAGAATCAGTAGAAGTTGTTTTTACGGTAGTCTTTTCAATATAAATTTCAAACAAAATAAATATCTGTTTATTTTGTAATAATGCGTTATTTTGGCTTCAAAAGTATCTAATACGTATTTATCTTATTCAAACTCAACCAGCGCTTCTATTCAAGGAACACTAACCCTAACATTTATTTATTTATTTTTTCAAATAAATAATTCGAAGTGTCAAGGGTGTGAGTTCATATAGAACCGCTGATTTAATTTGAATAAAATACGCATCAAGTGCGCTTGAAAGCCAAATCACAACGTAATATTAGGAAAATAAACAAATATTTTACTTGTTCGAAATTTATAACAAATACATTTCAGAGATATACTCCATCTTCAGTATGTTGTTTTGTTTCTTTTTCTTTGCTTCTTCCTTGCCATGTTGTAAAGTTGGAGAAAGAAAACATTTCAAAATACAACCGCTGAGATACAACGCGCGGCTCTTTACAAACAGACTTTTCTTTCTCCAACTTTACAAGATGGCAAGGAAGAAGAAAAACAAACAACAAAAAAAAATAACACACTGAAGATGGAGTATACCTTTGAATTATATTTGTCATAAATTTCAAACAAGTAAAGATGGTGGGATCCTTCTACCACTCCAGAAAATATCTCACTACTGATGCAATTCTCTATATAAAAGCCAAGTACGTCCAAGGATGAAGTGCTGCTGCCTTATCTGGGCAGGAGCTGCTAAAAACAGCCTATCCTGCCTTGACAGAGTACAAAATAGACTTCGTGGCTTAGTGGGGGATGCCCCTTTTCTCTACCCTGCAACCTCTCTCCCACAGAAGAGACGTTGTGAGCCTATCCTTGTTTTATCGTTATTTCCATGGCGGGTGCTCGTCTGAACTCCAATCTCTGGTCCCCCCTCGCCAATCTTTCACGAAAAACACCCGTCTAGCTGAATCCACTGTGAAAAATTTCCCCCACTCTTTATCTGTGCCTAAATCAAAACGTGGATTCCATGAACAAAGCTTCTTTCTTAGAACTGCACGCCTGTGGAACTCTGTTCCGTCCGCCTACTTCCCACCTGACTACAACTTGGATGTCTTCAAGTCTAACGTTAACAAATTCCTAATGAACCGCCCCCTTAAGTAAACACTTCATCAAATCTCCACACTAACGTACTGTACTTGCAATAACCCTTATCCCTGAGTGGCTTCCGGGCCTTGATAAGTGGTGACCACCGTGTAAAAAAAAAAAAAAAAAAAGAAAAGTAAAATATTTGTTTATTTTCTTAATATTACGTTGTGATTTGGCTTTCAAGCGCACTTGATGCATATTTTATCTTCCTCGATCAGCAGAGGAGAAATTTTGCGCCCTCAAAAAATCCTTTATGACGTCACAAAGAGATGATATCATAAAGGGAGGATATCCTCCAGCTAAATTCATTTTCCTGGTATCTTACAAGACACCGGGAAAATCCTTCATGACGTCACAAAGAAATGACGTCTCTAATTAAATCGATGTTCGGAAAAATCTTTTATGACAATCACCATAGGGGTAACGACATCCATTGACAACATGCACAACCCGAAAGTTCAAAGGTCATATGTGCGTGTAATTTGGTGTTACAGGAGAAATAAGAGCGTTCAATTACTGGTGTAATGGACACAATATATTTACGATCATCCATCGGTACCTTAGGTTTCACGGAAACACTACTCCATCCGCAGTGTTAAAGATAAGAAACGTGAAATATTCATCAAGCGAATTATGTTAGTTGAATTACACTACCATTATATTGGCTGATGAACCGGTCATATTTGGCATCTTTAATCATAGGGGTCGAGTAACCAGAGTTTTCATAAAATCGAAGGTATGACTAGATGATCCATACAAAAAAAATTTTTTTTTTTTCATAATTTATTACCTATCAAAAGAAATTTTTCTCCCTCCTTCACCATTTGATCCAAGAGAATAGATGTTATAGCATTTTTTTTTTTTTTTTTACTATGATATAACCTCCTGGTCGGGGTCACACTGAATCCGATGATATAAGATTTGTAAGTGTGCGTCTTGGGCAGTTTCTGCTTTTTTTAACCTGACACGTACGCACGACTTTCCTTTAATCAATTACCAACACTATCAAAATATTATATACTGACTCTCTGATCTTTAAGTTAGAACCATCGCGTAGTATTATTCTGTTCTAGTCCAGAAGTGGGGAAATTTTACACTGGGGATAATCCTTAATGACGTCACAAAGAGATGACGTCCTCTAATTAAATCGACGCATAAGGCATCTAGAAATCCTTTATGACGTCACAAAGGAACCACACATATTTTAAACAGAGACCATAGACAAGCTCGAAGGTTCAAAGGTCGTCTATTTGGTATTGAGAGAGAGAGAGAGAGAGAGAGAGAGAGAGAGAGGGAGAGTGTGTGTGTGTGTATTTCAGTGTTATAGGAGAAATAACAAGAGTGCTCAATTAGTTGTGCAAGAGCGTGTGCACACACACACACATATATATATATATATATATATATATATATATATATATATATATATATATATATATTTGTAAGAGACATTATGGTCATCCATCGATACCCAAGTTTCACAAAAACACTACTCTTTGGCGGTAACTCAACCCGCAGAGTTAACCCTACATCAGCTGATGAACCGGCCACATTTGGTATCGTTAATCATGCGGGTCGAGTTTCCTGTATTTTAGTGATCTATGGACGATTCATATATAAGTTATGAAAATATATTCATGGCAATTAAAATACACAAAGGATTTCTTTTTTTAATTCCATTTTCACCCCAAACAAGGTACAGCGTCACTATGATGTAGGGAGCTTACTATTAGGGCCATAAATTGCAGGGATACTATGTAGGGAGTTGAGCAGCAAGATGTCTGTTCACATTACACTTGAACTTCTGCATGTCAGTACAGTTGGGAAAGTAGAATCCCGGAAGGGAGTTCCAAAGTCTAGCAGTTCTGGGGAAGAAACTATTAGAATAGAAAGCTTTCTTACATCTAGAGATCTCTACTGTGTAGGGGTGGGATTTTGCTGCTTGTCCGGTTTGTCGGGGGTATTTACATCGAGGGGGTACAAATGCTTGTAGTTTGTCCGAGCATTCACCATTAAAATACTTGTAGAACAGGCAGAGGGATGCAACATTTCGTTGACGGGACAGAGGTTGAAGCTTAGATGACAGTTCAGGACCTATCAGGTTGGCGACTCTTTTGAACCCTGACCAGGAGTGAGAGATTAATAGCAGGTATAACAATACTCCATATATGGCTTCGACGTTTCACCCACGCTAGGAATTATAAAGCATACAAAACATTTGTGTTACAGAAGATCAGAACATCGGTGCCGTCGGTTTCAAATCTAAACAAAGGAGACATACAGTTATATAGATATAAACAGAGGCTGAAGAGCGTCCAACATGGGTGAACAACTATAGATTCCTTTTGTTTGAATTTGAAACCGACGGTACTGATGTTGTTATAATCTTCTGTAACATGTGTAATATTACACGCTTATTTTTACATTTTTCTTAATCGAACACTGCTGGAGTTCTCTCCCATATATATGAGGTTTCTCTAGTATACCCCTTTCTGTAACCCTCATTTTGATAACGTAATAAAGTTCCTAGGTAACTTTACTCTCTATACTTTTAACTTATTCTTTCTCTATCTATCTCTCTCTCTCTCTCTATATATATATATATATATACATACATATATATCTTTCAATACTTGTGTTAATTGCCGGTGATATTGAGGCAGGATGCTAGTTTACCAAATCAAGAGTGACTTTGTGACTGGGTTCTAATCTCCTGGTAAACAGTAAATAGTAAATATCAATTCCAATACTGATGATTGCACTAGTGTCTGTAGGTATAAAAATAATTGTTAATATTTGAAAAAATATCATAAAGCCCCTTTATTAAGAAATTAAAGTTGACTTCTGTTTAGGAAATTCAGAAAAAAAGCATTCAATTTTAGCATGTATGCAATGTTTCAACTTCCGGTTGTTGCATACTCTCTGAGTGTTTACTACGAATGCCTGCCAACATGACATTTGTAGGCACTTAATTTCCCTCAATTTTTGTGTTAATTGCCAGTAGCCTGGAGGCAAGATGCTAGTTTATGAAGTCAAGGGTGAGTCTGTGACTGGATTCAACTCTCCCGATCAACATTCATTATCACTTCCTACACTGATAATTACGTAAGCATGAAACACTAGATTAAAAGATTAGACATAATTGTTAATATTTATTAAGATTAAAAATAATTGTTAATACTATTAATAAAATTCTAAATGTTTATTTATGTGTGTGTGTACCTATATATCAATAAAACTTGTGAATGGATGCATCGAATTGAAAAATTCTTTTTTTTCCTTCAAAGGTGTGAGCCCCTAGATTGTCCTTATCTATATATGGTTTGTAGCGAACAATGCCGAGTCACACAAAAAGCCCTAAATAAGGGTTTTCGAGCTGCTCCGTGCAATTGTGGAAAAAGTTACCCACCCATGTCAACGGAATTTAGCACTGTCTGTATACAGTTGTGGTAACATCTTTCGGCATACGGACAGAACTTGTGGCGCAATAGATAACACATTTGACTATGAATCAGAAGATTCCAGGTTCGAATCCTGGCAATTTGTAATAATTTTAACCATCATTTTATCCAACGTTTACTCATTATCCTTAGTTAAGATATTTTTGTTTTTTCAGTGATTTTGTTTTGTGCATATGGGAATTTCCCATACTCCAAGTTCATAGAGTAAGCGTTGATAAGACGATGCTGAGTATACTTGATGTTGAGTGTACTCGATTTTGTGTTTGACTTGGCGTTGTGTGCGCCGCCGCGGCACAGCCGCTAGTTGTTAATATTTATCTGAAATATACACAGACATGACAGAAACGAATAGACACTACTCTAAATAATTTTCCTAAGCTTAATATATGCTTTTTTATATTTACAGTTAAGAATAGTGCTGAAATAACTTAGAGTATCTCATTAAAATTGCATCTAACAACATTAAAGTATGTCATGAATGAAAGGAGTATCAGACCTCTCAGAATTTCTGTGAGGATGAATCGTGGGTCAACATGAAGATGATCTTAGTCAACACAAAATAGCAGGAGATCTTTCAATACTCCTTTCTATTGTTAATAAAATGATCATACAATTCACAAGAAAGAACTAAGAGTGCACAAAACCTCATCCAGGTCATCCCAAGCCCTCTGAAAGAACCGTGCATCTTGTGAAAAGAAATGTTGAAGAAGTACGTCCAAGGATGGAATACTGCTGTCATATCTGGGCAGGAGCTGCTAAAAACAGCCTATCCTGCCTTGACAGAGTACAAAATAGACTTTGTGGCTTAGTAGGGGATGCCCTTTTCTCTACCCTGCAACCTCTCTCCCACAGAAGAGACGTTGCAAGCCTATCCTTGTTTTATCGTTATTTCCATGGCAGGTGCTCGTCTGAACTCCAATCTCTGGTCCTCCCTCGCCAATCTTTTACGAAAAACACCCGTCTAGCTGAATCCACTGTGAAAAATTTCCCCCACTCTTTATCTGTGCCTATATCAAAACGTGGATTCCATGAACAAAGCTTCTTTCTTAGAACTGCACGCCTGTTGAACTGTTCCGTCTGCCTGCTTCCCACCTGACTACAACTTGGATGTCTTCAAGTCCAACATTAACAAATTCCTAATGAACCGCCCCCTTAAGTAAACATTTCATCAAATCTCCACACTAAAGTAATGTACTTGCAATAACCCTTATCCCTGAGTGGCTTCCGGGCCTTGATAAGTGGTGACCACTGTGTAAAAAAAAAAAAAAAGATCCTCGGTGCAAAATCTCTGATATTGCAACACAAACTGGTGTCAGTACAATGGTTCATACTAAATCAAAAAAAAATAATGGTGCTTTTTCAGAATTGCTCCTATATTAAAAACAAAAATATCTTGTAATGTTGCAAGAACAAACAAAAATAAATCGGAAAGAAATACATATCTGACTATTTTTTCCTGTTTTAACACAAGTCATTTATTGTTAATTTCCAAACAATGCCTGCTTTTTTTTTTTTTTTTTTTTTTTGCTATTTTTTCTTGTAATACTGTTCATTTCATCTGTCGTGAGATTAACAAAACCCCTGCCATGTGGAATTGTCTTCCGTTTTCCTGCTTTTCGGCTGACTACAATATGGTAGTTTAACGTAAATAAGTTCTTGATGAGCCGTTCCATAGAAGTTATCAAATTTACCAAATTTTCATTACTAATGATTACTATATTGTCCAATTTCTACTGTACACTCTTTAACCCTTATCCTTGAGTGGCCTCTTGGCCTTGATAATGTGGTAATGCCTATGTAAAAAAAAAAAAAAAAAAAAAAAAAAAAAAGCTGGGCTATTATGGTAAAGCTGCGAGAAGGAAACCTCTTCTTCATCTTGCCAATATCAAGTGCAGAAAAAATTGGGTTTGTGAGATGGTAGAGAGACAGACGACCTTTTGGACCAATGCCATTTTTTCTGTGAGTCACGATTTGCATTACTTCCTTACAGTGGAAGAGTATGGATATGGAGGCTTCCTCCGCAAGAGTTTGACTTAAAAAGGCGGCAGTCAACGCCGAAACATTGCGATTTCTCGGTTATGGTATCAGGTACAATTTGGAGTGATGGCCGCTCAGACCTGGTGGAATGAGAAGGAAACATCAATTCTGCTAAATATGTTTCAATATTACATGAATTACTCCTACCAATATTCTCCAGTGGTAAAATGAACCGAGTTAACTTCTTTTTAAGGAAGACTGGAACTGCTTGTCACTCTGCAAGGGCAGCACAACATTGATTGAGTCAAAATGGGATTAATAAACTTCCATGGCCAAGTTAATCCCAGGATACGAACCCAACAGAAAACCTTTGGGGGCATATTAGATCAGAACCTTCGCAAAAAGTAAGCCATCATCTAAGCCTGATTTTTTGGCATTATTGCATCAGACATGGCAAGAAATTCCTCAAGTGAATAATGCGATGCCTAGAAGGGTCCTAGCATTAAAAACAGCAAAGGGAATATCAATCAAGTATTAGTTATTAAATTTGTGACCATTTATTTTGGATTTGTACTATGAATTATATTGGAAGATTATATCTATAAATATAAAAGCGAAAATGTATGTATGTGTGTTCGCTTTTTCTGTATGTCTACAAAAGGCTTCTTTCAGAGAAGCGGTCGATCGGTTCACAACTTTTTAAAACTTTTTAGTCTTTTTTAGTCTTTTTCCTATAATAAAAGCGACACTAATTCTGGCGGTATTTTCCGTCTATCGGCGGAAATGTCCGAAAGCAATCAGCTTTGATCAATGTGGAAATATTTTCCATATATCAAACAATTGCTATTCAATTTGGACAACGTCAATATATCAAACAATTGCTATTCAATTTGGACAACGTCTTGGGGGGGGGGAAAAAAAAAAAGTGTTCCCGAAGTAAATGAAATACTATTCCGCAGTCAAACTTGACCTCATTAAGTCATTAAAACGTGCACCTGCAAAATATAAGTTAAGTTAAATAAACTCAAACGTGTTTCCGTTAGCATCTCGCGGTGGCCCAATGGTTAAAACTGTCGCACTCTTTTTTTTTTCACACTTTAATTTACAACTTTGCCTCAAGGGTTCGGGTTTGATCCTCATACGTACCTACCAAAACATTTTTTTTTAATTTTAAACCCCCCCTCCGGAGTTTCCACACACACCTCCAAACACCCGGGCAACGCCGGGTACCCCTCGCTAGTATTATATATAACATAAATATATTATATATTGTACTATAAATTTTATTGAAAGAAACTGTTTCTATGGGTGTCTATTCTTTTTTCTCATATCTTTCTTTCATATATATATATATTTGTTTATACATGAGGGCGTTCAAAAGTAAAGCTTCCTATTATTTTGTTGTTTTCTTTTGTAATGTTTATCAAATTTGGTAAAGAAGTTGCATCTTTCTTTTCATTAAAAAAAAAAAAAAGGAAATGCAACGTTTTGCAATAATCTTGACAATGACGCACATGCATTTATTTCGTTTCACTTTCATGCATTTCGTCATTTCGTGTTTTACATAAACACGAGTCACGTGATACATCGATGGTCATGGCGTCTATGTTTCAACAAAAGACATGTATGTGCCAACATAGCCAACCAATCTAAATAAAAAGAAATAGTCCATTGGTTCATCGAGGAGAGGGGGGGGGGAAATCATTGTTCTTTAGTACTTTACTTGCTCAAGGGAAATTAGGAAGGAACTTTAAATAAACACAGAGATATTTATGTCAAAGAAATCAAGTGTCAGTCCCAGGGGTAAAACCGCAGTTTAGTGGCTTGAACATAATGCGATAAAAATTTGGCACATGTCCACTACTCAGACGGATTCACTTTTTTTAGTTTTCAGTTTGGACATGAGAAGAGTGCATAGCAGGTTCAGAAAGCAATAATGTATGATCATGTTTTATTTAAAAAAAAAAAAAAAAAAAAAAAAAGCAGGACCTATTAACTGGCATTCCCCGGTGGAAGTCTGCACCCCACCCCCCTCACCAAAAAAGTAAACTGAACAATTGCGAACACTGGCGGCCATGGCCGAAATGAAATAATCTGGCTTTCACTGGCGGTTAGTGATGGCAATAATATGCAGATACTGTTTGAATTAAAAAAAAAAAAAAAAAATAAAGGGAATGCGTAGATCAGTATGTATTAATAAAATTATGAAAAATGGTTCATTAGAATAATAATGGAAAGTAAAAACACAAGTTTTAAAAGTTAGGGATTATCATTGTATACAAACTGTTTACAGTAGGCACCGCCAAAAATGGCCGAAAAATCAAGTTGTTTTTTAAAACGAAATTACATTTATTAAAATCCATTATTTCTGAGTAACTTTTTTTTTTCCAGAAAGATAAAACCCTGAATTTTATCATATAGAAAACAGAATAATATAAAACTTTTTCTACTATTTTTAATTAAATTTTAAATGTTAAATTTTCCCAAAAAGTTAATTGACATTTTTTGTCTTGCACAAAAAACGTACATAAATATTTAAAAAAAAAAAGAAGGTTTTTGAAATAATTAATTTATTTGTTGTCTAAGATTTAGGATGATTTTCTATGAGAATATGCATAAAATATTATAATATAAGTACCTGGATTTAAAATAATTCCACTTATTCATATAGGCAACCAGTTACTTCACATCGATCTAGAGTCTAGATCGACAATGTTTACGTTTGTATTTGATAAAAAGCAAACTATGGAAGACCAAACAGGCCAAAAAAAAACTTATTTTTCAGTGACGAAAATTTCAATGTATTATTAACGCTGAGGCTGGCCAGTACCAGATGGGTGACTATTTGTATGAGTTTGGTTTTTAATGTGTATGTGGGCCAGGCTCCCCAAAATGGGGGGGGGACAATTTAAAGCAGAATAAAAAAAAATTATTTCAGCGCGTTTGGTCCACCGTAGTCGAAATGCGGCAAACGTTTTCAAACGGGATTGAAAAAATGATGCTATTTTTAACGCAAAGGGCACAATATTTATCGAATTTTTTTTTTGTATCGATTCTTCAAAGCATGCCCTGTTTAATAATAGTCATGCATTATTCGGCTCGCTAAAAAAAAAAAAAAATTGTTAATTTATTTATCAAAAATTTTAAAATGGCTTTTTTCGTATAAATATTAAAATTTTTTTTTTTTTGCTGACCTTAAATTAATTATTTTACTTAACATATTCACCGAATTTCACACTTCAAAACTCAAAAGCGGGATAATTAAACACAATCGAAGTTCTGATATTCAGACGTCAAAATAAGGTATGCAAACAATTTTTTTTTTTTTAATCTATAATTCTGTCCCTTACAACAACACAATATGTTGTGTTCGGTTTCAGATGATTATTTTAAGCATATTTGTACCCCCTCAAAACAAGGGGGGGGTTGTAAGCAAAAAATATATATAAATATAGTTTATGAAAAATAAGTACACTGTTATAAAGTTCATTCTTCTCTTAATAATCGCTGAAAATTTCGTATTGATCGGATAATTACCTGATTTTTGGTAGATTTTTAAAAAGACGGTCCATCAAAAAGTACTTACCTTTTAAAAAAAAACAAAAAAAAACCCTCATATTTTTTGTCATTATAAGTTTCTCATTCATTTAAAAAAAAAACAAAAAAAAAAAACGAAACTTTCAAGCACGTGTTTATTTTCAATTCGGTCTTAAAATTACATTTGTCGGCTCCTGCTATGCACTCTCCTCATGTCCCAACTGAAAACCCAAAAAGTGAATTTGTTCGAGTAGTACACAAGTGCTAAAAATTGTGGACAGGAGATAAATAAATTTTTGTGAAAATGAATGATGCTTTCTTCGGAATAAGGACGAAAATTGAAGGCTGCACAGTTTAATTTCAATTAAAGACCTATTTTGGCACTTCTGCATGTCAGTGACATGAGGCAAATGAGTGTATTTTAGTTTCAAGAACCACCATCAGATGTCGTTTGTCAGCATAAGAACAGAGGTCGATAACTCTTCCTTTTCTAAAAGTGTGTGCAAACAAAAATTATATTTTGCTACATTTTTATACAATCTTTCTGTACAAAAAAAAAAAAAATTCTTAAACCTCTATAAATGTTTCATGTTTTTTAAATTATATTTTCATACAACTTTACCGTAAAAAAATAATTCTAAAAACAATTTTTCATGTTTTTATCACATTTATTTTATTTTCAGTTATTTATTAAAAAAAATTTTTTTTTTACATAGGCGCCACCACTTATCAAGGCCGATAGGCCACTGAAGGATAAGGGTTAAAGAGTGTACAGTAGTCAAAAGGACAATATAGTAATCGATAGTAATGGAAGTTCGGTAAATTTGTTAACTTAAGTGGAACGGCTCATCAGAAACTTGTTCACGTTGGACTTTAAGACAACCATATTATAGACAGCTGGAAAGCAGGAAAACGGAAGACAATTCCACAGGCGTGCAGTTCTAAGAAAGAAGCTTTGATCATGGAATCTATATTTAGGTTTAGGCACAGATAAAGAGTAGGGGGAATTATTAATAGTGTTTTCAGCTAGACGAGTGTTTCTTGTGAAAGTTTGGCGAGGGGGGAATCACTCATTGAAAAGAAATTATATTAATACATTAAAATTATATTTTGATACATTTTTTATCCAATAAATGTTTCGATTTTCATATTTTTGTGGGTTTTTTTTTGTTATATATTTTTGTGTTATTGTAAACACTTGTTTATATTTGAGGTTCACATAATGGTCTCTAGACATCAGTTCTCTTTCGAAGAACAGGGGTCGATAACTCGTCTCTGTTGCTAATATGTCACTGACATGCAGAAGTGCCCATTTTATCTACTTAATTTTTACGTCAGTTTCAGTTAAAATCAATGTTATTTACTTAATTGTCATCTTTCACGAATTCACAATCGATTGATTGATCGCTAAGGTAACGGAAGTTACCTCCGTTACCTTTAGCGCCGCTAAGGCTTAGTGGTTTATTCTGTTTATTATTTAAGTATACGAGAATCCCGGGATACGGTGGCTCTAGGATACGCCTTTTTTCAAGTTACAGTGTGGAGTACGATGTTTTCCAGCCTCTGGTTACGGTATTTGCCCCCGCTTTACGGTGTTACTTATAATGTTATTTGATTATATACATGTGTATATAGTACTCTATTGTACTGTATTTTATTAATAATTTTTAATGGCGTATTCCGGGTTTCTACCGTATAGTTAGCAATTGGGTGCTAATGCACTTACTGATCCGCGCTATTTTTTAAATCGTATTTCCAAGTTTAATTAAAGTTTTATATGTTTGTTTTTGTTTTTTTTTATTCAATTGTAAGGTTAAAGTACAGAATAGGTACAAAACACCCTCCCCTCCCATGTTAAGAATGGCTTTTAAAATAATAACGCTATTTAGCATGGATCAATAAGTGCATGAGTACGTAATTTTTAGATATGTTACTAATTTCGACATGACAATTAAATAGAAACTGACTGGTTTTAATTAAAATTCAATTTTGCGGCTTTCGATTTTCCTTCTAATACCGAAGAAGCACTAATTGAAAAACTATGAATCGAGTAATTAGTAAAATTAAAAAGAAAAAGAAAAAGAAAGACAAATATGATATTGCAAACATCACTCTACGAGAGCTTATCCTTTAAACTCCTCGACTTAACATTCACAGACAACATGAATTCGAACAAATACATTGAAGATATTGCAAAGGCTGCTACAAAGCAGGTGGGCTCCCTTTACCGTGCTAGAAAATTACTCACACCTGAGAGTATTTTATTCGCGATGCATGGAATATTGTTGCCACATCTACCACTAGTCTCTCACTCTTAGACAGGTTAAAAAAAAAAAAAAGTCTTATATTTAATAGGTCTTGCACTATCGACCAAACTTCAACCTCTGTCCCATCACCGCACTGTTGCAACCCTGTGCCTGTTTTAAAAGTACTTTAATGGAATGTGCTCTGATGAACTCATTGCATTTGTGACCCCTCAACGTATACACTCCTGACTAACCCGATAAGCAACAAAATCCCACCCCTTCACTGTAGATGTTTATAGATGCCGAAAAGCCTTCTACTCTAACTCTCGGACAGCTAGACTTTAGAATTCCCTCTCTGTTTCTTGCTTCCCTGACTGCACTAACCTGCAGAAGTTTAAAATGAGAGAAACGAAATAATATCTGGTTAATCATGAAAAAAAATTACTTAAAAAATTTCATTTTTTTTTTTTTTTTAAATTTTGGTGCTTGAAAATCCCATCGAAAAAAATAAAATTACAATTCGTCTGCAAGTATTGTCGCATTTTCCTTCTTTTTTGTTGTAATGTTAAAGTTTATATTTGGCTGAGAAAGAAAAAACCGATCATTCAATGATTTAAAAAAAAAAAATTAATGTTATAAACTTTGAAGGGTACTAGTGCAGTGCACTTATTGATCCGTGCTGAAATAATAACGTTATTATTTAGAAAGCCATTCTTAACATGGGGAGGGGAGGGTGTTTTGTAGCTATTCTGTACTTCACAATAAAATTAAAAAAGACAAAACTTTAATTAAACTTG
The DNA here is from genome assembly GCF_053919585.1 of Euprymna scolopes. Taxonomy (NCBI): domain Eukaryota; kingdom Metazoa; phylum Mollusca; class Cephalopoda; order Sepiida; family Sepiolidae; genus Euprymna; species Euprymna scolopes. The sequence goes on along the minus strand of NC_136499.1, from coordinate 104,925,527 downwards.
AAAATACTATTTAAAAAATAGCGCGGATCAATAAGTGCATTAAGCACCCTTTGAAGTTGCGCTGGTTTTGGCGTCCCAAATTCTCGTATGAAAACATGAACGAATCTTAGTAAAATAGAGTTATCTCCCTCAGCACAATGACAGCCTGTACAAAATCACAACCACCGAGATATAGCCGTGACAAAATGCCCCCACTTTTTTTTTCTTTTTAAATTTTAACTAGTTTTTTTAAATTTTAATTAGTGAAATAAAAAAGTAAAAGATAAGGGAACAACCAAATGTTAAAGATTTTATTTAAACACACACACACACACACACACACACACACACACACACACAAATACTTATGCAGAATACGGACAGTTTTTTTTTTTTTTTTTTTTTAACGACCCGTTAAGAATAACGTAATTATTTCAGTACGGCCCGTATTCTGATTAAGTATTCTCCCACTATATTTCGCATTATTATTTTTTTTTTTTTGTAAATATCCAGATACGCTACAACAGAACACCGACCAATCTATTTTTTTTAAAAAGGTAATTGACGTCGCTGACAAAGAATCTGATAGTCAAACTTACGCAAATTTACCGTTTGTATGGTATTAACCCCTGAACCCACGAACTACTTTTCACCATTTTGCAGCTTCCGTTTGCGGTACGCGCATGCGCTGTAGCATAAACGATGGCTTCAATAAGCAAACTGCCTTCTCACATGGCGTACAAATCTTCCGCGGAAAATTTGAAATTGGATGAAAAAGAAATAAAGCAAAAAAAGAAAAGCACACCAAGTTGTGTGTGTGTGTGTGGGGTGAAATTTAATTTTTTTTTTTTTTCCAGAGCATAGAATTTTCTGATTTTCAAAAATACATTATAGCACTTTTTGGGTGGAATTAGCTGAAAAAGAAATAACCCCCCCCCCCGCTCGTGCTCCCAATGTAAACAGTAAAATCTTCGAAAAATGTTAAATGGTGTTCTAATTGGTAAATGTCGGTGCGTTCTGCGTTACTTACGGAAAAACGGTTAACTACACTGCAGAAGCACCTATTAAGCCACATAAATTCTATAATAATTGAATCCCCATCCTGCAAAAAAAAAAAAAAAAAAAAAAGAACGAAAAACATAAAAATGTTTGGTGCTTATGTTTTTGTAAACCGCATTAAAAACTACGTGAGACCCCCCCCCCAATTTGTTGTACTTTTCTTTAATTGTAAGTCATTAAAAAATTTCAGTCCGTAATTTTTTGATTGATGATACGCCATGTGAGAAGGCAGTTTGCTGGGTGAAGCAAGCCGTTGTTTATGCTGCTGCACTGGCAGTGCACTGCTGCAGCGCACGCGCGTACCGCAAACGGAAGCTGCAAAATGGTGGAAAGTAGTTCGTGGGTTCAGGGGTTAATACCATGCAAAAGGGTAAATTTGCCCCAAGTTTGACTATCAGATTCGTTGTCAGCGACCTCAATTACCTACTAAAAAAAAAACAAAAAAAAAAAAAACAAATTAGAGTGGTCGGTGTTCTGTTGTCGTATCTGGATATTTACCCCCCTTTTTTTTATTCGGCTTTTTTTCTTTATACCAATAGCCGGGCAACGCCGGCTAATACATTTAGTATATAAAGTTAGCGAATAATTTTTTTTTTTTTTTTTTTTGATGATGATGTTTGTACTTACCCGTAACAAAATGTTCGCTGCATATGTAAACATATTTAGAGACGGGTAACCATTCGGATCCGTCAGGGTTTAACCTTTGACACGCGCTAATCCATTGGCTCCGTCGGTCGGGCCTTTTAACGGGATTCGGGAAGCGAAAGAAGGATACCTTCTTTTCTTTCATCATATGGTGATTCGAACAACCGCGGGCGCTGCAGCTTTTCGGCATTTTTTTTTTTTTTTTTTTTTTGAGGGAGTGGGGGGATAATGAAAATCCCCGAAAAAAACAAAAAACAAAACAAAACAAAAAAAAAAAAAAAACCCGGGGCAAAATTTCCCGGACAAGAGAAAAATCACAACGCCCCTCTTTTAAGTGATGGCTGTGTGTGTACGTTTTTTTCCCTTCTTGTATATGAATATATATATATTTTTTACTCAGCTTCTTTATTTTTAGAAGGTGGTTTTTTGAAACTTGTAAATAAAAAAAATCGTATTTTTTTTTTTTTTACAAAACTATAATTAAATAAAGACGAGGCCTTGCGTTTCGCTTTTCTTTCTTTCAATTTTGTTTGTTTGTTTTTGAAAACAAAATTTACAATCCTGACAAAAAAAGGTGGGCACCGTATTTAGATGAATAAGATGTTCTCTACTTTATATATATATATATATAATAATATGATTTCCTATTCGGTCGTATTTATTTTCTTCCGCGAGTCATCAGTCGGTTTTCTGATGTTTTCACCTCCCTGTTCCTATGTTGTCGGCTTTTCAAAAGCCGAAACTAAATGAGGCGTCGGATTACGCAGTTATCTCCCGTGCTAGCTCGGGTTTAATCGGTAATTTCCGTCAACGATCGGCTTGTTTTAGTGATTCTTGCATAATAATAAAACCATTAGGAGAAAGAGGAAATATATTTACACGCGTGTAATTTTTTGTAACACATACTGATCCAACGGTGATCTAATATATCTATCTATATACTTTTGTAGATCTTTTTTTAGTGCTGGCTTGCTTGCATTCGTGCACCGTGCACACTGGATGACATCAGAAATTTGTCGGGCACATCGAATGAGCAATGACATCACAAGAGACGACGTGCACTAAGTGGGTATTTATTTGCTCCCCCACCGAGCAAATTAGGCACAAAGCCAATTTTTAATGTGAGGAGTGAAGGGAGAGGGAAGGGAAAAAGGGGACCAGCTCTTGAGAGGTGGGAAATGGGGGTTGGTTAAAGGTCAGGTATGTGGGGTTGACCCCACCTCTGGTCTTTGCTTGCAGTATCTGTCGGAACAGACACTACACTTTGATCTTGTCGCCCGGGCCCTGGAGGGCGCGAATTTTGACACCCCTAACAGAAAACTGCGAATAAAATATTAAAAAAAAACTCGTAATTTCTCTTTTGAAAGTAGGTTGTTTATTTTCTGTGTGGAATATACTTCCAAAATAAACTATTAAAGTTGTTTAAAAAATAATAGAAATATTATTTTTTTAAAAAAGCAGTGTTTAAAAAATGTTTACAAAATGCCGACGTGCCTTCATACAGGCATTTTTTTTATGTAATAAAATCAATAGAAGTTTACGAGTTAAATATTTTTCAATTTTTAAACTTTAAAAATCTATCAAAATTTTTCTATTGGTTCAATTTTTACGATATTTTCAGGGTCAATGTAAAATTTTATGCTCTTTCTAATAAACTAAATATAATATTTTAGAAAAACATTTCTTTTTCAAATTCATTTTGAAATGTCTATTAAAATTTTAATAATTGATTTATGTGCTAAAGTTTTATATATTACAAAGCGAAGATAAAAGATCAATAAAGAAAATATTCTAATTTAAAACAAAACAAAAAAGAATAGTTGTTTTTTTTAATTTACCTGTAAAGTTCAAAGTATAAAAACTTTTTTTTTTTAAACCACTTTGATTTTTTTTTTTTAATTAAAGCTCATGTTATGCTTACATCGTCAAGTAAATACAAGACGCTGGCGGCAAATATTTCTATTTCATTGAATGTTTTTTTTTTTTTTTTAGATATTTAAAAAAAAATTTAGTCGATAAAGAAGTATTAAAATATATCAATCAAAAACTCGTGTATTTCATTAAAAGAATTTTAAAAAAATCGATGAAGCTGATTTTTGTTCTAGGGGAAAAACTTATAAGTGAATGCGCGTTTCCTTTTTAAATACGGAGGATGAAAAATACTAATTTGGTTAACACACGCAATAAAAAAAGAGACATTATTTATATCCCTTGGACTCATCCGTATTTCATCAATTTCATTTTAGTAGGAGCATCTTCACGCAAAACACGTTGCGAAAATGCGATTTTCTATGACCCTCGCTTTAAAAAATACTTTTACTTAAAAAATACATGGAATTTAAAATATCAATATTGATAAATTCTTAACAATTAAGAATGGAACTACTCATTTAATAGTATATTTTTTAAGTGATTTTTTGGCATTTATATATATACATATATTTATAAGCAAGTCAAAATATGTTGATTTTCTTTATATTTTTTTTTTTTTAAAGAAAACCGCTATAAAAAACTAAATATTGCATAATTTGCTATTAAACCTGTTATTTTTTTTTTTTTTAAATTTGGTCTAAATTTTTTTTCAATTAAAGGAGCAACTTTAATTGAAAAAAAAATTAGGGGTTTCAAGTAGTTATAAGCTTCGAAAAATAGTAAGTTGAATTATTAAAGTTCTGATCTTCATTTTTAATGGCCACTTTCTCATACACCTAGACGTGCACACTAAGTAGTAAAAGACAAATAGTGTAATTGACAGAAGTTGAGAGAGAATGGAAATGATGTAAGAGAAAGGAATGTGAAGGGAAGAGGAGGGATATATATATATATATATATATATATATATATATATATATATATATATATATATATATATATATATATATATAAGGTAACTGCAACTTCTCTTCCAATTTTCGGATTTTTACCATGTCAAATCACATTTCAATTCCTTTTGACGGATTGATTGTTGCTATTTCTTCTGATGAGTTAAGGGGCATAATAGATTCACTGATTGATATAATAATTAAGTGATTGATTTTGCGCTCCGGAACAGACACTGTCAGAAATGTTATAAGTCAACTGAATTAAAGGAATAAATTATAAGATGGTCAACATCATGAATTTTGGAATATAACTTTTTGTTATTTATTCTCTATATTTCTCTGTAATTACATTGAGCTTCTTATATAAGGATTGATATATAATAAGAAAATATATTTCTACAGAAATATATATATATATATATATATATATATATATATATATATATATAGAGAGAGAGAGAGAGAGAGAGAGAGAGGGAGAGAGAGAGAGAGAGGGAGGGGGGTGAAGAAAGCGAAGCGCAGATATAATAAATATCTATCCAACGGGTCACGGTTCTAAAACTCTGTGGGTCTTTCTTATTATATGGCTGGCTTGCTTGCTTTTTGCGTTCCTTGATCGTCATTTACTTGAAAATGGATGACGTCATAAGGATTAAATTGTAGTTGCCAAAAGCAGTGTGACGTCATAAAGGACAAATCGTAGTTGACAGAAGGCATGAAAGACGTGTATGATTGTTTGAAAGCAACAGTAGCAACCTTTACTACTGGCTATTGCTCTGTTCATAAGAAATTGTAAATCTATATATCTGTAAAAGTGAGAATGTGTGTGTGTGTGTGTGTGTGTGTGTGTGTGCAAGGAACTTTTCAACCTATATACTCAACGAATTTTTGATCTACATGCTTAAAATTTGGTATATAGGATATTCAGACACGTAGAAAACATTTTAATCCGCTTTCATTCAGAAAAGAGCTGCTAAGGGACCAGAATTGAAAAATTGGCACGTGGGGGGGGGGGGTCATTGAATTTTTGTCAACGAATGTGCATGCATGAATAGCTCGCATGACAGATTCCATGCAATAGCCCGAAGAATCCTCACGAGGATGAAATGCAGAAAATTCTGTGTAGCTTAATTGCCATATATGTTTTCAAAATTTACTACCTAGCTCTACTTATGTATCAAGCACTGTTGAAATATTTACATATAAATTTATATAGAAACATTATATATATATATATATATATATATATATATATATATATATATATATATATATAAAATCAATCAGTAAAGATTAAGTGATTAAGTTTATAAGCCAAAAACTTCCGTAAACTTGAAGTAAATATAGATATTAATATTTATAGTCATCCCAACCAAATAAAAAAAGCTCAATACAACCAAGATAGTAAATAGAGCTTGTCATAGAAGAACATAATTTAATACTGTAAATTATGTTTTACATTAATTTATTGTTCAACAGGATACTCGAATAAGATATATTGAAATTTCCTTAATCCTTAGAGTTTCAACTTTGTGGATTAAGGAAATTTAAATATATCTTTTTTGAATATCCTGTTAAACAATAAATTCATGTAAAATAGAATTTTCAATCTTAAGCTTGTGGTCTTCCATCCTCTCTCTCTCTCTCTCTCTCTCTCTCTCTCTCTCTGTATATATATATATATATATATATATATATATATATATATATATATATAATTACCGTTTTATCTGTTTAGTTACACATGTTTCGGTTACCTGATCGTATAAACGACCCAGTATTGTACTACATCATTGATATGATTCGGTAACCAAAACACGTGTAACAGATAAAACGGTAATACAAAAAAAATATATATTTGCTCTGCAATAGTATTGAGCACTTTCTTCAGGTTTTAACTAATTACCATTTTTGCTAAATATATATATATATATATATATACGTATAAATAGATAGATAGATAAATAGATGTGTATGTTGTGTGTGTGTGCATACTGTGGCGATATTGGGATATGTAAATATCGTATTAATAAAAATAAATAAATCTAATGGTTAAAATTCCAAGATGCAAAGGAATTAAAATGACCAAGTGAACCGTCACCATGACGATGGCGACGGCGACGAGAAAAAAAAACGCTGATAAACTTAAAATACAGAAAAATATAATCAGCGTTCCCACCAAAGAAAATTAACTGTTAAGAACTGAGATGCAAGTTAGTTGTAGAAGAGATTCCAAGGACAGAACACTAGAAACTCCTCTGATAAAACAAAGAAAAAAGAAATAGGAAGAAAAATATACTTGGTGTCAATCAGCATGAAATAAAGGTCAGTTTGTCTTTTACTCTTTTCATTTGTCAGTTATAAAGATATATCGGATCACTTTAAGAGAACTATTAAATGTCGAAAACTCGGAAATCTTGCTAGAGTTTGATAAAAAATATATCGCCCGAAAGAAAGAAAAACAAACAAAATAAACAAAAGGGAAAATCAATAGGAGTAGTCTCCCTTGTTCTATTATAAAAAAAAAAAACATAAAAGGAGATGATGATGAAAGGGACACAACTCCGTAAATTATTTCTGTTGTAAACTTGTTTTTCTCTTTTTTTTACTTAGAGTTTGGTATGCGAGATATATATCTATATATATATATACATATACAAAAAAAGAGAAAAGAAAAAGGAAAGAGAGAAGAAAGACGTATGAATTTATATATATATTATCATCTTTTGAAATTCATATGTATTACCTATTCGTTCTTTGATTCTGTTCATTATATATAAAATAAAAAGATAAACACAAAAAAAACAAGAATATATATATATATATATATATATATATATATATATATATATATATATATATATATATATATGTACATGTTGAATTGGTTGTCTTTTCATGTTAAAATATATGCTGAAATTTCTCTGACCTACCATTTCTCACAGTGACAGAACAGCTAATTGCTCAATACATCCATGGATTCATCTGACATCTATTTGAAAAAACCACAAGCCTAGAGTCCGTGTTTTAAGCCGAGAAGAGCAGATAATTGTTACCCCCATTTAAAATGCTCTTTTTGGCAGAGGAAGTCAACAAAATACAGACTAGCGCATAGCTTCTGACGTTCTTCTACGCAATCTGAGGAAAACAGAAGGGGCACGTCACAATATATATATATATATATATATATATATATATATATATATATATATATATTTATATATACACTTGTGCCCGATATTATTCATACCCCCCCTTGAAAATTGAGTTTATTAGGTGTAACTTTGTAAGAATTTATTGTTTACGTCCATATTGATACATATTCTTAATAAACCTCTTCTGATCATTTTCGTCATTTTAAAATCTCGGGATACTTGTAATAAAAGAAATATACAGCTATTTATAAAATCTGCAATGTTCAAAAATAATCATACCCCCTTATTTTTTCAGTATTAATCGAGTTTCTGACTGTTTGTTTCCTGTTTGATTCTTATTTTGAATGCTTTTATACAACCTTTGATTAATTTCATTGCGTTTTTTGCATTTTTTCAGAAATTAAAATGATATCAACTGAAAACCAATAAAAGAATAAAAATTATTAGAATGGGGAAGAAAAAAGAGCTTAGTAATGATCTTAGGACTAAAATTGTGAATTCACATAAGGATGGTTTAGGTTACAAGTCAATTTCCAAGAAATTTGAGGTCCCTACAGCAACAGTACAGAGCATCATCAAAAAATTCTAGAGCCACCACACAACAAACAACTTGATTGGTAGAGGAAGGAAAAGGAAACTGTCTGCTAGAGCCACCAGGAATATTGTAAGAAGTGTTAATGCAAATCCAACCACCACTACTAAGGACATTTTAGAAAATCTGGAGTCTTCTGGCATAAAAATATCAAGGCAAACATTGCAAAGGACTCTGCATGAAAATGGTCTGAAAGGAAGAAGACCAAGAAGGACTCCATTGCACACCGGAAAACACCTTGCAGCACGTCTAAAGTTTGCTAGGACCCATGTGAATTCTCCAGAGTCCGTTTTCTCAAGTATTTTGTGGACTGACGAAACAAAAATTGAATTGTTTGGCCATATGGATGCTTCTTACGTTTGGAGGAAGAAAGGAGAAGCTTACAACCCAAAGAACACCATACCCACGGTGAAACATGGTGGTGGTAGCCTAATGTTTTGGGGCTCCTTTTCGGCTAGTGGTCCAGGTAGTTTGGTCAAGATAGATGGAACCATGAAGAAGGAGCAATATTTGGAGATACTCCAGAAAAACATTAGACAGGATGCGGAGAAGCTCCATTTAGGACCAAACTGGGTCCTTCAACAGGATAATAATCCAAAACATACTGCCAAAATAGTCAAGAAATGGTTTGAGGATAATCAAATTAATGTTTTGGAATGGCCTAGCCAGAGTCCCGACCTGAACCCTATCGAAAACCTCTGGCACATATTGAAAACTGAGGTTAAAAAGCGGAAACCTAGAAATTTGAGGGATTAAGAGAACTACTGCATTGAAGAATGGTCAAAAATCAGTGTTGATGCTTGTAAAAACCTTGTTGATAAATATCCAAAACGGTTACAGGCAGTTATTAAGAATAAAGGGCATGCTATTGACTATTAGTAAGAGAGGTATGAATAATTTTGAACTAGTGCCATTATTGTTTTTCTTTGTATAATGTTTCAAACTTGCATAATTTATTTATTTGTTGAGTTTAAATTAAATGCTTATGCTTGATTTATTGTTTGAAATCCCTTTAATATTGTCTACCTTCTGGTTTGAGCAATATTCTTATAGAAATCTCAAAGATCCGAGGGGTATGAATAATATCGGGCACAAGTGTATATATTTATATATATATATTTATATATATATGGAGAGATGAAAAGATGAAAAAGGAAACATGTATATTGTACTGATATTTTATTTCTTTAAATCAATCATCTCGAGGACGTCTTGAAATAAAGACGAAACATTGATGAACATATAATTTTTGGTTTGTTCCTTTTTCATCTTTCAATCACAGAATATTATTTCCATAATTTTTTTCATATCTGTACATGAATGCATGTGTGTATACATATATTTGTGTGTGTGTGTGGGGGGGTGTATGCTTTCTTTTCCTTATATATAATCTTGGTAGAGACCATCATTGAGTATGGCATGCAAGCAATGGATCTATATTTTTTCAAAAAATATGCAGTTTTATCGTATTTTGTTGATTTTCAAGAATGTTCACAATCCAGAGGAGGTAACTGTAGTCTATCAATTTGATGAAATAATTCTAATTCTTGAATGGCAAATATGTACATGTTTTTGTTGGTCTTTTATTTATTTCAATTTCATTGTCTAAATAAATTGCTATTATTTGATTTTGTGTGATTAAATAAAAAAAATTACCCCCAAAAGTTTTTTCTATTCTGTATGAGAACTGACTTATCTGCCTTATTTCTATTGAATTCTGCCATTTCAAATATGAAAATAACGGATGGAGAATGACTTGTAGCAACTGCTACATATGGCCGCAACAAATTCAATGCAGGAACATTTCATAGCAATCACCATTTTAACATCCACGTATATCAGTATGCGCAAGGAGGCAAGGACACAATGTCGTGATACGGCCACCCACACACATGAAACAAAGGAACTATATTACGTTTCCTCACATAGAGATACAGCAAACAGGTTAGAACTTTTGAGAACATCGCCATATAAAGATTTGCCGCAAAAAATAAAATCAGTTTCAATTCAGATTTCTTCTGTTCAACAAATGTCGATTAAATTCAATCCTGGAGACGTTAAATCCCCCCGTCATGCACATAAAACTTTAATTCTCATCATGGAAAGTTACCATATCGAACAAGAATTAAATCCTTCTTTAAGACAATTTATTGTGAACTACTGTTCTTAAGTGATGAACATAAACTCATGTATTCATTTTCTTGGTTATGGACTGTTTTTTTCTAAAAAAATAATCACATTAATTGCAAGCCACGCATGACAATCTGAACATAAAAAATCAGTAATTTGAAATCTCGCGTGAGTCACACAAAATCCTTAATTTGCTATTTTTTGTATTATGAACATGACGTGGCAAGAGGAAAGAATTCAATTACTCATACATGCAGCCTTTCATCACTCACACACATCTATATATGTACTAAAAAAACAAAGGTAAATGTACATGTATGCGTAGAATGTTCATAGTGTACAATGTATATGTACAATGTCCATAGCATATAATGTCCATAGCGTACAATGTATACGTATAATGTCCATAGCATATAATGTCCATATCCATAGCATATAATGTCCATATCCATAGCTTATAATGTCCATAGCGTACAATGTATACGTACAATGTTCATAGCGTACAATGTATACGTATAATGTCCATAGCGTACAATGTATACATATAATGTCCATAGCGTTCAATGTCCATAGTGTACAATGCATACGTATAATGTCCATAGCATACAATGTCCATATCAATAGCTTATAATGTCCATAGCGTACAATGTATTTGTACAATGTCCATAGCGTACAATGTCCATAGTATACAATGTCCATATCAATAGCTTATAATGTCCATAGCGTACAATGTATACGTACAATGTCCATAACATACAATGTCCATATAGTGTACAATGTATACGTATAATTTCCATCGCGTACAATGTCATAGTGTACATATACGTATACATACGTATATGTACATGTATGTTAACAAGAAAAAAGATAAATGTATACGTATATGTACAATGTTCACCGTGTAGAACGTATACGTACAATGTCCATAGTATACAATGTTCATAGTGTACATATATGTATTCATACGTATATGTACACGCATACTAACAAGAACAAAGGTAAATGTACACATATCAGTACAATGCCACGTTGCCCAATACACTATGAACATTGCAAATTATGACTTGTAACTAGTATTCATTTAACTTTTTTATATAAACATGTGTTTTTACTATGAATCGTTTACCCTCTTTCTTTCTTCAGCTCTTCCTCACTGCCTAAAGCTCACAAGTTTTTGACATAAAGGTGTAAACTCAGAGGATTTTCAGCCAATACAAATCTTTCCAAATCTCAAAAAAGTAACACCTATATGTTAATGTAATAACCAGTGTGAACTTAGAAATTCCGATAAGACTTAATCAAGAAAATCAGTTTATGAGATCCTTCAGCAGCCCTAAACAGTGTAATGTGATCGACTCGAGGGAGCGATTTACTTCACATTGGGGAGGTTGAGACTCCTTGGAACATAAGAAAGACCGGTTAATATGCTAAAATTGTTAAATTAATCCCGGACGACAATGGATATCAAAAAGACTTGAATTAGAAGATATAGATATATATTTTGTTTTATTGTTTGAAAATCAGATATATTTTGTTGTTTAAAAATTCAATAACAGGAAATGTTAGAATAATGACGATGACATTCGTCTGGCCTGAAGAACACCAGGCCAGGTATTCTGAATGACAAGGATTAACCTCTAAGGTCATGGGAACAGATATTGGTTTTGGTCCCAGATTTCAAAACTCTAGACTATGGCTGAACTGCACACACGCAATTTAGATCTGGGAATCCCCAGACACGTAGCGTGCTCTGATTGGTTGGGGAGATCGTCTACCCCACACCTGACCTTATTATATAAACCAAGCACCCAAGTTTTCTAACCAGATTTCAGATCGTAGCCAGATTTGCATGGAATCTCGAGATAATAACCAGCTCCCAACGCCTGACACCCCTCCTCCATTCCACCATTTTGCCATCTACAAAGGAGAGAGATTTAAGACTTTAAAAACGTGCTAAGAACTGACTTTAAAAATGTGCTAAGAACTGAAGTGTACATATTTGCAAAAGTTTTTAATTTTTGTGAAATTAATTTTTATTAGAATAAAATCAAATTGTCTGTTTTTCTTACTAGGAAATGCAGCTTTCGTTTTCCCGCTTACAGAGAATTCTACACTGAGGCGTTCTGGATTTAATGTGATAAGCCTTTCGGAGAACTAGACATTACGAGCCGAAGTCCGAAGATGATCAGGCGTCAGTTGTTGACCTCACCACAAGAGGTGTGTCACAACAGAAAGGAACCCAAATAATGACTATTCACACCTCACCTCATGCCATTGCCCCCCCTCCCCCGAGGTGGCAAGACAAAAGAACTCAATAACTCGCATATTCAGCCTTTCATCATTCGTGCATATTTATACACACACTACAAGAACAAAGGTAAGCGCACACACATACACAATGTCATGTTGTCCAATGCACTATGAACGCATCGACTTGTAACAAGTATTCATTCAACTTCTTTATATAAACATGCGTTTGTACAATGAACATTTATTAACAGTAAAATAACTTTTAACACACAAGATATCCAGAAGATATCTCACTACTGATGCAATTCTCTATCTATATAAAAGCCAAGTACGTCCAAGGATGGAATACTGTTGCCATATCTGGGCAGGAGCTGCTAAAAACAGCTTATCCTGCCTTGACAGAGTACAAAATAGACTTCGTGGCTTAGTGGGGGATGCCCTTTTCTCTATCCTGCAACCTCTCTCCCACAGAAGAGACGTTGCGAGCCTATCCTTGTTTTATCGTTATTTCCATGGTAGGTGCTCGTCTGAACTCCGATCTCTGGTCCCCCTCGCCAATCTTGCACGAAAAACACCCGTCTAGCTGAATCCACTGTGAAAAATTTCCCCCACTCTATATCTGTGCCTAAATCAAAACGTGGATTCCATGAGCAAAACTTCTTTCTTAGAACTGCACGCCTATGGAACTCTGTTCCGTCTGCCTGCTTCCCACCGGACTACAACTTGGATGTCTTCAAGTCCAATGTTAACAAATTCCTAATGAACCGCCCCCTTAAGTAAACACTTCATCAAATCTCCACACTAACGTAATGTACTTGCAATAACCCTTATCTCTGAGTGGCTTCCGGGCCTTGATAAGTGGTGATCACTGTGTAAAAAAAAAAATAAAAAAATGTCACACTGTCAAAAATCTCAAATATACACATATTCACACGAAGAACATTTTCACTATGAACATTTACTAACATTAAAACAACTTTTATTTTCTTATTTCTTATTTAAAGTTTTTCTTATAAACTTTTGTATTTCTCATTTTTCATTCATAAACTCTGTTTATATTTAAGGTAGCACTTGTTACCTGGTGACCCTTCTATTATTTCAATGTTTCATTTTATTCCATACTAGCATTTCAGCCCGGCGTTGCCTGGGTGTTTGGGGGTGTATGTTGAGCAAAAAAAGTCCCCCAAAAAACTGGTAGTAGGAAGACAGGCTCGAACTCGTGCCGGAAAAGAACAGGAAAAAAAAAAACTGATGTCTTTGCTGTTACGACCACCGCCAAACCGGAAGTGACGTAGGTTTAAATTAATGCTAGATAATCGAAAGGAGAGGATGACTTTCGAAAATATCGGTAAAAAAAAGCAATCCCCCCCCTGTAGAAAAGTGCCCAGTTGAAGATGAAGGCATTAATGTTTTTAGCCGATTTTTCGATATTTGTCGTCTGAAAGGTCGAACTTCAAAACGATACTCATCTTGTAAAAATCCGTCGCCTCTGTCGAAAGTTTTAGGCAGACATGCAAACATACATATATACATACATTTATATATTGGTAACTAAAAATTTTCGACCTAAACCGATTAAAAAGCTTGCCCTATCTCTGAATACCCTTTATGTAAAATTTCAAATGTTTAGACCAGAAATTGTCTTGAGTAATTTAGTAGAGACCACAGAGGTCAATTTTTTTCTTTAACTTTGACCTCTATTATGGCCCCTTAACATTTATTGTTTTGGGCTCAAATCAAGTTATTAAGTTAGATCCATGATCAAGGAACCTATATCTAAAATTTCAAGATTGGCAGAGGAGTTTGGTAGAGTTCTCAAAGGTCAAATCGTTGAACTTTGACCTCTTAACAACCAAATTTCTGGCTGAAAACGGATTACAGAGATTTTCCCAAATCTCAGTACCCTGTATATCAAATTTCGAGTCTGTAGACTGAAAATTGACAGAGTTATTGCGTAGGGAAATGTACACAGTAAACACAGACAAACACTTTCACTTATATATATATATATATATATATATATATATATATATATATATATATATATATATATATATATATATATATGGATAGATAGATCCTTTAATTTCTTCCTTCACTAAAACAAATTTTATACTCCAAATCATATTAAATGTCGGTGTGGTTTTATGACCATATACACTTAAAAGTAGCCCGATCCTCTAATTTTTCGTTAATCAATTTTTGTTTTTTCAGATTAAGCGTCCAAATTAAAAGTAACCCGATCTTTCTAATCTTTCTCTTATCGACCAACTGACACCACAAGACAAAATGCAATTCTTTTCCCAACAAGATGGCGCTACATGCCACACGTCTCACAGATCACTGACACGAGTTCATATGTTTATGAAAAAGAGAACAATAAGCAATGGGTTATAGCCAGCATGTTGCCCGGACTTGTAATTATGTGATTTTTATCTTTGGGGGACTTTAAAACAAAAAGTTTATGCAAATAATCCTCACAATCTAGACCAACTAAAGGAGAACATTACCAACGCTATGAAGACAATCACCTGAGAAGATCTATAGGTAGTATCTGCAAACGTTGTTAAACGTTCCCAGAAATGCATAGATGTCAACAGCACTTCCAGCATCTTTTATAACACAACAGGTAATTTAAACAATCAAAGAATGTTCCCCCTCTCTACTACAGTGTCTGGGTTACTTTTAAGTGGGACACCCTGTACAAAGACGCTCCAAGATGGCCTCTACTAATGTCACCGACCACACCACATAGCCATTCTCTTATCTGAGATATTCTAACGGTCCCTATAGCACAATTGCATATATCGCGTGATAGCTCAATTGCAAAGCTAAAATGTTTTCAGCTTTGTCAAAATAATGAACGGAGAAAGAAAGGAGAGTGGGGGTGGGGATACTGGCGCCAGGGAAAGTGGGAGACGGGGGAGAGCGGTAAATGACAATTAAACATGGTAAATGAGTCACGCTGATGGAAACGGTTTCATCATATTGACGTCTCTAGATTAATAAAATTGTGTAATGAAGTCAACCTCTCATGAGTTTCTGTAGGTGTTTTTTCTCGTGACTATGTAAGTTACATATTGAATTAATATTTTGATTTATTTATTTGCTATTAATCGGATATTTATTGAAATCCAACATGAAATAACCTAGCTAAATCAAACAGTAGACGTATGTATTATGTGTGTAAATATTTGACCGATAAACTTTTAAACTACTGGCCACATAACACTAAAATTAACAGGAAATAGCAATTATATACCAAGGATGGTTTATAACGAGTAAAATCTTTGTTTGGATGGATGAATAGTGCATACAGAAATATGTCAGCAAGTTGAAATGAACTTGCCGACATATTTCTGTTGCTTTTGCACATGCGCAAAACTAATAGAAATTGAATTGAATGAATTCATTCATTGAATAAAGTGGTTATTCTTATGTTTTTCCTTATAGCTCAGACGGTAAGGAACACAGGTGAAATGCTAAATGTTTTGGTTTCGAGTCTAGCTGATGCCACCCAAGGCACTTTTAAGAAAAAAAAAAAACTTTTGAAACCTATTGTAATTCAATAGAGAATTGTATCTGTAATACTAAATACGAAATAGGTATGGCTTAAAATATATTTAAGCGTATTTTACGACCGGGCAAGTCAACCACCCCACCTCCCAATGTAAAATAAAACGGAATTTTTGAATTCTCAGTTAAAAAAAAATAATTTAGTTACAAAATTAACTCCACCATAATGCATTTCGATTTCTTCATTAACAAGTCAGTTATTTTAATCTTTTGTTAATAGTCCAAAAGAAAATATTGAATTATTCGGACCGTCCCAGAAATTGTTTTCCTTCTTTTTTGCTGTTTTGTTTTATGGCATATCAACCCTTTTTTGTTGGGTTATTTAATGCCGAATCTGACATTTTTATAAATGTTTTTTTTTTATGCTTCAAGTTTTGTATATCTTCAAGTATTTATACATGATGGTTATTTTGTTTTACGGCATATCAACCCTTTTCAGACCGAATCTGGTCATTTTAGTAATTTCTTTTTATTTCACAAGTTCTTTATATTAGGTTAGGGCAAAAATAATGTCGTTTTTTTTTTGCATCAAGTTGAACGTCAAAAAACGACATTATTCTTGCACCAACCTAATATCTTCAAATATTTATCCGTGGAGTTTAGTTTAGTTATATTGTAGAGCAATTTGGGGGGGGGGGATGGGGGAGGCTTTACAGAACATAACTGAGTTTTGGAAAGGGAAATGAAAAAAAAACAAAAAAAACATCACAAATCGATATAAAATAGTCATGGTGCATTTTAGGTCAGGAAAACGGTATCTTCAGACAACCTGATCTGGTAGTACCAGCAATTGGAAAGGATTTTGGAAGCATTTTACACTATCAAATATGAAAACATTTAAGATGGTGTTAAATTTTTAGCAAATCCTCATGTTTTTGTTTTTCTTTTTCTTTGCACATACAAGTTAACGTTTATCAAGACCCAAAAACCACTCAAGGATAAGGATCACTTGAGTTTGACAGGTGGACGGTGGAACATCGAATGTATAAAGTGAGCGAGTGCTAACTGAGTTCGAGACGATTATGTAAGGGAGATAACTAGCATCAACTAAGCAAAAATTTGCATTTTTTTTCAAGGGATTATTTGGGACGCTATATAATTAATTGAACAATAAAATAATTCCGGTGCAAATGTACGAGCGGTACTTCCCCCCCCCTCTGTATATATTCTTTCAATTGTTTCTGCAGATTATTATCAAATGGACACTAGTCTACCAGATTCTCGAAAAAAAAAATGAAAAAAATAAATATTTAAATATTTACAGGGGGTGCTCAGTTTCGTTCTAATAAATCGATCACCAATTTCAGAACCACTCAACGTTTTTCGGTTAAATTTCGCAAATGTTTGTTATTTTAAGCATACATGTAAGCACGCTACATTGGCTGACTACATAACAAATGCAAAATTTCAAAGGGTTACCAAAATATATTTAGCTGTAAGTAGTGCCGAAATACCTTTCACTTGACATATGATACTGAGCATTGGAAAATTATCTCCCCTTCCTATTCCCTAACTATGAAAGAGAGGGTGCATAGAAGAAAAAAGAATGGGACTAACCAAATTACGCTAGTGAAGGTGAAGTGTTAGCGACACTTTCTATGTCCGTTGTGATATTTACACATCATCCGACTGAAAACATTTTGTCTCATGTTTTCACACATTTATCGCGGCAAATAGAACGACAGTTTGTGTAGTGCAATTAAAGACGGACGGCAGAACAGTATATCGGAGTTAATCAATAGGATTTCTGTGTTAGAGTGTATGTTGATAATTGTTTGCGTGCATGTAGAATTCATGATATTAATAGATCGAATACGACAATCTAAATATGGTAGACGATTTAAGATTAATTTTGAAGTGAACTCATGTGTAAGTCAGTGGAAATTTTCAAGTGAATTTATATGACTATTTTAGATCGATTTATGATTGAATCAAATGCGGGGAAATATGATCTTTTGAGTGAAAGGACTCCCCCCCCTCCCTCTCTCTCTCTCTCTCTTTCTTTTCTCTTTATTTCTTTATCTCTCTTCCTTCCCCTTTTCTCTCTCTTTTTCTTTCTCTCTTTATTTCTTCTCTTCTCTTTCTTTCTTTCTTTCTTCATCTCCATTTTTATCTCTTTCTCTCTCTTTTTCGATTTCTCTTTTTTCTCTTTCTCTTATTTTCTCTTTCTTTCTTTCTTTCTTTCTTCATCTACATTTTTGCTCTTTCTTTCTCTTTCTCTCTCTTTTTCTCCCTTTCTCTCTTTCTTTCTCTCTCTTTCTTCTCTCTTTCTCTTTCCATCTCTTTCTTTCTCCCCCTCTTTCCTTCTCTCCCTCTCTCATTCTCTTTCTATCTCTCTTTCACTTTTCCTCATTCTCTCTATGGAAGGTGACAGTGAATAAGTGGTTAACGACACTGACTGACAACTGCGATAGGGGAAGTTCGAATCTAGTTCCTATGCCAAATATGAGATTTTGGATGAAAAGATTCTGTCTCCTCCCTTCTCTCTCTCGCACACATTCTCTCTCACTTCTTTATTTCTTTCTTTATTTCTTTCTTTCTCCTGCTCCAGTTTTTATCTCCCTTTCGTTGTCCCTCTTTTTTATTCTTTCTTTCCTTCTTTCTTTTTCTGTCTCTTTTTCTTTTTCTCATTCCGTCTCTGGGAGGTAACAGTGGCTAAGTGATTAATAAGACAGACTGACAACCTGGATGTGCCAAGTTCGAATCCAGTCCGTTCCACAGAAGTACTTTCACTTAGGATGTTAGCAATCTTCACATGATCCCTTCTGTAAGTATCCAAAATCTTTCTAGAAAGAATTCTAACTTGAAAAATATCGGGGAAACCAATGCCAACAATAGTATCATCTAATTCATACAAAAGTAACGAATGAATTCTTTTTCTCCATCATTCTTTCTTTTTTTTCTTTCTTTCTTTCTTCATCTACATTTTTGCTCTCTTTCTCTCTTTTTCTCCTTCTCTCCCTTTCTCTCTCTTTCTTCTCCTTCTCTCTCTTTTCACCTCTTTCTTTCTTCCTTTCTTTCCTTCTCTTTCTCTCTCATTCTCTTTCTTTCTCTTTTTTCTTCTGCTTTTCTGATGATGATGATGATGCCACTTATCAAGACTAATAACCACTCGAGGATAAGACATAATAAGATGGACACACTGACAGTTGAATGGCAATGAATGCTACGGCAGAATCGAAAAATATCCATATAGCACCAACCAAACAGCAGCTAACAGAAAACAGCAATTCTTTCCCCTTTGTCAGAAGCATCACTCATAGAATGTAAGGACTAAAGGCGAGAGTTACAAAGCTGCTTTTGATTTTAGTGTTGCTGGGTGTTCACCTATCCACCTCATTAAACAAGTTATGGTGCTGTCTGATGGCACCACCAATTTAAACATAAAAATATCCTTCACCTTTAATCATAAATACTGTTTTGTTTTGGAATTTTTAAGTCTTTGAAATATTTTGGAGTTTAATCAGAAACGTTGAATACATCATGGCCGCTGATCTTTGGATACTTCCCCCCTCATTTGAGCAGAGTAAGATGCGAAGGGACACGATTCTGGCATAAAGCATCATCAAAGGAAATTTTAATATATCTTTTGAGAAGTTTTTCACCTCAGCGCCAAGTCATGATCTAAAAATCAGCAAAAAATGAATCATGGCTGTCTGATTAGTACGTCTACAACAATGCTCCATGCATGGAGTATTGTTGCCACATTTGGGCTGGTGCGTCTACCACTAGTCTCTCCTTCTTAGATACGGTCCACAAAAGAGTTGTCAATCTAATCGGTCCCACTTTATCAACAAAGCTCCAGCCCCTGTCTCATCGCCGCAATGTTGCATCAGTTTTAGCATCAAAGTTTTACTTAAGTGATACATTTAAAACTAAGAGGGGCGTGCAATAAGTAATGCCCCTGACCCACTTCCAGTTGTCTGATCTAGCTGAAATTTTGCATGTGCAATGATTTATATCTCTACGAGTTATGTGGCAAATTACAGCTCTGAACTAATTGTGGTTTCTGTTTTACAGGTGTTTGAACTGAGTCAGGTGTGAAATAGAGCCTGTTGAATGTCGAGCAGTGATCCAGGTTTTATATTTGAAAGGACGCACACCACAGGAGACTTTTGATGAAATGAAAGAAACTTATGGTAATAATGCCCCATCATATGACCTTGTAAAACGCTGGCATCATGAATTCAAACATGGCCGGAAGTCTGTGGAAACAGCTCCCAGATCTAGTCGCCCCCCCCCCCTCTTCTGCCATTGATGAGGCATCTGTCTGTCAAGTTGAAGCTGCCATTTTGGAAGATCGCCGCATTACTATTGGCTAAATAGCCCAAGATGTCAAGATTAGTACAGGGTCTGTGAAAACTATGATTCATGACCATTTGCATATGCATAAGGTGTCTGCCAGATGGATTCCCAGGTTGCTCACACCATTCCAGAAGCAAGAACGCGTCGAGTGCTCAAGGATGAATTTGAAGATGTGCCAAGAAGATGAGTCAAAGTTTTTCAAAAGACTGATTACACAGGTTGAAAGCTGGGTCCATCACTATGATCCAGAGACCAAAGCCCAATCAATGCAGTGGAAGCACTTAGACTCACCACCGGCAAGGGTGCAACCCTCCACTGGCAAGGTCATTCTCACAGTCTTCTGGGACCAGGACGGAGTAGTGATGACAGATTTCCTGGCAAAGGGTACCACAATTACAGGAGCCTATTATGCTTCACTTTTGAGGAAATTAAGGGAAGCTATCAAAATCAAGAGGCAGGGAAAGATCAGCAAAGGTACCCTCCTCCTGCAGGACAACGCCCCGGTCCACAACTCGCATGTCACCAGATCAAAAGCACAGGTGTGTGGTTATGAGATCCTTCCCTGTCCTCCCTACTCTCCTGACCTTGCACCCTCTGACTTCCACCTCTTCCCAGCCAGGAAGTTGTTTTTGAAAGGAAAGCGTTTCCCAGATGATGCAGCCTTGATTTCTGAAGTCACGTTGTGGTTGGAGGACCAACCTGGGGTGTTCTACAAAAACGGTCTCCAGAGCTGCATCAAATGATGAGAGAAATGCATAACTCTGGGTGTTTCCTACGTAGAGAAAGACTAATAACTGTGCCAAGTTTCCTTGCTGTACTGCTATGGGAAGTGGGTCAGGGGCATTACTTATTGCACGCCCCTCGTAAGCTGCTCTCCTTTAACAATTACAAGACGTCTCTCCAACCCCCTATATCCATAACAAATAACACCCTACTTGAGAATTCTACCTTCAAACTCCTCAGCCTAACATTTGCGGGCAATATGAACTAGAACAAAGACATTGAGGACATTGCAAAGGCTGCTGCAAAAAAAGTGGGTTCCCTCTGTCGAGCTAGAAGACTACTCACACCTGAGAGTATCCTGTACCCCTACAAGGCTACTATTCGCCCATGCATGGAATATTGTTGCCATATCTGGGCTAATGCATCTACCACTAGTCTCTTCCTCTTAGATACGGTCCAAAAAATATTTTCAATCTAATCGGTCCCACTTTATCAACTAAGCTCCAACCACTGTCCCATCGCCGCAATGTTGCATCACTATACCTGTTTTACAAATATTTTAATGGAATGTGTTCTGATGAACTTGTTTCACTTTCACCCACTCGACATACATATCCCCAACAAACCCGCTTAGCAATAAGATCTCACCCCTTCACTGTTGATGTCCCTAAATGCCAGAAAGCTTTCTATTCTAATAGTTTCTTCCCTCGAACAGCTAGACTTTGGAATTCCCTTCCTGCTGCCTGCTTCCCTGGCTGTACTGATATGCAGAAGTTCAAATGTAACATAAACAAATATCTTGTTAATCTTTCCTAGGCATGGCGCCAAATAGTAGCCCCCTAGGTCCTTAGGTTCAAGTGGCGATATGCTTTGTAAGGGGTGAACATGAGTAACCCCCCCCTCCCAAAACACTGTTTCTAAAAATCGTTTTGGAAGGCTTTGTGCTCGACTTTCCTTGCACTTGAACAGAGAAAAATATATTTTAACATGTGCTATTAAAAATATGGCAGTGACAGCAATCTTTAAATTCAGTTTGACAGATTGTTTATAAAATCGACTACTTAAAGTTACTGCTGAAAGGTCGAAGGCAGTGAACCCACTGCACTTATCACCTGAGATATGTTGAACTGAAAATGCTGAAAGTGACCATATAGTTTGTTTCTATCTGTCTTTTCTCTTCCCTGCAACCTCTCTCCCACAGAAGAGACGTTGCGAGCCTGTCTTTGTTTTATCGTTATTTCCATGGCAAGTGCTCATCTGAGCTCCAATCTCTGGTCCCTCCTCGCCAATATTTCATGAAAAACACCCACCTAGCTGAAACCACTGTCAATAATTTCCCCCACTCTTTATCTGTGCCTAAATCAAAACGTAGATTCCATGAACAAAGCTTCTTTCTTAGGAGTGCACGCCTGTGGAACTCTGTTCCGTTTGCCTGTTTCCCACCTGACTACAACTTGGATGTCTTCAAGTCCAACATAAACAAATTCCTGATGAACCGCCTCCTTAAGTAAGACACTTTATCAGATCTCCATTACTAATGATTACTATGATATTGTCCCATTGATTAATGTACACACAATAACCCTTATCCCCAAGTGGCTTATGGGCCTTGATAAGTGGTGACTACCATGTAAAAAAAAAATATGTCTCCAATTCTGTCTCTGTCTCTGTCTGTTCATCTGTTTGTCTCTCTCTCTCTCTCTCTCTCTCTCTCTCTCTCTCTCTCTCTCTCTGTCTGTTTCTCTCTCTTTCACTTTTTTTTCCTCTCGGTTCTGCGATAAAAGAAATTTAATTGAGTTAGGATCCGATAGTGGTTGGCGACGGGTCGCAATTAGTTGGGCTCTCGACTTTGTCGAGAAAGGGTCTCGAGTTAAAATACTCCTTCCGCTGTTAAACTGAAAGAATTTCTATTTTTAAAAGAAAATGTGTCCGTTGCAAGTAAATGATTACTACAACGCTTGATCCCAGCACAGCAGTCCTGTCAGTGATGATGCCGAGAACTCAAAGAGAAGATCCCAACAAACCGGGTGTTTGGAGATGTATGCTGAGCAAAAAAAAAAAAAAGAAAAAAGAAAACAAAAAAAACGGTAAATTTTTTAAAATTTGACCCCTATTATGACCCCTTAACATTTATTGTTTTGGGCTCAAATTAAGTTATTGTTAGATCCATGTCTAAGGAACCTATATCTAAAATTTCAAGTGTTTAGACCCAAAATTCTCGGAGGAGTTTGGTAGAGTTCTCAAAGGTCAAATCGTTGAACTTTGACCCCTTAACAGGCAAATTTCTGGATGAAAACCGATCACATCGATTTTCCCAAATCGAGTCTGCAGAATAAAAATTTATAGAGTTATTGCGTAGGGAAATGTACATAGACAGACAGACAGACACACACACACACACACACACACACACACACACACACACACACACACACACACACACACACACACGTTCACTTTTATAGATATACTAGCATGGGTGCCCGGCGTTGCCCGGGTGTTTGGAGGTGTATGCTGAGCAAAAAAACAAAACAAAAAAACGGTCATTTTATTTTAACTTTGACCCCTAAAAATTTCACACAAACACACACACACACACACACACACACACACACACACACACACACACACACACACACACAAACACGTTCACTTTTGTAGATAGATAGATAGATAGATAGATAGATAGACTGAAATTTTACAGATACCCCCTCCCCCATCCTCAAAGGAGCATTCTGGATGGGACAAACACACAAAGCGATTCAAGAAGGATTCAACTCTGTTCAAATTACATTATTATTATTATTATTATTATTATTATTATTATTATTATTATTATTATTATTATTATTGGCTCACATGGAGCTTTCACACAAGTCAACAAACGATCTGATTAGAAACCTATGGTGTTCTCTGGAGGCTGAGTGACAACAAGTCTCCCCAGACGTTCAGTTCTCTCAACCTCGTTCGATAGCATTTGCAAATGAATTTGCATCTTCGCAACAGCCTCTTACCGTTGATTTCTCGACGGCAGTGGCCATTGGTTTATACTGGAATTTGAGTGGCACTAAGCCTCCCCAAAGTCCCAGTTCTATTTGCGCTTGTCCAACCGAGGTCTGGCTGGCGCTCTTT
This sequence comes from Euprymna scolopes, assembly GCF_053919585.1. Lineage (NCBI taxonomy): Eukaryota > Metazoa > Mollusca > Cephalopoda > Sepiida > Sepiolidae > Euprymna > Euprymna scolopes. Next base: position 104,901,159 of record NC_136499.1, on the reverse strand, counting down.
CCTCGGTCTTTCTGTCCTTCTTGACCCTTCTCAGCTCTTTGGTGTCACTTTTTTATTATGAGGAGCGGTGGTGAAACTATGGGGAGGATGCATGATGGGGGTGTAGAACTTGTAGATATGCAGTTTCGGTGTTCTTCATTCCCTGTAACGCTTATTCGTTATATTGTCTTGTTATATTCTCCGCATTCAAGGCGTTTCCTTAAAATTTCAGTCGTTTTCATTATCGTTAGTCGTTGTACTTTTGCAGTTATTCCTCTGATTCCAATTTCTGACATTCTTTTTTCGAAGTTTTTCGGAATTGTTCCTAGTGTTCCTACTATTATCGGTACTATTTTGATTTTCTTCATCATCCAAATCTTTTTTATTACGACATCTGGTATTATTATTATTATTATTATTATTATTATTATTATTATTATTATTATTATTATTATTATTATTATTATTATTATTATTATTATTATTATTATTATTATTATTATTATTATTATTATTATTATTATTATTATTATTATTATTATTATTATTATTATTATTATTATTATTATTATTATTATTATTATTATTATTATTATTATTATTATTATTATTATTATTATTATTATTATTATTATTATTATTATTATTATTATTATTATTATTATTATTATTATTATTATTATTATTATTATTATTATTATTATTATTATTATTATTATTATTATTATTATTATTATTATTATTATTATTATTATTATTATTATTATTATTATTATTATTATTATTATTATTATTATTATTATTATTATTATTATTATTATTATTATTATTATTATTATTATTATTATTATTATTATTATTATTATTATTATTATTATTATTATTATTATTATTATTATTATTATTATTATTATTATTATTATTATTATTATTATTATTATTATTATTATTATTATTATTATTATTATTATTATTATTATTATTATTATTATTATTATTATTATTATTATTATTATTATTATTATTATTATTATTATTATTATTATTATTATTATTATTATTATTATTATTATTATTATTATTATTATTATTATTATTATTATTATTATTATTATTATTATTATTATTATTATTATTATTATTATTATTATTATTATTATTATTATTATTATTATTATTATTATTATTATTATTATTATTATTATTATTATTATTATTATTATTATTATTATTATTATTATTATTATTATTATTATTATTATTATTATTATTATTATTATTATTATTATTATTATTATTATTATTATTATTATTATTATTATTATTATTTATTATTATTATTATTATTATTATTATTATTATTATTATTATTATTATTATTATTATTATTATTATTATTATTATTATTATTATTATTATTATTATTATTATTATTATTATTATTATTATTATTATTATTATTATTATTATTATTATTATTATTATTATTATTATTATTATTTCTTCTTCTTCTTCTTCTTCTTCTTCTTTCTTCTTCTTCTTCTTCTTCTTCTTCTTCTTCTTCTTCTTCTTCTTCTTCTTCTTCTTCTTCTTCTTCTTCTTCTTCTTCTTCTTCTTCTTCTTCTTCTTCTTCTTCTTCTTCT